>NW_023425573.1:9177261-9777261 GCF_014108245.1 Pipistrellus kuhlii
TTTATAGCAACATTAGAAATAACTTAAAAGTCTGTTTTTTTAATTAGTTAAATTATGTTAATGTAGCATAATTACTATTTAACTAATTTAACATAATAACATAATTAGTTAAATTATGGTCCAAAGATATCATGGAATACTTTGTAGTTTGTACAGTATTGTACAAATTTAATGGCATAAAAGCTATTTGTTAAATTAAGTTTTGGATTAGACTCCAGAACTACATAAGTTAAGAAAACAAAAACAAGTTATATAATAGAAGCCTGGCTAGATTCAAGATGATACAAGATAGATAGATAGGTGATAGATAGATAGATAGATAGATAGATAGATATAGAGATATGTAACACATCAAGACAGTAACAAACACAAAATTTAAAATAGAGATAATGACCATAAAAGGAAATATAGTAGGATTGCTAATGATTCTGTTCTTAACTTGGTTGATGTACCTATTTTTAAAAAGTTTACCCCATAATTTTTATTTTCATTACATATATTGTTTTCTATGTATCAAATGTTATATAAAAACACTAAAAACTGTAGATGTGAGTCCTAACCCATTTGGCTCAGTGGATAGAGCATTGGCCTGCAGACTGTTAGGTCCCAGGTTCAATTCTGGTCAAGGGCATGTATCTGGGTTGCAGGCACATCCCCAGTAGGAAGTGTGCAGGAGGCAGCTGGTCAATGTTTCTCTCTTATTGATGTTTCTTGCTCTATCCCTCTCTGTAAACAAAAACTGTAGATGTGATATAATCTAATTTTTTGGGCCACCGCATGCTGTCATCCCAGTTGTGCTTGGACAGGAGTCTCCAAGGGATGCCCTGGTAAGAGAATGTTTCAGGTCAGAGGAAAAGGTGCCCTTTTTCTCATTTGCATAACAGAACTCTCTGCTTGTCAAAACATGCAGCTATGGGGACTGCATCTGCCCAGTGGGCTCATCTTTTTCTAATCTGATTCCCAATGAGAGAGGCCTTTTTCTATTTCACACATAGGTGCCATATGTGTTCACAGGTAGGTGTGTGTGCATGCATTTTCTACATTTTATTTTCCACATACTACTTTTAACATGAAAAAAAAGTTTTTTTTTAAGCACGTATTTTTAGGTGAGGGGTTTCCTTTCTCAGAGAGAGCTAACCTTAAACATGGATATTCAACTGTGACACAAATCCGTCAGACAATATCACATCTGACCTAACCTTTTGGCTTTGACTTTGCTATCTCCCCGAATCCTCCCTCCCTGAATCCTGCTTCTGACAGAACTGTATCACGGTGGTGAGACAGCATCTCTTGCCATAGAAGGAGCCCATCTTTCAAACATGCCAGGCCTCACCGTCTGCACTGTGGACATTTAAGAAATGCTGCTCTCCCTAAATGTTTGTTAGCATTTTTGGGCTCTGGCACTGAAATGTCAGTGAAACCAATTTTACAATTGGAAAAGTGTGAAGTGAGAGAGAGGAAGGAGCTCCCGAGGCTGAGAGAGAATGTTTTTGTGTGTATGTGTGTTTTTAAATTAGTTGCATAGTTAATTTAATCTGTAATGCCTGGCTTATTCATATGAGTGTAAGTTTCAAGGGGATGTAGAACCTAACAAGTCTTGTTCTTTCCTCAAATAAGAATGGCTTTATTGTTCTTTTTTCCTGATTGAAAAAGGTAATACATGTGTGGTTAAATTGTTATAAAATAAAGAAATACATTTTTTAAGAAGTGGAAACTATCTGTAATGAATAACAGCCTGAAAATGTTATAGTTTGGGGTTTATCCTTCCAGAACTTTTATTTTTCATCATAACTACTATTTATGGAAAATTTTCTACCAGTTAGGCACTATGCTAAGCATTTTTTGTATATTTTCCCTTAAACTTCTTATAATAACTATGTGTAGTAGTATTATTGCTCACCTAAGGTATTAATAAGAATTATCCCCATTAGAAAACTGAATTCCCAAGATTAATTTGCTTATGACCAGTCAGCCAAAGGTAACACTATGATCAAAAGCTCATTTTTCTTACTACAAAGTCCAATATAATGATGATAATCATATATATATATATATATATATATATATATATATATATATGCATGTATTTTTCATAAAATAAAAATAGAACCATATGTAATGGGTTGAACTGTAGCTCCTAAGCTATGTCCACCCAAAAACCTCAGAATGTGGCTTTCTGTGAAATAAGAGCCTTTGCAGATGTAATTAAAGCAAGGATCTCCAGATGAGATCATCCTGGAATAGGCTGGGCCCTAAATCTCATGCTGAAAATGAGAAGACACAGAGACACAGGGGAGAAGGCCATGTGCGGATGGAGGTAGAGATTGGAGTGATGCATCTCTAAGCCAAGGAGCACCAAGAATTGCTTTCAACCCCCAGAAGCTAATAGAGAGGCCTGGGACAGATTCTCTCTCAGAGCCCAGAAGGAACCAATAGACTTCTGGCCTCCCAAACTGTGAGAGAATCAGGTTGTTGTAGGTCACCCAGGGTGAGAGGCACTTTGTTATGGCAGACCAGGGAAACAAATACTATCCAGATTATTTAATGATTTCTTTTTTTATTTATAATACCAATATATCACAAACATCTTTAATTTACCAACACATCACAAACACAAATGTAGATTTATATTTCAATTTGAAGAGATGAAGTAGAATTTTTTATTAAGAATTTGTATTTAATCAATCCCATATTGACAGATTGTTGGGGTATTTTAAACTTTTTTATTTTATTTTAATGAACAATAGTGTAATTAAAAATTTCAGTTTATTTCATCATTGCATATTTTTCCCAAAAATGATTTCCTTAGGATAAATTTGCCAAAGGAAATGCCTGGGTCAAATATGTACCCCCAGTTAAGGATATATATTTTGATATATTATTACTAAGCTACCTTTCAGAAAAGTTGTACCAATTTATAATTGTACTAAGCAGTGTTTAAGTAATATAATAATGATCAAATATTTACTCTACAGAAACTCAGCATTTCATAAAATACTTCTTCAGAATGCGGTTGGTATGAACATGTTTAGTGTCAACCACTCCCTTCCAGGCGTGTCATCATCCAGCACCAAAGCTGGGATTCTGGGACATTAAAACCAATGATGTCATGTACAAGTCAAAAGCTCTAAGGCTAACAAATAGTCTTCAACTGAACAATCAGGAAACTCTTGCTAGCTTGCTAGTTTATTTGAATGACACAACTTCTTCATATCTGTTGTTATGCCTACAATATGGGAAATCCTCATAGGACTGGTGAGAATTCTGGAATTGAATTGCCTGTGTTTGAATCCTGTTTTACAAATTATTAGCTATGTGCCCTTAGGAAAGATCCTAATCCTCGCTAAGCTTCTATTTCCTTACATGTGAAATGGAAATGATGGTAGGCATCCTTACTTCACAGGGAATTGAGACACTCCTAGGAAATAATCCCCATAAAAACCTGACCCATAGTATGTACTCTATAATCCAATATATAGTATTTTTATCATCATCATCTTCATCATCATCGTCATCATCATCGTAGATAACAGTCTTGCTATACATGTGGCCAGTCAGAGTAGTTATTTCAGAGTTTATACCCAGGAGGCCAAGGTCGTAGTTTCAACCCCAGTTTACTTGGCTGGGTTCCACAGCCACAGATTGTATCCTCACTATGGCCAGCTGTCTCCTAGGCAGCCTGGCAAATGAATGATTAAATCATCAAGCTCCATTGTCATGGCCAGACAGGAGGCTGGGAGAATCCACTCCTATTGAGGACATTGTGAAGATGGAAGCTGGAGCAAAGGGAGTGTGAAAAGAGGCCAGTGCCCTTTGAGCCAAGCAGGATTGCCTTTGGAGATAAGGGAAAAGGGGTCTTAGTTCTGAGAAAGAAAAGCAACACTAAGAAGGTAGACGGCCTTTCTGGGTGTGTGTGTTTTTCCTGTCAACATCTCTGGTAGCCCTTTGAAAGCATATAGGAACCCACAAGCTCTTTCTGAACAGGGTGAGTCACATTGAACTGACTTCTTTCAGGTGAAGGTTAAGAAGCAAAAGGTAATTATTCATGCCGAAACCAGTTTGGCTCAGTGGATAGAGTGTCGGCCTGCAGACTGAGGGATCCCGGGTTTGATTCCGGTCAAGGGCATGTACCTTGGTTGTGGGCACATCCCTGGTGGGAGGTGTGCAGGAGGCAGTTGATCGATATTTATCTCTCATCCATGTTTTTATCTTCCTATCCCTCTCTCTTCCTTTCTGTAAAAACTCAATAAAATATATGTTTGTTTGTTTTTTAAATGTAATTATTCATTGTTGCAGTTGTAGCCAATTGATAGTTTTATAAAGAAAAGTTGTCTGGACCCCTTTTGATAGAATTTGCATTAGGAAATTGTCTTAATAAAATATGTTGTCTTCATTCTCTAGGGTAAATTAATTAATGGGAGAACATAAATTTCTTTGGTTTTGAGTTTTGTCTTTAGAACACACCCCAGGGGGAGCTAGTCAAGGCCAACTTTGAAACATGGGGACAAGTTTCCACAGATTTTCCCAAGGAGAGAAACTTTAGTGGTCTCCCATGTGCCTACTGTTAGAGTCAGGAATTTCTTTTTCCAAAGCAATCTGAAGTGAGGTATGAAATTTTAACACAAATTCCTTAAAACAAAATTGCTTTCTATCCTCATTTTCTCTTTTCCTTGTTTAACTGACAGGGATGGACATGCACTGGTGAGATAGCCTCAGCCATGTAAATGTGGAAAAGACTATAATGATTGTAGGAGCAATGAGATAGAGTATGGGTTTCACTTGGTCTTAAGGAGCAAAGCTGCCTGTCTTTTTAAATGTTTTCATTTGTTTGTTTGTTTGTTTTTTAGAAAGAGGAAGGAAGAGGGATAGAGAGATAGAAACATCAATTGGCTACCTCTTGTACACCCCTGCAGAAGACTGAGCCTGTACCCCCAGATATGTGTCCTGACTGAGAATCGAACCAATGATCTTCTGGTTCATAGGTTGATATTCAACAATTGATCCACACTGTCTGAGCCAAAACAGCCTATCTTGGACCTCTCACCTATCTCTGCTTATTTCTCAAAAAGGAAAATGAGTTATCTTTTTTGAGTTATTTTGTTTTGGGGATTCTTTGTTATAGCAGCTTAGCCAGTACGTTACCTAATACATCTCTTTCTGATTTATTTCTCTAATTTCTTTGTCTTGGTTGACCCAGCACTGGTTGTCAGTACTGTCTCCTTAATCCATTAATGTCTACTCCTCAATATGACATATAATTACATTTGATGACTTTAAAGGACAGCAAAACTAGTTCCCTTTGAGCAAAAGATTATCTTGAGTCAGAGTTAATAGCCTTAATGGTTTAAAATGACACTAAATTGTTTCTCCACATTTGGACAAGGCCATCTGGTCATTTGTAGATAAAGCATAATAATAAGCACCCGGGCAGATTTCCACATATGGACTGAACACAAACATGTTCCAAATTATATACACTATAAAATTTACTATCCTTCACTAAAACCCAAACCACAACTACCCCTTACTTGAATAGCAATAATGAGTTGTCACTCAGATAATATGACTGAAATGAATCTGACCTCAAACAAAGCTCTAAAACCAAAGTGCCCAATTCTAATCAAGGTCAAAATTCAAGTTCAGTTCTGGGGAGAGCTTCTGAGCATGCACACCAGTAACTGCCCAAACACATACATGGCCAATAGGAGTGTTTAAAACAGCCATTACAGTTGGGTGAAACTGCGTTTTTACTTTAGAAACATTTACATCCTCTGAGTGTGATTGATAAGTCATGAAAGCAAATTGAGGAAATAATGAAATAATGTGCCTTGCAATCGTAGTGTTTAGTTCCATTTCTTGCCTCCTTTCCTGACAAGTTTCTAATTAGCTTGATATACATCTTAAGAAACCTTTAGCACTGAAAATATTATGATTATGCTGTATTCACATTTTCTTTTATGATTCAAAGTAGATTAATAATGAGACTTAAGCTAAGGAGTGTCCAGCAAAGTTCTGAGTTTTATTATGAAGATTATTTTATATTTATTTATGTATAAATTAATATTAAGTAGCAGTACCTTAAGCCTTATACTTCGCCTGCCTATAGAGTCACCCAGTAATGCTCCCTTTAGACCTGAGATGGCATAGATGACAATTCTCCATTTCCATTCAACACCTTATTTATAAAGAACATGTCCCTATAATGAACAAAGCACCAGGTAAAGAGACCAATGACTTAGCAACCATGCCTCAGATGCTTAATATGTAACACAGAGATAGACCACATGACTGCCTAGCCACTTACCTGAAAGATAAGTAATGGGAGAATAATGATACAGTAATGGCAGAATAATGAATGAATACTAACAATATATTTTACTTACTATGACTGAAGCTTCTATAGGCACACCACCATTGTGCCATTTCTTTAGCTGAAAAGCATTGACCATGAACTTGAGATAATGGTAGAGGTAAAAATAGATAATTTTTATTTCATCTCAATTACTAAAATAAAAGTGGTTAATGGATTGAATTTCTTTTGTGATGGCCTGCAAACATGGAGTGCTGAGGCAGACCAGATCTTTGTCAGTGTTCTTTATCAGATGTGGCAGGCCAGGACCAAATGGGCTTCAGGCTGCCCTATCATATTTTAAATGCTCACCTCATCTGCCATTCGGTAGAGCACCTGGTCTCCTCTGGCACCAGTGTGGTCCAGATTTCTTTGGCCCAATGACTATCTGCTTTTTGAATTATCTTTCCCCAGATGTAGTTCCCATTCAGCCAAATTTAACCTTGCTTTATTATTTCCTGCCCCTCGTTTCTAACCTCTTTGGGGACATTGTGATCTTCTGGGTGTTGACATTGCTGCCTAATTTAGAAGCATCTGTGATTTGCCTCAATTAGAGAATCCCTCATTCCAGATTATTAATAAAGACACTAACAAATAATATTTCTATTGGAGACAATGCTTTGTATTTGGAACCACTGACACTTCTCACAGACTGTCTCATTTATTACATCTCAGCCTCTTTCCAAACCTCATTCTTCTCCAGTCCAATTTGATGTGGGTGCCAAGCAAAATATTGAAACACTGGTTTTGTGGGAAATGATTCACTCATCTCCAAGCACAAGCAACTCTGCCTTCCCGGGCTGGTGGTTGGGACGGTAACAGTACTGAAGTGACTATGTGTCCATCTGGCACAGCCAGTTCTTCACATGTGGCTTGTGACTCCATTTTCCTCTTGACTTTTCCAGAGCTTTCCCTTTTATATCCTGGGAGTATTCTCCAAATAGAATATGAATCTACTGTATCTATTATTCTCTTGTCTCCTGGAGTTGTCCTACTCCCAGGACTTAATGGAAAGAGGAGGTTTTCACTCCACACATTATTTGTCTGAAATGTATTGCACGTGGAAGAAGTGTTGGGCTCTTCCTGGAACCCATTTATAATAAACATTTATAATAAATTTCTCAATGAACATGGTTCCTCCTTGAGACTCACCTGGGCTTTCTTTCATTCACCTCATCACTCCTGCCAGCACCTGAGATTAGGCCACCTGACTGATTAGGGTAATCCTCTCCTAATTCGTCTCTGATTCTAGTGTTGCTCTTTTTCAACCCATTCCCTACATTGTCACCACTGATTACATCTCTATCCTATTTAACTCCATTATGGTTCTGCAATTGCCCTCAGAACTAAGTCCAATTACTTCAGTACTTCCTGATGTGACTCTCCTGCCTCATGGCTTGTCACTGTCTTCCTCACATACTAAGTTCTGGTCAGTTTTAATAGTTTGCTATTATCCCAATGTGCCCTGACCCCTCTTACCTCCAAATCTGTGTGATGATGGCCCTTCCGTCTACAATAATCTTGTCTTTCCTACCCACTCTCTTACCTTTCTGCCACCTGCCCCTATTGCTATATGGCAAACTCCCATCCATCCTTCAGGTTCCAGTCTGTGTGTGGTTTCCTCCAGGAGCCGTAAGACAGAATCACCAACACCAGATTTAGTGACTGGATTCCCACCTCATCTGGAGCTAAAAACCTGACTCTAGAATTTTAGTCATGTTTTCCAATGCTCTGTTTCCCTGTAAGCCATGATTCTTCAAGTGTAAGACCTGTACCTTGTTCCCTGTGGAAAACCGAGCCCCTAGCAAGAAACTGATATTCAGGCAGGTACTTAACAAATACTAGATTCTTTATATGTACCTGACAGAGAAATGCTACCTAAATCAGCATTAACTCATAATTAAAATTTTTGTATTTGACTTACTTTCTGTTCTTTATTTTATTTGTCACTGTGGGGGATTCAGGGGGAGTATTTTTGTTTGCTTGCTTTGTTTTTTTGTCCTTGTTTTCTGTCTGTTCCTTCCTCTGGAACATAGAAGCAGAAAAGCTCCTCTGAGTCAGAGACACGAGAGCTACTCTGAGGGGGGCTGGCTGCCTTACAATGTACACTACCACTCTCTCCAGCGCAGGAGGGCCACTAGGTTTTAAACCACTGACCAACTTGTCAGCTTGCTTGTTTTCTGCTTGTGTGCATGGAAAATCAATCCCAAGGAAATAGAGGTTGCTGCATGATCCCAGGGTGACTTCCTGCTTATGACAGGAGCTGCTGAAATGAAGAGTGTGTGACTTGTGGCCGGGGGGATCTTTTGTCCAGGTGGGGACGGAAGGAAAGGAAATGGGGCATCCACAGCTGAGGACAGGTGTGCTTGACTTTCCTGGGGGCAGGAGAGGAAAGGAAAGGAAAAGCTTTTCTGATTTCTGTTGGACCAACTTTTACCCTCATTTTGCTAGCTAAAACTAGCTGTGAGAATACGTTTAGTGCCCATCATTTTCATTTCATCCTCTTAATTTGTTGAAGGCTTTCTCAGTAATCTTTACCCACCCCCTCAGCTTATGGCACTTACCATCCCCCCACCGCAGTGCCTCTGAATGCTAGACAAACGCCTTCTTAGCCATCTAGTCTCCTTGGCTGGTCATCCATTATGTCTGCCTGGAATGCTTCCATCAAAGCTGCGCATTCTAGTTTGGCTCTATTTCCAAGAGGTTTCTGTCTTGTCATTTTATTTTTCATCTTCTTCTGTCCCTGCAGCCATAAACCTTTATTAGACCTTTGTGAAGCCTACTGAGATAGCTGGGAACGTGCATTAAAATCCATCTGAAAAAGAGCCAGCTGCATCTGCTGAGGAGCATCATTTTTGCAAGGCTGTGGCAAGCGCGGCTACTGCTGCCCCCTCTGGCTGCGGGGTCAGAAAGTCCTGGCTAGCATTTGTCTGTCCTCACCTCGCCCGCCTTAGCAGTCCGGTCACATAGGCGCCTGGCACCGACTGCTAGCCATATCTCACCCTCACTATGGCAGGAGGCGATCAATAGATGGATTAATCACACTTTGGGGAGCTCACACCCCGGGAAGGAGAGAAAATGAGGATTGGAAGAGGAGGCTGTTTGCCAGCATGCTCTGCCTGGAGTTTGCAGCCTGGTGCACATAATAAGGGATCCACAAAGGAAGATGACCTCGACCAGTTGCATAATGAAAGTGTTTGCAAATGTAGCCACCATCTCGGCTGATCAGCAATATTTTTAAAATTGTATACGGGCCAGAGATGGTTCAAAGCCTTAAAAAAGTGTAATGACACATAAGTGATCTAGTGAATAAAGTTATGCTTTTTCATACAACTAATCTCTAAATATGCATACTTTTCAATATGAAAAGAACCGTGTGTGTGTGTGTGTGTGTGTGTGTGTGTGTAAATGTACTTTCTATTGATTCTGAAATTGGAGAGGGTACAAGATTTCTTTGTTTGTTTGTATAGTTTATTTATTTATTTGTAACTGGGAGGTTTGCAACAGAGAGCCCTAGCCATTCTAAGTCAGCGCCTGAATTCTTATTTGGGGCAGGGTTGGGAGGGATAGAGCCCTGACTATTAAAGAAGAGGCCCAGATGGCTCAGAAGCCTAAGTAGCCAAGATCCCCTTTAATAGAAGTTATTGTATTGCAGAGAGCACTACATTTTGGATCAAAAGATTTAGATTGAGCCACCCCTCTGCTACCCACCAGCTAAAGGAAAGCAATGGAATCTCTCTGCTTCTCTGTTTCCTCAACCCTGTAATGCATTGAACCTCTCTTGTGCGGTTGCTGCAAGGAGCAGACAAGACACTGCAGATGGGAGTGTTTCATGGGCTGAGAGGGCAGGGCAAATGTGAGCTATTGCCTGGGAATGCTCTTAGAGAGGGCAGGCGGGGGTGTGTGTCTGCATATTCTGACTGCCATCCCTTAGCCGGTCCTCTAACAGGGTTGTTCAAAGTAAAAAGACAGTCATAGAAAATGAAGTTGTTTTGAACTAAAAACAACAACAACAAATTAACAGCTTACTGCTGATTTTCCCCTTCCTGAGCAAAGCTCTTTCCTTTTACCAACACTTTCGCTCCAACTGCATTCTAGCTCAAGTGGACCCGGGGCCCTGCCCCTGACTGCTCTGCCTCCCATCCTGGATAGAATCATCATCATTTACAAAAACGGTTTGATTAATATTTGATTAAGGAGTTCTGACCTTTTGGGAATTAGCATCATAATGACAGGGCTGAGCCTTCTCCCAGCCACTTGGCTGGCCCCTGGCTGAGACCTCTCTCCAGCAGCATGAGTGACAGGCGCGGAGGAGCAGGGCTCCCCTAACACTGTAATCACCAGGTACCACTCAAGTGCAGCTCCTCTCTGTGCTCCTGAGGGGAGAGCTAACGAGGCTGCCTCTGAGTCCTTCCCCATGTGTTCCCTTTCTGCCCCTAGCAGCTTTGTTAATTCAATCACCACCTCCATCCAAACAATAGCCAAAGGGGGCTGGGAGGAGGGGGCAGGCCATTTTGGGGATGAGTCAAATCTTCCTCACAGGCCCCTGAAACAGCTCATGCGCTTGGAGGGAGGGCCAGCTGGGCCAGTTTGGCTGAGCCGCGGAGCTGCAGGACGGGCAGCAGGTGTTCCGTGTAGCAGCCACACGGCTGGATCAGGCGTCGCATGAAATGTGGAAAGGGGCCTTTCTCCACTTTGTAAGCAAGGCTCTCTTTGGCCTCCAGAATTCTCAAAAGCGTGAGGGAAATGAGTCAGAATGTGAGAATTAGCCTGTTCGGTGGGAATTGTCAGGTTTCACTGCTCTGTTTGATCCCCTTGGTGAGAGGTGATGAAGGATTAAAAACACAACCACCCGAGCTCAGCCCGCCTCAGCCACTTACAGGAACCCGTGGACTAATGGTGCTTGGCTTTTGCTTCTTTCAAAAAGCAACCTGAGAAGAATTGCTGTTCAATTAGCATAAGTCTAGTCCACCATTGCCCCGTGCGTGTGGGATGCAAATAGGGGCTCACCTGAGAAAGGGTTCTGAGCATAAATAAGTCCTGGAAATTCTGGATCAAATACATTTAAGAAGGTGATTTTGCTGCAGGACTTCTCAGAGCTTTAACTTCTTTAATTCGCATCATTCAAATGAAGAATGCAGCATGTCCTAAACTTGAGTGACCCACAAAATACCATTCGGTGGTCTAGTCCACTCCGAACATTTCGTTTCCTTAAGAATTAAGTTTTATTGTTTCTTGGCTTTTTGGTTAAGATCAAGTGAAGAATTTACGTTTTCTTCAACTTCTTGGGTACACTTCAAATTATTGCTCTCCTGTGTGTGTGTGTGTGTGTGTGTGTGAGTGAGAGAGAGAGAGAGAGAGAGAGTGTATGTGCATGTGTACGTGTGCGAGCACTTTAAATGTAAGTACATTTCAAAGCATTGCAAATAAATGTTAGCAGTAAAATATTCCAGTGACCAGGACTTGTTTATTTTAGGTGGAAACACTCAAATGGTGTGATCAATGCTGACCTCCTTCCTCTATTAGCAGCTTAAGTCCTGAGAGCTTTGTGTCTGACTCTTCCACAGAACTGCTTTTGGGACATACCTATGGAAGGAATGAGGTCCTCTGGAACGCAGGATGCTGTGGACCTTTGCTTCCTCTCATCACAAGTTCTCTCGAGGAAAGGACAATGTAGTAAAGGGTAATGAGCTCTGAACCACACAGGTTCGAATCTCGGCTTTGCCTCCTAAGAGCTATATGACCTTGGACAAGTCAGTTCAGCGCTCTGATCCTCACATCTCATCGCTAAAGGGGGTGTTAATAATACCATGTGCATCATAGGTTGGTGTGAGGATGAAATGAGACATCTCTGATGGTCTGAAAGGTTTGATAGAAACTTGTGGAAAAAAATGAGATACAAAATAGTATAGAGGACGTCATCACAATTACATAGAAACAATGATAGAAAAATCACCTAAATGCAATGATTTTATCTGAGTAAAGGATTTTTTTAACTCCAGATTTCCTAAATTTCTAAAAGAAGGTAACATAAAAGACATTATATATATATATATATATATATATATATATATATATATATATATATATATATGTATTTATAACCCCATGGTTTTCAAAATGTTTGGTTTCAGGGCTCTTTTTCACTAAAAATTACCCAGAAACCCAGAGCCCATGTTTATGTGTGTTATAGCTATCAATATTTATTGTATCAGAAACTAAAGCTGAGGAAAACATATACTTATTTCCAAATTTAATTAAAATAGTAAATAACCTCATTACGTGTTAACCAATATATCTTTATGAAAAAGAACTATATTTTCAAAACCAAAAATAATAGTGAAAAGAGTGGCATATTTTGCAAATATTCTTGATAACGGCCTTAATAGGAGACTTTGGGCCCTAGCTGGTTTGGCTCTGTGGTTGGAGCATTCGCCCACAGGCTGATGGGTTGTGGGTTTGATGCAGCTTGATCCCCAGCCCAGTCATGGGAATATGGAAGGCAACCAATGCGGGAGGCAACCAATAGATGCATCTCTCTCACTCTGATGCTTCTCTTTCTTTGTCTCTCCCTCTCTCTTCCATTTTCTCTAAAAATCAATGGGGTGAGGATTACCAAAACCAAAATAAAACAAAAAAATACTTTGGGATTCTTATATCTGCTCTGCATTCATATAAGTTGTTTTGGTTAAAGTTTATAAAGAAAATCCTGCTTCACCCAAATATGTATTTAGGAAATGAAAGAGTATTTTTTTATTTCTCAGATAATTGTAGCTATTGCTCTTTGATACTATGCCAATATTCTCCAAGCAGTGGTTTTTTAAAAGATAGTTACAATATGAAATCTAAAATCATATCATAAAACAGTTTGTAATCTGTTATATAAAACCCATTGGTCTGTCTTACCAATGCATCTTTAAAAGCATCTTTCACTGGTTTATGATTTTAATACCATGATATATTAGTCATTTAAAAAAATATTGACTAGCTGAGTTACGCAGATTTTCCTAATGTTGGCCCATTTTATTAATATATATATATTATATATATATATTATATATTTAATAATATATATATATATTACATTCATTACTATCCTCACCTATCTCACCAGAAAAGTCTCCAAATATTGGCAAGCTGTCAGGCTTATGGTAGTGAATATATTTTTCCAAAATTCTAACTTTCACTGGAAAGCTCAAATTTTATTTTTGGCAACAAATATTGTCAGTTGTTTTCATTGAAGTGACAGGCTCACTCCCTTCATTTTAAGAAAATGTCTGCCAAATACCAAGCCTGGATAGCCACAGTTTATTTCTCATTTTTTAAAGAAAAAAACAAATGGTGTTCTTTGAAGAAAAATCAGCTATTTCAGCTTGCAACTGAATTGCACAATTCCCCACTTTCCCCCACGATGAACCTTCTTTATAACTCAGAAAAAGTACTTTTTGCATACTTCCCACTTTTTCACATAGCATATTATAAAGATCTTTACTCAAGAATTGAGTTAATGCATTTTGTTCTATAATCAAGAACATTCTTAAGTAAAATTGGCAATTTATTTAAACTGTGTGTGTAACAGGGGAGAAGACCTATACACGACCCTATGGTTAGGTGCCACCAGTTTTAACCAAACATTTTTGCACTATCAACAAAGGTCAATACAGTGAACAAGACAAGTCTCCTGTTGTTATAAAAATCATTTTTACCTTGCAGACTTCTTAAAAGGGGCTCTCAAGGACCCCCAGGAGTTGTCTGACTATAATTTGAGACAAACTGATCTAAACCTTTCTCATTTTTATGTCCTTTCCTAAATCTCACTATCTCCTTGAAATTTTCTCTTACGAAACCACTCTGCAGTTACCATCCTTGCATCTGTATTCCAATAGCCCTTGTTTGTTTCACCCTTATGCCTTGTGTTGCCCACTCTTTACTCTTCTGTCTTCCAAGTTACTTTCCAAACATCTTGAGGATAAAGAATGTTTCTTCGAATCCTGGCCCCATTCCTGGCCCAGTAACATGTAAAGTCTTCTACATTATGTAACAGACATTATAAAAGTTTTTGATGATTTTCAGATGTTAAAAATCATGCATAAAGAGACAACCCTATGAACAGGGAGTAGATACAAAATACTGGTGTTAGTTCATTTAGGGAATAAACAAGAGTGAAGGCATCCTTATTTCTGAATATTTTCAGGATCCCTTCACCTCTGGCAAGAGCATTTGAACTCAAATGGTTCTCTTCTCGATAGTAAAATGTTATATATTTCTCCTTAGTCTGCCTTCATGCTTAGCTTAAGCTAAAGAAGAGGCTGTGATATTATGGAAATAGCCAAGGCTTCTGAGTGAAGAAAAAAATGTGAGTTCATATTTTACTTCTACCGTTGACCTGACCTTAACAAGATGTACTTCATAGACTTCTGAGTCTTAAGCTATCTCATCTGAAATGAGGCAAGGATAGCTGCCTTGGCCACCTAATCAGGAAGGAAGGAGCACAGATGATCACAGTGGAAAAGCACTTAAATATTTGCTAAAAAATAAAAATTAAAAAATGCCAGTTCTATGGGCCTAAGTTCCATTTGATCTTCCATGTGGGAAGGGGCAGCTGCCTTCTCCTAGCTGAGGTTGAACACCCAGGCCAGCTCCCATCTTGCTCCATAGCTTTCAGAGAATTCTCCCAGTCTTTGTTTGCTCATGACTCTCCTCCTATTCCCTAGTCATTTTGTTCAAGGCTTAGTTGAGATCTCTCATTCGCTTTAGTAATTCCAGTCTTTGTACTTAAGCGCAAGACATCATTGGGTATATTACCAGTCACTAAACAAATCACAGAGGAAGCCCAGAAGGCAAGAAGCCTTCTAGCAAAAGAAGAGTTTTCTTTATCTAAGAATGAGAAGGTCTGCTCATTAAATATATCTTTTTCAAGGTTTGTAATTATTGCATATATTAGTGGTAGAATTTTATTAGTGCAATACTCATTTTTAAGTCTCAATTGAGTCAAGGGGCTAACTTGTTTTGTTTTGTTTTACCCATCCATTTAACTGGTAAGCCTTCACATTTTTAAAAAAATATTAAATGTGTGCCTGGCACTAGGTTGGCATCATTAGGAATAAAAAGAAATTCTCAGTGTGATAAGTCTGAGCTGGTTTCTAAGGGAATAAATAGCTTCTGCGTCTCATCCACACCACTATTCGGTATGATCCTATTACATTTAAATGCTAATCCACATCCTGTTGAATTCTGATTCACCAGAGGACTAATGTTGCTGATAGCCAGGCAGATAGTCTAGTCGGATATTACATTCTGAGCCAGAGTAGAGAAAAACTCTCTCAACCTTCAGTTCCTCTAAAATGCCCATAAAACAGTTTTCTGGCTGAGCCAGGGAAATATCCACAAAAGAAAAGAAAGTCTGTAAGTATATACATTTTATGTAACAAATCTGCATTTACTAGGACTGAACACTGCTAATCTCATTATTTAAAATTTGACTAAAAGTTTGCTTTTATGTTTAAAAAAACACACACACACACAAATCTATGGTGCACAGTTGAGTTTATTCCACTTTCAGTTAACAGAATATTGTCACCATTAGTTGGTGAAAATCATTTATCAAATTTGATTGTATACTTTGTATTTCCTCTGCCCCTTCTGCATTTCTATATTTCTATTTTCATTCCTGTACCCTAAAAGTACCAAATCAAATATATCAAATATATATAACTAGATACTTATTTAATCTTATAAAATGTTAATGTTGTTTTCTATGTATATGTATTCTTAATTGGTAAAAATGGTTTTGTGTTATAAATCATATTCTGTTTCCAACATTTCTTATTTAACATTATATTTTTGTATCAATACATGTTACTATAGATATATCGAGTTTATTCCTTTTACATTTTGCTGAAAGTTCCACAACATGCATCCATGTTTGATTTATATATTCTCCTACTGAGGATCCCTAGGCTATCTACAACTTCTCACCAGAGTTAATGATACATCAATGAACATCTCTGCACATGTTCCTTTATGAATCCTTGAAAGAAGACTTTTAGATGAAGACTAGATTATAATCCCTAGACTATAGGATATACATATATTTTAATTTACCAGATACCACCAGATTACTGTCTAGAGTGGCTGCACTGTTTTATAGTCCACTGCAGTGCACCTATCCATACATCCTCACCAACACTTACTATTATTCATATTTTTAGCTTCACCGTCATTGTTGTTGTGAAGTGGTATTTTTTTTTTTATTTTTTTTTTATTTTCGGTTGCAGTTCTCTGCTTACTAAGGTAATTTGAGCATCTAGTCATTTGGGATGACCTTCCCTTCTGTAAATTGTTTATCTTTTTTGTTGTTGTTCATTTTTCAATTTGGTTTGCTTGATGGCTTGCTTTATAAGAATTATTTGTAAGTTCTAGATATTTATTCCTTATTGTTTTTATGTTGCAAACAACTTTTCTCAGTCTATTATCTACCTGTTAAATTTTAAAATATGTTTTTATTGATTTTTAGAGAGAGCAAGAGGAAGGAAGGGAGAGAGAGAGAAACATTGATGAGAGAGAAACATACTGCCTCCTGAACACCCTCTCCTGGAAATCAAACTGGCAACCTGGGTATGTACCCTGACTAGAGATCAAACCTGCAACCTTGGCATTTTGGGATGATGCTGTAACCAACTGAGCTACCCAGCCAAGGCTGCTCTTTTAGTCTCTTAAAAATAAAAACGTTTACATCTCACATGCGAGGCCCACTCAATGTAATTAGCACTTTTGCTTTCTTGCATCTAATAAGATATCCCATTCTACTAACAGAAGACTATTTTTCATCCCCTGAACACATAATGTCCATCCCAAGACCAAATCTTCCCTCATACAAGACCAATAGATAGAATGCCTTCTTCTCTTCCCTTCCTTTGATCGCATTCCACTCATCTTCAAGTTCATTCCTGGATGCTCTTCCTGAGTCTGATTGTTCTGACGTGACTCCATCACTGTACTCTTGACTTCCACAGCATGCAACTCATACACAGACATACCTCAGAGACATTGCAGGTTTGGTTCCAGACCACTGCAATACAGCAAGAATTGCAATAAAGCAAGTGGCAATCTTTTTGCTGGTGGAGGGTCTCGCCTTCAATTTGCAAAACAAAACAAAACAAAACAAAACAAAAAAACCAACATCTGTAAAGTGCACTAGAGCAAAGCACAATAAGACAGTTTAACATTTTATTATACACTGCCTTGTTCTGTGTGCTAACGGCTTCCCTATAGAAATAGGATTGTAAGCTCCTTTAGTCCAAAGCTCAAATAGCCCACAGACCCTACAAAAAAAATGCTAAGCACAAAACATGTCCAATCAATTCAAACTCAACCTCCTCATTCTTTTCAGTCCTTCTCTCCCAAATATTCCCAAGGGAATGTCTGAAATGTGTTGAGAGCAGAGCAAGCCTCGCATTTAAGGCTCCAAATTGTTCAGTGATTTTAAGCCCCTTTTACCTTCAGCTCGTAGAAGTACACTGGCTTCCATCCCCTCCTGATTCTGTGTTCAGTTCTATTTTATCCCATTTTAATAGCTAGATGGAAGCAGATTTCAAATGGATAAATTTCCCACATACTTCTTTTTAATCTAATGTCAAGGTTTCCCTTAACATTTTGGACTTCTCACAAAATGTCTCAGCCCAAATCCCATTGGTTTCCAAGGAGTAGTTCACCCCACTGCCTAACCACCATCTGGTTTGCATTTTTTCATCATGACTTTTATCTGTAAGTACCCTTCACCCACCGAGTAATTACTATGACCACTCTCTTAAGTGCGTACATTAGTTCCTGAACCTTTCCTTTTATGACCCATTTCTTATGTTTCCAGAGTTTTCAGCCTCCAAGGGACCAGTTAAGACTCACTTTGCAAATGTTACTTCATCAAAGAAAAATGGCATTGACTAGGGAAGAGGGCTTAAGTTAGCATTCCCAGGTTCACATCCCATCTCAGTTAACAACCAGCTACGTTAGAATGTTAAAGGTGAAAGAAAAGTGTAAGATAATTTAGTCCAACTTCTTTATTTTACAGCTACTTTTTAAAAATCCTTGTGTAGTTAACTTCTATTGGCACTAATTTGGAAGTACTAAGCTCCATTTGTAAGAGGGTTCAAATAAAGTTAAATTAATTAACTTTTGTAAATAATTCTATTCAGTTTGTCCTTGATATTAGATGAAAGGAGGTTAAAAAAAATAAATCCAAAGCATTAATGTCAATTACATTCAAGGAACATGCACACTAAAGAGGAAGAAGGAGCGAGAAGAGAAATAGCTCCCTAGTGCAGTTTAAATTTCTTGATCACACACTTGCAGACCAAACAAAATGCAAGAGGCATCACTATAGTTCCTTACAAACCTTGGAAACCTCCGAATTTTCTGATTTACACAGTGCAGATTATACCCTAAACAGATATTAAGTATAGCATTCTGTAACAATAGTCTTAGAGTAAGTCTTATCGAGTGGCAAAAATATCATTATTATGGGCAAAGGATTTGAACATACATTTCTCCAAAGATACACAAATATCCAATAAATGGATAAAAAGATGTTTTAAGACATTTATCCTTAAGGACATGCAACTCAAAAACACCATAAGGTCTATGTGGTACTACTTAACACCCACTAAGATGGCTATAAAGACAAAAAATAGCAAGTGTTGGTGAGAATGTGAAGTAAGTGGAAACTTTATAAATTGTTGGTGGAATGTAAAAGGATGTAGGAAACAGTTTGGGTAGCTCCTCCGGTGGTTAAACATAGTTACTTACCATAAGGCCCGGTGATTTCACTGGCAGATGTATACCCACAAGAATTAAAACCATGAACAAAACTTGTACATATACCAAAACTGGAACACAAATGTACATAGTAGCATTATTCATAACTGTAAAAATATGGGAAATAACCTAAATTAAAAAGATAAATAAGTGTGGTATAGCCATACAATGAGACATTATTCAGCCTTAGAAAGGAATGAAGTACTGATATCTGCTGAAATATGGGTAAATCTTGAAAATACTCTGCTAAGTGAAAGAAGTGAGACACAAAAGGCCATATCTTGTATTGATTCCATTAATAGGAAATGTCCAAAAAAGCAAATCCATAGAGATAGAAGTTAGTGGTTAGTGCTTTCCAGGGGCTGCAGGGGCAAGGGAAGGGAGTGACTACTAGCAGGTGTGGCATTTCTTTTTGGCAGGACGAAAATGTCCTGGAGTTGGAGAATGGTGACTGTTGCACATCCTTGTGAATATGCTAAAGACAGTGTAGACTTAAAAACTGTGAAATGTAGGATATGTATGGTGGTTAACTTGACGTGTCAGCTTGAGTAGGCCATGGAATGCCCAGATTAAACATTACTTCTGGGTGTGTCTGGAGGAGATGAGGATTTGAAGCAGTGGACACAGTAGATGGATCCCTCTCCTCCCACCCTCCCCGCTAGTGTGGGTGAGCATCATGCCAACCTTGGAGGATCTGAATAAAACAGAGAATAGAGGAAGGAAGGATACATTCCTTTCCTGCCCGGCTGCCTGAGCTGGGCCATCAGCCTTCTCCTGCCCTTGGACAGGGGTTTATGCCATAGGCTCCACTGGAGCTTAAGCCTTTGGACTCGGACTGGAATCACACCACAGGCTTTTGTGAGTCAACGTCTTGCAAAGGACAGGTTCCCACACATAACCTTTAGAGTGCTTTTCAAATACAGGGCAAAAGGAGGTTTACAGTTGTCCACCTGGAAGATAATACAAGAATAAACTCTGTTCCATTCACAACTGTAAAACCTCCTTTTGCCCCACCCTGTAGGTATAACCTTGACTTCTACACATGTGTATTATTTTTTTTCAACCACAGTTTACAATCAATAGCATTCTGCACCAGTTTCAGATGTATAGCAAAGTGCTCAGAAAACCATTCACTCTACAGAGTGTTCCCCCTGCTGGCCTCGAGTCCCGTTATCTCCACATTACTGACTCTATTCTTCATGCTGATCTGCATCTCTGTGGCTATTCTGTAACTACCACTTTGTACTTCTTAACCCCTCCACCTTTATCACCCACCCCCAGCTTATTTCACTTAGCATAATACCCTCTAGGTCCAGCCATGCTGTCTCAAAAAGTAAGATTTCCTTCTTTTTTATGGCTGAGTAGTATTCCAGTGTATAAATGTTACCACAGCATTTCCCATCAGCCTAAACATCTGTTAGGATTCCCTCTGACCAAATCATAACATTTAATCTTGTTTATGATTCAAGGTCTCAAGTTAGCACCAGTTCCTCTCTTGCTTTTTAACCTGCTTTTCCTTCCAATGCAAATAAACCCCTTCTGAACAGTCTCCTCTATATCTCTCACATATAACTTGCCAAGTCTTGCTCCTGTACTTGTCTTTTATGTATGTATTTTTCTGGAATGCTTCTCTATTTCCCTTCATCAGCCATGACTCCAATTTTTTTTTAAGACTGTATTCAAAGTCACCTCCCTTCAGGAAGCTTACTCCACTCTGAATAATGCCTTATCATGGCAAAAGTAATAATTACTAGTTATTAAATATCTACTGCATAATCAATACTGAGCTAGGAGACTTAAGCATCCAATCATTGTTTTATCCTTGCAAAGACATAATGAGGTAGGCAGCATTGTTCTTATTTCTAGATTAGGAAAACAATGTTTGAGAACTCATATACTCAAGGTCATACAGCAAGAAGGCACCAGTGTTGAGATTTGAAATAACTGCTACTATGATAGAAATTTCATTATTTTGCTTCCTAGAATATTAATGCATGCACAATTCTGTTCAAGAGTTTTCTTTCAGAATATTGTTTCCTCAACCTACAGAATATTTTTTCTGGGGCAAATATGCCTACTGGCACTAGTTAGCCTTCTTGGTAGCAAACAACCAAAACGTTCTTTAGCTATGAAGGAGAAAACAAGTAACTAGGTCAATACCAGAATCATCTGGAAGGCTGTAGAATTAAGCTCAGAAAACCAGAAGGTTAGGCAAAGGAGAATATAACCAATGCACTTATTCTGAGGAATAATCTGATGATAAAGCTATTGATAACATGGCTCCCTTCCCTGAGGATTCGCTTTTATCATTGCTGAGTAAGTAATCTCTTTCATTGTTCCTCCTTCTTGGAGCCATTCCCTCTGTATTTCCTAGTGACCAAGCCAGCCCAGGGGCCAGGGACTGAGTTGTCTTACCACTTTAAGCTCTTGAAGTAGGGGTGGGGGATGGAGAATGCAGGGGCTGTGAAAAATTGGATTTTTGTTCCACAACATTTGCTTTCCTTTCCTTTCCATCATGGACTTGTCCATGTAACCTATTCATAATAGATTTTGTCCTCTGTGCTGCTACCATTGCCATGAGAAGAACATGCCATGAGAAGCAGCTGCCCTATCTGCCTGGACCCCAAAATGAACATTTGTGGAGCAGAGTCACCCCAGCTGAGATAGAGCTACTCCAGTTGAACCACAGACTGATGAGAATGGCTATAAATGCATATAGCTGTATGCCACTGAATGATTTGATACAATGGATTTCTTCCAAGTAGAAAGAGTAACAAGATCCTACAAAAGTGTCAGCTATTCATTGTGCTATTTCTCCTACTTTATTGTATTCCCTACTTTCTAATGCCTTGCATAGAGCCAGTATAGTACTCAGTCAAAATGTTTACTCAATATATCTTTGTTAGCTATCTAATGGTAATACAGAGTTTTTGACCGCAATTTACATAGAAAAAGACAAAAACAGAAAACCAATTTTCACATTCTCTTGAGTCAACAGGACCAGGGAGCTTCCTAGGTACATGAATGGAAAGTAAAATAATTAGTAATGCTCAAAAGGCAATTTACTTCTTAGAGTGGCAGGCAGAATTCTGTAGGCTTGGCAATGGGACCCTCACTAGAGAAGTTTGACATGGGGGATTTAATTACATGACTTTTGCTAGTGTGAATTAGAAGTTATGTGTGGTCCCACAACCAATCAGCTGCACCTGTCCATCCCAGTCAGGTTAATTGAACCCAAATGCCTCTCCATGAGGTTTAAGGAAATTAAAAAATTTTCACACTTAAAAAAAAAAATATATATATATATATATATATATATATATATATATATATATATATATATATATATATATATTGGTTTGTTGGTTTTGTTTTCTTGGTTTTTTTTTACAGAGAGGAAGGGAGAGGGATAGAGAGTTAGAAACATCTATGAGAGAAAAACATCAATCAGCTGCCCCCTGCACACCTCCCCCTCGGGATGTGCCCACAGCCAAGGTACATGCCCTTGACCAGAATCGAACCTGGGACTTTTCAGAAGTAAATTGTTGACGCTCTATCCACTGAGCCAAACTGGTTTCAGCTAACATTTTTTTAATCCTCTTTTTATGTTTCAGTTCTGGACTAATCAATCAATTAGTATTCACTGATTTTTATATAGGTACCCAACACTAAGTCTGACCTTTCCTCTTACAGTTCTGTTTCAAGAGTAGAAGTAGAGGTCCACATATAAGATATCTAAATATTTTAAATGCTATAAAAAAAAAACCTAAAAAATAACATTTGTGCTATTTTCCTATCTTGACAAATGCACTTTCATAAAAACACAGTGTAATGAAAACAAAATGGAAATATCCATATAAATATATGGTTTCTATATGACTGGATATTGTGTTCTGGATGCTAACTTCAATTCCAGAGCCTATACCACAACCCAGGAACAATCCCCCTAACCAGGCACACAGACCTCCATCACGAGGTCCATACATCCATCCATGGATCCGACCTCAGTTCAGGGCTCAGACCTTCATGGGAGGACCCTATTTCTGTGGGAAAAAACAGACGCCATCCAGGGCTTCACCTACATCCAGGTATCTAAAGCCAATCCCATGGCCCAGACCTCTATCCTGTGAAACAGAGTCCTTAACAGAGTCCAGACACCAATCCAAACATTCATGTACAAGTTTGGGGGTCTTTGTGGATACACACTTTCATTTCTTTTGTGCCCCTGACAGGATTCGAACCCGGGACCCTTCAGTCCCCAGAATGATGCTCTACCCACTGAACCAAATTGGTTGTGGGTGAGTTGGTTATGGGGAGGACCATAAGGCCATTAAGGAGACCCAAACTAGAAGCCATTGCCTATCACTTTATTGGAGTCTAAATATCCAGGCTAGTGCAGACAACCATTTCATCATCCCCAGACCCTGTCCTTGACCCAAACCTCCCAATAGACCTACATCCGGGTACCAGACCATCATGACCCAAACGTCTCTCTTGGGACCATAGCGCCCTGAATTGACCACAACTGCCTCCAAGCACACAGACCTACATCCGGGGCTCAGAATGTCATCCGGATCCCAGACCATCATGATGGGGCTGAGAATGCCAACTCGGGGCCCAGTTCACAAACAAGGAATACAGTGGTGTATCAGGGGACTAGATGTCTATACAGAACCCAGATCACCGTTTATTCATCCCCAGTCCTTGCCCTTGACCCAAACCTCTCACCTGGGCCCATAGCGCCCCCTATTAACCACACCTGCCTCCAAGCACCCAACCTACAAATTGGTACACGAGAGGAGGTCAGTGCTTGGCACTTATGAAGAATATTTCATTAAGTAAGAATCGATTTCAATGATATTTAGGAAAAAAAATGACATTTTTTTTTACTCTTTCCATGGTTCTAATTATCCCCTGGTTTACAGCAAGGTCTATCTTTGATGTCACCAGAATAGCCCACAAGCCTTCACAACATTTGGATGCCATTGTTTTTTATTCAAAGATACTGGGCAAGATTTGGGGAAACATTTCTCTGGGGCCTCAGTGGCATTAATCATTAGAGCAGATGTTTAGAGTCACAGGTCACACTGGGCCAGAATTGAACACTGAATCCTGGTAACAGACAGGCAGAAAGGTCCCTGGGTTCTTTATTGCATTTATTTGGGGAAAGTAGAGTGATCCATTTTGCTGCCTGCACAGGTACAAAAAGCAATCTGTAAGCCCTATGAAGCCAAAGCTGAAATGAATGAGAGAGAGAGATTCTCCCTGCCATCCTTACTCAGCCCTGATCAGCCGAAGGTGCTGATGCAGGTGCACAAAATTCAGGTCCTTTTCTTGGGCACACAACTACACTTCATACCCCAGTTTCCTTGTAGTTACATGGATCCTCATGCTGGCCAATGGAAACTAAATGAAAATTTAGTTTCTATCCCTTTCCACTTAACCTAAAACCACTCATGCAAACTTCTGTACTTTGTCTCTTGTCTTGTCTGCCAGCCAGATTCACAGGGGGTGATGGAGGGCTCTGAGTCCCTAGAAGACGGGGGAATCCCATTATGGAAGGAGCCTGGGTCCGCCAAAGATTATGGATCAGAGTCCCTGCTCCAACCTGCAGTTGGCTGTGCTACTAGCAAAGCAATACCATGGTATTATGTTAATTCCCCCATGGTTGTCTGTTACAGTTGCTAGTATTACTTGCCCTGACTAATTTACTGTCAAAAATTATTAAGTAGGAAATAAAAGGCCTTCATTAATTACACCTTGATCTTCTTCCATTTTGATATTTGGGATCTTTTTGTGTCCCTCGTTCTGAAACCACTCTTGTTATGAAAAAAAATGATTCTAGCTTAGAGTTGGGTGGGTAGAAGATACAGGCATCAGGGAATACATTTTATTAAATATCATATACCAGAGGCCCGGTGCACAGATTCATGCACCAGTGGGTTCCCTTGGCCTGGCCTGCAGTGATCAGGCCAAAACCAGCTCTCCACCATCCCCTAGGAGTCCTGGATAGCAAGAGGACACAGGCCAGGCCAAGGGACCCCACCAGTGCACAATTGGGGCTGGGGAGGGACTGCAGGAGGGTTCCAGAACATGTCCGGCCCATCTCGTCCAGTCCCTATCAGCTGGACCCCAGCAGCAAGCTAACCTACCTGGTGGTCAGTGCATGTCATAGCAACTTGTCGAATGGTCAAACAGTCAGACACTTAGCATATTAGGCTTTTATTACATAGGATACTGTTTTTGAAATTCAGTTTATGTTATGTGTAGAGGACATCCCAGTTTGGACTAGCCACAGTGCCTGGTGGCTTCTGCATGAGACTGGTGCAGGGCTGGGGTCTGTCCCTCGGGCTGTTTTGGGAGAGTGCTAGAGCTGGGTGGGGTGCTGATTCATTTGCAGGTGTCCTCTAAGGCAATGCTTACCAGGGTGCCTCGGGAACTGCCTGGGTGACTCAGGGACCTCGTTAACAGTAAAGGCTCCTGGGCCCTCACCTGCAAAGACTGTGGTCTGGAGTCTCAGAGGTTGAGGCCAAGGATGCTGCCTTGCTGTGGGCAGCCCACTGATGCCAAAGCTCAGTACAAACTGAGAAGCACTGCCTTCAAGCCACGGGGGGGGAAAAAACAAACACTCTTTTGTTGTTTTGTTTGTAATAATGTCCTTGTGGCCTGGATAATTTTATCAACTCGAAATAAACCAGGAGTTGATTGTTGCCATGGAATCAAAATCGCAGCTGCTGTCAGCCAGTAATTATTAAAAACTGTTCCACCTGTGCAACCTGAAGCCGATCATGGCCACGCTCCCTCCTGGCACGATTTCCTGATTTCCCCGTTGGAAATGGCAGCCTGGAAACTGCAGCGGGGGCTCATCTATGCCCCTCCAGCCCTCTCGGGGATAAACTCTTCACAAACAGGAGTTTGGAGCCCCTTTCTCTCTTTGGTTTATTACTGTGGCTTCTCAGCCCCAATCCCTGACCATTGTTTCACTTGGTTTGAGAACGGACAGGGCTGCTTTTGTGTTGTGCCTGGATTCCTGGTACATTTCTCCAACTGTTAGCTTTGGGCGTTGTACAATGTGCCGAAGGAATCTCCAAGACTCATGCATGGGACAAACTGCTGAGGTAGGGTTCCCCAAGTCACTCTGCCCCTCAATCCCCACTCACCTTCCTGCCTGAAGCTTAGAACCAAACTCCCCCACCTGCCCACGCAGGCCTTGCTCAGAGGGAGGAGGATTCTGGGATCTCCTTTCCTGAGGCATTGCCTGGACAGTCAGCTTTCCAAACTGTGTGTGAGCTCGGGTCTTCACAGTTTTTAAAGCATTGCAGCATGGTGTCTTAAGCTTTTTTTTTTTTGCAATGCCTCATTTGTCACTAATTTTCCATGGAGGCATGTGGGTACTTTTAAAGGCTATTTTTATTGATTTCAGAGAGGAAGAAAGAGAAAAACATCAATGACAAGAGAGAATCATTGACCGGCTGCCTCCTGCATGCCCCCTATTAAGGATGGAGTCTGCAACCTGGTCAGGGCACATGCATTAAACTGTGACCTCCTGGCTCATAGGTTGATGGTCAGCCACTGAGCCACACTGGCTGGGCAGTGATTTTAGATATTTGACGTGCTCAGGAAAAAGCAGCCACTTGAGCTCTGATCCTGGGACAGAGAGCGGAAGCCTCCGTGATTGAGGAGGGACCATTTCCAGGGGTGGCCATCTGGGTGGGGCGGGGGCGGGGGCAGCCTGGGATGTTGGCCTGCTCCCTTCTGCTTTCCTCCTCAGTCTCCTCCTCCTTTTCCTGTTGATACTCCTGCTTCCTGTTATTATGCATCTTCCTGTCAGTTTCCTCGGGGTTCCCCACCCACTGCCCCAGGAGGGTCACGGGAATTCTAAGCTCCTGAAAGACAATTCTGTGGTACTAATTACATGTCTTGAAACTGAAGCGCTAGCCTGCAGGTGGTGCCGCTAACAGCTATCACTATTACTATTATTATTGTTATTGTTAGACTATCACTTCAGCTTTCCAGTACTGAATTCTCTTCCTTGGCTTTTGTTGCCAGGCTGGCTTTGTGTGCCTTCATTTGCTTTCTGATAAGGCCTTTTTCTTATTCCTTTATGCACATTTCTTTTTCCCTTCACGGGAAGTTAATTGTGGTAAGAGAGCATTCTTAGATATATTAAAGAAAGATACAAAGAAAAGGACTTTTGCTTTTAATCCAAGCAGCATTGAGTGGCAGAAATATTCATGAAAGGGGTGATATTTTAATAATATTCCACAAATATTTGAGGGCTTGTAATGTGTGGGGCACTATCCCAGACTCCACAGATACACCAGTGAAGAGAACTAAAGGTCTCCGTCCTTCTGGGACAAGAAGCAGACAAAAAGCAAATCATCAGCCAAACAGGCATGGGGTGATGAATACTATGGGGAAACCCAGCAGGGAGGGACCCAGGGCGGCTGCCATGGTGGCTGAGGGGAAGACCTCACTAATAAAGTGACCGGTGAGCAAACACCCCAAGACAGAGGGCCACACAGACCACACGGGCACTCTTTCTCCAGCTGGGGGGTGTAGCAGGTGCAGTGGCCCTGAGGCGGAAGTGCACCTGGGAGGCTGCCCAGGTCTTCCTCTATCGGGATTTATGGCGGCTTCTAGCAGAGGAGAGAGATACAGCATTGGAAGGAGAGCACCTTGTTTAATTTTTCCAGCACTTAAGTGACTCTAATTGTGCTTAGTAATACAGTAACGCCTGTAATAATGATGGTAGGCGCACTGAATCTCAATAGATTAGAACAAGGCCCCCACGTCCAGGTCTTCTAGAGAAGGGAGGAGGAGGAACAAAGCGGACAGGTAGTGTTTACCCCTCACCAGGTGTTTACAGGTCACTCGGAGCCCACAGCCTCAGCAGCCTTGGGATGCTAGAGTCATCTCATCTCCCTGGTTCATCACTCCTGCCAGCATATGTGGGATTCCCAGGCCATTTCCAGAGGCTCCTCCTCCTGCCAGGTATTGGAGTGGGGATACCCGAGGAGGTGTCCTCTCTGCTCTAGGGCTTCAGTCCACCTACAGACTCCCTCTGCCACTTCAGGTTTCCCATTGCTGCGCCTCTGCTCTCTCGTGCGCCTTAGATTGCTAATCATCATCACCACTTATCAGACACGTGATGTGCAAATAGTTCCTATCCTTCTGTAGGTTCCCTTTATCTCTCTTGATTTTCTTTGTTAGGATACTATTTAAGAAACATTTTTTCACATTTGGGATATATCTTACAAATCAATGAAAAGCAGAATTTCATGGCAATGTTTTTTCTCCCACTCATGGTGATCCATAAAGTCACGCTGCTCCTCGTAGTCAATGGCGTCTTAGATGTGATGAGCTAAGGTCGATATCTGGTGGGTCAGCTTTGCTAGATCCCAGCTCCGGCATTTTCCTGGGTCCACGTTGCTCATGCTTTATTTGATTTGATGTTCACCATGCCTTTGAGGTGTAGGTACTACCATTTCCATTCTAATTGTGAGAAAATTGATTCAGACAAAGATAGTCAAGGGGCCAAGGTCACAGAGCAGATAAGAGGCAGAGCCAGGCATCAAGCCTGTCTGTTCTCTGTCCTCAAAGCTCAGCCCTTTGCCTTCTCCTCCATCCTGAACTTTTCACACACACATACACACACACACACACACACACACACACACAAATAGTACAAAGAGCCAGAGACTCATGTCAAAGGTGGGCAGAAGTGCTGTGATATCGCGCCCTGGGAACACCCTTTAAACTGAGCGTGAGCTGGCTCCTTAGCCTTCACCCTCACAACCCCTGAGATGGACGCGATGTTTCCTTTTTTCTATCTTTATCCCCAAATGCGATACAATTCTGAGTTCATAAAACCACCCCATCGGGACCATGATAGTTTCCTTATCGGTTCCATATGTTTTACTCATGTGGTTGCAGAGGTTAGAAAGCAGCATTCCTCTGTCTCCCAATTCCCTTCCTGAAGGTCAGCTGCACCGGAGATGAGGGCTGGCCTCCTGTTTGTAGGTCCCGCGGGTCTTCAGAGACCACCTCCTCCTGGACTTCCTCTAATAGAGACTGGCTCTCCTTAACTTGCTTGGGAGCCTTTGTAGTGGACCAGCGGCCGGAGACTCAGCTCTGGGAGGTGCCAGAAGTTTATAAAAAGCTCTTGTGGCTCATGGTTGGCACCTTACTACTCTCTTGCCAACCCGATCGACAGATGGAAAGAATTTTCTTTTTATATCTATACTCACCTTGACTCTTCATCTACCAAGTGCCCTTCCGAACATGTCAGGCGCAGAACACATCTAAACAGCCTTAGACCTATTGGCCCCGATTACCCTAGGCAGTGTATTTTTTCCCACTGCCAAGAAGGAGAGGCCCACTTCACTCCTCCTGGCCGAGCTTTCCTCCAATATTTGAGATGGGGATAGATTCGGGGTCTGAAAACACTCAAATCCTAGATAAAACCTAATCTGTCCAAGTCAGACATCAGACAGGCGGAAAGACAATACACGTGCTTTGGATTCACTTTTAGTCCCAGTGAGCCCCACAAAAGGGGCTCTGGTTCTGATGTTTCCTGACCAATCTCTGGAATAATCTGGACCTCCTTCCCTTGCATGGAATGGCCCAGATAAGATACCTCGGCAGATTCAGGGAAATGGGCCTGTAATAAGTCACGTGAAGCACTTGGTAAGAATATGGAGACGCCCTGTCGCAGGGGCTGGGACGCTGGCTCGCATTCAGCAAGTTCCTTCATTTTTAGAATGGGGACCATGCTCACTTTCTTACAGGATGTCAGGGCTAACCACAGACAGATCTTAAATCTTTTTTTTTTTTTTTTTGTTAAAAAAATATATTTTCTTGATTTTGTACAGAGAGGAAGGGAGAGAGATAGAGAGTTAGAAACATCGATGAGAGAGAGTCATCGATCAGCTGCCTCTTGCACACCCCCTACTGGGGATATGCCCACAACCAAGGTACATGCCCTTGATCGGAATCGAACCCGGGACCCTTCAGTCCCCAAGCCGATGCTCTATCCATTGAGCCAAACCGGTTTCGGCAGATCTTAAATCTTGTAAGAAGTATTTGTGAGTGCACACGTCTACCTCTGTGTTGGGTGCTGAATGTGTGGAAGAGAGAGATACTCATTTCAGTTTGTGTAACCAAACAATGTGACAAAGAGAAACACCTGTGTCTGACTCTGCCCTCTGACTTGCAGTGTAACTCTGTGTAAGTTATTCAGCCTCTCCGACTCAGTTTCCTCATCTGTAAAATAAATCAATGGCATCTAAGCAATAGGGTTGATAAAAGGATTAAAGGACAAATTACACGAAAAACCCTTAGCAAAGTGCCTCAGACAAAGTAAGCACTCCAAAAAAAAAAAAAAAAAGCTATTTCCTTTCCTTAGGGAGGAAAAAAGTGTGCATGTGAAGCAATTAGAGAACAAGACAATAGCTACAAAATGCTAAATTGCTGGTAGAGTCAGTAAGTGCTCCAGGATCTGAGGAAGGAGAGATCAAAGCAGCTGGAATCTACAGGGAAGGGCTGGGGTGAGGGAGAGAGGGCAGAGGAGGGGTGCGCTGGGGGCCACTCCTTTTACCTCTGGGTTTGAAACGGACACCACTGCCCTTTGAGGACAGAAGTGCTTTGCCCCATGAGGACCTCACAGCGTTTGGAAGTGGTGGGGAATAGGACCAAACCGCCATAATAAAAACATCAAGTTTTTAAGACGGACAATAAAGCAATAATGAGATTGGAAGCAGCAAGTGAAAATTGGCACCCGGCAGTTTGCAGGAACCCTGTTTTACATTCTCTCGTCTGGTCTCCTTGGATCTGTGGCTTTGGGGAGGGTGATGGAACACAAAATTCTCAGCTGCTGATATCAGCAGAAGTGATTAGAAGGGTGGGTGTGGGGTGAGGCAGAACTCATCTTTTAGTTTAAATTGTTGTAAATCAGACCCGAAAACTAGACTATACATTATGCTTTTGTTACTGTGAAAGTTAAATTACAAGGAAATGAACTGTGCATAATAATTCCCCACGTCACTGGTTTCTGGGCTTCTCAGCTAAATGAACTCTCCTTAAGAAACAGGTTTGCGCTTGGAGCCATCGCTGGGCTCATGGCGCCCTCTAGTGACCATTTCTGCAAGGCCTCTAGGGGCCTGGAGGCTCTGAGGAGACAAAGAGGCTTCTCCTTCCCCTGGTTTGGGAGACTCTGCTCCCTGAAGCCCAAAGGCAGTGGCTTCCCAGAGAGCTGGGCATCTTCAGGGCATCCCCTGCATGGTTATCAAAGGACTGAAAATTACCTTATGCCTGTGTCAGATCTTCTCAGTCCAGGCCGGGGAATAATAGTGAATAACCAGGAACTCCGTTTTAAAGAGTAGGTTTAGAGCATGTCATTCAATATTTGGTAAAAGCTAATGAGACTAGGGTGCCCACCCTGCACCCCCAAGCACCATCCCCCTGCACCTCACTCAGCCATGCTGCACCCCACACACCCATTCGTCCATGGCCCTGCTCCCAGCTCTCCCTGAGCTGGTTTTTCTGAGTGGAAATGTCCTCACATTGTTGGAGAAGGCTGTCTACCCAAATTCCTGCGGAACAGGGAAAGTTCAGACCAGTCAGGGCCCTGCAAAGCCTTTGCTTGGAATGTGCTATTTTTCCCTCAGACCAAAGCAATTTTAAAAAATCAGAGTTTCCACTCATAAAGAGGCTTCCAACGGCCCGGGTTAAACCACAGTGGAAAGAGGTCTAGTGAAGCAGAGACCACAGGCTTTCTCTCTCTTCAGCGCCCGAGGGAGGCAGGCAGAGCGCACCCTCTGCTGCCTGCCCATCTATGAGGACTCATGACATTGGAGTCCTCTGTACCTTGAACTCTTCCTGGCACCGCTCTCCCTCCTTCTGTTTGTAAGCCATGGGCACCAGGAGGTCAGGGTACCATGTGGTCTGAGATGGCTCTTGCCAAACTCCTTTCTTCCCCTTCCCATCCCTGGCAGATGGAGACCCAGAACCAGTGGCTGGGTCACATTGGATTCTAGATATAATGCACACACACACTTACACAGACACACACTCATACACTCACACACTCAAACTTACACACACACACTCATACACATACTCACATACACACACTCACACACACTCACACATTCACACACAAACTCTCACACACACACACTCACACACACTCACACACACATACTCACACACACAGACTTACACACACTCACCCACATACACACATATGCTCACACACACACTCACACTCACACACCTCGGTGGGAATAGGGAGTCTCCATTCCTGGGCATGCATAGCCTTCCGCACTCTGGGCTCTTGGTGGGACTGCAGCATGTATGTGCAAGCAGCCAGTGTGTGTGTGTGTGTGTGTGTGTGTGTGTGTGTGTGTGTGGCGTACATGGGCTGGGATGCAGACACCAGCCAGCAGATGCAGGCGCTGTATGTGAGTATTACATATGGGCTTAGCCACTGACAGGCTCACCCAGGATTTATGGAGAGCCTCATTCAGAGGAACAGCAACGGGCTCCATTTTAATAAATCCCCTTGGTAGTGTAATCATCACTCAGACAGGAACAACTGCTCCATGAGGCTCTGCACCCTCTCCCTGACCTCTGCACCTTCCTGCTGAAACCAAATCCTCCCCCTTTCCTCCACCCCTCCCACGGCACCAAACTTTTATTTTTAAAACGAATCAGCTTGTGGGTGGGGAGTGCAGGGGAGGTGGGGGAAGCAGGAGGAGAACAGGGTGAGTCCCTAGTCCAGGGAGGGAGGCAGGTCTGCCTCGTTGGAGGCATGATTTCCCTTTATAACGACCATGAAATAGAATTTCATGTTGCAAATTAATGTGTGTGCGTGTGTAATTTTTTTCCCCTAGCAAAGGCTTTGTTTCTGAGAGAGTGCACGGGCACCGCATGCTGTGGTTGCTATGGTAATTACCAGCCCTGTTGAATAGGGACGCAAGGGGTTACAGAGAAGTGAACCAACTGGCGAAAGTGCGCGTTCGAATGAATAAACCCACTTAGTTGTAAAAGGTTGCAAGAGACACTCGAACCAGAAAATAAAGGAGGTGGAGGGAAGGGGCACATTTTTATAAAGACCCAACAAAACTACTCCTGTCATAGTTTTCATTGTAGTTCTGGTGTTAAAAATGTCAAAAGCCTTTAAGATATCTGCACTTGGGTTTCTGCAGGCAAAGGACACAATCCTTTCTGAAAGCAGCGCAATCTCATGCAGTAGCCCAGGCAGAAATGGCAGGAACGACAATAATCAGGACCATCGTTCGCTGAGTGCATGCGATTCCTATTGTATCTCATTTAAGCCTCACAAAAGCCTGAAAGACGTTCATTAGTTCACATTTCCATTTATCTTATACTGATTAAGCACCTTTTCTGAGTCACTGAATTGCACCCAGAAGATACCAGGCTAGGAGAATGCGGTCCCTCCTGGCCAGTGAGAGATGAGAAGCAAATAGGCTGGGACAGGGCAGGATGCTAAGGGAGCTCACGGGGGAGACACGTCCTCATTGGGCTTTGGGGCCATCCTGGAACTGGGGATGGGGACCTGGTGGGGAGTTCTGTGGAAGCAGAGTTTAGGAACAGAGAAGTTCATCAGAGACCAGGGAGAAGGGGTGTTCTAAGCAGAGAGAGACATCCGTGCCAGGCCTGGGTGTGGAGACAGCCTGACAGGTTCCCTGAGGAGAGAGCTCGCTGCGGCCCGAACGTGGAGCAGTTTGGGATTGATGACCGAGGCAAGAGAGAACGGCGGGGCCAGATGAAGAAGGTCCCGTGAAAGGGTTTGGACCTTGTCCAGAGACCCTGCTGAGTCTGTGAAGGATATTGAATAGTAACACAATTGGGATTGTGTCTTAGCAAGTTCACTTTGAGAATGGAGTGGAGGAGCTGAAGGTGGCTCCAGGGAGTTACGAGGAAAGGCTGGTGGGATATAGGGAGAGACCATGGAAGGGGGATTAAGGTAGAGGCAGGGAAGGAAGGAATGACAGGAGGAGGGCAGACTTGGGCTACTGAGGGGTCTATGTGTGGTCGCTGAGGGAGAGGAGGCAACCAAGGATCCAGGGAGTGACAGATTCCTTTTTTCAACTTGTTCCAGAACTGAAGTTGAGAGAAGCTAAGTGACTTGACTAAAACTCCCACTGCTAAGCAGCAGGAGCAGGATTTGAACCCAGGCCCATCTTATTCCAGAACTTACATTCTTTCCAATAAGCCAAGTTACTCTCACAACTGAAGAAGATCCTTTTAATCATCATACAGCCCAATTGTGAGGCCAGGAGGTGGTCAATGACGTCATGGGGCTCGGATCTGTTGAGAGCTGCCCATGGCCACACGGCAGGGAGAGGCACTTGACAGAGAAATACAGAGCTGTGGCTCTCCGCTTCAGCGTCTCTCTGCCAGGTGGCATTGCTTCGGCGTACTTTAGGAAGCAATGTTTTGAGTAGCTTGTGACTGTTCTTTCATATCCTGTGGGGACGGGATAGAACTTAGAGCCCTAATTATATCCAGATCGCCTTGCTGATGTTTTCCAGAAAAATGAGATCCTCTCTTCCCTGCTCCATTCTACCAAGATGAACAACAGCTGATCCCAGCCTATCCTGAAAGACACTCCTCTCTCCCAGTGGTTGGGGAGGGGGTAGGCATATGACCTGACCCAAAATGCTAGCCATTGAGACAGGTAGCCAAGAGTGTATGGTGTCTCATATCCCCTTTTTTCTTGTCTTTGGACATTATTGAATGAAGAGTTGGTCCTTAGAATTGTGGTTCTTAGAGAATTAAGAAGAAGCCAAATGCATCATAACTGGTAGAATATTCTCATGGTTACCCGAGCCAACTTTAACAAACTGTGTGGTCTGAGTATGCCTTTCAGGGGCTATACTGGAGATTTGATATTTGTGGTGTTTACCACCCTTCCTCTTAAAGGGAGCACATCTTCAGGTTCCCGGGAATCAAACCCTTGGCTGGGTTTTTAACATGTGAATGCTTTTCTGTTAAATCCAGATGGAAGGACCATGGCATAGCCAGGAGCCGACACCAGGCCGTCTTGTCTTCCTGGCCATGGCCCATGGGTGCTGCACCAACCCAATGGGCTTCAGGATCTCTACTTGGTTATGTCAGCTTGCCTTTCACCCAGGCCCTGGCAGCCGCTCGTTCTGCACCCCCATCTGTGTCTTAACAGGGCAAGGCGTTACTACTGCACCACCAGCCCAACCTCCTTTGCTGGTTTGACTTTCCCATTCTGTGTTGATCTCACTGAATTCCCCTTTGTTAGGCAATTACAGCCTATATGGGCTATCATTACATTTGCATTCTATATCACTGAGCAGCGATAGATTGAGAACAAATACAGTATAATATGGAGCAGACAGGAAGCCCACGTACCCTCATTTTGGATCTTGAAAATATGTTTGACAAACCAGTAGGGCAAAAGAAAGGCCTGGATTATGATTAAATAGAAAGTCTTCCCATTGTGAGGCAGAAAAGGATTTCTTTTGAATTGTTGAGAAAAACAGCATTTTTAAAAAGGCACATCCAACTCTTGGCAACCAACCATTGTTGGTGGTTGGCAAATGCTCAGAAACTAGTTAGTATGAGACTTGTATACAAATTGCAATATTGCAGGGTACATCCCTTTACACGTTCTTAAATGAAATTTCTGTAAATCCAATCCCACTCTAAAGTCCATTGATTCCCTATTTAAAAGAATTCATGTATATAAAAATATTGATTTTTTGTTTGTTTGTAATTTAGGTTTTGGATTTTAGGTGTCATAGTCCCTGATCCCAGGGGGAAGGCAGAAGACAGCTACATTGTTCATTGTTCATTTATGAGTCCCACTTAGGATGAGGACAGAGGACTTTGTAGTACCTCCTTTTGGTAGCATCATTAGAAGATAATCATTCAGCGTAATAAGTGAATAGAAGTTGAATAGAGACTCAAGTGGGAAGAGACCTTTCTTAGGCAATGCAACCAGCTACCAGAAAAACTCGCCCAGGAAGGAAGGGCCTTGGGGCTTGGGAACTGGGTGGGATGAGCAGACTTCACATTTTGAGCACAGATGCCTACTGTGTTTTTCACTGTCAGGTGCACACCAGCTTCGGCCCAGGGCATCTCAATATCCTTACTCCCCTCCCTCTCCCCCCCCCCCCCCAACCCTCCCCAATTTCCATGAATACAAACACCTCCTGGGACAGTCACTTCTAGAAGTTTCATGCAGCTCCCAGCCCACCATGAGGATTTTGCAAATGTCAAAGAAGAACAAGCAACAGATTTTCCCCAAAGCAAACTGTTTTCTTCATTTTCTAAATGAGGGCAGATGTGTTTGTGTGGGAAACTTTAACAAGTTTGGAAGAATTTTGCAGCTGGACAAAAGAAGAATAAAATTGGTTTCTAAATACAAAGAACTCTTTAGAAAGTTGTTAACCTTTCAAGCCCGCTCCTAAGAAAGACAAAGACTTTGTATGCTCATTGAGACCCCTGGAATAACCATTGCTGTGTATTCACTGCCCAAGAGTATAAGAGAGCAAACAAACCAATTTTCATTTCCCTTAGCAGTAGCTAGTTGTTATTTTCTTTAAGAGTATCAGGATTTGTGGCTGCAAAAGGAATTTAAGAATGTAAAGAGACAGTCAGACTAAAAGTAAATGTGATTTTGAATAAACTCAGTAATATTTATAATCTTGTACACTCTGAATTCACATCCAAACAAACCCAAATGGTTTTTTGGCCCAGCCTTCTTCCAACTAAATACAACCATTGGGTGGGTACACATTACACACACACACACACACACTCTCTCTCTCTCTCTCTCTCTCTCTCTCTCTCTCTCTCTCTCTCTCTCTCACACACACACACACACACACACACACACACACACACACATAACTGCAATATGAAAACATTTTAACAGAATGTATTTGTAAACCTCATGATAGAAGCCTTGAGAATCTTTCCAACCAAATATCTTGAACCCAAGCCTGCATCCACAGGGCTCATTCTCAAGTCAAACATATGGGTCTGGTCAGCAGTACATGTGAGAAGGGGTAGGGATTAGTGAGGAATCACACTGAGGGAAAAACAGAGAGGAATAGCAGAAGGGAATCTGCATGGGCAGAAACACAAATTCCCTAGTAATCTGCTGCCCCAAAGTGGGGCTGGAGAATGTCAGGGGTCTCCAGAGCACGCACAATTAACTGCTGGAATGAAATCAGCACACCTGCCTCCTCTTCGGTGCTCACACTCTTCTTCTAGGGACAGCGTGTCCCCTGGCTGGGCCTCTTCTGGCCTCGGGGAGTTGGGGTGCAGACACTGATACTGGAACCCCACCTGTGTCTCATGCTTTTCAGTTGGCAAGTGCTTTCGCCTGCAATTATCTCCTATGATTCTCCCAGGAGGCAAAGTGGTGTCATGATCTCCATTGTGCAGGATAAACTCAAAAGGTAGGGAAAAGTTGGATGGTGATGTCCCCAAATCAGATGGCTGGTAGGTGGCGGGCCCAGAAGCCAAGCCCGGGGTTTCTGAGTACAGTCTGGTCCTGGAGCTCTTGTCTGCTGCATTGCCGTGCACTAGCCTCAGACCTACGCTTCATAAAGGCTTAAGCATATGTTGTCTCCAGCATTCTCTCTCTGCCAGGCAAGCATAGAGCTATTCAAAGTCCAGGAGTCCCTGTCCATCTTTGCTTTGATGAGTGAGAAGCAAATGGACAAAACAAGAAAGCAGACTATGTTTGATGGTCTTGGATTCCTCCCCTTTCTTTGTTCATGTGTCTCAGTTAATGTTGGCCTCTGCCAACCCCAGGAGGAATATGGCGATTTCTATTCTGCCAAACTAATCACTGAAAGACTTGAAGAAAAACCTGTTTTAACAATTAACTTCACGAGCATTGGGAGCCAAGCACAGATGTGAGATGCTGGGGATACAGAAATGAAAGGTGGGACTCCTATGCCAAATAAGGTCCCTTGTGATGGAAAAAGCAAAGGTCAACACAACTGGTGACAACGGCAATGAAGGAGATTGGAAACGTCTGTGCAGAGCCCCTGGGAAGAGGCAAACTGTCAGGGTCACCCTCCTCCTTCCCCACCTTCAGGCTTCCCCTCTCGGAGGCCAGTACCAGGTTGTTTTAGGCGCAGGTCCTGGAGGCCTGTTCCCTGGAGGTGTGAGAGTGAACGACTGGAGTGATGACATCGCTATTCCCACCCAAGCCTAGCCCAGGATCCCAGAGCTCCTCCCTTCCTACTCATCCTCAGCCCCATGTGCCATAGCTGTCTCTGGGAATCTGACACTCAAAAGATCTAGAAATGTGGAGAGGATTATAGCTGGAATGTGGTGAAAGGAAGAAGATCTGGAGATGGGAGAAAAATTTTGAGAAATCTCAGCACTCAGTGCAGACGTTTGTGCAGGACTTTCTCTCGAAAAACAAATGAGTGTTTTCAGAAAGCACTCAACCGCTAGGTCTGACCCCTTGAACTATGCCTCAACTCAGAGACCACAGTTCCTCTCCTGGGCTGTGGCCTGCATACCGTTGTGGGTTTGCTGCCTTGCTGTCTGTCTAGTCTTGTGGTTTGGGAGGAAAGGCTCCTATTCCAAAGGCTGGGCTCCATGTACACCCTCAATTCCTTCTCAATATTCCTAGGAGCTATAGACTTACCGGCCACTTTTTAGTTGATCTCCAAGAGTAAACCTTTAATTGTCCCCTGAGAGTGAAGTCTAAATCCATAGGGTAAAAGAACAATAACATTTACCCAATGAGCTAGCAAGATACCTGTCTTGGCCTTTAAATCAATCCATCCCAATGATCATGATGAGCCACGTTCATTTTTCCTGTTCTACATGAGGAGATCAGATGCATCTCAGGAAAGCCCTCCATGAGCTGTTGATGGCTACTCTCTGTATCTCAAGGAGAGTTTCTGGCTTTATTTAAATCCAGCAGTTCCCTTGTCTGAAGAGGGAGTAGCCATGTACTAGGTGGAGAAGATTCAATGGCAGCCTGAAATGCAGGCTTGCTGTCAGGGCTGGTTACATAATTTGCAGGCCCAGTGCAAAATGAAGATGCAGGGCCCCTTTTACAAAAGTAATATCATGTCAAGATGGCACTAGCAGAGCATGAATACCTCATCGGGGCCTTTCTCGGCATGGAGCCCTGTGAGGATGCACAGGTTGCTCTCTGGCCCTGCTTGGAATCTCCAGGTGGTTTGTATCCTGTTACACGTGAAGACCAAATCCTAACAATGGACGCTGTGAATGGCAAGCCTGAGTTGATCAGACTCTAACCCAGCAGAGCTAGTGATTGGAGCAGTGCTAACCCAGAATATTGGGCCAGAGGATGCTCTGCAAATTTTCCCTGGCTGCTAGGACCTCAGCTTTCAAAAACCCTTCCTTGTCACAACCCAACTTTGCCCAACAGATTCTCCATTACATTGGATGCTCAGATTGCCTCCCATACCTGCATGCTGTCAGCCAACTGTCTACTTATACTACGACCTATCCAGCACAGATGTTCCATGGGAAAGGGGCCCGGTGACCTGGGCATGTGGCTCTGGTGCTTGAAGATCAGCTCCAAGGCCAGGTGAGTAGCCCAGAGAGAAGGTATGCCACATCTTCTAATTCTCTGGCTATGTAGTTCCACAGTGATCGTCCTGGCTGCATGTATTGAATGCATAAAGGGTGCCCAGGAGTGCTTATCAGAAGGGGCTAGAAGGTCTCACTGGCCAGATTAGGCTGCCTGTTGATGGAGAAGACGGGCACTGGGGTCCTTAGTTAGACTGTGCGTGAGCAACGTGGAGCAGAAATGGAGGACAGTGGTCTATGGTTTTGAAGGAAGTTAACATTTTAATTACTGGGATTCAACACAGGCAAAGGGAATCGGGTGATAATTTATTCTGCTTTTGTTTCCATGATTATAAAATAAATGTTCAGGCTATTGAATCTATAATTCTCCATATAACATGAGCTTCATGCACCAAAATCAGTGAGTTCTTTTTTTCCCCCCTGAAAATTAAAAAGTACCCTTTAAACTTGGAAGGAGAAGGGAGTAAATTTCTTTTTAAAGACAATTTCTTTTCTCAAGAGTCAGATAGTGCTATCACTATTTTCAAAGCCTCATTTTAGCTACACTCTTCTTCCTATTATAAATAAGACTATTATAAGCTTGATTTTTCAGTCTATGAGAAGTGGTAATTCGGCTACAAAGTTTTTCTTTCTGAAATTCTATTTTTTCTACCTTGCATCCTCCTCCCAGGTGAGTTGAAGGTTTCTTGTTAGTCTAAGAGGTGTCCTTGAGGAAGCTGAGAAAAGCCCCACCTGGGGGGACCGCAGTAGAAATGGATTTAATTGTCACAAGCCTCTCATGCTAAGTACCTGAAAACTTTGGGGCATAAAGGGAGGAGAGCCTTTTAAGTAATCATTTGCAGTTCTGTGCTACTGGGAAGTGTAAAAAAAAAATTATTTTTAATTTGAAAGACTGTCAGTCCTGATGGTTTTCTTTTTAAAGGTCTGGAAATATCCTTGGGATTCTTCTTTTCACTGGAGCTTCTTATAGCTTGAAGATTGTTCTATATCACATGTGTCAAACACAAGGCCCGCGGGCCAAATCCGTCCCGCCAGGCCTTGCAATGTGGCCCGCACCGCGCTGTCATCACTGCACTCCGCTGCGTTTCCATCACAATGACAGTTTATGACTGTTCAGTAAACCATTCGGCCCGCGATTTAGGCTGGATTTTAGATTTTGGCCCCTTCTCTGATTGAGTTCGACACCCCTATTCTAGATTAATGGCCAGGAAGCACATGCAGTATGCCACCAAAGCAGAGCCATCCAAGCTGGCCCACGCGCTCCCCTGCACCCAGGCTAGTCTGCAGCCCTTTGTGGAGTCCACCTGAGCTTCTTGTTGGAATTTGTGGGGAGTGAGCATCTCTGATACCCCGTTTTCCTCTAAGACCTGGAAAAATATCTTTAAGCTGGCCCTCCTACAAGCCCCCTGTTCTGCTTAAAAAAAATATTCCCGATCCTTGCTGAAAGGACCTTTTTCAACTGATTTAATTTCTCTTCCTCAAGCCAATCAGGGGAAAAGACTAAATGGGCAAGATGGATCTAATTTAATGCTTGATGATTACAAAGCACCTAAACTTGTAGTCGCCATCGCCACCACTCCAGGATGGGGGGGGGGGGGGGGGAGCACTCAGTGGCAATGTGGAGCGTGAACGATTTCAGGATTAGACATCAAAACATTTGCACTGATGCTCTCCAATTGCCAATTACAGCTGCTTGTACAACTCAGCTATGGAAAGCATTGTGGTGTGCCTTGATGAATAAACACTTATGACTAATTGGAAAATGTATTTCTAGAGCACCATGTTGCAGTCCTACATCGCTCCTTTATTATCGAGTCCTGGCAACGTGCCCACCAAGTGGAGCCGACTTCCCTTTGAATAGGCTTAGATGTGAGAGGCTGATGCCTTCCCTCCTCCACCCACTTCAACAACACAGCTGATTATTCAACCATTTTCTCTACCCTTTGCTGCCTTCTGTGCTTTTTTATTTCCTGGTTCTTACCATTCAAAAAATCTGGCTGTTAGAAGCTCTAAAATTACTAGCTCTCTGAAGATATGCCTTCAAAGCTCACTTTGCATGCAGTTTATAAAAAAAATGTTTCTCTTAAGCACAGTTAGGAGTAGTAGGGGGAAAATGGCAATGTAATTTCAAGCAGTTTTCTCATTTGTTTAGAGAGATAATTTAAGCAAATTAAAGTTAATGCAAAATATATGCGTGTGTGTGCACACACATGCACACACAACATACAAAGTTATATGTCAAAGTAAATGACTGCTTCTAAATATTGAAATTAAAGTGATTTTTTTCTGTATTTCCTCATTTTTAAAATTTTGATCATGTATCTCTAATATAGTCAGAAATTTACATGTAAAGTGATCTTAAGTGAAGAGATTATTGTGGAGACCATGTGTTATTACTTTTTATTTTTGGCAGGGATGAGTGAAGAGAGGTCTATGACATAATACATTTTTAAAAATAAATCTTTATTGTTCAGATTAATACAGATATTCCTCTTCCCCCACCCCCCCATAGCTCCCCTCCACCTGATTCCCACCCCACCCTATGCCCTTACCCCATCCTCATCCATAGGTATAAGATTTTTGTCCAATCTCTTCCCACACCTCCACATCCCCTTCCCCCCAAGAATTGTCAGTCCACTCCCTTTCTATGCCTCTGATTCTAATATTATATTCACCAGTTTATTCTGTTCATCAGATTTTTTATTCACTTGATTTTTAGATTCACTTGTTGATAGATATGTATTTGTTGTCACTTTGTTACTCATAATTTTTATCTTTACCTTTTTCTTTTTCCTCTTCTTAAAGAATACCCTTCAGCATTTCATATAATACTGGTTTGGTGGTGATGAACTCCTTTAGCTTTTTCTTGTCTGTGAAGCTCTTTATCTGACCTTCAATTCTAAATGATAGCTTTATTGGGTAGAGTAATCTTGGTTGTAGGTTCTTGCTATTCATCACTTTGAATATTTCTTGCCACTCCCTTCTGGCCTGCATAGTTTCTGTTGAGAAATAAGCTGACAGTCGTATGGATATTCACTTGTAGGTAACTAACTGTTTTTCTCTTGCTGCTTGTAAGATTCTCTCTTTGTCTTTTGCTCTTGGTATTTTAATTATGATGTGTCTTGGTGTGGTCTTCTTTGGATCCTCTTGTTTGCGGTTTTCTGTGCTCTCTAGACCTGTAAGTCTATTTCTTTCACCAGGTGGGGGAAGTTTTCTGTCATTATTTCTTCAAATAGGTTTTTGATATCTTGTTCTCTCTCTCCCTCTGGCACCCCCAAAATTCGGATGTTGGTACACTTGAAGTTGTCCCAGAAGCTCCTATCTTCATATTGTTGGATTCTTTTTTCTTTTTGCTCTTCCAGTTAGGTGTTTTGTGCTTCCTCATATTTCAAATCTTTGACTTGATTATTGGGATCCTCTTGGCTACAGTTGAATTTATGTATATTATTCTTTATTTCAGTCAGTGTATGCTTAATTTCTGACTGGTCCTTTTTATTATTTATTTATTTATTTATTTATTTATTTATCTATTTGTCTATTTATTTATTTATTTATTTTGCATTCTCACTAAGATCCTTGAAGGTCTCACTAAGTTCCTCGGAGGTTTCTAGAAGATTCTTGAGTAACCTTATAACTGAGGTTTTGAACTCTCTATCCAGTAGTTTGCTTTCCTCCATTTCTTTCATTTGTGGCATGTTTCTTTGTCTCTGCACTTTGGCTGCTTCCCTGTGTTGATAGATTGGCCTTTTGTGCTAGCAGTCCTATAGGGCTCAGTGGCTCAGCCTCCTCAATCACCTGAGGTGGACACTCTTGGTGCATCCTTTTGTGGGCTGAGTGCACAGTCTTGTTGTAGTTGAGCCATGATTGCTGTTGGTATCACTGGGAGGAATTGACCTCCAGGCCAATTGGTGGTGAGGATCAGTTGTGTCTACAATGGAAGAACTGCTGTGCTGGAGACACCCTTATGGGGCAGGACTTGCTTCAGTGGGGCTTTGGTGCTTACTGAGTCTTCCCCTTGAGTGTGTCTCTTATGGATGTGAAGAGTTGTAATCTGGTATGGTTTCACATTGACCACTGGGTATACTGGCACTTTGATTGCCAAGAAGGTGCAAAGTCAGCCACTGCCTGAGGCCACCCAGCAGGAGCTACAGAGAGATCTGCAGATTCCTTCTCTTTGTTTGGGGTTTGGAAATGCCCAGATGAGGCCCAGCTATGAAGCAGGGCAGGCTGCTGCTGCTGGGCTTTGGGCATTCTTTTGGAAGCTTTGGAGCTCTTTGACCAAAAGTTGCAGTTTGTTAGATATTAGTCTGTGAAAGGACAGGCCATTCATATGCAAAAGCCTTTGTGCACAACATAGGTGGGATTATAAATTGGGTGGGGTGGGGTCTCAGGGAATCACCAGAGAGCAAATAGCAATGGCTGCCAGTCAGCCCTGCACTGGGGAGGTCTCCATGTCTCCATGTCCCTTGCCCCCACGTAGGAGCAATGATCGCTGTGAGCACCTCTGAGAGAAAGCCACCCTCATGTTCTGGCCCGATGCCAGATGGTCCAGTTTCTCCCCATATGAGTCTGGGTCCCCAGGGTCTCACCAAGAACTGGAGTTCAGAGCAATCAGCAATCGGCAGCTTGTATCTCTCTCCCAATTGAAAAAACAACAACAGCACATCCAGTTGCCAGCCCGTTTCAAGCGTGCCTCCACACCACTGCACCTCTGCACCACCTACCAGTCTCAATGCATTTTTTTCTTTGCTTCTAGTTGTAGAACTTCCATTCAGACAGCTTTCCTGTGTTCTGGATGATATTTGTTTTGTCTTTTAGTTGTAGTTTTGATGTAGTTGTGAGAGGCAGAAAGTACAGGTGTTTACTTATGCCACCATCTTGGTTCTCCCCTGTAATAACCTTTTGTTTATATTTCTAGAAGTGTCTGCCAACCTGCTTTAGAGACTTTGCTGGAGTTTTCTGTTTCAGCCTCATTTTCAGGCACTGACTATGGTGGAGAGAGGAGGGGTTGCCTCTCTTCTCCCTCTCCATGCCTCCTCTGTCTGCTGGCAAGCTTGTACTTCCCCTCCAACAAAGAGGCAGAAATGACTCCAGGGAAATGGAATTTTTCTGTGATGGCTACATCTGAATCCTGAGCTGTGACAGTGTTGTGTGTTCAGAGGATTCACCATGCAATTACCTATTGTAGATGCAATTATACGTGCATCTCTATATTATACAATAAATGTCGATGGTAACTGCCTGAAAAATATAGGAGGTAAAAAGTCTAAGGCAAATTCTGAATAGCTAAAACTTTATTTATATTGAGAAAGTTACAGAGAGAAGGTAGAGTAGGAGACATAAGAAAAACCAGAACAGCATAGCAATATAAAGAAGTTTTTAATGAAGTTTGCCAAACACATTTTTTTTTTCTCATATACAAAGAGAGAAAAAAACCCATACAATTATATTATAGACTTGGGCACCAAAATGACTAATTTTGCGAAAGCCTATGCTACTCTCAAACAAGACTTGTGAGTCAGAGTCCTTTGTTTACTGGGAACCGATATTTCCACAGGTGGAAAGAGAAAAAGCTGTGTGGGTAAAAGTAATGTCAAAGTTTAACTTTATCAACAAGGAACATATAACTATGCTGGATAGAAACTTGTGCTAAAGGGAATTAAGATTTTCCTCTTGTTTGAATAATTTATGGTATAAGCTATCACAGAACTCTGTGCCAAGTTTCACTGCAGAGCTGCACGCCTAGAGACAATAAATGCATGAGCCGGGGGAAAAATAACCAGGGAAACCTTCTCCCTCTAAGGAGCGATGCTATGTTTTAACTGAGGGACATTGTCATTTCCAGCAATGTTGACATTACGTGTACCTAATCATTTCCCTGGGTTTCTAAAGTGACTCCAAGTTCAGCCAGATGTGACATAGATGTCTAGGTAATGCGCTGAGATCCAATCCATAGCATAATCTGCTGGTGCAATTTGGTCCAACATTTATTGGGCAGTAAATATATTTAAAGCATTTTGATGAGTGCCATGGGAGATATCAAAATGAGCAAAACACTGTTCCTTCCTTTAAAATGGTAGAAGTATGAAATAGTAGAGACTAGAGCATGCTTTTATGACAGTTACTACATCAGAAAATACTCCTAAACAAGTGCATCTATTAAAAATATCTTTCACAGAAAGTAGAGCCATCATAGTAAAAGATGAGTGTTTTGAAATATCAGTGGGAGCAAAGGAAAGAGATAACTGTTATTGTGCAGCCATGCATGTCTCCATCCTGTGGGAGGAGCTTATACATTCATTTTCATTGACTCCTGACAGGAACCCTTTCATGCGGGGCATATTGCCATTATATCCAGTCCATAGGTTAGGAAGCTGAGGCTCAGAAGTGTAATGGAGATTTTGGAAAATAAACTAAAAAAGTTATGCAATTTTGTGGATCTCTCAACCTCTTCTTCCTTCAACCTTCCTCTGTCAGTCTAGGGTCTTCTGTGTCTCAGAACCAGGGGAATAGGAAGTGAGATGGTTAAGTCACAGTACAAAATAAAGAGCAGAGCCAGAGAAGAAAGGAGAGAGAGGACTAGAAAATCCATGTGGGCAGGGACAAAGAAGAGTTCTAAGGAACTTGCTGTGGGAAAAGAAACCCTGTAATAGACATATTGAGAGAGAAATGGGGAAATAGATGCTAAACAAGTTATGATAGTCATTGTTACTACGCCAGAGGCCCAATGCATGAAACTCATGCAAGAGTAGGGGTCCCTCGGCCTGGCTCACAATCAGGGCCGATATGTGGGGCAATTTGTGGGGCGATTATGGGGGAGCCCTGCTGCTGCCACCTGCTTTGGCTGGCCTGGCACCACCTGCTCTTTGCCCCCCCACCTCCATAACGGGGGTGGTCAGCTGATTGGCCTGGGGCTTGTGGGCTGGGGGCAGCTCCTGCATTAATCATCTGCTCCCTGGTGGTCAGTGCATGTCATTGCAACCAGTCATTCCAGTGGTCGTTCTGCCATTCAGTCAGTTTGCATATTAGGCTTTTATTATATAGGATTCTCCCTTCTACCTATTTAATAGAGTATACAGTAAGTACTTAATTATGCTTTAATAACGATTAATGTCAGCATCTGGTATCTGGGCTTATGGCACTTCACCTACCAGGAGATGGTGGGGATTTATAGAAATTCATTTAGCAATATTAGGTTGGAAATCCATTTAGGTTTGAGTCAGTGGGGCCATACAGATACAATTACAGAATTTGCCAGACACATTGATGGTTAAGTGACAGAATTAGTCTTTGAACCTTTTACAACAAGGGAGGACTCTGTGGAGGCCTCTTGGGGGAGATACTCGAATTGAGGATGGGAAGGAAAATGTCCATATGTCTTTCTCTGTATCTAGAACCCTCTCCTTGGCAGGACACAACCACTGTTCCCCAGACGAGAGCGAATGGAAGGAACACTGACATGGCAGATACTTCTTCAGCACAAAAGACGGGGTTAACACTGTGGCAAGGCAATTTCAGGAGACAGATACAAAATATGTATTTCAGTCACGCAAAGTGATGGAGATGTCCCTATCGTGTCGGGATGTGAGAAGTGAGGCCACTCTTCCCCTGTAATGGACCTCACGTTTCTTCAAGGATTCATTTAGCAATATTAGGTTGGAAATCCATTTAGGTTTGAGTCAGTGGGGCCACACAGATACAATTACAAATATCAGTTTTCATTATTGTATTTGAAGATTTAAGTGGCATATTTACATCCTGTCTGCATGGGGACTTGATAAACAGCTCCAGCAAATTGGATTGGATGCCAAGGAGCAGAAGATCTTCCCGTGGATTTTCACAGGCAGCATCGGCATGGGTGCCCAGGCAGCTCTCACTGGCCTATACCAGTGTTTCCCAACCTTCTCTCATGATGAGAATCACCTGGTGGAGTTGTTAAAACATAGATTCCTGAGTCCCAACTAAGAAGTGCTAAACTAGAATTTTTGAGAACATATAGGTAAAATTGCATACCTAACTTAGTGCTCTGTATATAAAATCTGTCTTAGAGCACTAGTTAAGTATACAATTTTACCTATATGTTCCCAAAAATTCTAGTTTAGCACTTCTTAGTTGGGATTCAGGAATCTGTGTTTTAACAACTCCACCAGGTGATTCTCATCATGAGAGAAGGTTGGGAAACACTGGCCTATACTTTTGTTGCCTTCCTTCAGCTGTTCTACTTAACAGCAAAGAATGCTGACAGCCCAGCTGAATTACCTAAATTCTGATTTTCTATAAGATCAAAAGATGACAAATGAGGTTTGCATCCTGTTGATGAGCACATCACAAAAATGACATAATGGTGTAAAAAAAAATTTTTGCCAGAAGAAAAGGGGGGAAAAAATGCATCGGAAATCACTGTTTCATGTTTTTGTTCTATTTCCACTTTCATCTGACCACAGTTGTCACTCAGAGCTCCAAAGAGAAGCAGGAAAGGATGCTGTTGTTTAGTGGCTGCCTTGTTGTGTGTCCATGACAAGGTCATTCTTGTCCAGGCATTGCTTATTGAGAAGAGTTATCCCAGGAACATTTTACAGGATGTTAACTGACATCCCTGAAATTGGATGTGACACCCCAAATGACATCTCTTGGGGAGGAAGCTCGACAGATGCCCAGCGAGAGAAATAACAACTTCCATTGATGCACTACCTAAAGCAAGAGTCCTGAAACAGTATTTGAGCTCGCACTCTTGCTCTTGACCCCTTTCTCTGATAGTGAGCCCAAATTGACCTAAATTATTTTGATTGTAGTTATTGGAAAAGTGAGCATCAAGGTGAAGAATTTTTATCATTTTCTTATTTTAATCTTGTGCAATGTCATCCAGTGTCACCCACTGAACCCTTTTAGTCTGGATCCAGCTCCATATTCAGCTTGAAGGAATCTATGAGAAAAAAAGAAAAAAGGTTCTGGCTTTCACTTTCAAAGGAGGAGCAGGATTTCCAGAGTACGGTGCTCCCACAGCCCAGTGCCCATGTGATATAAGGTCTTAACATATCTTCAGCGTTTCCCAAATTTAATCCAAAAGTTTAGTGTCAGGGTGCTGTGTAGGATTTTGTCTTAACCAAGACGCTACAGTCAATAGGTGAGGCCAAGAGTGCTTATAAACAAAATTATCATTGAAACACGAGTTTATGAGCAGATTTCCACTTCTCACCCCCATCCCCACCCCCATTAGTATAAGCCATAGTTTAAATTAAAGACAACTCAGTGAGCTTGTGCTTGACTGGCTGCAGGTGTACACTCTGAGGGACATGCAGGGACTAAGAATGTTCCACCTCCCAAGGAGATTATGTACCCATGAGTACAAAGGGCTTTACTCTTTATGCTTTGCACAAACATTTGAGTTCTCAACGTTTAATTCATAAGTGATATAACCTCATGGGTACTTAGTGGAAAACCTTGAAAGGGCTTAGAAGATATTGAGAGAAAAATCAAGAGTTCAGGTTCATTAAAAGAGTCATTTCCTTCATACTTATATATTTTGTTGCTTATTTTCCTGCTGGAAAAAAAAAATCTCCTTTCTGATAATCCTAGCTGTCATTGGCTATTATTTTTGCTTATCACTGACCAACCATGCAGATTGCCTTAAATTGAAAAATTATAAAATGTCAAGTTTTTCACACAAAAATGTCCCCTTTTGAGCCCAAAAATGAGAAGGTGTATTGGCAGTGGGTGAGAGATGTGGGAAGACACTTGGGTTTAAAGGCAGATTTGCTATAAAAACCCACCTCTTCCTCCGCATACAAAAAAGCTAAGAAACTGCAGGCACAAGCTGAAGACAGGTCTGGCTCTTTTGCTTTAGTATTATTCATCACCACAATGCAGCACCCTATTGTTTGTTCTTGTTTTTATGGCCTAGAGAGAGACATGAATAGGGCAGGAACACCTCCACTTCTACCTGAGTACAGAAGTGTGAGTGATATTCTAGCATCCACCATTACCCCCGCATGTCATTTTCCTGAGCCTCTAAATGCTAGATGTGCTCAGTAATGTTCTAGCTAGACATTTACTTCCTTAAAAGAATATAAATATGTTGTGCTGACATTAAGACCATATTTTTGGTTAGTTTTAACAATGTCAGTGATGTCGATTAGGATATCATGTAATCTGTCTTAATTGCAATGATGTAATCATTGATGTCAAGAGGGAATGTTTACTGGCCTTGAGGATGGACCCACTACTGCCTTGTCCATTTTACTAATGGGAAGGCACATTCGCTGGAACCCACAAGCCTTATTCCTTTTGCCCTCTACTATCTTGCATTTTCTTTCTTAGACACTGCAAAGGGTCAGGGTAGGTCCTCAGAGAAGATAGTTATAAAGTCTCTCAAAGGCTACTCTACTGCCAATTGCTATGAGAAATAAGCTTCCAGAAACATAAACTTGGCCCACCTTCCTCCTTCTCTCCAAGAGAAGGGAACCATTTGCTTACAAAAGATGGCCCCTTTGACCCTCTCTCCACCCCACCCCAAACCAGGTTGATCACTCAGGAGTAATTTCAGATGAATTCTCATTTCCTAAAATATATCCATGTATGCCTGATGGTTCTTGGTTCTGCTGGATCAGGGACAAAGATTTTAATACCAACCACCATCCAAGCTGCTGGTTAAAATACACACATGGGCCAAAATCAGTTTGGCTCAATGGATAGAGCGTCGGCCTGCAGACTGAAATGTCTCTTGATTTCCAACACATCCCCAGTAGGGAGTGTGCAAGAGGCAGTTGATCGAGGTTTCTGACTTTTTATCCCTCTCTTTTCCTCTCTGTAAAAAATCAATAAAATATATTTTTAAAAAATAAAATAAAATACACACAATGCCTAAAAGTTACTCTAAATAAATACTTTTTAAAAAATATATCTATATTTTATTAATTTTTTCACAGAGAGGAAGAGAGAGGGATAGAGAGTTAGAAACATCAATGAGAGAGAATCATCGATCAGCTGCCTCTTGCACACCCTCCACCAGGGATGTGCCCACAACCAAGGTACATGCCCTTGCCCGGAATTGAACCCAGAACCTTTCAGTCCACAGGCCAACGCTCTATCCACTGAGCCAAACCGGTCCTGGCTAAATAAATACTTTTCAATAAATGAATTCCCAGAGATTGGTCAGACTGTTGGGTCTCAAAGGGAGGGTGGGAATAAAAGGGAGAGATCAACCAGAGGACTTACGTGCATACATAGGAGCCTAACCAGTGGTCAAGTTCAATAGAGGGGTGGGGGCATGAGTGGGGGAGGATTGGAATTGGGGGGTTGAGGACAAATATGTGATACCTTAATCAATAAAGAAATTTTTTAAATAAAAAATAAAAATAAATAAATAAATAAATAAATTCCTAGAAAAATATAATCTGATGAAGAATGAGTCCATGTAAATTTATCATGGTTGTTAGTGTGGACAGGATATTGAGTACTGGAGTTGGAGGTGGGGTACAAAGGCAGGAGATCCCCACTGGGGTGCAGGTGAGGAAGGGTACCCAACAGGGCGGGGGTGAGTAAAATGACCCCTCACACTTGCCATTGGAGTGGAATCAATCTTTTGAATGGGGACAGGGACAAACAGGAGCTCTTTGAGAAGGCATTTTTGCTCAGTTAGCATAGGCAGGCTGCTCTGTTTTGTATGATTTAGAAGGAGTTAATCTCCTTTTTAATACTGGCACCTTATTACAGAAGCACTTTGCTCCCGGGGGTTTGTTAATTGAGGTGTCACTGGGTTCCCAGTGGTTGTGAATCTTCATCCTTGGAGGACGGTGGTGACCTTTTGGAGAGAGCGAAAGTCATTTAGAACCAAGCGGAGGGGTCAAGCAGGAGATCCGGCTGAGGGAGTAGTCAGAGGGCAAAACAAGAGAGAACATAAAATCAACCTGATTCTTCCACATGACCGGGGAACTGGCACTGAACTTGACTGCAGAGGACCTGACACGTTGGGAACAACAATGTTAGGATAGAGATTCCTACCCTTCAAGACCAAACTAAGAAATGTTTTGTTTGACACTTGCTGAAATTTAACATGCAATTAACTGTTGACATGTGTTTGGGCACTTTATTTTTTAGGTAACGTGGAATCTCCTAATTAACTCAAAAAGATCTAGTTGGTTCTATTGTATATCAACCACTATGATAAACAGATCCTAAACTTCTAGATGGAGAGTATGCAAACATAGTTCATTTCTACCTGTAAATTAATTTTGACTGAGCATTTTCTTAAAGGAGAAGCTGGACAAAATGATTCATGTCCACAAGAACAAAACAAAATAGTATTTTCTGCCTAATTTTGTGGAAATTTCAGACTCCTTTGGTTTTATAGCTCTGAAAGTGTCTAAAAGTATGTCTTGTTTCCTAGCAAGAATTTTGAACAAGAATTTTTGGTGAGTAATACTCTCCAAAATGTTTAAGTTGCTGGATATAGAAAATAAAATTACAGGACATCCATTTGAACTTGAGTTACAGAAAAATGGCAAATAATTTTCAGTATAAGTATGTCCCATGAAGTACATATACTGAAATATTATTTGTCGTTTTTCTGAAATTCTAATTTAACTGGGTGGTCCTATGTTTGATCTTGAACTAAAAGAGGGGGGAGAGGTAGAGAGCGGGGGCTTTGAGCTGCCTTCAGCAGGGGATTGCAGAGGATGGCATTCTTAGGGCATCACAGGCAGGCGTGTCTGGTGGCCCCAGGGAAAGAAAAAAGAGGCTGCAGGTGTGTGTCTGCGAGTCGGGGGAGAGGAGGGATAGAGGGCTGTGCGTGAGTGGGTGAGGGAAAAGAAGCTCCAGAAACCCATGTGTATGATGTCATGTGTGTTCAAGAATTAAAAAGCAGAAGAAAGGAGACTTTTTTTTTCATGTATCTCTGTAGATTATGAATTGGATCCCCCTTAATGTTCCTTGGGAGAACAAGTAAAGATTAAAATTGCTTTTTAAATTACTTTCCGTTAACTGGATTGTGTTTCTTTCAGTGATGCTGTGCTAAGATTAAGTCATAAATCCTGAGGGATTTATTTGGGCTGCAAACAGTGTAATTTTTCCTGTGTTCTTTCCCTCCAGTTCCCTGTGGTGGAGTATGCCATCCAGCTGCCACCATGAGGCCACTGCCAGGAAGCCACTGGGTAGATGCTGGGACCAGATACATGGCCCCACCACCTTCCCATGTCTGATGTAGGCTTGTCTCTGAATCCAGACATCACCAGAGATTATTAGCAAAATATTCTCCCCAAGTGTGTGCATTATTGATGTGTGTGCTAATGTAGCTATTGGTTGTCCGCTTTTTATGAAGATTAGAGTCAGTTAGCAGTACTCTAGACTGAATCCATAAAATAGAACACAAATATAAGGGGAGGAAGGCATGTCTGTGAATTTGGAGCCTTTTAAAAAATAGTGTACTGTCCATTCCCCACCCACAATTGTGTTTTGTTGGCATTCTGGTGAATGTTAACCAATGGCTTTCTTTGGAACTGAGTCACCTGTTAAGGATTACCCTTTGACATGTATATCAAATTATGTTTAGCCTTCTGCTCCTCTCTTTGTATTTCACTAGATACCTACCAAATTATCTATCTGGATGAACCTATGACTTTTATTCGTATTATTGTTTTGTTTTTCAGAGATTTGTATTTTTTCCAGTTTTGCCCCCTTGTGACTGTTTGCACCCATTTCGTAGAAGTAGCACCTTTCTATGCAAGAAAAGTTCATTTTTAAATGTAATGATAAATTTTTAAAAAATCCTTACGCACTTCTGAGAATACAGATGTAATGCTATTTTCCAATAGTTTTACTAACTTTTAATTTTCTTTCCCCATGACATTTTCCATTTCTTTTTCTAAGCAATATATGTTTGACATTTGCTGAAATTCCAGGTACTAAACCAGAAATGCCAGCTGCTCTTCTTGCCATTCAATAAACCTCTCATTCTTCCCTTAAAAGTTAACGGGAGATGGTTATCATGACAGAGTAATTTACAACCATGATAGGACTTGGTGAATTGGCAAAGCATTTTCATCGACAACAACAACAACGATAGGTGGTTAGGAAGGAGGCTATTTTAATTTCTAAATTCACACCTTCTTTGTAAACTCAGTTTTCAGTGAGAGAAAGTGATTCTTGCACTGGTTTATCTAGGTTCTCAGAGCATTCTTAACTTGCATTTCTTTTTACCTTCATCAGAGCCTGCATTGCATGGAGAAGAACTAGGTAGCTACTATTCTGTGTGACTTAAGAGGTGCTCCCAGAGACCAGTTTTTGTTTTTGTTGCCTGCAATGTCTCTACCACTGGCTTATCTTCCTTCAAAGAAGAGAAATTCTCACCAATAAAAATTCTCTAGTATCTTATTTATCTTAGGTCCCAACAAGAGACATGTAACATTGCAGTTTGCACAAATTAGGCAATCATTAAATGTAGGGTTGTGGAATGGAATTGAGTTACTCTGCCCGAAGGCAAGGACAATCGAATCAGTAAGTAAATAAACAAGTGTGTCCAAGTGGTGAGGATTAGGGTTTGGGAGTTTTCTGCAGGTTTTCCGGGGCGCTTTCACCCATCATTGGCCTGAAGAATATAATACCAGTGAAGGAAGGGAAAAAAGTCTCATCAGGTGTATGGCTGGCACAAAGCTGAGGACAATGTGGAAAATGACTATATTGTGATTCTAAATGTTTTTGACAGACGAGAGCAATAATGAACTGACTGAAATGATTACATTTAACATGGATAAATAAAAGATATTGCAATTGGGCTCAAAAAATCTAATTACATGCAGGCAGGATCAGAGCGACCTAGTTTAGCAGCTTTTGATATTTAGACTCTAGGAAGTTTAGTATTTTCTGGGTCTACCCCATAAAGAGTGATAGCCCAGGATGAGCTGGGAATGAAAACCAACAGGAAAACCAATAGCACCAGTACAAAAACATGAAAGGTAACCAGTAAGGGCACAAGGCAAAGAACAGGTCAAAATCTGTGAATGACAACTTGGTGCTAGGCACTCTCTTAACTGGGTTCTCTAGAAGGTTCTCTTGAAGAGGAAGAAGAAAGAATAATGGCACAAAACTCGGGTGTTGGGAGTGAAGGAAAAAATAAATGTAAAGACAAGACATATGCAACCCAACGCAACGTGATGCATTTGCTTGCTGGCCCTGTTTCACAAGCCACGAGCAAGCACAGCGGCCTTCTGTTTGGCAGACAGGCCTTCTCCGGAAGAAAGGCTAGAAGGGAGAAAGGATGGGGAATTTATCTGGCTCCTTCCTTTCTCCTGTTTCCTCCTGGGCCAGAGCCAAGTGAACTCCCCCTCACTTTCAGGTTGCATTATTCAGCCCCTCGGTGGCCGCTTATGAAACCAGATGCATCAGGGTGACTTTTCATCCCAGATTGGAAGCAAAGAAGCACCTCAGCTGACCAAAAGGGTGGGGCACTGCCCAAAAGGGGGAAAGAGAAGGTGATCCAGGGAAGCTGAAAGACACAGAGTGTTGTCCAAAATAATACCCTTTACTCTGATTTTCAGCGTGACGGACACACAGGGCAACCAAGTGGCCACACTGAGCTAGAAAGAAAGAAAAATCAACACCGTGTTCTCTAAAAGAAGCTCAGGCCATCTAAGTAAAACACAGGGCTGTCCCGGCTCTTCCGTTTCCTGTCAGATAACGTGAGAGACCCAGCATCATTTAGTCAGGAAGAGCACAGCACTTGCAGCCTTGCTCTTTTCAAAGGCCTATAAAAATGTTTTAAGATCTCCGCAGATTTACTGTTTCCAAAATACAACATTGATAAATTGACATTAATAAATGTTTAATTAAACATCCACAAAATGTAACATGACTTCAACTTCATTATTTGTTATAGTTAATGTTCATAAAAATTTCATTGCGTTCGAAAATTTGTAGGTCAGATTCTCCCATTTTATAAGAATTCCTGAGTATGCATGGTGCTTGCCAAGAAATCATTGCCAATCATAAATTAAATGGGTTACTCCTAGATTAAAAAATATATATTGCAAAAGCAAGTAATTTTTTAAATCCCCTCAGAAAATTTACAACAGAAAATACAGTTCGTGTGGGCTATCATTGTACTTTATGGTGTTTTATATGATACAGTGGAGGATCCCAAAGAAAGGGCTACTGCTGAGAGCTGTTTGCTATCGTCAGGGAGGAAATCGTCTTCTCTACTGTGGAGAAGACACATACGAAGTACTGTCTACAATTCCTGTACTGCTCCTAAAGGAACACCTTCAGATAGAGGCTTTGGACTCAGTCTTTGTTCAGACATCCCACCTACCATGTATTGGCTCATTTACATATGAACCAAGATGCATTACTTCATCTCTCTGAGCCAGTTTCTCGTAGCTAATACATGATTGATAACACTTGCAGGGTAGTTGAGACTATTATAGGAGCTAGCCTAGGACCTCATACACAGTGGATCCTCAATAACTCTTCTTAGTCATTGCATTTTCCTTGTGAAGTCTGGAGGAAGAGATTTAGATTGTGGTCGCCTCGATGTTTTATGAGAAGTTGAGAGAAATGAGTGATTTTAGATTGAGAAAGAGAAATTAGCATAAATGGACTAAAGCTGCCTCCTTAGGTGAGAGGGCAGGTCTATTCAACTTGGTCTATGACTCAGGAGATACTATAAAACGCAAACTGAGTGACTGCATGAGTAAATTCATAAATTAAAGATATCCGGGGTTTTATACATAATTGGATATAAAGTGGGAGAGAGGTTGAATTTATTCTTTTTTGCTCTAGAGGGCAGAACCTGGACCAGTGATTCAAAGTTACATGGGAAACAGATGTCTCCTGATTTTAAGAAAAAAACTTTACGGCGATTAGAACTGCCCCAGACTGGAATGGACTTCCATGGGAATCCATGAATATCCGCTGGTTAGAAATGTGGGAAAGAGATGAGAAGGTTAGCATAGAGGGCCAGACTAAGGGATACCTGAAACTCTCCCAGCGGTTTTTACTTTTCTGTTACCGTATCAGCTTATATCAAAAAATCTAATTGTCAATAAGGTCTTCCCAACCTTATCATCCTGGCCCTGAACAACCAGGTGAGATGGGGCCTCTGGGAAGAGCACACGGAGAGACACTCGCCAGCCTACCTGAGAAGAACGCCCACACTCGGACGTGAGACACCATGGGGAAGAAAGGAGAGGTTGCCACCCCTTATCCGCCGAGAAGCCGTGAGGGCTTGTCTTGGCTGCTTTATGTTCGCTTATGAGTATAATTCTCAAGGAAACCATAAGCACTTAATCAAATACCTTAGGCAGGAGAACAAGAGAGGCTGCCAAACTCTGCATCATGGTCGGGAATGCTTGGACGAACTAAAACTGCATCTGAGTGCTGGCTGAGGTGTGTAACATTGTGTAACGGTATTTCTGAGCCATGGCTGAGTTACTCAAGTTGTCAGAAGACAATCTATGTAAAATGAGGTGCCATCGCTGTTATGAAGCTTAAAAAAACCTGCCTTTTGGGGGAATGGCGTGATGTGTGTGGCTGTGTTTCTGTCGGAGAGCTAAGGTTACAACTTAGCTGCTTGGCTCCACTTCCCAGACATCATGTACTGCTCCAGCGCCTCCCTGTGACTGCCTACGTTTGATTTTGACACATCTTAGTTGTTTCTGTAAAGGACAAAGTCTGTCTGGATAACTAGGTCCCCAGAAAAAGACAGTGGCCTGCAGTAAGACAATGAAGGGCCATAGGGACATGGAGTGGGTGATGTGCCTTCGCTTTGTTTTCAAGTTTCTTTGCTCAGCTGTGGCCATTCCTTCCTTCCTTCTGTCCGCATGCAAGTGTCTCTGATTTTGACTTGGGAACCAGGGCTGAGGCCTTCCATGCAGGATTGCAGGAGACCCTGCCTTTGTACCTGTTTATATTTTGCCAAAGAAAAACGGCAGATGCATTGTGACCACGTGTTTCTTTTCCCCCTTTGGCCCAATCAGGGAACAGAGCTGGCTTTCTAACTGAGCAACAGCCTGCACATGGACACAGCTCAGAAGGCCTCGATGTTCCTCTCTGTGTCAGTGAAGCAGTTGCTCTCTGCTAGCAAGAGGTTGTGGCATCCAGTTAGTGGAGAGTCTTAAGGACCTAGGTTTAGAGTTTAGGTCTGGAGTCTGATGTTCTCTGATTGCCTGATAATTGGGTTTAGAAGAAGAAGATGAAGAAGATCATTTTACCTCTCTGGGTTTTAGGTCTTAATTTCCAAAACTGGAATCCCAATCCCCCTCACTGCCATTACACAAAGATGTGAAGAGAACGGAGGTGAGAACGTGCTCCAAGGAATCCCCATCTTTCACCCTTAATAACACTTTCTTACAAAACATCTGCCCTTAGTGCAGTATGGTGACTCCACTGAAAAATAATGCCTGGAGCTGTTTCTTTCTGAGGGGGAGAGAGTTTGGGCCGTGTCATCCTCACTCTCTCACCTGGCTTCCCCGGGGACCCCCCTGGCTGAGTTTGGGGTACGGGCCAACTCTAGGAAACAGTGTTTTTTCCCCCCCTATTGTGTGAGCTAATTGGCCCTCATGGAGATTGGACCCATGCCCTTGGAGTAATTAACACTATTGCCTATTAGCTACAGCGGAACTAACTTCCTCACACTTACCCTGGTTTTATTTTCTAGATAGCAATGTGCATTCTTGGGAGATAGCTCGCCCATAAGCCTCCGGCCACTAACATGCCTCCGATTTCCTACACGTTGGAAGCAACACCGATTTACCATTGTCAGTGCAGCATAGGTGGTGGTGGGGGCAGGGGTGTATAATAAACCTTGGGGGTGCCCTGCCTCTGCCACCAACGAACTAAATGACCTTCCTCGAGGAAGTGGTTAGCCTCGCAGCACCTGTTCCTCGTCTTTAAAGCGGGAGAGTTAGGCTAAATGATCTCTATTGCCCATTCTAGGTTTCACACTCTCTGATCCTTACCATTCCGTGCTCTGGAAACATGCAGCTTCCTTAACAAGCTGCGGTATTCCCTGCCAGTGGGAGAGAAAGGCTCAGTGAAGCAGCCTGCCTTCTCCTCATGCTCCACAGCCATCATTCTCCATGGAAGTTCATGGGGATGAGAGACATCACTAGCCAAACAATCGATGCCCCCAAACTGGAACCCCTGCCCCCCGGGTCTGTCGTTGTGTGGCCTGTATCTCTCGGTGGTCTTTCCAGAGATATCTTACCCGTGAGCGGAGAGACTGAGAGGAGACCTGCATCAGGACACACTGGCCTTCAGGGGGAAGGTGCTTTCTCATCCAAGGCCAAGTGCTCGTGGCAGAGCAGAAGCCAAGATAGATGGAGAAGGGAGATGTGCGTGTTTCACACTCAGTCCTCAAGGGTGTCCGCAACCCAGCCCGGGGCGGGATGAGATGAGAGGAAGGAAATGTGTGTGATGCGTGTGCAGGGAGGTTCCATTCTGGCCCCACTTCCCGGCACACCCGTGTTACTAAACACACAGCGTGAGTTGCCATTTGGTTATTAGGTCCATAGGCCCTGGTGATGAATTATACCCTAAATCAGTGGCATTTAACCCCTACCAGGTAGCTTCAGTTAAATGCACTCAGGAGAACGGCAAACCCAGAGCGCAGGATTGAGCCCCCTTTTCTCGCGTGTCTTCTGCAGGGTGGACGCCTGGAGCACTCAGCCACAGCACAACCGGCTGCTGTTGTCCTTCGGGGCAGCCAGAGAGCAGCCAAGAGACACGGCGTGGGAAGGAGCCTTTCCTGCCTTGCACCGCCTGGACGCTATCTGGGATTTCTCACTCTTCCCTGCATTCTTACCCTTGACCCTTTGGTGTTATCCAGTTCCCCCTGTGTCAGGCCCCTCCGCAGGCTGGGATTTCCTCTCCTGACAGGCGGCAGGAAGGGGAGAAAGCTGCACGCCAACCTTTGCCCTGCCGGCATGGAGGGTCATTAACAAAGGGGCACATGACAGGGGTGCTCAGGAAATATTGATAAAGTGAGAGAGAGCATGAGGAGAGAGGAAGAGATGCCCCCTCCCACACACCCCACCCCTCCCCCTTTTTTTCTGAAGGTAGGGGTCTGTAGGCCACTTTAAAGGCGGGCCCTATAGGCTTCTGCAATGCATCTCACCCTATTGCAGGGTTGCTCCAGAGAAGGACTCCGTCAGGTGAGGACACGGTTTCCTTGTCTACAAAATGGGGACAATATGAAAGCCGTTTTCATAGGAAGTAGAAGAATGAATCACTATAAAGGGCTTAGAATGCAGCCTGAAATAAAGTAAGTACCTGATAAGAGTGAGTGGAGTTTGAATGTTATTAGCACCTGTCATGTGATGGGGGGGAGGTAAGCACGCCACGATAACAGACCTTTCCCTCCCTGATAGAGCTCAGGGTGTGGGCCAGAAGACCCTCCACTTAGGGAAGCAGCGGTCTCCACACATTCCCACGCTCCCTCCGCCTACCACGTGGCTCTCATTCTTTCCTGCAGAGCTTGGCTTTTGATGGACATTAGACGATCCACGTTTTGCTACTTGCACCTGTTTGTTATTTATAAACTATATTGGGAATATGTATAGGGATAAACGCCAGAAACCTGGGTCTGGCCTCAACCCAGATATTTATCAGCTAGTTAGCCTTGGACGAGTTCCTTCGTTTCAGAAGGACAGCTTATTCAGGTGCAGGAGAGGGCAATAATGCTTATCCCGACTGCCCCAGGGCATGAAAACCCAAGGAAACCCTATAATGCAAGAAAACAACAGGAAGTGTAAACTGGTATAGAAACAGGAGCAGAATCTAGATCTTTGAATTCATTTATATTCTATGCCCCACACCTGTTACCGAGTCTTTACTGATAATGGAGATTTGTCACTAGCCTAAATTGCACCTCATCATACCTGCATTGTCATCTTTTGCTCTCAAAAATCCCAAGCCGGGGCATGGAAAGAAAACTTGGTCATTCAGCACTCTTCAAGGCCACCCTTGGCTAACTGGGAAGCTGGCTTTTCTTCCCCCGCTAAGTTCTAGCAAGATAGCCATGCGAAAGCCCCCTCTGTTTCAATGGAGGTTTTCACACTTTGTCTTTAATATCAAATGACAGCCAAATCTTCAGATGGGTTGGTGTTGAGACTATGTCTTTTATATTCCTACAGTCTCTGTTGTTTAGTTTGGCTTTCCAGGCTGTCCAGGAAAGGACCATGGAACATTCTACAAGGGACTATGAATGAAGCTTTGACTGGTTTTCCTTCTGGACGTATCACTTCACTTTTCACCCCACTGGCTTCCTACATTAACAAACTAAAAACAGCCAGGTGTATTCCAGGGAAGGAGTGACCACGAGTTGGCAGTGGGTTCCTTGTTTTCCAGTTTTCAGATTTGGTTCTTCCCCCCTTCAGATGAATTCATCCAAGTAGATGAATAATCCTCAGTATCATCCCCAAACCACTATCCAGATGTTTGTACTCGGAACATGTAGCACTGAATCTGGTCTCAGGACTTGATTGTGTTAAGAATGGGCCTTAGTTTGCTTACCCTGGAAAACAGCCACTTAAACCCAAGGTTTGATGACACTGGCTTTAGGAAGTGGCCTGCACAGAACTCATATCACACCGGCACCATTGCTGTTCAGCTGCAAATGTCGATGCGGAAGACTGTTGACTGCGGAAGCTCCACTGACTATTGGCTCCTCTGCCACACATTCTTTTTTTTAAATTAATTAATTTATTGATTGATTGATTGATGAAGGTATCACATATTTGTCCTCAACCCCCCATTCCAATCCTCCCCCCACTTATGCCCTCACCCTCTTATTGTGCTTGACCACTGGTTAGGTTTATATGTGTGCACATAACTCCTTTGGTTGATCTCTCACTTTTATCCCTGTCCTCCTTTTGATGTCCAACAGTCTGACCCATGGCTCCTTATCTCTGGGTCTGGGTAAATATGGTGTGGGAAAGTGGGTTTTTGATATCTAAATCCAGCCTACCACCAGGAATGCTGAGGGCTTATTCAAGAAGGCAAATAATCCTTTCCCCTATATTTACACACATTCTTGTTTATGTGGTGCAGTTACCTGGGTACTTCTCCCTCTGCAGAATCCATTGGGCCCCCCTTAATCTGGCCTCCTTTTCTACTGAGACCCACATATGCCAGAATATCATACGGATGAGGCCTGACATCTTTATTCATCTTCTATTTATGGGATGAACGTACAGTTAAAAGGTGGCTTGAGACCATCCAACCCACGTCTAGCTGTGATCTAAGTGGAATTTAGCGTAGGTCTCCTGAGGTGAAGGGAGAAATGAAGGAAAGAAATGAAATGCCTGTTTCAATTTAATACCTTAGGCTTTTTTTATTTTGAGGGGAGTGGGGAGGGGTGGGAGGGAGAAATCAAAAGCCTGGGACCTTCCTTGGCCCCCTGAAGTCTTGGACTTTCAGATGCTTAGAGATACAATCTGTGCACTTTTCTTGGCATCTGTTTTTTCCAGACAGCATATTACCACTATAAAGTAGCCTGAACAGTGGGGTCCTCCCTACTGGGGGCTCACTTCAAAGGCGACGTTTGAAGTCCCCCGACGCTGGCTGTGGGTGAAAGAGCGGATTGTTGTGTTTAGTTTATTAATTACTTTAAACAGAAAAATAAAAGCTAATTGTCTGCTACATTTCTCAGCCTGTCTTTCGTCGTGGAGTTAACGTCCTCCAATCTGTTTCTTTGTCATACCCGAGTAGCTTTATTTCTAAATATGAGTGTGATGTAATTACTTAATGCCATTTAATCTCTAGAGATATCGGCATGCTTTGCCAAAAATGAATAAATAAAAATAAAATACAGTGCCGTTGTGTTTTTCTCTTACATTTAGAAAACAAAAAGTTAGAAACTAAGAGAGACCAATCCACTTTCCCAAAACTACTCTATGGATGAAGATAAGAGGAGAACTCAGATTTCTTACTCAATTTCAGAAAAATTCTTCCCAGAACATTGGCCACTCCGGAATCCCCCTGAAATCTGTCGGAGAAAAAAGGCCCCCTGCTTCCTCAGCCGCTGAATGTCCCACCAAGCCTTCCTAGCCATTCGTTCCACGCCAACCACAGCCAGCTTTTTGCTAACATTTTCTCAAAACCCAAGCAAGTCAGCAGCGTCCTCCGTGGTGTGAAGCAAAACAAAAACACCCCCGAGTTCATGTATTGTCACCAGACAAAAATTTGCTAAGAACAAGCAGAAATGAGGAGCTAATGGATCCCAGATGCGGCCACTAACCTGGGTTTATGAGATTTTTTTCAAGAGATTTCGGAAGAGAACCCTGTAGCCCCAGAACAAGATCAAACACTCATTTTCCTGCCACACCGGCCAGCGAAAGCTCACTTCGTAGCTCCCCTCGCATTTACCCTGGTAAACACGGGAAGAAAATGTGGCTGGCGTGCCTGCTTGCAAGGAGCTGAGGGCAGCATGTGCTAACCCGAAGCAAGAAAGCATTGAAAGATGGGACCTGCTTCTTCCCAGCACAAGAGGAGCAGCCTGGGAGCCCCTGCTTGCAGTGAGCTCCACCCAGAGGCCACAGCTATAGAATGCCCTTCTGCCAGGAAGGCTACACGGATGCACAAGTAACTGTTTTCCTCGAGTGTCCATCAGTTCCTTGAAGGTTCAAACTTCATGCTGTGGTCAGGGAAGGCCCGGGACTCAGGGTGCCACCAAGCAGTTGAGTGACTCTCACTTTCCCCGCCTGGGCCTGGTGGCTGTGGCTAATTGGCGTTCACCACGCGAGGCACAGGTTGGGGAAAAGATTGGTTGTGGTTCTTACTGTTTTTGTCGATGTTGTTGGAGTGGAGGCAGGGCATCAGTTGGGGTTCAAAGGGTTTCCATCATGACTGTGTTCCGTCCCCCTCTGAGTGTTCCGTCCTCTGAGCTCTGAGCTGCAGACATGGGAGCTCCACCTGTGCTCGGGGCACTGCTTCTGGGAGGAAACTCCAGCCGCTGGAAGGTTCTGTGAAGGGCAGAGACAACCACAACAGCCCTGGAGGTTTGTCTGAGGAGTGATTGCTGGGCTCCCGGGCCACTGCCCTTCTCCCTCTGACATAGCAATCGCATCCCCCAGACACGCGGGACAGGAGAGGATGGGGCAAATCGGGAAGAGAGGGAAGCTCCTGGCAATGCCTGGCCATGCCTGGCCATGAAAAAGGAATGTTTTTAGAGGAAAGGTACCCCGGTAGCCAGTTAACCAAGAGCACGCTGGCAGCAGAGGTCGGAGGCATCCCTCCAGGCGCCCCCAGTCTCAGAGCTGCGGGATGACAGTAAGATGCCTGCACCCCAGACAGGTCCATGAATCCCAGAGCCGCCCGAGGCCATGTGGAAATGCTCTCCGTGTGGGGAGTCAGCGGGATCTGTAGAGATTATGGAGCATTCAATTTGACAACCGAAACTGGTGAATCCAGAAAGAGAGGGAATCTCCCCGGGAGGGCAGACAGTAATTGTTTTTAGGATGACAGATAAGCCACTCAGGCTTCTGCAGATTCGCCGCACCTGGAAACAGCTCCTTCCCATGCCAATGGCAAATGCTTCAATGCAGGCATGCAGCATCGTCTCTCCATCTCCTCCTGCAAGGCTACTTTTAAGTAAGAATTCCCCTCCTTCCTCTTTCATTTTACACGGAGACAGGTAAAAAGGTAATTAATGGTAGAGGATTGCTTTGTCCTAATCTGATCAATACAGTAAGTCACCAAGAGTCTTCTAAGAGATTATAGGAAACATTGTGTAGTTGGACTGGGCTTCATGACTGGAGGGAGACTCATAAATAAACCTTCAGACCAGAGCCGAAGAGTGTCAGAGGACTGAGAAAGCAGGAGCTAGTAGAGAAAGTTGTCTGATGTCCCCTTTTGGGTGAAAGTATATAAACAGTTTGTTCCCTCTGGGGTTGTGTATGGTGCAGTCCCTCCGTGGGTGTTCCAATTCCAAGCGGTGGCCAGGTGAATAGCTGGAGATGTTACTGTTACTTCACACACACAAACTTCTCCATAAAGATGCCAGTCTCAAATGTTATGTGTGGCTTCCCTCCCTCAGCCTCCTTTCTCCCAGGGTTGACAGATATGGGACCTGTGTAAGCATTTATTTGGAGAGATGAGACACTGTTTTTTCCTCCTCTGACCCAACTCCATTCTTTAAAATACCAGACAAAACAATACCCAGAGCACAGAATGATGTTGCCGCTGAGAGGGGTTTTCCCTCCCATTTCTGCTCCATCAGTCTATCTTTCTTGCCCCCACCCCATCCTCCAACACCCCCTCGCCCTCCCCAGCAAACTCTGGAAAAACAGTAGTAACTAACATTTGTGCCTTTGGCAATAAAACCACAGGCCTTGCAAACCCCAAATGGCAAAAAGACATTTCCATTCCAATCCCAGTTTTAAATTAAACTGTAATGAAAAATCAGCAGTGGCAGCTGGGACCAGAGACACTGATTGTCTCTAGAAACAAAAGGGAGGGGAGCAGCGGGGGGAGAGGGAAAAGAAAAGAGACTGCAAGGAAGCCTCGCTGTGGTAATAAAGCAGCTGGTAAACCTTCAAGTAAAAAGAAATTAGAAAAACAAATCTAGTAGAGAGACAAGCAAAGATGGCTGTTTGCCTCTGCAATCACAGTGAGGCGGTCACAAATCACCTGCCACTTTATGAATGGACAAGGAGTGGGGGGGCAGGGAGACAGGCAGTTGTGTGGGACTCTACTGACACCTGGAGGCCGAGTGGGGAAGTTCTCAGGGGGGTTTGGCCGCACCCCCACGCCTGGGGAGGGAGTAAGGATTTGGGCTTTCTCCCCTGTCATAGACATCAGGGAGGCTCCTGGAGCAGCGATGTTCAGCAAGTGAAATGCAAACGTTTTTAATAGTCTGAGGCATGACCTGTTTTCCCTTAGATTGTCAAATAAAAAATGATAACAGCCAACACAACAAGTGGCATCAGGTCTGAGTGCCCTCTTGATTGAACCATAACTATATAGGTCACATATTAGAGTTGCATGTTATTGGTCCGTCGCATAGTACGGTTGCATCTGATTGGTTAATTCTTGACACTAGAAATCCTTATATGCAAGTATAGCCACCTGATTTTTTTTAACAGTCACTCTGGAGCAGAAAGGGTAGGTAATTTTTTTTTTTTTTTTAATATATAGTGGGGGTGGCAAATCCATCAAAATTATACCTATTTCTGTCAGACTGGCAAAAATATGTTTTCTGGTGTGCAACAGGATTTTAGTAGTTAGCTTATACGTGCCATGAGATGAAATAGGTTGAAAATCACTGTCCTAGAGGCTTTTTGGAAAAATAGGAGGACCTCCTTGCCTTTGATTTCTCTACAAAGAAAATAAAAGGTGCATTAGACTTCAACACACGTTTAATTTGTAGCAAGGATTGTGGGTAGGCTAAACCCAGCCCAAAAGCTTTAAGCTTTTTTTTTTTTTTTTTAATGAGTAGCATAGGTGTCTTCGTGAAAAATGGACCAAGATCCAAACATTTTAATCTGTAGCTTTCTAAAGCTTGCAAGGCTCTTCAGAACCTTCAGCATATGACTTTTATGTATTTCCTGAGCAATGGTGATCAGGAATCCAGGAAAGACCAGTGCTTAAATGCAAGAACTAACGACGCTGCTGAGTGCTTAAGGGTGAAGAGAGTGAGTGGGCTTCTAGGTAACAGATAAGAGGTAGAGACTGGAAAGCCAGCCTCCTTAGCCTGATTTGGTTTCCAAACCTCTAAGAATCTGATGAAATTAGTGGATCCACTTCTCAGAAAGAAAAATAGGTACCTAGATGTGCATGCCCAATTCTCACAGAGCCCTCCCGCCATCCGCAGAGCCCAGGCTGAGAAGCACTTCTCTAGGAAAGGAAAGCAGAGGAGGCCTGCAGTCCACCCAGGATGGAGACTGTTGTGATCCCTCAGGGGGAGACATTCCGATAAAAGGTAAAGTGGACAATTGCCTATTCAGACGTCCAATTGCTGTAACCCAAAATGCACACGATTGCTGCAGAATGCACGGCCTCTTCAGAGGAAGTCCTTCTGGCTGTGACTCACTCTGGAAACTTGACAGGCACAGGGGAAACCTGTCTCTGAAGAGGGTCTTTATCAGCACTAATGGCGATGCCACAAGAGTGTATTCTGTAAGTGGGGACATCTACATAAAATGACAATGATTTATTTTAACTCGTCAGGTGTTGGGTGGTGTGCATCTGGGATGCAGAGCTGAGTGTGAGCCTGGAAAAGCTCTGGGTGACCCCTGGGGTGAACATTTGATTAATTAATTCTGTCCTGGTGACTTGAAAAAAAAAAATAATGCACCTCCCTATGGATCTAGCTTTTGCCAATAAGAGGTATGGTTTTCATTATAAGTATTTTAAAAAATAATTTTAGCTTTGACAATGAAATTACGACCCTCTTTGCTAAATACTGTGTTGTAGTGACAGTAGCTGAAAGCAGAAAAACAAAACATAGCAAAAAAGCTTTGGAAGACGCAGTGAATGTAAATGGAAGTGTTTTCACTCACATTTTGGTCTAGTTAGTGCATTCTCCTAGATTCTACCCCACCTTCCTACCTTATCTTCTCACTTCTTTTTTACTGCCTTACTTTTGGTCTCCGTGTTAGCACTAGGCAATCGGGAGCCAGAGAAGAAACCCTCGACTTCCTTAGAAAACATTGCAGGCAGAAGTTTGAACCCAACAGTATAGTTAAAAATTTGTTATTTGTGTTGTTATTTCAGACCTCACCGAGGACATGTTTTTGTTGACTTTACAGAGAGAGGAAGGAAGAGAGAAATATTGATGTGAAAGGGAAACATGGATGAGTTGCCTCCCATACCCGCCTCCACAGGGGATCACACCCTCAACCCTTTGGTGTATGGGACAATGCTCCAATCAGCTGAGCCACCTGGCCAGGGCATGTTTTGGTTATTTTTATATTTCATTGTCCATACATATTTGTTGTAGGTGCTTAAACCAGCTTCTCCCTAATTTTGTTTAGATATACAAAAGCGCACTTCATAGAAATGACTATACAGCTTCAATTAAGAAATTGAACAATAAAAGAATATGTTATTTCATGGATTGGTCAATACTGTGGATTTTCCCCCACCAGATTTAGTCATGACCCCTGAAATACAGGGTGTGGCAAACATAGGTTTACAGTTGTGAGTACATGAATGCTTATTTTTGTATTGTTATTTATTAATTATCATATTATTCTCCATACAAGCAAGTGTAAACCCACATTTGCCACACCCTGTGTACCAAAGCTTACTGCTATTTATGCTATTGCATGACATCTGGGTATGTTTGTATAATATGGCGCCCCCTAATAAATGTATATTTTATAGAATCAATCAGTTTTCTGTTTGTAGCTCTTTATTGCTTTCTGAGGTATAGTTAAAAATACCCGATACATGTTTTCAGATCATTCTCTTCTCAGTCCCTGACTTTTGTCTATTCATTTTGGGCTTGAACAAACAAAAATATCACACGAATAGAAGGTTCTTCCTCACCTCTACATTTCCCAAACATTAAATAACTCATAATCGTCCAAGCTTCCTGTCAGTTAGAAATGGCTTATTATACACATGGTATGACTAATGCAGCAAGGCCTTTGGGTTGTGATGAAGGGGAAAGTGGTTAAAACTCTACAGCAGGCAATTCCTCTGTTGCCGAATCCACGTGGCGGTGGGTGGAATGCGGATTTGGAAAAAGGCAGAATTGTATTCTAATTCCTAATTTGCCGCACACAGCCCTTGAACTTTTGCTAAGTTCTCTAACTTCTCTAAGCTTGTTTCCCTATCATGTGAGACAGATATCCTATCAACATGTGCTCAGTATTTGACCAATGTCTATTTTCTCCCGAGAACGTAAGGTGCCGCAGGCAGGGCTGCGTGTGATGAATTCACTTCATTGTGAGCTGGACCAGGATAGGTGCTCAGCATAGGTGTTGAGTGAAAGTTGCACAAACGCACATCTTGTGGTGTTTAACGACATACAGTAAATGTTAGTTTTAGTTATAAATTAACCTTCATGGAGTCATTTGCTATGTTGTGGACACCCTGCTGAGGACTCCATTTATATTTAGTTTTTCACAGAAATCCTGACCTATCGTCTCTGCCTTACAGAGGAGGAGCTGAGGTTTGCCTGCATTCCCCCAACTGGTAAGTGACAGGGCCAGGATTCAAGCAACCGAAAGAACTGAGCCCCCAGTAGGACTGCTCACTGCGAGGGAAGGCGCCCTGTGGGCTGCCCTCCTGGTTTCCCACCCAAAGCCCAGGAAAGGCTGAGTGAAGACAAAACTGGGAGGCGAGGAGGGGCTTTGTTCAGAGACCTCACCACTGCAGTGATCTTTACCTCTACATGGCAGGGGTCTACCTGTCCCCAGGCACTCCGGGCCACTTCCAAGCCCTCACTGAATTCACCGAGTCACTGCTCTATGCTGCTGAGGGGGGTGACCTCACTCTACTTTCAAAAGATGAAAAATTTCCACAAACGAATATCAATTTAGAAATAAACTCTTCAGAGCTGTTAACCTCTGAGGGTTGTCACTTAGCTGAATTCCCTCTCTCTCTCTCTCTCTCTCTCTCTCTCTCTCTCTCTCTCTCTCTCTCTCTCTCTCTCTCTCTCTTGCTTTAAAATAATTCCCCTAGAGAAACAGCACTCTTCCGCATGAAGGCCAGGGTCAGAGACCACAAATGGCAATTTGTAATGGTTTCTAAGCCTGAAACACCCTGGGGGATTTCTGTGTACGATTTCTGAATCACAGCAAAGAGACTGAATTCTTTTCTTAGACTGTGAAAGGCCTTAAATAAAAATATTATATTTACTAATGCAGTGTGCACAGAACCAACAGAGAGCACACATGGTCATGTAGGATTCAAACACATAAAACCCATACATCTGTGGGAAGCAGCACAGGCTGTAGTTTTAAATACAAAAACACATTCATAGGCATACTCCCAGGTATGCATCTGATGAGTCAGCCTTACGTCACTTCCGAACGATCCGCCCCAGTGAGAGATTTACTAATAATGTTCCTCCCCGTGTGCTCGGGGTCTGACCCTCACTACATTCACCTGCATTAGAGTCACCTGAGTCCTTGTTAAACGTGCAGATTCCTGACCCACCACAAAGCAATTGAAGCAGAGTCTCCGGGGGTAGAGCCTTGGAATTCTCATATGTAACAAATATCCCCCAGGTGGCTTTTAATTTGTGCCAGAGCCTAAGGACCACCGATAAATAGCGCAGCAGAGAGTGCAGGAGCTTGGGCTTCGGAGTCAGACAGACCTCGGTTTAAACCCCAGTTGGCCCATCTATCGAGCGATGATAATCACCCCTACCTCCTAAATCTGTTGTTGGGATTAAGCGAGATGATACATGGGAAGCAGAGCCAAGAAGAGGGAAGCGGAAACATTTGGAGCCTCTCTTCTCTGCCTTTCTGAGAGAATGCTCTGCTCCTGGCTCAACTGAGATGATGAGGGCAAGGGGTTATCCATGGAGGAAAAGAGAAAATCTGGAGAGTGGGAGGGGAAAAAAAAAGAAGAAAAAAAACTTAGACAGGGGGCCAATAGGGTCTAGAAGGAGGGAAGAGATGGGGGAGACAGAGAGATCGAAACACTATGGATCTATGGGGAGACAGTCTAAAAATATTTTTTAGGCTCTTTTTTTCAGTGTGCTATATCCTAAAATTCTCCCTTTGCAATTTTTAAGTCACTTTGGACTCAGGTTTGAATTCCTATAAGATGAATTACCATTCAGAGACAAATCTTAATCCTAGAAGGTTCTGATTAAACAGATGTTAAATTAGATAGCTGGAGGAACAGATTGATTGATAAATACAGAGCTTAGCAAATACTTTCTACTTATCAGAATATCTGTTTTATTCCTAAATGGTGCGATCATTCTACCTGTTTTCCTAATGAATGCCCTTCGCCTACTTTATTTTTTAAAAATATTTTCCACCCCCAATTTGCCCTAATTTTTCAATGTTTATTCTTCTCTTTATTTTCATTATCTATTCATCTTCTAATGTATCTCTGACTTTGTTTACTCTTTTCCATGACATGTTGTTTTTTTTTTTTGCTCTTTCTCAAGTCTTTTCTTTCTATACCACCTAGGATCTCTCTGTAAACACCTACCATCTGAGCTTAAACAGCATATCCAGAAAGTCCACAACCTGGCTTTGCATATGTCTGAGATGTTAACTTTCTTCTTCCCTGCAGCCATGTTCCTGGTCTCTATGAACATGTAGGTAAGAGCTGGGACCTCTGGATTCCAGGGGGTCTCACTGCAGCTATGAGCCCTAAGGCTCATTCTTTGATCTTGTCCTCTCTGAGCCCTCTACAGATATATTTTTTTCCATTCTTCTGGAAACCATTGGATTGCTTTCTTCTCACAATGCCCCTGATTTTGTGGGAATACTGCTCCTCCTTCATCTCATGTGAATCTGGTGAAGTTGCCAATCATGTACTTGATGGCACTTGGACCCAGGCCTAGCCAATTACCACATCTTATCTCTCCTGAATGGCATTGATTGGTTCAAGGATGACTATATGACTCAAGTAATGCTGGAGTGTCCAATGAGCTTTACTATTTAGATGCTGTTTTCTGGGATTGAGTCCTATGAGAACAATGTGAATCAGATCTACTTGGCAGCTATCTTTTCAAGCTCTGTAGAGAGAGATACCTTCAACGAGACAATAATACATGTACCTGTGGAATGACCCTCAAACAATAAACAATGAAAGTAGGTGGATAAACACCCAGTTTTTCCACCAGTCAATGCTATAATTCTGGGGCATGTCTCACATATTCTCTCAAGGGTCATTAAGTACATTAAGCCCCAATTGCCCACAACAGCAAGTTGCTCATGAACATTCCCTTTGTTTGCTTTTTGCCTCTCTCCATTTCATATTTTCACTCCCTCATCGCGCTTCCTGGAATCTCTTCCCAAACAAAATGCTTGACACCAAACCTTTGGGCAGCAGGAAGAGTAATGCCTACCCCACCCAAAGCCTACATCCTAATCTCCAGAACCTGTGAACCCATTCCGTTACAAGGCAGAGGGGAATGAAGTTTGAAGATGGAATTGAGGTTGCTAATCAGCTGACCTCAATATTGGGAGATTATTCTGGCCTCAATTTAATCACAAGAGTCTTTAAAAGTGGAAGAAGGAATCGGAAAAGACAACCAGGGAGATGGCACTGTGAGGAGGACTTGGCCTGAAGTTGGAGGAAGGGGGCCATGAGCCAAGGGATTCAGGCAGCCTCGAGAAGCTGGAAAAGGCCAGGAAACAAATTCTCTCGAAAGCTTCCATAAAGGTAGGTTACCGACGACTCCTTCCTGTGGGACTTCTGGCCTATGGAAATGTAAGGTAAGTTTTTGTTGTTATAAACCACGAAGTTTGTGGTAATTTGTTGTAGAAGCAGTAAAAAACTAATACACCTTGTCTTGGGATACGCTCTGGGGAAAACCCAAATTTAAAGATGACAATTGCTTTTCTTATTATTCTTGTGGTGTTCAGTCCCCCTTTCCCTCTACATGATGGGGTACATGCTTGATGGATTTGACTGCCAGAACAATGTAGAAAATTGAACTAATTTGGAATGATGTCTGGCTAATTACATTAAACCTCTGTCTCTTTGGCAAAGGAGTTCTTACCTTGGCGTGCCAAGGAAGTCTCGCTAGGGTAGCAGTTTTAATTAGTCCAGCTCTGTCTCATATCCGACACCTGATTCTGCATCTGTTGATATTTCTCACTTAAAATATGAAATTAGCTAAGCATTCTGGTATAAAAAATGATTATTGTTAGAGACACTGGTTGGTTCGATTATTGCATGGAAGCAATATCTTACCAGAAAGGAAAATATTTCTAGCATTAGAAATAATGTAATATTTCTTCAAATCTCCTATGGCAGTGGTCTTTTAAAGTGGAAGCTCTGAAAATGAATGACCATATATTTATTTATTTTTAATCCTCAAAAACATTGGCCTATCTCATTTTCTTAGTCAAAGCTTGCTTCCCAGTTTTGCCCTGCTAATGACCTTAGCTCTCTCTAGATGCTTTAGGACCAAGAGCTCTTTGATTAATCATTCTCTGTGTTAATATCAAACGGCCCTTGCATTCTTCAAACAGATTGCTGCTCCTGTTAAATAATGCCCTAAATATACAAAGTAGATAAATGATGACCATTGAGCCAATGGGAGCAGAACTGAGCTCCGAGACTGGGTTGAAATTATAATGAAAAGACACATAACTGATGGGCTCCATATCTGAACTCCAAATGATTTGTGAAGCCTAAGATCAAGAGAAGTACAGACTCAGGTCTCAGGTTAGGGTTGCTATGATGAAGTGTAGACTGGGGAGAGAAAGCATTTTAACATTGCGTCTGTGTACATATTTTTTCTTTGAAATGGTTAAATGCTTTAAGGAGTAGAGCCTCTTCAGGGGGCATAGGCCCAGAATGATATGCATCAGGGTCTTATTTCATTTCGGTCTCTTGCTCTTTTTTAAATTTATGAGGTGTGGAGAATATTAGTTTTTAGGATGATTTAATATTTTATGTTGTAAGTGATCTTCTGCAGTCAGTTTGCTAATTAGATACTGCAGACAGGCTGTTTTAATATTGTGTTTTCACTCTGCAGGGGGAAAAAAGGGAGACGGAATATTTCTGACAGCTAAAAAGAATCTCAAGGCGCATGCTCAAAGTTCTCTTACAGATCACTTGTTGGAGACGCTTTGCTGTATCACAAATGGTTTTGCCCATAGAAGGCTCCCTGAGATGCTGGAGATAACTGGAGCCTCTCCTGCTTGGCTCCCTTAGGAGTTTTCTGGAGTCAGGTAGGAAAATATGGGAACCTGGGCTTTTTGTTTACATAAGTAAACTACAAAGCACATCTGGGAGAATTAGAATACTCTGGAAGTTTGGATTCCATTGAAATACATTGTCCCATTCTGATTTCCTTGGGGGACCCAGTTTGAAATGGGGACTTTATGTTATGTCTTCCTGGCCCTGCTCTCAGTACCCACATCTCCTCCATAAAGAAATGGGATGGCCTCCCAGCATATTAGTTATGTGTTTCGCTTTTAATTTGTATGGAATTGGAATCGGGGGAAACTGGCATTGAAAATGTGGGTATATTCCCTTCTGCCCCTGCCAGAGGAAGAGGTGTCAGCTGGCTTCTTTGGTTGGTATCTACTGTATGGGTTGGCTTAACCAAAACTTTGCAAGGAAACTCAACAGTATGCTTTATCCCCGAGCTCCATTATATACGCCTTATTTTTCCTTTGTGTGAAGTTGGTGTGGACAGCTCCAGTAAGATATTTTTATATTCAAAATATGTTGCAAAGTCAAAAGAGTGATGAATTGGGCAGTTCACTTTAAGATTAAGTTCAGGTACACGAAACTGAAGACTAATATTTTTCTAAAATGAAACCCCTGCCACAGGAGTTAGACTTACATAAAGAACTCAGCAATAACAAATTATTCTATAGCATGTATAAAGCTTTGAAGAGCTTTTGAGCTGTACTTGTAAGAACAAAATGATGACACCTAGCATGAATAAGAAAGTTTAAAATATTTCTCCAGTACAAATAAAAGCAACATGGAACCTCATCGCCGCCAATATAACTGGTTTGCTTTTACTCATTTCTCTACCTTTCATGTGTTTTATTCAATCTACAGTATCTGCATCTTCAACTTACAGTCTTGCTTGTTTGTAGCTAAAGATACTGATATTAGCATATGATAAATAAGAAATTATTTTAAAAAAAGAAATTATTTTCCCCATAGGATAGTATTTTCCAAGGGTAAAATAATCAACATTTGTTATTAACTCATTTGGGTTTTATGTGACTGTTATAATTCTAATTAAGAATAGTTGAAACTATGGAACTGATGTGTATATACATATGTCTACTAGCAAAGTAAAATAAAAATGAAAATCGCATAACTAACACTATATATTATACCAATGATATAGTGTATATATAGTGTGTAGTGATGGGATTTTCATTTTATTTTGCTAGGATATATCCTCACCATTAGTATCCAGTTATAAAATTGGAATATAAACTTCCTGTTTATCAATCCTCTGAGAAAATTTGGACAATTGCTCGATGGGAAAGGAATTGGAGGGATGGGGGGGGAAAGGTAAAGGGACTAGGAAGTGCAAATTGGTAGTTACAGAATAGTCCTGGAGATGTAAAGCACAGCATAGGGAGCATAGTTAATATTGCAATAATAGTGTATGCTATCAGCTGGGTGCAAGATTTATCAGGGTGATCACTTTAGTTATATAAATGTCTAATTTCTGGTATATTATTGTACATTGACTGTAATTGAGAAATTAAAATATTTTTAAAAATGTATTGTCTGAGATACCCCCTCCCCCCATCATGTTATGATATGTCAGCATAGATGTACTTTTTGACTTTGTGAGGAATTTATTCAGAGGTGAGAAAATAAGCACAACTAAAAATGGGGTAAATGTGGAAGAACTCAGCAGTGACTAAGTCATGTTAGAATATAGGAAGATTAGACACAATTACACTCAAGATTTCTCTCTCTCTCAAAAACAAAAGGAAACAAAGAATATCCCTCTCCTGGGAAGTAATGAGTAAAATCTAAATACTTAATCTCCAGAGTTGAATACTGAATGATGTTTGTACACAATGGTTATTCAGCAAATGCTGTGACTGGTGCTGCTATTAGACATTCACAGGGCACTCTTAAGCATCAATGCAGCCTCACCTACAGAACAACCTGACACATTCAATGCAGTCAGAATATGTGGACAAAAGGCTGTCTTGATTCATGAGAAAACATTTCCCTCTCTTAACATGGGGATTTTTTTAAACCTCAGGGCTCTGTTCTAATTAGTTGTAATATACTGATCTAGCATCACTCTGTGGAAATGTGTGGAAATGTATCATGTATTTGAAATATATATTTAATATGATAATATCATCAACCAAGCATAGCTCTAAAGAATGCATCTTCTTTTTTTTCTTTCTATCTGCTGTTTAATTTCATTATGATTTCTAAAAATTCTCTGGTAGTGTACAGCTGCTCCACTGTTAATAGCTTTGAAATAGAAATGTGTTGATTTGCTTAGGGAGAGACATCTGCATACTGTAGAAAAACAAAATCATTTGCTGTGATTAATACAGAAAGATGGTTATTCGTATTTTTAATGTATGTTGTTTAAACTCAAATATGTTTGCCTTCCAACCATTTTTTTTTTAGATATGTTATTCTGATCTATGATTTAAATGTGTGATGCTTTTAGGATCTACATAAAAAGCGAATGTTTGCCAGCCTACCCAGTACCTCCTGCTGCTAGTTGGCTGGGTTTTTTTTAATGTCACAAACAGAGCTTTTGATGTGGTACCTAGGAGGCTCTTTATCCGAGATGGCATAAATAACCTCCCAACATTTGGTCCTTCTACCATCTTTGATCATGTCATCTTAAAATGTGCCCTTGCAATGAACAGAAGTCTTTACTTTCACATCAGAAGAGCTCAGACCATATTTGAAAATGTCAAAGTCTATAAGCCCTAGGAGGGCAATAGGACAGGTTCAAAAGTTTGCAGATAGATGGATTATTGCAGGTTTAGAAATTACAACGAGGGAGAGCATACATGCCTTCTCTCATTCCCTCATAGTCTTGCAAATCTCTTGCTACATCATAAATCTTTCTATGTCTGTGCCCCATTCTCTAACCGTTTCACAAGTGGTCAGCCTCAGATTTACACACAGAGCCCTGGAACTGAACTCACTGGAAGGCACAATTTATGGGATGGAGCCAGTGACCAGGTGTGGAATATGATCCAGCCCTCTTGTCATGCAGCTGAAATTCTCTCATTGGACTGTTGCTGCTGACCATTCATGGCATGAGCTCTTAAAGGGACCTTGTCATACACCTACTTCAGCTCCTTCTTTTTGCAGGTAAATGCAAAAACTCGGGCGAAGCAATTTCCTTGAAGGTTACACACCAAAGACAGCTTCCTCTCTCTCCACATCTGGAATGCCTATCCCTGTTATCACTTTAAGAAGATGTGTTCTGGCTGAAACTGGTTTGGCTTAGTGGATAGAGCATTGGCCTGAGGACTAAAAGGACCCAGGTTCGATTCCAATCAAGGGCGTATACCTTGGTTGTGGGCACATCCCCGGTGGGGAGTGTGCAAGAGGCAGCTGATGGATGATTCTCTCTCATCAATGTTTCTAACTCTCTATCCCTCTCTCTTCCTCTCTATAAAAAATCAATAAAATATATTTTTTTTTTAAAAGAAGAAAATGTGTTCTATACTCCTTCTATAACCTTGATCCCAGTGGCACTGACTACAGAAAGCTGAAGCCATTAGGGTTCATATGCCAAGAGAGCAAATCTGCCTTTCTTTCCTGGAACCACAGGGAGATCTATTGGGTATCTGTGACAAGGCGAGGAGACCCAGAAGTTCTTACCTGCCCTATAAGGCAAGCCCAGCAGATTTTACAATGGGCAGAAAAGACACTCAGCATGGCTCTTTAATCTCCACTCAACTCAATGAGTTTTTCTGAATTTGCTATGTGTTAAAAGAGCACTTCAAAATGAGTCAGGGAGAGATAGACTATTAAGTGCCTGGCATTAACACAAAAGAGTAGGCATCTGAAAAAATAGTTAGGCCTTTACTTCCCATTCTACACAACAATAAATTCTAAATGGATCAGAGGTTTAGATGTTAGAAATAAAGCTATAAATTACTAAAAGAACCTGAAAATAATTTTAATCTTTGGAATGGAAAGACTTTTTAAAAAAAAACTGATTCAAAATCCAGAGGCAGTAAAAGAAAATGTCGGTAAGTCTGAATATATAAAAATAAATGTTTTTACATGACAAATAACACACACACACACACACACACACACACACACATTCATAAGCAAGGTCAAAAGTTGGAAAAACCCACAAACTCTGATAAAACATTTGCAACTCATATATAAACTAAAAGCCAATTTCCCCAACATAAAAAGTTCCCACAAATGGAGAAATAAAAGTACAACAAGCTGATAGGAAAAACTGGGCAAAAGATATGAAAATAGTTCACAGAAAATGAAATACAAATGGCTCTTAAACATTTGGAAATATGCTCGACTTCACTCATAATAAAAGATATGCAAATTAGAACTATATTGAGATACCATTTTTCTCCAATCAGGTTGGCAAAAATCCAGAAGTTTGATAACACTCCATTGGTGAGGCTGTAGGAGTATATGTTAGCATAGTACCATATGGAGAGCAATTTAGCAAAATCCATCACAATTACAAATGCATATATCCTTTCCCCCAGCAATTTCACTTCTGGAAATTTATGTTACAAATGCACTTGCAAATGAATGAAGGGACATATGTTTAAGCTTATCATCACACTATTGTTCGTAAGACCAAAAAATTGAAATAACCTAAATTGCTAAATTCAGTAAATTGCTTAAATAAACCAGTTAAATAAATTGTGATACATTAATGCAACAGAATACTAGGAAACTTAAAAAATCAGAGTATACTCTATGTATAACCACATTAAAAGATCCTTGAGACTTTACTGAATGAAGAGAAGCAGACAAAATAGTATGTTAGGTAACCTACCTTTTATATTTTAAAAATGAGAAATAAGAACTTGAGTTTGTCTTTGTTATACACATAAAGAAACTGGAAACATTAATAAGAAACTAAATACAATAGTAACTAGTAACATGTAGGCATAGGAACTGGAGGTTGGGAGCAGGAGGAATAAGATTTTTCACTGTTCATCTTTATATATATTTTTAGAACCATGCAAATTATATTTTCAAAACTTATATTTTAAATCAAAGAAAAAGATCTGAGTTCTCTTTTTGATTCTGAGGATGCTTAACAAGTCTTTATGTTAGTATAAAGGTTAAGAATCCCAGGTTAACATGGGGCTTCCCAGAGGCTTTATTCACTCATTTTTCTTCTTTCCTTCATTCATTCAACAAATACTTATTTACAATTTATTATGTGACCGGTGCTGTACTAGGCTCCACAGATGCATGGAGGACAGGACCCATTAGATCTTTGCTTCACAGGAATCTACATTCTGCTTCACAGTCTTTTCCATCTGGAGTCTTGCGGGGGCGGGGGGGGGGTGTCTCTAATCAGCATGAAAGGACCCTAGGACGCACAACAACAAGTTTCACTTCATTACAATATCATCTTCGGTGCAAGCACATTAAATCCCCGTTGGTACAGAGTTCACAAATTCATAGATCCTTGATTTTTATGGACAAACAAGATGCATACAAGCTGGAGACATTTTTGGTTTCTCTCAATGGCACCTCTTTGTAGACTTTCGCAATATCTTTTATTGTGTATAATATAATGCAATTTGAATCTCTGTTCCAAATATGGCCCTTGCTTATACTTATCCAGGGATATAATGATTTCCTGTGATTTATGTTGATGCCTTTTTATTTATGCTCTAAAATTATACAGTGTGCCACTGCATTCTTTTCCTTTCTGTTTCTTCTTATTAGTTTTATTAGTTTACATTCCATTGTGATTAATTTCTCAAGTCAAATATTTGTTCCTGGGTGTTCGTACCTTTGCCTTGAGTAGTGTTTCCATCTTCCTCTATTTTCCTACGCCCTTCCAGACCAGATGAGAGCTGAGAGTAAAGCTCTACCAGCTCAATGACTATTTGTGCATGACGCGTGCATAGATGATCACTTCAGCATCTTTCAGGACTGAGTCCATTTGGTTAATGGAAGAGGACAACAGTGCTTTCAGGAATGCCCAATAGAACTCTCTCTGATGATTGAAATATTCTCTAGTTTTGCAGTCGAGTATAATAGCCAGTAACCACTTGTGGCTATTGAGAACTTCAAATGTGACTAGAGCAACTGAGAAAATCATATTTACAGTCTGATTTTATTTAAATTAATTTAAAATTTAAAAGCGGGCAAGAGAGGGATGATATAAGAATGCAAGGTATATAGCCCCCAAGGAGAGTAGCCAATTAGCCAAATTGTAGCCTCCAAGGGCCCAGTAATGGGAACCTCTGAGCTTTACCTATTCCAATCCGATGATGAAGGCTTCTTGATTTGTGAGGAATAGTCCACACAGATTGCAGATGGTTTGTGCGTAGTGGCTGAGAGAAGACTGAAAGAAATTCATTTCTCTCACACTCTGTCATTTTTGAAAAGTCATCAAGCCCTGGCCGGGTGGCTCAGTTGGTAGGAGCATCATCCTGACGCATCAGGGTTATGGGTTCAGTCTTTGGTCAAGGCACATTACAGAGGTTAACCAGTGAGTACATAGATAGATGTTATTCTCTTTGTGTGTCTATATCTCTCTCTCTTTCTACACCCTTTCTCTCTCTCTCAACTCAATAAATAAAAGTCAGCAAGCACCAAGCAGGATCATTGGGGTTCAAGGCTAACCTCCAGTCCTTGGGAACATATCAGGAACAAGGGAGAAAATGCCATCTCATGGACTAAGCACCTCAGTCTGTGTTTGGGATATGAATACCCAAGGCACATCACAGAAGCTAGCCTTAGGAGAAAAAACCAACTTCTAAACATCACTCACTGGTGAAAATGGAGGCCTAACACAGAGCCACCAGGGCACATGTTAGCTCAAGGCCTGACCGCAGTTATGCCGGTGAACAGAAAGCCTCCACTCTCTGTCAGTGAATGGGCTCAGGTCCACAGAAACTGACAAGCTACACGTCTATCCAGTCCATCCTTCTTCATCTGCCCTTCATCACCTATGTAGGTGCACATATATACCCAATCTGAGCATTCAAGCCTCTCCACAGCTTGGAGCCAGCCCACTGTTTTGCTCAGCTTGCCTCCACAAATCACCCACACTTATCAATGCCCCAGCCAAACTGGCTGTGTATGCTTCCTTAACCATGCCCCAGCCTCTCTCACATCCATGCCCTCACTGAAGCTGTTGTCAAAAATTGCCTCCTCCAGCACCTCCATCTGTCAAAACTCCATCTCCCCACATGGCTTATTCCAGGCCATGCATTCCCTGAAGCCTTTTTCCTGGAATCTATAACTGCATGTGCCCACTCCTTCTTCAGAGCCCTGTGGCACTTGGTTTCTGCTGCTGTTTTGGCACTTGTTTCACTCCTTATGTTGTAGGCATTGGTGAGTTTGTCTGATCTTGTCTTCTATCTGGAACAGTTTGAGGATAGGAACTCTATTACTCACATTCCGTATGCCTGACGGTGCCTGGAACAGGGTTGGTCTTCAGGAGTTATTATCTTCGAATTGGATTAAGGACAGTTCTACACATGGGGAATATTTCAGCTATGAGCAATAAAAGAGAGATTTTGCTCCAGAACATAAGAGATCCAATGCAGGCCTGAGCATTTATCTGAAAAGTACATTATTGTGACATGCAATATTTTTCAAGTCAAAAGTAGAAACTGGTGATCTGTGCACATGTGGTCAGCATACATATTTTGTTTGACACACAATGTTGTCTTTTAATTGTCAGCAACATTAAACATTTTGGATACTTCACATAAAAAAATCCACGTTTTCAGATTTTCTTGGGGGGAAAAAATCTGATCTGGCATATTGGTAATTCATTCACCTCTGGTAATTCGCCAATTCACTGAAGTCACTGACTAGCCTATTGTTCTTAGAAGAAAAAGACCAATGTATTTATTTTTCTTTTCTCAAATCATATGTGCACAGAGTCCATGAACATTTAACAGAGATAATAATCCACCCAAACCCTTTTCGAGGCTCATATTGCCTATTTTTAATTATACAGGTTTTGATTACTTTAATGGTTATTGTTTGGCCTGCTACTTTCTGTCCCACTCATCAAACTCCCGAGAGTGCCTCACAGGTTCAGATAAAAATATGATTTAGAGTGTTTTTAAGAGCTATAATGGCAGCTCTGTGTCCATCACCACTTTATCTGTAAGTGCCATTTTCAAACATTAGAAAATTAGTCAAGGGACCCAGGGTGGCAAGACAAAAGGGGTACTTGTTGAAAGTAGAAGTGGTAGACACTTGAAAAGAAATAAAGAGAGTGACACCTACGTGATATTGGATGCTAACATTTCATTTCACATCCATAGCACCTCTTGTGTGAAGATTTCCATGTAGACTGCAGGCAGTAATGGAGCCTCACAGCACTCCAAAGGGAAGTGTTGTCTTCATTCTCTTGAGAGAGGAAACTGAGGCCTACATAAATGTGTGCTGTAAGGATTTCTCCGCATGAGGATGGGTAGTTAAAATTAATTATCTTCATTTCTGGCCCCTTCCCTAATCACTCACTCCTACTTTTTGGTTTCAAGGGTAGTTTATGTTATATCAATTTAGACTCATTTTCAGAAGTTAATCAATACCCTCTGCTCTCCTCAGCTAAAGCTTAATGTTCAGGAAAAAGTATAAGGACTAAAGAGCATAAACAGGCAAAATATAAAATCAGATGGGCTGCAATCTGACTTACAGGCAGGCAATCACCAATGTTTCAAAATCACCATCTTCCATTTTTCAATAGCCTCTTCACCTTCTCACACCCTCCCAGGCTGGTGTGAGACTAGTGTTAAAGCAGCATTTATTTTAATGTCTCATTCTTGAAACATCTTAAGGGAGACTTCTAACTCCTTTGACCCATGAGAGGAGTGAGCTTATACAAAAAGAAAGTTTTGTTAGCTAGATCAACACCTCAAGTGTCTAGCAAGTGCTTTCAGTTCAGAAAAGAACAATGGGCTGGCTTTGACTGTTAAATCCATTACTCTAATCACAGTTTAAATGAGCCATTATAAGGCACTGATTTATATGTCTCTTCCAACACAGTATTTCTAGGGTGTAGGTATTTATGGCATTTTGAGTGGGATCTGGTCATTACATATTCTTTGTAATAATCATTGGTGATCAAAATCACTGCTCCTGAAACACCATCTTTCCAAGGTCATCTCTCTAACCAAGTAACAAAAACAAGTGGAGAAAACAGGAATTAAATACTAAATCATTTGTCACTTCTCTGAGTTCATGAGCTAACCTTTCACCTCCGGAAGGATAAGATTAAATATCACTTGGATAAAGGTCACTTAAGACTCTCTCCTATACATTTCTGGAACCAGGGAAAGAAAGTGACTACACAGGCTTATCTAGAAATCCTTGTTGTGGGGGACAAAATACACAACAACATTTAGTTTGCTTTCATGCTGCCACAGCAAGGAATTGATATCAGCAGATGACAGTTTTCTAGAGCTTCAAGGAGAATGTCTGATGCTTCCAGTAGGGTGTAGGCGAGCAAATCAAAGTTGCACCAACTGAAGCCCAGGAAGATTGTTGGCCTTCATTTCCCGCACCCCCTCTCCCCCCTCGGGTATGGGCAGTGTTCATCCCCAGCCTAAGCCACTTTTGATTTTCCCCTTTGGGGCCTTTGGCCTCTGCTGGCTGCTCCTTCCCAAGCGCATCCCTTTGACTGCCATTGATCATCAGCTTGTTCTTTCTGTCATCTCTCCTTGTAGCCAGGTTATCTGCCCTGGATCATTTCATGTTCTGTGTTTTTCTAAATTACATTGTTCTCTGGAGTCTGTTGCCCAACTGAGAGAGTTACATATTCTTTCTCTGTTAGTTACTCAAAGCATCAATCATTCTGTAACCACCTGTACTACCGTTAACCTTCTTCCTGTCTTCCAAATCAAAACCCATTTCTCACTTCCAAATGTCAACACCAGCCACATGCATTGATTAAATGTCTTTCATTCGAAAGCACGCAGTCCTGCTCTCCTTGCCTATGTCTGAATGCCTCCCATATGCTCTCCATGCACGCCTAATTCTGCTGTTCCCTTCCCCTGGAAAGTCATTCTTCATTGTAATAAGTTGCCCAAAGTAAATGTATTCATCATCTTTTTCTCTGACAGCCATGTTTCTCCACTACGGGAAATTAAACACTGCAACATATGGCCTGAGCAGCAAACTTTAGTGCTTGTTCGCTCAATTGTTTTAACACATTGCCGCCTTCACATAACATTCTGTTTGTCACTAGCATGTCAGGCTTCCACTTGACATATGCATTAGACATGTTAATGGCAAGACAAAAAACAACTGAAGCTGACAATATGAGGAAAGAAGGGTAAGTGCCTATTAATTACTAAAATTCACTTTTCCCCACTATTTAGCAGGAGGGGGGAGAGGGGGAACACGAATGAATGCCCTTAGAACATGCCACCACATTAGCCTGCTGTGGTGCCATCTGACAGATATTTAAACCCTAAGTACTAAGGAAGAGCTTTGTGTAGATTCAGCAAGGCCGATATAAATGATAGCATCTCTCTCCCCATTGTCACGGACCCTATTGGTTTGCACTTTTTGCTTCCCCCCTCAGCCACTTACACAATGGACAGGCCATAGTTGCTGAATTCTCTATGTAGTTATTGGAACATCACTGGTACACATCCCAGGACTCTTTCCTCTATTACTTAAGCATGCACACTGCTCTGTAAGTATATTCTAAATGCTACACATTTACTAAAGATAGTAGAATATCTTTTTTTTTTCTGGGTCATTTCTTCAGAATTTAGATTAATTGCTTAGGCATATTTGGGATTTTATTGTGAGTCTACAGATTCTAAATTAATCTTTTGTTAAGTAATTTTGATCTCAGAATAAGTAAAATCTTATCATTTAGTTAAAAGCGAGCTTTCATTTAGACCTTTACTTTTTCATGAATTCCCTTTAATTTTCAGAAGTATACTTAATACTTATGCATGTCCCTATACAATGAAAAAGTTTAAAAGTTTTTCAGGGATGCTGTTTTGAATTTTCTTTTACACTAACAATTTAGAGCTATTTTTTAATCATGGTTTTTACTTCGTGCTGGAGAACATCCAATAGACAGTAGGTTTCCTAGAATCTCTGAATCTGATTAGCCTCTGTCTTCATGACATTTCCTGAGAGCTCAGGAGTCTGTGGCTCCTAGGGCAGGCCCCATCAATAACAGCATTATCTTGAACTCAGTGTCAGCTCATAGTTAGCCAAAGCCTAATTGAAAGAAATAATTTATGGAGGTGTCCTGATGTCCACCCATGACTCTGACCCTTTAAGAATCTATCTTGAGATAAGCTAGATGCTAGGGAGCTGTGTCCCTGGACCTTATCAAATTAGTCCTCTGTAGAATTGCTTTTACATTGACTTCAATGTCATCAGCCTGTACTGAGGGACATTAGCAGAAGCAGTGCTATGATGCTCATGGTATTTTGTATGAGGATGTTGGTAAAGATATTATCAAATGCTATAGGTCTGTGAGGACCTATTTTCTGTGACAATTTTCTTTCAGGCTTCAGTATAAAGAATCGTTAGACCAGACCCAAGCACCTATTTTCATCTTACAGAGACTAGGAGCATTTTGTTCCAGTTTACACGTCTATTATAGAGCTTAAAGCAAGTAAGTTGTACCTTATGACTAATATTTTTGTACCCTAGCCTCCTTTTTTTTTTCTTTTCTAATTGACCTTATCTTTCTATTTCTTTGACTTTCTCTTCTGTTCATTTTGAATTGAATTGTGCATTATAATATATACACACATACCTTGTACAGAGGTCCTATAATCTTTCTGAAATAAGGTATGTTATATACATGTATACAAAAATCTAGACTTTAGAGCATACACATTTATGCATATTTATATATGTATCTATTTTTTAAATAACATTTCAAAATATATAACCTAGCTGGAAAAATGTACTGGTGCCTATGCTTATGTTTGACACTAGTATGAGAATTTTACTTATTGTATGAAGAAAATACAATTGATCTCATGAGTATGAAGCTATAAAGAAAATACAGGAATACATACATACATATTATGCATTTACAGATACACTTAAACCATTGCATGTAGAAATAAACTTATGAGTTAGGAAAATACTGAGAAAAAAATATCAAGAAAAGTAACTTTAGACTACCTTGCCCTACCAGTCTGCCCATAACAATAATAACAATATTAATATTCCCAGAATAAATACTTATGCATAGCAAGGGATTTTATATCATAGAAATCTATATTCATTTTACAAACATGTATGGAACAATATGTTAGGCACAAGGTTTACTGGGATGAATGAAACACACTTCACTGTAATAGGAAATAGGAAAAGTATAGGATATGCATGAAGAGAAGCATCCTGCAGTGTTTGATGTTTCTGTGAAACATCCAGTAGATATTAAAGTATAGGGGGATATTTGGCTGATGGCTTAGGCCCATTGCCTATGGGGGGGCGGGCCTAAGCCATCAGTCAGGCATCCTTAGCACTAGCTCCTGCCACCACTGCTGCACTTGCTAGCTATTAACTCTGGCTTCCGGCTGAGCAGTGCTCCCCCTGTAGGAGTGCACTGATCACCAGGGGGCAGCTCCTGCATTGAACATCTGTGATCAGTGTGCGTCATAGTGACCTGTCGTTTCACTATTCAGTTGATTTGCATATTGACCTTTTAATATATAGGATTCTCAACCTCATAGCTGAAACTAGCCTTTTATAGTTATAATACAAATATTGGGTGTCTCTGTGGAGCACATCTTGCTAGGTGAGGGATGTGTTTTTAGGGCAGAGTTGGACGCTAGAAACTGTGCTTCTTCTCATGACAGCATTGATGAAATGGCTGAATTAATTCACTAAATGGCATTCCTGTGACCACAAATGCTAAACGCTACCACAGAGTGGCTTATAATCTTGAAACCATCACTGTCATTCTTTTCTTTTTTTCTATATCTTTAAAGTAACTTGCCAAGTATAAAAATCCTGATATTGTCATTATGTCAGCCAAAGAGAACAGAGAAATTTGCACTGAGCCATGAGAAAGGTCAGGAAATGTGGGCTTCTTTTTGAAAATCATAATTTCAAAGTTGTCTGTTTGAATGAAAGTACATTCTAAGGTTCCCAGGCTAACATTTGTTAGCCAAAGGTCCTTTGTTTATTTCAATATTTAAGTAGAACCCTAAGAAGAAAGTAGCCCGTACAATTGTTTGAGTGGAAAGATCAAAGTTATTGAGTTGAATTGCACCTGGAACAAGATGACAGAAAGTGCTATCTTCAAACACAGATGCAACAACCTCTCTATGAGACACCAATTGGGAGACTATTAAACTGCAGTCTGAATTATCATCCAATGGATCAAGGGAAACCCTGATAACAAACATTGTAATAATTCAATTTTGAGGCCCCAAAGTTCTGGGACTTTTTTGAGAAACCTGATAAGAGCCATTTTGGTTTTTCTTCTGTACATAATATACCATACCTGGAGAGGAAGGAACAATAACCCAATGAGTACAAAATGGATTTCTAAATCAGGAGGCTTCCAATATCTTCCCACCTCTTAAGGACAGAGCATTTAAAATCTTAGTGCCTTAATATTAGTATCTTTTTAAAAGTATATTTTGTTGATTTTAGAGAAGGAGAGAGAGAGTTAGAGAGATAGAAACAAAGAGAGAGAATCATTGATCAGCTGCCTTCAGCATGCCCCACACTGAGGATTGAGTCCACAACCCAGGCATGTGCTCTGACCAGGAATTGAGCCATGACCTCCTGGTTCATAGGTCAGCACTCAACCACTGAGCCATGCTGACTGGGCAATACTTAGTATCTTAATATTTCCTAATACATAGTGCTTAAGAGTGTGAGAAATAATTGGGAAATGTGCGGGAAGATCTCTCACATCAAATGATTTCTGATGGAGCTTCTTGTTTCTATTATGTTTATCTGGATTGGGCAATCCCGTTTCACCACTATATTCCTTGAATGTTTATTGGTCAGAAGTGAAGACAGTAGCCCTTCACCAGACTCATACATTAAAAAATGCCTCCTGCTGAAACCGGTTTGGCTCAGTGGATAGAGCATTGGCCTTCAGACTGGAAGGTCCCAGGTATGATTCCAATCAAGGGCATGTTTCTTGGTTGCCGGCACATCCCCAGTAGGAGGTGTGCAAAAGGCAACTGATCAATGTTTCTCTCTCATCGATGTTTCTAACTCTCTATCCCTCTCTCTTCCTCTCTGTAAAAAATCAATAAAATAATATATTTTTTATTTTTAAAATGCCTCCTAATTCTTTCTTTGCCTCACCTTGACTACTACCTGCTATGGTAGATACCCCTACAACCCACTGAGATTTATATTTCTCTTCTCCTCTAGGAATATCATGTGACTTGTTTTGATGCCATTTTATCACTTTGAATCAATGAAGTCTTACAGCAGAGTAGAAAAAAAATTGTCCTGACCTCCATCTGCCTGAATTTGAATTGCAATTGAATGCCAGTGATTATGTGGCCTTGGCCAAGTTTTTTTTTACCTTTTCCACCTCTCAGTTTTCTCACTTGGAAAGAGGAGGTGATAAGTAATCATACCTACTTCTGAGAGTTATTGTAAGAATTTAACAAGGTGTTAAACAAAGTATTAAACAAGAGTTAGACATGGTGCCTGGCTCAGTGTAAGCACTAGATACAGGGGTTCTCTGCTATTAGTATACCCATCTCATCCCCGACCTCTGTCCTCTCTGGGGCCTTGAGAGCATTGATTCTTAAAGTTACTTAAACTGTTGATTGCTTCAGTCCCTTGCATAGGTTCTTCTCTAGGCATTTGGCTCTGCTATTTTCTTAGTTTTCCTACAAAGCTGCTGTACTGATAGCTCCCACCTCAGCTACAACCGCAGAGCTTGCCAGGGAGACCTGCACCTGCCTACTGTTCCCATTTTCCACTCATTGAATTCAGTTTAGCAGCTGCATCCATTTCCCAACTTTAATGAATCCATCAGCTATGGTTCCCCCAGGGCAATTTTCCAAGGTTACCTTATTACAACACAATACCTTTAATCATATTTAATCATATATTGAAATGGAAAAACAAATAACTCCCACCTAACAATAAAGGACTCTCTTTCCATATTATGTGTCACTGTTTAAGAGTCTTCTTCAAAATGCAATATACAAAGTGTCTTTAGAAGCTTGAATAATGCAGAATTTTAAGTATTAGGTCTAGTAATAATTAATGTCGTTTTCCAATACTTTTTTAAAATCGAATTTATTTAAACAATACAACAAAATTTAATCAACAATATAGTTGCCGTTGTTTTCTACTACTTGTGCCCAATGCTCAGGAAGCATTTTAATCCCTCTGTTGTAAAATTCTTGTGATTTTGATGCAAAAAATTCGGTCAATGCATTTTTGAGGCATTTTTCATTATTAAATTTTTTTCCAAGAAGAAAGTTTTGCAAAGAACGAAACAAATGGTAATCGGAAGGGGCAATATCAGGAGAATATGCAGGTTGAGGGAGAACTTCCCATTCCAACTAGCGCAGTTTTTCAGCAGTGATTCTTGCAGTATGCGGTCGTGCGTTATCGTGGTGAAGAATTACGCCCTTCGATTAATCAATGCGGGTTCTTTTTCTCTTAAAGCTTGGGCTAACCTTTCCAATTGGGCACTATACACTGCACTTGTAATGGTTTGGTTAGATGGTAAAAGTTCATAATGAAGAATTCCTTTAAAATTCCACCAAACACACAACATCACTTTTTTCGCATGCAAGTCAGGTTTTGGCGTGGGCTGCGGAGCCTCATTTTTGTCCAACCATTGAGGCCACCTTTTCAAATTAACATACAGCACCCATTTTTCATCTCCGGTAACAATTTGCTCTAAAAACGGCAAACGGTTTTGACGAGAGAGGAGCGAACTGCAAATTGTGACTCTTTGATTACAGTTGTTGTCGGTCAACTCATGAGGAACCCATTTTCCAAACTTTTGGACTTTGCCAAGTGCACGCAATTGATTGGAAATTGTTTTCTGTGAACAATTTAAAGTTGTCGCAAGCTCTTGTTGGGTAATTTGAGGATTTTGCACCAAAAGAGCTTGAAGAGCTTCTTGATCAAAATTGGACACACGGCCTCGACCACTCTTGTCATCTAACGAAAAATTTCCCTCGCGAAATTTCTCAAACCAACCCTGGCATTTTCTGGCGCTAACTGCATCTTGACCAAGAGCACTACAGATGTTTTTTGCAGCCTCACTTGCTTTTCTTCCTAATTGGAACTCGTAAAGCATGCAGTGCCGAATATGCTCTTCATCCGCCATCTTCTTAGCCCTAGTTTTGCAACAAAAACCAAACCAAACACAAACTTTTTCAAGCAAAACTTGTTAATTGCACTTCACACGTTCTGTAGATACCACGTGTTTGAAGGTTATGTCAATACAAGTCAACGCCAAGCAAGATTTTAAACGAATGTTTGAAAACGACATTAATTATTACTAGACCCGATATTTAGGGACTTTACAGGTGGATCAGAAAGTTACTGATTTTCTTTAATTGGTTGAATGATCAAATTATCTATACCCTGGAGATTATGTTGAGGATCAAATTTGCAACAAGTCTGGCTTGTTTAAGAGTCACTTCAACTTTTTGGGATGAGCAGGAAAAAAATTTTTTTTAAAATGTAACAAGAGGAAAAGGTTAATTAATGCATTTTATAGTATTCTTTTAGAAACAGTCCTTCTCAGGATGTGGAAGGACAAGAGGCTTTGTGAGGCTATCTAGAGACCTTTGCAGTTTTCCAGCCAGGAGTCTCTACAACCCTCATCAGTTACAAAGCAAATCCCAGTGTGGGTCAAATAATCTAAAACTGATTTTTATAATTCCCCTTCCATGGTGGATGTGGAGAATTAGAAGCCTTGCCCACAGACCAGCTTTCCCAAGCCCAGCCTATGGATCAGAGCATATGGAGATTAGCTACACATGTTCTCCATCAGTACAATCATGCTGGTGAGATGCCTGGACCACATCAGATGAGATCTGGTTAATAAAAGCTGGTGTGATAAAGATAAACAGTTAAGCGGTATTTTGCTTTTCGGTCCAGCCTTTCAATCCCTATGTGGGAGAGAACATCCACAGGGTTTTCTCTCCTCATAACACACATGCATAACTTTTATTAGCATCCGTGAGAGAAACATGTGCACAGAGAGGAAGATTCTGAGACCCCACAGTGAGCCATAGCGGAACACGATTTTGGCAACTTGTGAGATGAGAGCTATTGTGATTATCCTGTATTTGGAGGAAATAATAGAACCAAGATTGCTTTACAGGATTCATTTATACACGTGCATGTACTTAGATGATAAACGTCCAGACCAACATATAGAGAAGAAATGTGTGTGTATGTGTGTGTGTGTGTGTGTGTGTGTGTGTGTGTGTTATCTGTAGGTGGTATATTCTAATACAGTGCAGGATTGTAATTTTATCACGTACAAAAAGCAAAGACAACAATTAACAGGTTCTAACCTAAATATCTTGGATTTGACCAAGCAGAGGTATTACTTGCAAGTCCCTCTTATCTTTTCCAGAAGGATTAGTTGGGCGACAGGATGCACTTTAGATTTTATCAGAACTAGGCCCATAGATCTTCCAGTCAAGATTTGCTTCAGTGGCTAATAGCCCCTTGAAAATGGCTATTGCATTTAAGTATGTCAAGTACTTGCAAAGTAACATTTTCATTTGTGTTTTTCTACACTTGCTAATGGTAAGGCTACTAACAAATACAAGATCATGCTGTTATTTTCAAATTAGGAAACACTTTGTGAGCAGCTTTGACAACCATGATCTATCAAGGAAAAATAAATCTGCTCCTGGTTGGAGAACGATGAGCACAGACTTCCATGATCGGTGGCCCTGGCATGTGGCAGTAACAGCTACTTAGCTAATGATAGGAAACTTTACATGTCCCCTGCCCTGACTTGTAGAATGTGCCCTTGCAAACGTAAGCATTCTGTAGCATTAAGGAATAGAAGTGACTTTTTGGAAATGTTTTTTACTCCTCAGCTCAATGATGGATCTTGACACAATGCAAGGGGGAGAAAACCAGACACACACACACACACACACACACATTCAATAGTGTTGTTTCTGTGTATTTCTGACACAGACACTCAGGAGCTGACTCTTAGTAATGGTGTCCCCTCATTTTGTAGTGTTGGTGATAATTTAAAGGAAGCATCTTGTCTGGTTTCCTTAGTGGGAGTATAAGGAGAAGACAGGAAGAGAAGTAATATGACACTTACCATTTTCTATGCACTTGCTATGTGCCAGACCCCTTACAATCATCTAAACTAATCTTAGAACACCCCTGTGTGGTAAGTGCTGTATCACCAATTTACAGATGAGGAGACTGAGGCTTCAGAACATTTCAAGCAACTTGCCCAAGATCACATAGCTAGGAAGTAACAGATTATGATTCAACTGTTCTGCCAAAAACTATAGTCTTTCAACCCTATTCTTCTTCTTCTCAAATAGAGGAAGGATGCTCTCCTCTTGCTTGAGAGGAAAAAAAGTACATGAGGGCCTGAGAAGTATTCACCGAATGTGAAATGCCCACCAGGGAGAGATCCTTTAGCTTCTCTCAGCATTAGTGGGCATGGCAGGCAGTGTCTGTCCTCCACCCACAATCCCTCGGGTCTCTTTCAAGTTTTAAGTACACCAGCACTCAGCTGCCGGCACCTGCATCTCTTTGTCTGCCGGCAGCCCTTAGGCTGAAGGAGCCTGTTTTGTTCACAGGGGCACCATAAAGTACTTGGGAATTTATGTTTCCGTAGGGGCCCTTCACCAATGACTGACAGGTCAGGAGGAATAAATACCCTGCTGGCTTAGCCTGATAGGACACCCTCCCTGTGATCTGCAATGACTCCCCCTGCTGGATTAAGCCAAAATTACCCTGTGGGACTTTGATAGTTTGGCCTCTTTCCCCTCCAGGTCCCACTTTCCTATCCCCCCAAATTCTCCCACAGTCTAATGAAGTATTGGGGAGTTCACTGGTAGAAAAGAAAATTAGCTAAAGGGTGACTTAAACTTCACATAATTGCAAATAGTTGCTATGATTAAAAGCACACTAAGTATTCTCTATTTCAATTCCAATAGACTACCAATCAACACAAATGAACTATATGAAGAGGAAAATCAAAGATAGATATAAAGAAGCCTTCTTGATTACACAGGTGACTGAACACTGAAGCTGTCTGTCTCATCTTTAAAGATACTTCAAGGGAAGCGAAAAGCCACCTAGGTTGCTAGGTAGTATTATACTACAAATGAGAGAATGGGTTTTGCTCTCAAATAAACCTGGGTTTCAGTCCTGAATTTTCCATGGGCTGCATGGAAATCTCTTTATCTCAATGTCTTGATCTTTAAAATGGGGCTATACTCTCAATTTATTGTTGTAAAGCTGAAGTGAAATTTAATGCTATCCGCTAGTTTTCCTAGCACAAAGCAAGGAATCTGTAAACGATAGTCATTATTACAGATTTTACATTTAGGAATGCAGAATGGCTCTTAGAAATTCTCTAATTATGTTCTGTTTCCCAGATTTCCCCAAAGCTTAGAAATAGCACTGGAAGTAGGATCCTGGGTACATCATCATGGGAGTGGTGGGGACCAGAAGAATGGTGAAAGGCTCACCACCATCACTTTCCAGAGAGAAGAGAGCTTTTTACAGGTATATGCATCACCAAAGACAATTGCCAGCTGCTGCTTCTAAAGAGAATATTAATGTTTTAACTGAGTTTTGCAAAATGAGATCCTTATTGAGCACATGCATTTATTTATGCTACCTTCTTTAATCCTCACAAAAGTTTTGTGAATCAGGCATTATCACCATTTAAAGAGGACACTGAGGCTCAAAGCAATTGTTAAGTAACGTTGTCAAGATCAAGTGATGAGGCCAGATCCTGATCTCCAAGACCCCAGCCCCCTTACCCTCCATTTTATGCGGAATTTCAGAGGATACATCCCTGGTGCATTTTAACTCCTCTGCCTCTGTCAGAGCTGGCGTTGGGGTGATGGAGTATATCCAAGTCCATGTATGAATATGCACATCATCTTGAAGAATAGCCATTATTCAAAAGAAAAATGTCGATCTCAACAAGGTCATTGAAACCGAGGGATAATTTCTATCCAAGGACGATAGTCTAAAACCAAGGTGATACCCTACCTCATCCTCACAACCCCTAACCTTGAAAGCGGAGCCTCAGCAGGCAAAAAGAAAGCTCTCCAGCATTTCCAAATTATCCTTTTAAAGCCTGTTAAATTGCTTGAGAAGCCCACTAGGAACGAGCCCGCTGGCAGCCTCTTTGCATTCAGTCCTTTAATTTCTGCAGACTGCTGGGGGATGCCCTGGTAGTCCGACATGGAAATGTTTCAGAAGGCTGTCCAATTTTCCTAGCAGTCCTCCAAGCTAATGAGCCTTGAGAGAAATCCTGAAAGATTCACAAGCGTGCTCCAAGAAGGAACTTTTCCACCCCCTGAAAGAGAGAGTGTTTGCGCCAGGTCTAGTGAGCAGGATGAGGGGACAGCCAGATGCCTCTGGCATAGAGAATGGTATCACATTTGATTCCTGCTTTCACCTCCCGCTGAAATTTTGGAAACCGTATGTGAGGGTGACCGCTCACTCTTGTTTAGCAAGGAATTGGGAGGAGGCCAGGCACTTCTTTACTGACTTTTTTTAGCCCCGCAATTCCCATAGGACTCCTGTGAACCAAATGCAATTTGTGTTCAAGAGGAAATGATTCTTGTGAAAGAAGCTAGATTCCATTCAAATGTTTTCTGAGTAATAATGATGGGGGGTTTGAGGAAAGCCTGAATTTGTACTCAGAGTAAGGAAAGCATAGCGGTTTTTTTCAGTCTTTCTGTTAAGACAAAGAACTAGTATTAAGACAAGTACAGTCAAATTTCCTGCCCTGTGTTCCCCTGTCAGGAATCCATTCTTTTTTATTATGCCATATGCATAGCTCGAGGTTATATTGGAATGCATAAATCTCTTGTGAGCCACAAAAAACGTTAAGCTGCCGTTGTCCTCATAATTTCATTATCTCGGTTTCTGCCCTAAAACGTTTAGCACTAATTGAACACCCGAGGTTTTCCTGTGAAGTTTATTTTCTGAACATTATTGAAGTGCTGTTGATAAAAGTCAGAATTTATAGAGTCAGCACTCCTTAAAATGCCATGATAGATTTAAACAGGAATATATATTTTTAGAGCAGGAATATTTTTATGAATTTGCCTGGAATTTCAAAGTCTTTCAATCATTCCACATTATAAAGCTGTCTATTTCAGTGTATTTTCCAAGGACCAAATTACTTGACTGAGCCCGACCTGTTCATTTCCACATTTGGGCTGGACGTACTTAGCTATCAGATTTATCTTGCACTTCAGGTTGTCTCTTAGGTTATTTCATTCCTGCTTAAAAATACTTAGCGTTTTCGCATCTACATTCTCCATTGTTCAGGCTACGTTGAATAATGTAAATATTGGCAATTATCTCACTAATGGCAGTTCATTCTTTTTCTTTAAAATAAAAATGCCTTTGTGTGACACAACTATCAAGCATCCCTTATTTCTTTAAGGAAAGGAAGAGTTTCCTGTAAGTTTCCCCCAAAAAAAAGTCTTAATAAAGAGAAGCCATGTGTTAAATCTATCTCTTGGATGTTGTTTGCATTTCAATTAATTTCACATGTGTCTGTCAGAAAGTAATTTAGTTCAAAAAACGATTTATGATTGGTGTCTCTTACGGATTTGCATTAATATTTATGCATATGTATGCATACACAAATCACACAGACCCACACAAACACACACAATTTATGGTATATAATATTGAGAAGAATAGTCTTTACAAAGCATGTGACTGCATTTTGGCTTCAGAAAATGAAGCAAAAACTTATAGCTAAGTGTCCAGTTCCCATTTAAAAGAAGTGAGTTGCTCCTGGTTACCATAGTAACTGCCAGCAGACTAGCATTTTTCTGTCATTATTATAATTGGAAAAGAAAATAATATATTTGAAATTTTAAAGCATGTAGAGGACTGTGCGTCTAAGATGGTCCCTTCACTGCCTCAGGAACAGCAAATACTTGCCACATGTGGGATTGAGGCTTGGCTTTCCTAGATCAAATTATGGGCTCTGAAGAGCTAAGCAAGGGTAAGTTGTTTGTCCTGCTGCAGCGATTGCAATGACAAAAAAGAAAAATGATATGGTATTTCCATCCTGGGCCATAAAATAAGTAAAAAAATCAAAACTGCTTTCACAAGGTGATACATAACTAAAAATTCGTGATTTTTTTAGTATTCCAGGAACATAGCCTGTGTCTCATTGTACATATTCTGTCTCTGCCCTCTATTACTGTACTACCATCATCTACAAGGGATAATTTATTGTACTCATAAAAGAAAAGACTTTCTCTTCTTGTCAGTGAACTCACCCTGTATTCACACCCCTGCCCCTGCCGCCAGTGAAAACCTCTTTCTACACAGAAAGAAGGCTGAAAATAAATAATCCAAAATATTGACTATTGGTGATGCCAAGTGAATTTTACTTTATATTTCAATGTAAAACTTTAATTTTCTATTATGAATATGTACTTATTTTATTATCTAAAACATTAAAAATTGAGATAATGAAAAAAATGCACTTCAACTCACTCACAGGACTGAAAGACTTCCTTCTAGAAATAAATCTCTGTATGACCAAAACATAATAAAAACACTATCAAAATGTATATGCTACAGCTGAAAAGGTTCCTAGAGGAATGTTTATTAGCTTAATGTTTAAATCGGGATATAAAACATAGAAATTAATAAGTAAGCAATCCATTTATAAAGGAAGAGTTGTTGATAAAGGTAATCCATATTTAAAAGGACCTGATGTTTTATTGTGGACAATAAGGAAATGCTGTGCATGAAGGCTTTCCCACAGTGCTCTCTCTCTCCAGAGGTGTTCTCATATGAGTCCTGGGGACAAGAAACAACTGAAGACTTTCCTACAATGTTCACATTTATTTATAGGGTCTCTCCACACTATGGATCTCACACGTTGCCTATAATTAGGAAAAAACATAGGCCTTGTAGGATAACAGAGTATGCCACCCCCAAACAGTATAAGAATTATTTTGAGCCAATGGCAATGGAAAAGAAACAGATACAAGAAGAGCTCTCTACCCTCCCTGGTTCGCCTAAAAGCAGGGCATAAATTGTAAAGGTGCGACCCCTCTCCTCCCTACCAGAAGGGACAAAAGTTAATCACTGGACACATATTTCGACCCTTATCAGCCTAAAGAAGGCACCAGCGGAATCTGCACAGCAACCTTTACCAACTAGCCCTCATCTTTCACATTTCCACCTATATTTACCTTCTCACGATTTGCCACCCCTAGAAACTCAAGTCCTTCCTTTGTCTTGTCACTTTTCTAAAAATCTATTGCTGCTTTGCTAAGATGCTATATAAACTCAAGTTCTAACCACCCTTTGGAATTATACATATAAAAGCACAATTCACATGCTAATAAATATGTTTGTTTTTCTTTTGTAAATCTGTCTGTAAATCCAATTTAAAGGGCTTATGCCAGAAGACCTTGGAGAGTAGTAGGAAAAAGAATTTTTTGTCCAACAGCCTCAAATCCCTATGTTTATATGGCTTGTCTGTAGCTTGACTTCTCACATGCACAACAAGATATAAACAATTAGTGAAAGTGTTCCTCTACTCCTTATCCTTGTGTATTGTCTGCAGTGTGGATTCTCACCCGTCCTAACATGTATAGGACAATCCCATGTTCCTTACATTTTGATAGTTCTCCTTAGTATATGTTCTCATGTGTAGAGCAAATTTTGAAAACTCATTAAAAATCTTTTTCATAAATTTTATGTTAAGGCTTCTGTCCACTGTGAGTCCTTAAATGCTGAGTGAGGAACAATGCATTAGTTATTTATTGCTGTGTAACAAATAACCACATTTAACATCTTAAAACAATACTCATTTATTTTTCACACTTTCTATGGATCAGGAGTCTGGGCATAACTTACCAGTCAGAGTCTCTCTCGTAGCTGTGATGGAAGCATCAGCCAGGGCTAAAGATTTATCTGCAGACCCAATTGAGGGAGGAGCTGCTTATACACTCACATGGTTGTTGTCTGGATTTGGTTCCTTGCATGCTGGTTGATTGAAGGTCTCTGTTCCTTGCAGACTATAAGCTAGAGGCAGCCTTCAGTTTCTTGCCCAGAGGGCCTCTCCCACATGGAAGTTTATTTCATTAAAGACAACAAGAGAGAGTGTGTGCTGGGAAGACAAAAATCACTACCTTATGTAGCCAAATGAAACAATCTGAATGTTTGTGTTTCTCTAAAATTAATATGTTTAAATTTTAACCCCAAAGGTGATCATATTAGGAGACAAGGCCTTTGGGAGGTGCTTAAGTCATGAATGTGGAACCATCCTGAATGAATTAGTGCCTTATAGGAAAGGTTCCAGAGAGATTCCAAGACTCTTTGCCTTCCCTCTCCCACCACAAGGATATAACAGAAGTTTGTGACACTGAAGAGAGCTTCACCCAATCATGTTAATACCCTGATTGTGAACTTCTGGCTTCCAAAACTATGAGGAATAAATTTATGTGGCTTATCAGCTACCTAGGCTGTGATAGCTTATTTGCTTATGGCAGCTGAAACACAGTGAGATACCAAATCGTGGAAGTGATATATTATCGCTTTGCTATACTCTATTAATTAGAAGTAAGTCATTAGGCCAGCCCAAACTCAAGAGAGGGAATTACCCAACTATGTGAATATCAGGAAGTTGACCTAAGCGTCACAGGGACATCTTAGATCCTGCCTATCACATCTGAAGAATGACTAACCTCCTTAAATATGAGATACAATGGCCAGCTTGTCCACATTCCTTACACTGATAGGATTTGTGTCCATGTCCAAATAAGAACTGATAAGATTGTCAGTGGATTAAATGATCCATAAAAGCTTTTCCATAGTTTCTGCAGTCATAGAATTTTACTCTTTAGCATAATAAGATTTGGAAAATGGCTAAAGGGTTTTCTTCATTGATTACATTCATTACATTCACAGAGGCTTTTCATCTTTGATTTCTCCAATATCTCTCCTTGTTCTTGTGCTAAAATTTAAGGACAAGATATTCTCAGTTTTCTCCTAAAATGGAGAAACAGAAGTTATTCATCTGTGATTCTACTTTCTCTCTATTGGGCTTCTTTATCCATGAATATCTTGCCAAGCAACTAACTCCTTGGATTTAAGTTGAATCTCACAATTTATTGAAGCCAGCCTCCTGAGGCTGTTTTTCCAGCATCACATCTCTGTAGGGGTTCCATTGAATGGGAGCCAGCAAAGCCTGCTCCCTCTGGGTACATTTCATAGCTATATCCTCAAAGACCAGTAAGTCTGTTTCCTGGCTCAAGCTTCTGTAGGTTTCTGTGAGCATCAGCTCTACAGTCCAGGAGGGAAGAAGAAAGAAGGTGGACCTGGGCCACCTGGGGCAATCTGAAGCTAGGTGAAAAAAGAGTCTGGGCACTTAGGCGGCAGAGCAGCTTAAGTTCTTAATGTGCAATATTGTGCTTGTACTCACTTTTAAAACCTTCAACTGCAACTTAAATGATTTGTGTCTTCTTTTTCACCTTATTCCCCTCCTCCTTCCCTACCTCATATCAGTATTCTTCAGAGCCATAGGAAGCTATTATAAAGAATTCTGGTGGGACATCCTATGGTTTTTAGTAGGAATCCTTGGCCAAACTGTGATCTATTTTGAAAGAATGATTATGTGACTGGACAGTGGCCATGCCATATGCACCAACAGAATTCTGCCCACAACCTTTGCACCTACTGGTCTAGGAAACTAAAAAGCTAAACCTTAATTTGTGTAGCAATTGGCCCAGAAGAATCAGTGATTGCTAGCTTCCCTATTTTTGCTCTCTCCCGGGTCCCTTTAATATTTTAATTCAGGATCAACCAGCAAAAGCTCAATAGGCTCCCCAAATAAGTCACATAAAACACCCCACTCCTATTTAGCACACACACCTCAGGTCCCATGCCAATCTCCTCCAACCAGAGCTTACCTAAAGCCTTTCTTTTTTTTTCTTTTTCTTTCTTTTTTTTTGTAACTCTAAAGCTTTCCCATTGCACTGCCCACTTTTGAATCTAACAAAACACAATCGATAGTGTCTGACTCCTTTGCTATATAGGAAACTGACTTAAACAGCTTCTTTTTGTTCTTTCCCTCTTTTATTTCTTTATTCCTTAGATTCTATGATACATTTCTTCACTTATTTCCATGACTTCAAACATTAGTAGTTCAAAATACTTCAATTTCATTTATCCCTCAAAGCTCAAGAAAACACTGAAATTCAGATTTAGGAAAATTACATTTGTTATATAGAGAAGTAGAGCCCACCATTTTACTACATCCACATTAGAGAGAGAAAGAAAAAAAAAAAGTCTCATTACAAAAAGGGAAAGGTTCTTCTTACTCTTTTTACTTCCTGTAATATTTTTATTGAGCTATAATCCACATGCCATACAATGCTCATATGTAGGGTATACAACCCAATGTTTTCTGTGTATTCGCAGAGCTGCCCATCCATCACCACATGCATTGGCTATTTTTGTTTCAGGATTTATAAGGTTTCATCAGTCCCAGATTGAAATAGTGAAAGCTAACGTTTATGGAGTACTTACTTTGTGTGAGGCACTATGCTAAGTTCTCCCTATGTATTAGCCAATGGAGTCCTTGTGTGGAGCCTAGGGACTTAGGTACTATTATCACCTTCATTTTACAGGTGAGAAGACAGAAGCACTAAGAGGTTTAATAACTTGCCTGGAGACGTGTAGATGGTAATAATGGAAGCAGCATTGGCACAGTTATAGTCTTGCTTCAGATTTCAACACCACCTCATGAGTCTCGGGTCAGTTGAATACTGCCACTCTTAAAAATATTAGTCATGTAGACTTAACTATACCTGTGAGGAAACTTTGGAAAGGAACAATTTTCTTTCTCAGGTTTTCATATCCTCACTTGTAGGTGTAGTCCCACCCTCCCTCCTCAGTCCATTGTTCTCTATGGAGTTGGTACTATTTCCATAAATGATGTCAGCCTCCCCCATCAGCTACTGCTTGAGTAAGTTATATGTTCACATCATCACATTTTAAAATATATTTCTCCTACCATTTAATGGCTCATTTTATTCTCTCTCCCTCCTCTTTTCCTTCTCTACTTAAAAACAGAATTACTTTGAATAGGCCTCTTACTCACATGCAAGCTTTCTATTTGTTTCACTAAGATGAACACTGAACCATTTTTGTTTTAGAATATTTTCAGTTGTCTTAAATGATTTCTAAATCATCAACTAATAGTCCTTGACTGCATCTGTAAATGGCCAAGATACCAATCACTTATGTGTTTATGGTTCTCGTAACATTTTCCAAATATTTTTATCTCTGTTCTTAACATGCTCAGCATTCATCTAGATCTTCCCAAATAGTGCCTGTTTCAATGCTTTACATCTGGTGTCTCTCCTCATTCCATGCTACCCTCTTAGAAAAAGGCTTATGTGATGTGAAGTCATGAGATGTGAAATGAAGCTATTGTCATAAAAATATTGTCATTAAGATAGATTCCTCCAACCAGAGCATTCAACAAGCAAAACTTTTGATGGATACAATTTAAATTTTGCTAGAAAATGAAGATTTTTAGTCCTGGTTGGTGTGGCTCAATTGGTTGAGGACCATTCTGTGCAGTTCAATTCCCAGTCAGTGCACATACCAGATTGTAAGTTCAATTCCCAGTTGGGGCATATACAGGAGGCAACCAATTGGTCTCTCTCTCTCTCTCTCTCTCTCTCTCTCTCTCTCTCTCTCTCTCTCTCTCTCTCCCTCCTTCCCTCCCTCCCTCCCTCCCTCCCTCCCTCCCTTCCTCTTCCTTTTTCTCTAAAATCCATTTTTAAAATGCTTAATTCTTTTTTAAAAAAGTGCTGAGTTTACAGAAAGGAGAGCCTAGGAAGTGATGGCTTGCCAACAGATTCCATGGAGCCCTGCTGAGCACTGATTGGCATCTGTGCCTTGTTTGGTAAGACAAAGGACAGATGCCCTACTAACTAACTTCACAGGAGGGGTTACTGGTTGGAAACTCAGGTTGGCTGTTTCTCAGTGACAGAATATGCTTTAGAAGCTTCCCTTTTTATGACTTAGACTAGTTTAGCTGCCAAACTAGCTGAAATTTGTTCAAACAGCAGCAAATATTCTCTGCATGCTATGGACCAATCATAGAGGACCAGTCATGTCCACAGACATGTTGGGGTCAGGGACTGACTAGCAAATGTCCCCTCCCTTACCCCACTCAGCCATGTCAGCCCCCTCACTTGAGCCAGCTGCTCTAATCTTGCTGACAGAGAGCTTTGGTATTAGTCAGGGCCATGCAGGCAGTTAATTATACCCAGAGTTAATTAAGTGGTCATATTACCAGTCTAGTCTCATGAGGCCTAAAAGAGGATTCCAGAAATTTAGGTGTATAGACCCTCAAGAGAAAGTCGAATGAGACATCATGTTCTTTTTGACCTTCCCTTTCAATTTGAGATGATGATTTTATTAATCAGGATTCTTTCCACCCCCCCCTCCCCCGTCATTCGTTTCTAATTGACAGATGCTAATTAAAATAGCAACTGGGATCCTCATGACAGTTTCTTCTGGGTGTCTTCAATGACCATTCTGCTCTTGACTGATTTAGCATGACTTTTCCCCCTCAATTAACAGACAAGTTAAACTTGATATTGCCTTAAATTTTTATTACTTATAATTAGGAAGTGAAAAAAATCATTTTGCATTTTACAACTTTAAAATATAACAGTAAATTGGGTACTCAAATAATGTGGGACTAATTGCCTAATCTGAAGTGAGCCAGAGTGAGGTTGCACATTCTTCCTGAACTCTGAATCTGCCGGGCCCTCTGTCCCAGCATCCTGGTCCAAGCCAATAGGGGAATATTTCCGGGGCTTAAAATTTTTTAATTTGCATAAGAGTAAAGTAAGATTCTAAACATGAAATCACTCCAACAACAAAAAAAAAATTTGGCTTTGCCCTAGCTGGTTTAGCTCAGTAGATAATCAGCCTGTGGATCAAAGGGTCCTGGATTCAATTCTGGCCAACGGCACCTACCTTGGTTGTAGGCTCCTCCCCTGCCCAGGCCCTGGTCAGGGCATGTGCAAGAGGCAACCAATAGATGTGTTTCTCTTACATTAATATTTCTCCCGGTCTTTCCCTCTCTCTTCCACTCTCTTTAAAAAAAAAAAAAAAAAAAAAATCAATGGAAAAATATCTTTGGGTGAAGATTAAAAAAAAAAAAAATGTTGGCTTTAATTCTAAAGCCTGGCTAGTACATTATTTCCACTTCTGTATTAGGTAAACATGGATGTACTCATGTTAATGTAGCTTCCTGGGGCTAAGGAATGTCTTATTCAGCTCTGTGTAGTCTACACTCAGCACATTATACCCAGTGTAGACTTTGACTCTTATGCAAATGAATGACTCAACTGTATTACCCCACTCCATCACTTACCCTTAATTTTACATTTAGTTTTTACATCTGTTTTTAACATTCAGCTACACTTCACATGAGTAACTTGAGCAGTGAGGATCAAGTTGTAGACGCTTGTAATGGCCTTTCTTAAAAGTGTTGCCTTACTCTAGTCCCATAAGAAGAAAGAGTGATTATTAAGTACTGGTTACACCTTACCAAGAAAACAGGAAAGAGGAAATTAGCCATGAATGAATTTACATTAAAATGAAATATGCTCAGTAATTACCATTAGTAGTATTGATTTTTTTTTTAAAAAGTATTTATATTAAAATGTGATTTTCATTTCTTGGCCAATACACAGTTTATTTGGTGTTTTTGTTTTTTGTTTTTTGTCTGAGTGGGAAAGATCATATATCAACTGGTTACATTTGGCTCTTAAATATAACAATGCTCTTTGCTTCAGAAGTGAGATAAAAAATTACCTTTGTGAAATTACATATTTTGGAAGGAAAGGGAAGCAGAATACTGGAGAGGAAAGTGGAATTCTCATTTTTCATTCTTCCTCAGGAAAAGCTTTGTCATTAAATATCAACAATAATTTCCGTATTGCATTAGGAAGAGAAAAAAAATATCAGTGCAGTCGCCTGTAGTCACAATGCAGCTAAGGTTTCTCACAACCGCCTCAGAGAACTCAAATTCACCAGGAACGAATGGTTATTTACACCCCTGGGTAACACAAATGCATTCATGAGAATCACACAGTCACAGAAATGTCTCTGGAGGCAGGAGAGAAGGTTAACCTGAAAATTATCCCTGATCTAAACTAGCTGTAGGAAACTATTCTCTCCTCACCTAATTCAGAGATGTGCCAGAGGGCACAACCCCTGAATTCCCGCCAGCACCAGAAGAAATTTCAATGAGCTTTTGTATAACAGCTAGAAAAGAAAAAAAGAAAAGAAAAGGGAGCTGCAAATCTCTGTGACTAAATTGCTGCCAGTATTCTCTTTTGCTGTGGAGTCACCATAATAAAGTTATGGAGATCGATATTGTGAGGCAACCAACAGTCCTTCCTGATTCCCCTGGAACTGAGGTGTTTCCCAGGAAGTGAAATTTCAATGCTAAATCTGGCAGCCTTGGGTAAACCAGGATGATAAGAACTGTCGATTTCTGATAGCATATATTTGGGGCCCCACAAATTAGTGTTATTTAGATACAAAGCAACTCTTCTGGTTTAGAAGACAAGGGCATTTTTAGGATCTCAAATTTTGGAATGAGTTTAGGAGTGGAGAGGGGGAAAAGGAGCATTGATCAATATATCCAGGAGAGGAATGAGGTAATGATAGTTAAAAAAAATAAATAAATAAAATAAAATAAAATAAAATAAAATAAAATAAAAAAGTATTGCCGAAACCGGTTTGGCTCAATGGATAGAGGATCGGCTTGGGGACTGAAGTGTCCCAGGTTTGATTCCGGTCAAGGGCATGTACCTTGGTTGTGGGCACATCTCCAGTAGGGGGTATGCAAGAGGCAGCTGATGGATGACTCTCTTTGATGTTTCTAACTATCTTTCTCCCTTCCTCTCTGTACAAAATCAATAAAATATATTTTTTTTAAAGTATTTAAATACAATCAGCCCATGACTGTGCTTCAGTCATTCCCATCTGCTTACCCTGCCCTACCCCCAAATTTGGTCTTCTTACACCTCTTTTCACTTATTGGGGTCAGGCTACCATTTTTCCCTTTTAGCCTAGTTTGATGCCTATTTGAACTAACTTTCGTATATAAATGTTGATAGAAGTACATCAGGTGGTTTAAATTGATAGCCTTAGGACTCTTCCAGTATACAGCCATCTCACATTGACCAGGGAACAGTTTGGAGGGCAGATGGATTCAAAGCTCTTGGGATAGATTTCTTCCCCTTTATTATTCTATTATACATGATTAGACAATGACCTAGAACACTGCCATCTTGTACTTGCACCTGTCTGCCAAATAAGACAAGAAAGATAGCCTTGGTGTCAGGGCGTAGAGGAAGCCAGGGCTCACCCTTACACTTTTCAGAGCTCTGGGAAGGTGCCACATGCCACATAAACACTAAAGTTCAAAACACTAATGTAATAGTGAGCCTTAGAGATTGAACTTGCTCCTTACTGTGTGGAGGGAGGGACCCAAAACTGCAAGTTAATTGTGAAAATACTAAAATGAAGAGGGAACTTGCAATGTAAATGAGTCTTATTTTCTCTTATTTTTGGAGATAGTCTGGAACCGTCTAAAGCTTTGTTTTCATAATAGCAGATAATAAAAAAAAAAGTCTTCCTTCTAAGTTTCTAGGTACTAGATTGGCATATTCCCAATGTTTCTGTCTGGACTTGAACAATCTACAACCATTGAGATGGGGGTACTAACAGCAGCAAAAGTTGTTGGTTATGTGTGTGTGTATATGTGTGTGTGTGTTTTATTTAGAGACACAGAATTTATCCTGTTACAATTTTTATTTTAATGCTGGGTCAATGTGCCTCAGTTTTGGAGGCAAAGAGTCACTGCTAGAAGTGTGATACCTTAGGCCACTTGAGCAACCTCCCTATGCTTCACTATTCTCATCTGTAAAATAAAGATAATAATAGTAGCTATCCCAGGGGGTGGGTATAAGAGTTCAATAAAAGAATGCATCGGAGTGCTTAGCATGTAACGAGGTCCATGGTACTATAAGATTTTACTATGGCTCCTTGCATTTGTAGAGCACAAGGGACTGTTAATGATGGCGCAGATGCACTATTTCACATTCAGAACTTAGAGCAGTGGCTCTCATGTATAGGTGGTGCTTAAAAAAATACTACTAAGGTCAATGGTTGCTAGCAATTGGAGGTAGGAGAAGGATGAGTAAATGAGGTGGAGCACAAAGGAATTTTAGGACAATGAAAATACTCTGTATGATACTACAATGATAGATATATGTCATTACACTTTTGTCCAAAGCCATAGAATGTACAATACCAAAATGAAATCTAAGGTAAACTGTGGTCCTTGGATGATTATGGTGAATTTATTGATTATAACAAATATATCACTCTGGTGGGAGGTGTTGGTAGTAGGGGAGACTATGTATGTGTATGGGCTCAGGGAATATGGGAAATTTTTGAACCTTCCTCTTACTTTTGCTATGAACCTGAAACTGCTCTTAATAATAATAATAATAAATCAATAAGGAAAACATACTAAGGCCTAGACCTTCCACAAGATTTATTAAATTATCATCATTAGAAGATAAGACCCACACCCTGATATATTTTTAAAATTTCAAAACAGAGTCTCAAGAGCAACCAAAGTTAAAACCACTGATATACAGACACTGCTGGTTGTGTCTTACGACCTGATTGGAATTATTTGCTTTTTATTGTGACTTAACTTGATCCCCACCTTGAGCTGGTAAATTTCCAGTGGGAGGGAGCATCACAGAGCAAGGCAACAAGGTTCTGTGAAAGTTGAAACAGATGGTGGCAAATAGGAGGTAACTCTTGGCTACTTCTCAAATGTCTTCTCAAGCGCCCCCTGTTCTTTCGGGACACACACAAAAATGGGAAGCTAAGTTTGAAGTTCTGAATTAGAATTCAGACTGGAACTCCCAATGGGGCAAAAAGGATGAGCCAACTTGCAAATCAGACCCAAATCATAAATGAGCAGTTAGGAAACTGAATACCAATTCAGCACATCATCCAATTGTGAGAGATAATATCATAGATTTCTCCTTATGGCTTCAAAAGCAGGAGATGGCCAAAACCAGTTTGCTCAGTGGCTAGAGCGTCGGCGGACTGAAGAGTCCCGGGTTTGATTCCTGTCAAGGGCATGTACCTTGGTTGCGAGCACATCCCCAGTGGGGGATGTGCAAGAGGCAGCTGATCGATGTTTCTCTCTCATGGATGTTTCTAGCTTTCTATCCCTCTCTCTTCCCCTCTGTAAAAACTCAATGAGATATATATATATATATATATATATATATATATATATATATATATATATATATTTTTTTTTTTTTTTAAACAGGAGATGGTTCTGAGTTCTATAAACTTAGAGCGCAATTTCTTAAGAAAGATCACATAACTTTAGGGGGAGGGGGCTGGTTTAACTCCTTTAGATTAATGAGGATATTTGGATTTGCATTAAGCTACCACCTGCATCTTAAAGCCACGGAATTTAAGTATTCTCTGAGCTTATGTTAAAATAGGAATAATAAATACCCATCCCTTACTTTCCTCAAAGGAAATTTGTGATGATAAACAGAAATAATGTTCCACATAAAACTCAGTTTGAGCAGCTACAATGACATAGGCATAACCTAAATCAAGGTAATATTATTGTCATGAAGGAAGGTGCTGGAACAAGTTAATATTTTTATTCTTATCAAACTACTGTCTTTCTGGGAAAAATACTAGTTTTCCCACGAGAGACTGCTCTCAAGTATTACCCAGTAAATCCCAGCATTCCATTTCTGCTAATGAGCCACACGTTGAAATTTGCTGCCAAGATCTATAAAACGTCCAACAATAGTAAGGGACTCAAATAAAGTTTATGCTAACCTTAAAATGAGATCAAATCTATACCCTGACATGTTTAATAATGTTTCGAGACTCCTTCTCCATTTTGAAATGAATACCTCATTGAGGTGGGCAGTGTATGCATTTCACACATTTGTGCTTACTATTGTTTTTCAGGCCTTTGATAGTTTTCTACAAGCCTCGTTTAACAGCCCTATGGTGTTTTTTATTATACAAAATAATGTTGAATCAAGTGTCCCAGTTGAATCTTAAAATACATTTTTTCTTTCTTTCCTATAAATGGACTTTCCCACTATTATTGCACTACAATCATTTTTTTTGGACCACCTTTCACATTTCTTCAAAATTTGTTATTTTTCCCCCTACTTCACCTCACTATTTTTTAAAACTATTCTTTCTATAGACTTATTAGCATTTCAAACCTGATAATATATAACAGCTTTGAGGCACATAGGATCTTTTGTACAGCCTATCTCCCAAAATGTTCTCAATAACTAAAACAACAGAACAAACAATGCACTCTAATTTGTTAAAAATTCTGCCCTACGAAATTTAGGCATGCAGTATAAATAAAAGCCAGAGGGGAGGGAGAGACAGAGTGTGAGGGAAAGTACAAAATGTGAATATTTTTAAAGAACTGAGAAGTCAGAGAGGTAGACAATAGCAGGCAAAGAGATATGTATACAAATATGACTAACCAAGAATTAGTTGGTGGGCACAAAGCTGCTTTGGCTGGATGATTAAAACAATGATAATATGATCTTTGTTGTCCATTCCTTTCGGGTGTCTCCAATCAGCAAATGACAACCCACTGATCGATCTCTAAATTGCCGTTAATCACAATAAACCTTCTTTTCTCTTGCTCTCTGGTGTACTTCACAGGTTTCTTGTAAGAGGGCAATGGAAATGACAGGAAACTGATGTCTACCAGAATATATGCTTCTCAAGGACAGTAGAATGGAAATCTTGTTTCAATATCCATTATTCCTATGGTAACAATATTCCAATTTCCCTCTAACAAATCACTTCCTCCCGTACAGCCCACGTTGTTTGGTGGGACTAAAACTAAATTTATCAAAATGTTGCATTCTTCAGAAATGGATATATGGCTCAGTGATAGCCAATTAGATATCATGAAATTCTTGATCTTCCCCATTTGATGTTCTGGAGCAGGGGCAGCCATTTTGCAAAAAGCAGAGCTAGGAGTTGAAAAATAGAAGCTGGGATCTTGTTGAACATTGATCAACCAGTGCCCTGAACTGTTAAGTGATGGGATCCACTAAATGGAATGTTTTGCTCAAGACATTTTGGGTTGGAATTTTGATCACTTGTGACCAAAAGAGCCTAGCTATTAATGCAGGCAAAACCTGTGTTTTATTTGCATTATTATCCAGAGCCTCATTTGGTAACTGGCACATAGTTGGTACTCAATAAATACTAATAAAACTGTATTGATTTTTTAAATGACCCTGTCAATACCAACATTGCTTTTTCTCATCTACACTTGAAATGTCATTTGTAGGATATCCAACTTTCTTAGCCAGCAGAAAAGAAAAAGCAATGCTAAGACATTGAGGAAAATGAAAAATATTTTTTCTCACATACGATTGGGAACTCCCGTTTATTTCATGCCTTAGTCACTGCCCTGAACAATAGAAAAATAGCTATTTCATATCTACACTCACTTTTCCCTTGCATTTTCATGGCCAGTCAAGTAATTACATGGCTTTCTCCACAAGCAGAAACATTCTCTTCCTCATTATGCTTTGATAGTCTACAGTATCCCAACATGAATTTCTATTTATTTCAGAAGGTGTTGCTCTACCATTGAATACTGAGATTATTGACATGAGGATTTTTTGGATACTTCTAGTACCACATTGATGAACATTTTTATAATAGAACACTTGTGACTGGGATTTGGGAAATTAACCAAGAATCAGAAACCTTGGGCTTTGTTCTTGGCTTTCCTAGTGACTTCCAACATAACTAAGGCAAGACATTATTTCAGTTGGTTCAACTTTTCCCCCTAAGTCTTTGAAAATAGAAATAGCTGAGAATAGCACAGTGATATGCCAATGGAAGGACACTATATGAAAAAAAGACAAATATTAGGACCTTCGTTGTAAATATGTTAGTGGATAAAATGAACACTGATTTGTTCATAAAATGCTAAGGTATTCAGAGAAACACACACTAACTTTACAAGGGGTATATTTGAGTATAACAATAGAATGCTCTATTTCATACAGCAAGAGTAAAGTTATATTTTTTTTAAATCTGTGAATACAAGGTCCATAAATGGATTAAAAGGAACTATGGAGATTTGTAGCATACTCCACAGAGAGAGAAAGAAAGCTGGACTTGATTAATCTGGGTTTGACCCATAAAAATTTTATATTTCTGTTCTTTATCTGACTGTAAAATGAATTCAAGAGATCTCATTAGAACTTTGTTACTTAAGCCCTGAGAATGCTGACATAAGGAAAACATAAATAAAAATGTTTTTATCTCAATTCACTGGCTTTTAGAACTGAATGGTTTACTGCTATTATAATTATTGGTTGTAAGGTTCTTAGAAAATCTCTTTATCTACCAGTGCCTCAGTTTTTTTCATCTGAAAAATAGACAAGATAATAATGGCTTCTTGTACTAGTTTCTTATTGCTGTGACAAACTACTACAACCTTAGTGACTTAAAACAACACAAATTTACTCATCATCTTACAATTCTCAAGATTGGAAGTCAGAAAAGGGTCTGAAGTGAAAGTATCTACAGGGCTGATTCCTACTGAAAGCTTCAGGGGAGAATCCATTCCTTCCTTTCTCCCAGTTCTAGAAACTGCCCAGTGCTTTGATTCATGGCCTCTTCCATCTTCAAAATCAGCAAAACATCACTGGGACTTCTCTCATTTGCCGATGACACTTGTGATTATATGGGCCAACTCAGATAACCCAGGTTAATCTTGCCATGTGAAATCCTTAACTTAATCACTGCTCTAAAGTTCCTTTGCCATGTGAGTTAGCGTAGTCATAGGTCTTTGGACCTCTTTGAAAGAGGGGCACATTATTATTCTTACTATTTTTCATGCCACCCAAGGGTTTTTAAGAGAACAAAATAAGACAATGTTCATAATAAATTTAGAACAGTGTCTCAAAATTAATGAGAATAAAGTCAATGCTAGCTGTTACCCTTATAGTCATTGGCAGTCTCGGGTTTTCTCCAGATAATCCAACTTTGTATATTTTGAGACAAAGTTCATTTTCTTAAAGAACCTGCTGTGCTTTTCTTCCTAGTGTTCCAGTTCCATTGAGGTAAGATAACCCATAAACCCAGTTGGTCCACCAGTCCAATCTCCATGGCATCCACAGTCCCCCTTAGTCCTCTGTTCTCTTTAATAAGCCTCTCTTAATGGGGACCTCTGACTCACATAGGAAGTCCATTCCATTCAAAAATTGATCTATTTTTTTAGAAAAGGATCTCCAGAATGTGAATTAATTCACCTCTCCTTTCTCTTTCTCCTTAGGTCCTGGCTCTGTATTCTGACCAGAATTTTTCAATCTCTCAACCATGTGAAAGCCCTTTTACTAGTAGATGCCTAAGGACTTTATCATGTCCTGCTCCATCTTCTCTTTCCCAGCCTAAACACACATAAGGATTCTTTAGCATGACACCTGTGCTGTCTAAAATGTGAACTCAGAAATGTTTGTGATACTCTAGATTTTTCTGACCACTCATCAATAATTCCCTTTCCTTCTCACCTTCTTCAACTCCACCCTATGAAGTTACTAACAATCTTCTTACTATGACATCCTCTACTTAAAAACCCTTAATGCAAGTATTATTTCAATAATAAGTGGCCATTATTATTATATGCCTAACTCTTCTTTCTTACAGATTAAAATTTGGGAGATAAAAATTGTGCTTTATTTTTCAAGTGTTTTATACCATTGTGAGAAAATGAAAATAAATGTATTACACTAGACTCATACATACCCTGCCGATGAAAGCATAGCTGAATACAACCATTGTAGAAGGTAACAATGAAGAGTCTTTAAAAATGTCATATCTTTTATCAGAAATTCCATTTCCCAGGATATATCCTAAGAGTCTGACAAGAAGAAACACAGATATTTATGGAAAAGGATGTTTATTATAACATTGTTTATAATAGCAAGAGGATAAAAGGAAGCAGCTTAAATGCCCAACAACAGGGAACTGCTCAAGTAAATTATGCTTTACTATATGATCAAGCACTGCTTTAAAGTATGTTTAAGGATAATAAAATTGTCATAGCATTTAGTGAAAAAGGAAGGATATAAAAAAGAATATAGAGTCTAATTGCAATTTGCAAAATGTAAAAACCACAAAAGAAGTATGTGTTCATGTCCTAGCCAGTTTTTCTCAGTGGATAGAGCATCATCCTACAGACTCAAGGGTCCCAGGTTTGATTCTGGTCAAGGACATTTATCTTGGTTGCGGACACACGTACCCAGTAGGGAGTGTGCAGGAGGCAGCTGATCGATGTTTCTCTCTCATTGATCTTTCTAACTTTCTATCCTTCTCCCTTTCTCTCTATAAAAAATCACTATTTTTTTAAAGAAAAAATAAGTATGTGTTTATGTGACATGGAAAAAAGACTTTATGGAAATACCCAGAATATATTCACAGTAATTATCTCTGCCAGATTTCTATTTCCTTTTTATTTTATTTTACAACTTTAAAACAACCTCTCCTACTATCAACATTTGCACCAGAAGGAGGAAGAGATGAAAGTATGTCTGGCCATCAGAATGAGGTTGAAGGAAGAGTTCATGGAGATGGCCATGAAAACCACCACATCTGGGAGACTATTGCCTCAATGTAGCTGTCACTTCTGTGGATCTGTAGTCAGGCTCCTGATGGCAGACCTGCTTAGGGTCAGATCACGAACTCGACACAGAAATGAGAAGGAAGGTTCGGCTCACCGGGAACCTCTTGCCTGATGGTCACAGTATCTGACCATGGTCTTTTTGGAGGAGTGTTTGCTTCTGCTTCATCTCTGCTTTCTAAGTATCACACAGGTTCCGCTTTTGATCAGCACTAACTTGGAACTATATAGGCAAGGTAAATTTAAGAAACAGTTCTGAACCTTAGCCAAGTTGATAAAATCTACAACAGCATAACTACAGAGTGTATAATTTTTATTTTTTATTCTTTGGTATTTCATATATACATATGTATGTATTATAGAACCCACTGCTTGCCTCAGAGCTGTGGGATAGCCAGCCCCTGCTCACTATTTCTGATTTAATCATATAAGAACATTGAGACTACTACAAATCTCACACTTTAAGACTGAGTTTGACATGGGTTTGCAGAGTTCTGGAGCTGTGCATACTCTTTTCTTTTCCTTCCTGAATAGGCTCTCACCCCTATTAGAGTATATATTCAAGCCATACCTGGATTACCTGAATGAAAAAACAAACAAACCACTTTTCTCTCTGCCACTCAAAGATCTCATCCCTAAGGTTATGATTCCAGTCTTGAAAAACCCTTCCTTATATGTCTGAGAGATGTCTATAAATGCAAATCCTAGAAGCTGTACCCTCATTCCTGACCAGTTTTCCAATTTGGTACATGGCAGTATTATAAAACACAGGCTGTGGATTTAGGCACTCTGATAATTAATCCCTAGTGTTGTAAAAACTAGTTGTGTAGCCTGATCAGTGTGGCTCTGTAGTTGAGTGTCAACCTATGAACTAGGAGGTCACAGTTCAATTCCCAGTCAAGGCACATGCCTGGGTTGTAGGCTCAATCCGCAGTGGGGGTTGTACAAGAGGCAGCCAATCAATGATTCTCTCTCATCATTGATGTTTCTCTCTCTCTCTCTCTCTCTCTCTCTCTCTCTCTCTCTCTCTCTCTCTCTACCTCTCTGAAATCAATAAAAATATATTTAATTAAAAAGCACTTAAAATTAGTTGTATAATCTTAAAAACATCTTTTACTTCCTGGGCCACAGAATCTTCATTGTAAAATGAAGTTTGGATTTGACCCTAAAATTATATAAACCAAATAGGGAAACCCTGTAAGAGAAGCAGGAAGATTTCCTTTCTGATGAAGTTGGATATGGGAGAATTCTTAGACATATTTAAATCCAAGGTGATTTGTATGGTAAAGAACAATGCATGGCCAAAGCCAGTTTGGCTCAGTGAATAGAGCATCAGCCTGCGGACTGAAAGGCCCCAGGCTTGATTCCGGTCAAAGGCATGTACCTTGGTTGCAGGCAGATCTCCAGTAGGGGGTGTGCAGGAGGCAGCTCATTGATGTTTCTCTCTCATCCATGTTTTTAGTTTTCTATCCCTCTCCCTTCCTCTCTGTAAAAAAATCAATAAAATATATATTTTTAAAAAGAACAATGCATGGACTGAACAGAAAAATAAGTATCTGTACTCTGTCATGCAGGCTCATTATTATTACTATCATTATTATTATTTGCTCAGAAAAGCTGGATGCTGCAAAGATCTGGAAAAGAAGGGTTAACTTTGCTCTTTTGTCACTGACAATGCTGTAGGCTAGAACAAGCCAATCTTTCATTGCAAGACTAGATGACAATGGAAAAAAGACATCCTCTATTTTTTATCAAATACTATTTGCCATCTCTTGTTAGGGAACATGATGCAATTAAACTACCAATCTTACCCTCTGCGTTTCTCTCTCACTCACAACTTACTCAAACAAAATGTTGGCTGATACTTTGGAATCTCTTAGGCACCACTAGAAATCAGAAATGTTTGCTTTATTCTGTCCAGTGTCCAACTTTCAGTTTAACAACAACAACAAATGAAATCGAAAGAAGGTTTTCCTTGATTGCAAATTCATATGGGAGGTTTTAAATTTTTTGCAGACAAATTGCTTTAGGTACATCAACTTCCTAATTTGTGTGTGGCTAATTGGATTGCCTGATTAAAGGAAATGGCCATTGTTCCAAGATATCAATGGCTGGACTGGTGCCTTCTGGTGGCTGGAGAGGCCTCTGGTGTGTAATCTTACACCTCTGATTTGATGTGATTAGTGGCATGTATATCTGAGAGAAAGCCATGAGACTTCGCAAAGCACCTGTACTGGCTAGGAGAGTCTTTGCAGTCTCAGGGATTCTGCAAAGCTCTGCAGAGTCTAGATACAATCTTATACATGCTTGGTCAGCATCAGGAGGGCTGCTCCGGTGCAGGGATGCCAGACTGCACCAGCCCGTGAACCCCAGTAACAATGGGATGCGAATATGTTAGCCACTCAACCACTAGGGGTCCCAATTGTTTTGAGGATGTCACTAGTCTGTACCCTTGTCTATCTTTGCTAAACCATTCTTCAGTTGATTTTAAAATGTTGAAAATAATAAGTCAACTTGTCTAAAAGATCTATTTTATTTATACCTTCACCACTAATGCTTCAATGGTATGAAATGCCACATAATCCAATCTCTGGTTTAAATCTATAACATACCATCTAGCTAAGAGGGTAGCATATCTCTAAATAAGGGCTCAGTGCATCCAATTTTGAACTTATCCCATTTTTTACCCTAATATCTGATGTCCCCAAATAAAAGTCAATGGAATACAAATTATTACCTAAAGCAAAGCTAAAATTGCATGTTTTAAATTTTTATGTCAGGAAATGCAAAATTAAAACTCTCCTTGCAATACTGCTCATTAATATTGTACTTAGATGAAGCTATAGTTTTAATGGCCTAATTCGAAGGAGTGGAAAATTTTATTTTACTTAATTTAAATCATTTAGATGTATGAGCTTTTCTATTTCCACTAGCACTTTTTCACATTAAGTGTAATAGGGAAGAAGTCAATCTCAAAATCTCTTATAGAACATAAACTCTTAATGGACTGAAACAAAGTTGAGCCTCTAAATACTTATGTCATAATGAACTGGATGGATCGGGAGAGCAGGCTGTCTGAAACTTCTCAGGCTGGGACACTCAAGGGGATGTCCACATGATCAGGCCAGAGGAACTGTACAAAGTGCCTTGGAAGCATTATTTTTCAGAACACGGGCCACCACTTATAAAAGCAACAAAATTTCAGGTAATCCAGAAGTGCCAGAAGTGCCATTAAGCCTGATAAAGGAATAGACAGGGAATTAATGGAACAAGGACCTGCAAGCAGAAGGCCCAGCTCCCAGTGAAAAGGCAGTCCATAATCTCCGCAGCACAGCAGGACCATCTATGGCTCAGGGAGTCTGGACTCTCCCTCCAGCCCTACTACCATCTGTCCTCAGCTCTCTCATCTATAATATGAGGGCACTGGGCTGGAGGGACTCTAAATTCCCTGCTAGCTCTGGTATTCTGTTCCATAGCAAAACACCAGGGAAATCTAGTTTCAATCACTGTTATAGCAATGCTCAACATTCATTAAATATCTTCCATATGGAGAGTTATATGCAAGTAAGAGCACTATTCACAGTGTTTTCCAGTGGATATGTGGTATAAAAGCCAGCATTCAGGATGTCTCTTAAAACAAGGTGCTTCACTGTTCTTAATATTTCTTATGAATACTATTGTGTTCTGAAATGCTTACTTTTAGACCAAATGAAACAAGCCTAAGTAACTAAGAGTACACACAATTTTAAAATAGTCCAGAAGGAAGGTGTCAATGGAATTCTTCTATTCCTTCATTATTTTTAGCTCTGAGTAATATCCTATAGTTTGAAATTTATCCATTCATCTACCGAAGGACATCCAGCTGCTTCCAAGTTTGGGCAATTATGAATAAAGCTTCTGTAAAAATCTACTTGTATATTTTGTGTGGATACATGTGTTCAGTTTATTTGGGTAAATACCAAGGAGTGTGATTGCTGAATTATTTAGTAAGAGTATGTTTAGTTTTGTAAGAAACTACTAAACTGTTTCCCAAAGTGGCTGTGCCATTTTCGCATTCCCACCAGTGATGAATGAGAGTTTCTGTTGCTCCATATCCTTGTCAGCATTTCATGTAATTGGCATTTGGGATTTGGGCCATTCTAACAGGTGTGTAGTGGTATCTCAGTGTTGTTTCTCTTCTTTTATTCTATCCAGTGCAATGGAACCAGTGTCCAAGAGAAGAAGGAGGTATTTTAATTTTTCTGTAACAATGTTTCTTTCTAGCATAAAACCATTATTGGGCCACCATATCCTTTTATAGAAGGTAAGCTGACTTAAATAATAGTTCTTCAATTAGAAAGAGAATACTGAGACCATTATCTGCAGGAATGGGGTTAGATATGTAGGAGACTTGTAGGGTAGATAGACTAGCTGGCCCGTGAGAAATGTACCCATCAGCATAGAAATATTGCATAAAGGAAGGTGTGGGGTTCTGATTCAGGATGTGGTTCATTATTTAAAAGTAAGACAAGAGCCAGACTGCCTAAGTTCAGATGTCAGCACTAGCGCTCCACCATTAGTAGCAATGAGACCTTGAGTTAAGTTACTTAACCGCTCTGTGTCTCAGTTCCAGATTTGTATAGCTAGCCTCCCCCTCAACAACTTTACTTACACATCAAAGTTAACATATCCAAAAACAAACTCTTCCTTTTCACCCCCACAGATGTGGTCTTCCCACACTTTTCCATAACTCAATAAAAGGGAATTTTCTTCTACCAAAAGCATCTTGGACTCATCTGTGTCTCTTCTCTTTCTTTCATATTGTACATTCAGTACATCAGCAAAATCCTCTTGGTTCAGCCTTAGAAATGCATCCCCAAGCTGATTGCTCCCACCACCTCTACCCTAGTTCACCATCACCTCTCTACTGGACGACTGGACTACTAAAATAACTTCAAATGTGGTCTCTCCATTCCCACCCATGCCCCTAAAAGTCCCTTCTCCTCAGATCATCTAGAATATTCTTTTTAAGCCCAAGTCATAATATGTCATATTTTTACTCAAACATCTTCAATAACTTTCCATCTCAAAATAAAATCTAAAATCCTCACCACTACCTATAAGACCCTCCCCGATGACTTACTACTATTTCTTTAACCTCAAATCCTGCTATTCTCCCTAATATTCACTCTTCTTCAGCCACATTGCAATTTCTAGAACAAGCTACAAAAGCTCTTCACTCTGCCTTGAATTTTCTTTCTTAGATATTTCTCAGGTTATTTCTCTCCCTTACTTCAAAATTCTACTCAGATGTCACCTTATTAGAGAGACTTCCCCAACTCTGTTATATAAAACATCACCTTTTCCTCAGTACTCCCATCTTCTCTCCTTGTACTTCCTAACACTCCATCTAAAATACACAGATTTATTTACTAACTTTCTTTTTCTAAGAAAAGGGAGAGAGAGAGAAACATCCATGATGAGAGAGAATCATGGATTGGCTGCCACCTGCAAGTCCCCCACTGGGGATCGAGCCCACAACCCAGGCATGTACCCTTGACCAGAATCAAACCTGGGACCTTTCAGTTTGCAGGCAGATGTTCTATCCACTGAGCCAAACCAGGTAGGGCTATGTACTAACTTTCTATACCCCCTTACTGAATGGTAATCTGCCTGAAAGCAGAAACTTTATTTTGTTTGTTCACTGCTGCCCTCACAATTCCAAAACAGTAAGTGCTCAATAATTGTTTGTTGAATGATTGAATTAATGAATATAAAATATTAGGACAATAATTATGAAAATAAAAAATAAATGAGATCATAATAGTACCTACCCCATAAGGTTGTGTGCAATTGAAATAAGATATAATAGGTGATGTAAAATTCTTAGAACATAAGCTCAATAAACATTAAATATTAATGTTCATGTTAAACTTGCTTTGATATACAAGAGGTTGATCTAGGGTAGGAGGCACATCATACAGTATTGGGAAAAATCAAAGGCTTTTGGATTACAACACATTAACTTAAAAAGAATTAATCAAAGATAATTCTGGAGCCAAAACCGGTTTGGCTCAGAGGATAGAGCGTCGGCCTGTGAACTGAAAGGTCCCAGGTTCGATTCTGGTCAAGGGCATGTACATTGGTTGTGGGCACATCCCCAGTGGGGGGTGTGCAGGATGTGGCTGATGGATGTTTCTCTCTCATAGATGTTTCTAACTCTCAATCCCTCTCACTTCCTCTCTGTAAAAAAAAATTAATAATATATATATAATAATGCTGGACTTAGCAGCAGGTTGCTTGAGGATCTGGGATTAAATCCAGACCAAGAGAGCAATAGACCTATTAAGATGGGGTTGGTGGTGAGAACCCCAAGAAAGATAGGGACTATGGTTCAAGAGCAAGCTCCAGTCCCATTGATGTTAAAGAATGCAATGAGGTAAAAAAAAAAAAAAAATTATTGTTATTAAGTCTAGAGAGCAATCAAGTATTTTCTACTTAGCACCCCTCCAAATTTCTGGGGGAGAAATGGCAGGAGCTGCATAGACAGATTCTCTTCAGGGCACTGGGCAAGGCAGCAAATATACCAGGTCTTGAATGCATCATGCCTAGAGGTACAGCACCAAGGAAGGGAAGGTGGGCTAGAAGGGCAGAGAGTGCGCCCAAGAGAGAGAGCTCTTAGAAGAAGAGTCAGAGGCTCTTTCATTAGAGGGAGAATTCAGGGACTTAAAGAAGCAATGACAGGCGGGTATATTAGTTTGCTAGAATGCATTACAAACTACCACAATTTGGGTGCAGTATCTAAGAATTCTGGATCCTGGAAATCTGAGATCAACCTTAGAAATGGTCTCTCCATTTATATGTATGGGTAGTCAACTCCATTAGTCAGTGGCTGAAGGGAGAATATAAGCTAATGCTAAACTTTTCACTAAAAATGTGTTTAAAGATATAGAGACAAGAGTTTGGATAGGGAAAATAATAAGAGATGAAGCATGGTTGTCAGTGGTTACTGTTTTCCTAAATGCCAATGGTAGATACACTGAATTGAATAGCCCAGGAGTGAGAGGAAGACTCCCCTTGGGTGCGGTGAGAACATTCTACTGTATGGGCTCTTTAGAGCATCTAGGCCTGGTTTGAACCCCGGTTCTACCACTTACCAACTCTTTGAACCCAGGTTCTACCACTTACAAACTCTTTTGACTTTAGGAAAGTAATGTAAACTCTTTGAGCTTACATTTCTTAACTGAAAAATGAGCATGATGGTACAATCTCATTAGGTTGTTGGGATAATTCAATGGGAGGATATAAGTATAGTGCCTTTTACTGTTCCTAACAGGTAGTGAGTGCTTCATCAGACTGCACTAGAATTAATGGGGAAGTTATCCCAGGGGTATATCTAATGTAGGACTTTTCCCAGAGTAAATAAGAGGAAGTGATTTTCCTGGAGATAAATAAGAGAAAGTGATTATCAGGTATCTAAGTGAAGTTATGCAAAGCAAGAATATTTGTTTTAAGGAAATAGGTCATCTGGAGAAATAGACATTTATCTCAGTTATGTTTTCAAAATAGCTAGTCTTACTTCTGCAAATTTAGTTCAATAAGGCTCTCTCTTCTTCAGAGAGATTACCTTTATATTATAGTATAATTTAACTGAAACATGCATTCTCCTTTCTTTAAAGAAACTCTTGGTGTGTTCTAATCTTGAGACTGAGAAGTAACCTTATTTTATATGAGAAAAAGGCATATCCTTTTATTCTTTGTTAGAAACAAACAGAAATACATCACATTTATAACAATAGTAAGAGGACTGAGGGTTTATATTTCCCCCTTTATGAAAATATGCAAAGGCTCTCCCTACCTTTGAATTTTTAAATTTCTTTCTACCCATGGCAAGCAGGGATTCCCCTGAGTTACTGTTCTTCAATGTGTGTGTGAAATTTAGAAAGTGATTTGGAAATCTTGTTTACTATGAAAAGCAATCAGAGTTAATACACATAAGGACTAACTACTGTGAAGATGGATGATGTGTTTTGGTTATTTAATCATATTTTCTTTGTTGAGAGTGATGCATCCCAAGTGACTCGATCTTGCCTTCATGTAAATAGTAAATAAAAGAAATAATCACTAGCAGGAAACATCTAGTGAACATTTATCCTGGAAGTCATGTGACTCTTCAAACACAGATATCCAGGAGTTTTGGGCATCAAGCTTCCTGGTTAAGCATTCAGGATTATAAAACTCTTAGAGTTTATATTCCAGAAGTATGGCAGAAGATTTATGGAAATGTTAAGTAAACTCATTTATCTTTTCCCTTTTTACACATCAATGTGAGGTTCATATGTAGAAATGAATCATGTATCTTAGAAAATTAATAATCTAAATCATGTCATATACATGGAGCTTAACCCTTTTAAAGCAGTTTTAAATATACTCATCCATTTCTGCACCTCCCTCTTGCTCCCACCCATACAACACTAAAACTTCTCTCACTGAGATCATCAACTAACACTAAATTCAATGAGCACTTTTCACCCTTTCTCTTGCTTAAACATCTCAATGGCTTTTTATGCTCTTCCAATCCTCTTTTCTCAAAATATGCTCTCTTCTTGGTTTCTAGAGTACCACAGATCCATCTTTTCTCCAATGTCAATAGTTTTTAATTTACAATCATTTTTTAGGTTCTACAATTTTTACTTTTATTTCACTTTGATTTTTATCAGTTATGCCACTCATGGTTTGAACAAATCGTTCTACAAATCTTAGAGTGAAAAACACAGCCTCTGATTCTATCCTTGGTCTCCTCTTCCCACACTTACATGCGTTTGCTCTAATACTTGTCTCCATATTTCTATATGACACACTATGTCTGGATTTTCCATTTTAGATTTCCAACCTAGGAGGATGAGCATTTAAGTCGTTTATACTTTCTTCTCCTATCAAACACACTTTCTCTCCATCTCTTCATCTCTTTCTTTTGTTCTCATCTTTCCAAGAAATTATAGCATGAATTTTGGTTAAGTCAATAATCAGTATTTACTCCATTAAAATTATACTCATATTATTTATATACTAGTATACTAACGTCATAATTTCTTTTTTGTAAATTTTTTTGTTTTCCTTGGTATTAATGATTGCCATACGTTTTCCCTCTGTGTTTCTTAAGCTTACTAGCTGTTATAACAAAGAAAAAGTCAACCTCAGTGGCTTAAAAAAATTGAAGTTTATTTTTTACACATGAGAAATTCAATACACACATTTTTTTGTTAGTAGAAGGTCCTTTCTGGGTTAGTCAGGGACCCAGGCTTCTTTCAGTGTGTTTCTCCTTTATCCCGTTAGCCCTTGGAGTTCTCTTTTGAATCCTTTATATTCTGCAGGCAACCCAGGGTGGAATAAAACTGGACAATTGAGGTAAATTGGAAGTGGTATGCATAATTCCCTCTTATACCCTATTGGTCAGAATTCAAAGCATACAGCCTAAACTATATTCAAGGAAGGTTAGAAACGAAGTCTAACTATATTCATAGGAAGAAAAAAATAAATTAGATTTTGGTAAACATATTATTGTCTTTGTTATTCCAATCACCCTGTATGTGTTTTGCTCTTCCTCCCACAAAATCAATAGAACAAAACCAGTCCTTCCATTAAGACAATATTGGCAGTCACTGCTTCCCAGTCAAGGATATGATCCTCGGGTACTGCTCAGTCCTCTATCAGGTCCAGATATGACTCCTCAAGGTCCAAGAAACTATGAACTAAAAGACAAGTAATTTACACCCTGCTCCTCAATTTTCCCATTACACACAGTCAATAGGCAGTGTCAGAGCAGGAAATGGAAGAATAAAAGGCACGGAGCAGTCATTGGTACACAACAATTATGAAATCCTATGAGTGAGATTTCAGCTCCTAAGTATTAACAAACATTCCATGAAAAAGTAGCAAAGAAGCTTTGCTTAGACACTGATTCTGTCCTCTGGAAAGAATTTCCTTGTCCATTGTTTTTCATGCCTCCTGAATTTGCCCTCTGAGAAATTCTTTCTTGTCCCACATGGACGCATCTGAAGTGGGTGTTGATATGTGTGTCTTCCTTGGGGACTATGTTGGTTTTAGAACACACTTTCTACTCTTTCTACTTTGGTTTGCTTTAAGAGTTGTCTAATTGTCATAGGCCTTTTGAGGCTAGGTATATAAATAGTGTCCTTGACAATACAATTTTCAAAAAAAATCATTATATTCTAAATTGATTTACTTCCAGTCATTTCCATGTTCGCTCAAAGTTCTTTCTTTGACATTCTCAATCCTAACTGTATATTCTCACCTTTGTTTCCCTCTCAAGTCATGGTTGCTATCTGGAAGTCATATGAAACCAGAGGCATATCTGGGAAGGTAACAGCTTTAATGTGGTCTTTGCTGTAAGGCTGAATCATTTTCATTAACTGAAAAGTATTGAAGTTTCCTAAAAATCTACAAATACTTCATTTTCAAACTCTCCATCAGAAGTGTAAATCAGTTTCTTTTGTTTAAGCACACCCAAAAAAGTCTCCTTTTTATTTTATTTTTTTTCTTAAAGGGATTATTCCTGTCACTCCTGGAGCCATGATCTCCTGTTTCATTTGGGACTATAATAGTTATTCTCTAGGCCTGGTGCACAGATAAAATTTTAAAGTCTCTTTTTATATTCTGAAATTTTCTTTCTTGGTGATTTTTTAAAGCCCCTGTGTACTGAATCCCATTTTCAGGATATGGCATTTGATGTTACTCTATGTGTAAGATAATAAGTTAGCTTATTGCTGTTTAATGGCTACTGAAAGAAGACAAGAGACTTCTGCATCAGAAATAAAGGACTATATTAATCATGGCACAGCAAGCAGCATGAGCATCATGTTTGTTTCAGTTCCAGGTGCCCCCAATTTCCATAGAAGCAATATGGAGGGGAACAGGTGAATGCTGATGCTGATGCTGTTCACATAGTGAGTTGCTTTATATTACAGGAACATGGGGCTTCAGAATTTGTTGTTTTATAGCAAACAATAAGCAAGCCTTCTCTTTGTCTTAGAGCACATGTGTCAAACACAAGGCCCGCGGGCCAAATCCGTCCCGCCAGGCCTTGCAATGTGGCCCGCACCGCGCTGTCATCACTGCACTCCACTGCGTTTCCATCACAATGACAGTTTATGACTGTTCAGTAAACCATTAGGCCCGCTATTTAGGCTGGATTTTAGATTTTGGCCCCTTCTCTGATTGAGTTCGACACCCCTAGTCTTAGAGGGAGATATTGCCTCATCTCTGAAGGTTGCTTGCTGCAAACTTAACATTAAGAAATGGTGATAGTGAAGATCATTAAGAAATTACATTCTTGGCTAAGTCAAAAAATAATGTGTAGAGCCTACCCAGTTTTGCTCAGTGGATAAAGCGTCAGTCTGTGGACCAAAGGTCCCTAGTGCGATTCTGGTCAAGGGCACATACCTTGATTGCAGGCTCCTCCCTGACCTGGGCTCTGGTCGGGACTTGTGTAGGAGGCAATCAATCAATGTGTTTCTCTCACATCGATGTTTCTCTCTGCCTTTCCCTCTCTCTTTCACTCTTTCTAAAAATCAATGGAAAAATATCATTGGGTAAGGATTAAGACAAAAAGAGAGAGAATGTTTAGAGATGCTCAGAACCCATACAGATTGCTTTTCTCAATACCTGTATGTGTTGCACCTAATGTATGCACTCCCCAGATTTTACTCAATTATGATTTTCCTCTAAATAGTTCCAATATTTCATCAGGGCCAATATCAATGACCCACTAGGATTATTAGGAAGGTAAGGACCAAATTTGTTCTCAGCCATTTGATCCTTATTACAATACATGATACATGGGTAGGTAATCAATTCATAACCCAAATAAACTAAGAGACTTAAGTGATTCACTAAATAAATGATATTATATTCTAGACACTTAGGTAAATCTCTCACACACATACAAATACACACACACACACATTCTCTCTCTCTCTTTTGGAAACATAATAATGAAACTCTTTTTTTTTTTTTTTTAAAGAGTATCAATTCCTTGATACCGAGTATTCCCTTTCCTCTCTTCCTCAATTCTTTCATATTCCAAAATCTCCAGAGCTTCTCATTTTATAAACTCTGTGGTTTAGATAAAATAATCTTAGTTTAGGATCCTTATTTACCTGACTCCTAAACATGTGACTCTCCCCTGTACATTCTGTCTGTCATTACATTTTGCTTGAGATACCATCAAATAAAAGTCAAATTATTTTATTCCATTTCATTTCTAGAGTAGTCTTGGTTATTACTCTAGTACAGAGGTTCTCAAACAGAGGCTATTTCTCCCCACAGGGAACATTTGGCAATGTCTGGAGACATTTTTGGTTGTCACAACTATAGTAAGGGGTGTTATTGGCATGTAGTGGATAGAAGTCAAGACTGATGCTAAACATTCTACAACACACAAAGCAGCCCCATAACAAAGAAGTATCCAACCCAAAGTGTCAGTATTGCTGCGGCTGAGAAATACTGCTCTGGCATGTAGATGGATGGAGTGTCTCCATACTTAAAATGCCATAGACCAGGTCTTGGTCTGGCTGCACAGGAATCCATTATATCTCCCATTTTTCTTCCTTCTTTAGTGTTTCAGAAACTTAAATTTCTCTTTCCCTTAAAGATAAAGTCATTATTTGTTCTACCACAACTATCATCTTCTTTTTTGTTTTTGTTTTTGGTAGCAGCTTTGTCTTTTGATAGCTCATAATCTCTAGAAAAAAGTTTAAGTCAAATTGTATGGATTAAAACTTTACTACTATCCCAAGGATTCCTGTGCCCATCTTATCCCTGTCTCAAAACTATTCACCTACTTCACTATGTAGTCTGATTTATTGCTCTCTGCTGTTTGGCTAACTCTTATGACTGTTTCTTGCCTTGAGCAGAAAAATGGAGTTTGAGATTATTTCAGAAGAGAGCTAGCCCACCAATTTGACCCTTTATTCAAATATTGGATCCACTTAAACTCACAGAGCCTGGAAGTTAAGAAGAGCTAACAACAGTAAATTGACTGAATGTTTCTGGATGTGTATTTAGACTGAGTCAGGAAGAAACATAAACTATGATAATCCACCACCAGATAAATCCTATTTGCACAGCAACATGAGCTGACGTAAATCAGAATAAACAGGCAAATCAATACAGGAAAGTCTGGCACGTAGGCTTCATTTCCAGACCTAAGAGATTAGAGATGAGTTTAGAAAGACATGTAAGCACAGACCTACAAATGTATACAGATTGCTTTTAACCCATCCCACAGAATGTCTTTACCCGTCAGCTTACTTGTCCACCTGATATTTCAAAGACTGTAGTTTGCACCAAGTATTGGAAAACGTTATAATTCTGGGATTTTCCATTGATCAATGACATTGGAAATTAAATTGCTGTATGGCAGGATTGATCCAGGTCTGAACACCCCCCCCCCCCCCCCCCCCCCGCGCGCGTTTTAGAATCTCTCCATATAGCTTACTTGTCCTTCCCCTGGCCTCACTGCATTTCTGCTTTTCTTAAACACTGTTCTGGCACTCATTCCCAACAAACCTTCCTCCCTCCAGCTGCCAGCTCCTTTCTCCCCCTACCCACCCTCATTTCTGGCTCCACAGTGATCCACTCCGCAATGATCCAGACTCATAATTCAAGGGTGTAACTCCACATTCAGGGGCAATGAGCTGTTTTTCCATGAAAGGGTAGTTAGTGCTGGAGCCTATGTCTGCTATTACAGGAAATTACATCAAGCATAAATTTAACTTACAGGATCTCCAGGTTTTTTTTTTTTTTGGTTTTTTTTTTTTAAGGGAAGAGAAAAGGGAGGTGTAAGAAGAGAAAAAGAATCCACAAATAGAATTTTGTTGAAACATACCAGAAATGGAGCTTGAAATGCCAACAGAGTGTTCCAAACACCATTTTTTAAAAAAGTTTTTCCATGAATGTAAACAGTGAATCTAGCACATGTTATAGTTTATTACTGGAATTGAAGTTTGCCTGATAGGATTGTTAAAAGGCTACACTAGTTTCCCATAACTCAAGTGGCTGAAGCCTAAATGAATGGAATGGGAAACGGATAGCAAGTTGAGGGGATGGGTTTTTTCTAGGCAGCATGACATTTCTCAAAGCTCTGAGACAGAAAGGAAGTGAAGATAAATAGAAGATTAAACTAGAAAATAAAATAGTCACCTCCTTAAAAGAAAGAGATGCTATTTTTAATGCATTCACCTTCTAAGGAAAGAGGTAAAAGATAACAAAAATTGAACATGTTAGTTAAAAGCTCAGTAACAGCTTGTTCTCATTTGGTTTAATTTAGTCCAACAGATTAAGTACCATGTCCAACTCTCATCCAAAACTCTCACAAGATTTTACTACACTGAATTCCAACACTTTTTTTCCTCTTTTCGGAGTATGTCTCCCTCTGTCTCCTTGTTTTTTTCTCCTTCCTCCTCCTCCTCTTGTCTTTCTTCTCATCCTTCTCCTCCTCCTCTTCCTTTTCTGGACACCCATATCCCAAGCAATGGAAATTAGATTGCTACTAACTTTTAAAGGAATAGCAAGTAACTGAAGCCATTTCAGTGAAATATTATGAAAATGTTAACATATTAAATGGTCCCTGGGCTTCTACTGGTATAAAGAATGGCTCTTCATCACTTGTCCTCCTACTCTTTCCATTCTTCAGTCATTCCCTGGAAAGACATTAGAAATAGAGTAAACAGTAAAGACTGATGACATTGAGAAATGAAGAATGTTGGAATTGCGGGGAAGTATATTGGATCAGGATTAGACAAAGCCAAGAGGCAGTGGGACACATATCTGTTGGCCTATAGGGGACTTCCATTTTTATTTTTATTTTTGGTCGGGGGGGGGGGGGGTACTAACTGATGGAGGAAAGTAAGAATTGGTAATGAGACAGCCATAGACTCCCTCATAAACTTTCCCAAGCAGCTTGACATCATAGCCAACTTTGTGCTCAGGCTAGTGAGAAAACAATATACGAAAAGAAAAGAAAAGAAAATAACTTTCATGTTTGTTTAAAGGTTTAGTGTTAGGAATCTGCTTTGTAAAGGTTAAAAATCCATGTATCTGCAATGTGTGTTATTTGTACATTTTTGTAAGCCTCTTTAAATATTTTTGAGTCTGTATATGTAAAAAAAACTTATAAACAGTAGATTTTATTTTTGTTAATGAAAGAAGCCTTAGTCAAAGAATGAGACCACCTGGCATCTCTATTCAGACTTTGCTATCAACAGAAGGTAACCTAACCTTGGTCATCCATTTTTCTCTGCATTGCCAACACTCTACTTAAATCTTGTTTATCACTTTTTACATCTGAAAGTATTAATAAACCTTTTCTTAACACAACCATAAGGTTTGCCACACACACAAAAAAACTTCATCTTTTTCAGCTCTGATAATAGGGACCTTTAAATGTTGAATCACTGAGTGAACAAATGAAATTTTTGCATTATCAATCTCCTTTCTTATTCCCCATTAAAGAGCCATTGTGAGAGTGAAATGAATAAAGGAAGGTAAAAGTGTCATTAAAAGGCAATGCATCACCAGAAATCACTTAGAGGACAATGACAACAAGATAAATATGGAATGTGAGCAGATGAAGGAAAGAAATACTTTAAAGGAATTATCCACCTGACAGCCCATTGGCTGTCATCACAGCCATCTTACAAAGGTCTACTGATAACTGAGGAAGACCCAATCTGACGCTACCAGAGGCAAAGCACAGAAGTGATTATTAGTCATTGTGCTAGTTCTCCCTGTTGTCCAATTTATGAAACTGAACTCGTGTTGTTTTTGGATAAGTCTTCCTCTTCTGATATCCCAGTGGATGCACAGGAGCATGTACCTCTCCCTTTGACTTCCATTTGAGGTTGATCTAATCCAGATGGAAAATTTTTCATAGACGTTGTAAAGTACTCCATCTGTGAAGCAAACAAAAGAAACTCAAAGATAATGAACTGTATGAACCTGAGTTACCCATTAAGGGGTTATGCTGAGGTCTGATAATGAATTAAGTCAGTGTTGTGTGAATGCCACAGATAATGCTGAGAAAAAACACATTGTTTCCTCTGCTTGCCCTTTGGAGGGTCACTGAAATTACGAATGTCTTTACCAGTTGGTGGAAAATATACACTCTCCATTTATTATCTTAAGTTAAATAATATTTTTAGGTGGCCTTTTAAATCCTTTTCTTGGTGAGTTAGGAAAATCCCTTGGTGGCAGTGAGCCTATGGGCAAAATTTTTTTTATCCTTTTGATCTTCAGTTTAAAAAAAAAAAAATATGGGGTGGTATTCTTACCTCACAAGATCACTGGGGCGGGGGGTGGGGGGAGAAGTAAATGGCAAAAGCTTCTATAGGGGTTTAGCAGAGTGCACGGTGCATTTTACACTCTCTGTGTGATGGTAGAAGATAGTGTTACCAGTCTTCCGTCAGACCATTTGTTAATATCACCATGCTTTATTGCTTCTTTCTGTATTTTTTTTTTACACTATGTGTTTATCACCTTAATACCAAAGAGCACAAAAGATATAAAGTTTCCCAAAAGTCAAGGGCCACTTTTTCCCCAAGGTGATGAAAGAGAGCTACAAACTTTAAGCACCAATAGTATTAATGTTAGCCTTATAAAGACATGTATTAAAATACAGTGATGCCCATACCCAAGAAAATAGCCCAATTTAAAAGAATGACAACACCAAATGTTGGTAAGGTTGTGGAGCACCTGAAACACTTGCCTCTCATTTGGTGAGAATGTGAAATGGTGTTAACACTCTGGGACACAGTCTGGCAATTTCTTATAAAATTAAACATACACTTTCCCTGTGACCCAGCAAGGCCACTCCTAGGTATTTTCCCAAAGGGAACAAAAACATGCATTTACAAATACATTACAAGAATGGTCATAACAACTTTATTCAAAATAGTAAAAAAACAAACAAAAACAAACAAAAAAATAATCTGGAATCAGCCCATATATCTGTCAACAGGAGAAAGGATAAACTGTGGCTTACAATGAACTACAATGAACTACTACTCAACAAGAAAAAGGAACAAACTACCAGATGGTACATAAATCTCAAAACAATGCTGAGTGAAAGAAGCCCTACACAAGGAGAATATACCATACAAATCCCTTTTCATGACATTTTATAACAGGCCAAACAAATCCATGGTAGAAAATACTCAGAATAAGCAGTTGCTTCAGGTATAAGAGTAGAACAGGAAATGCTTTGGAATGATGATAAATTTCTCTTATCTTCATAGGAGTTAGGTTTGCAGAAATGTGTATACTTGAAATACTCCAAAAAATGTACATTTATGATTTGTTTCTTTCATCATATGTACATTTTATATCAACTGAATGAAACTAAGCAAATAGCAAAGTCTACTTAGTCATATGCACACTGAAGTATTTTGAATGAAATACACTGATATCTGCCATTTATTTTGAAATGCCTCAAAAAATAAGATGGATGAACAGATGGATAGAAAAGCTTAGATAGATGGAGAGACAGTGATAAAATAGAGTAAATGTTAATGTTAAAACTACATGTTTGATAGTTCACTGAACTGGATGTTCACTGTAAAATTCTTTCAACTTTAATGTGTGTTTGATTACTTTTGAATATTTGAATGTTTTAAATATTTGAAATGTTGAGGAAATTATAGTGGTGGCAAAGTTTTTTTCCTACCTAAAGCAGTAATGCTTTAACTTCCCTTTTTCTTAAGAGTTTCTCTCTATTAAAGGAAATAATCCCATAGAATTAAAAAAAAAAGATATAGCAAATGTACAATAGCTTGAATTTCAGGGGGTAATGGCCAAAAATATGCCCTGAAAAGACAGAGCTAATTAAAATTGGGTACCATTTTACCACCTTTTCATTTTCATGTTTCCTTCTCAGTATTTAATGATCTGGAGTAAGTCCTACCTAAAAAGGAGGGTCCTGCCCATTTGTGTTCTGACTTGGAGGTTGTTAGGCAAGACTTCCATCTGCATTATCAACCAGTTTAAGAGAGAGAATAAGGTGGAGGATAGCATCAGTTTGCTTCTGCAGAGAGGACACTTTCGGCGAAATGATCATGGTGATAGATTTGTGCTTTTACTCTAAAGATTGAAATATCTATATTGCCAGCACATTAATGCAATAAATACTGAGAAAAAGAAAGTGCTTGTTTTTCACTGGCCAAGAATAAGAGCAGTACCATGTATGAAAAATGGAATTTTCCTTTTGTTAACAGGATCTGGTTTTCCATTTTCCACATTAGGTCTAGCTGGCATGGTTATTTATAGGGCCGAGCCCAGACATGCTAGCCATGTGCTGATTTTGATATTTTTTCTTGTTTAAAATTTACAGCAACATAGAAAAAAATACATTATTTTAAAAATAAAATGAGATCTGAAGAAAGCCTCTATGAAAGCAAATTAGGTTGTTCTTTTAGAACTACCCCACGATTTTGCTCTTTATAGATGAGCATGGGATCTGCTTATTTTGGCACAAAGGAAAGGAACTTTGGGCAGAACCAAAGGAAATGACCAGATCAGGGCTATGACTCCATAACCCTGACAACACTTGATTTTAATGAACACATGAGTGCAAGTAATTAAGGGCAATTGTTAATTTTGCCTTACATAATTTCTAGAATAACACTTTCAGTACATGAAGCTTCTGTTAATGACTTCAAGGAGGCAGCCAATAAGTATTTTCAGGCTTCAATAGCTTTCCCACAAGCCTCTGGTGGGAAGGTGATCAGAAGTCACATTCAAAAGAGAAGCCTAGCGTGACACCATCAGAACATGAATACCATTTGAATCACCTGTCATCCAAATAGCCTCAAAATAAGCACCCACTTGGCAGAGGGCTTATCGTTTTAAACTTCTTCAGCTCAACTCTAGCACTTCCTTAAAGTTCCTTAACAAGGACTAAGCTAATGATTCCAAAATTAATTGCTATAAGGGCAAATGAGTGAAAAACTTTGCATTTTTGCATCTACCTGAAGAAGACAAAAATATTTATTAAAGTGCTTTCCTTAATTATCTGGAGATAGCAACTTTGAGACATTATTTTACTAGCCTGCTGCTGCTATTTGCTTTGCCTCGTTTTGAAGAGAAGGCATTTAGAAATAAGAATGATCACAAAAAATGCATATGGCCAACAACAATTTAAAAAATGTTTATTCTCATTAGTAATTTAAGGAATATAAATTAAAGCAAGGAAATATCATTTTTCTCACCTATCAAACTGGCAAAGTTTAAAAATTAGGAAGACAGTAGAGGCAGCATTCTTATAAACAGCTGGTATGTAGAGACATACATTTGTTAGAATCTTTGACTATGCTGGTGGGAAGTTTTGTCAATATGGGTTAAGAGTTTTTAAATATTCTACTTCTAAAATTTTGAACTAAAGGAATAATCAGAGATACACACAATGATTTCTATTTTTTAAAAGTTTATTGCAGAATTTTTATAGTAGCTGGAAGTTGAAAATAATTCAATATCCATCCATAGGGGCTTGGTTAAATAAATGGTGGTACATCCAATATGTGAACAATATGCAAAATAATCATGATTTTTAAAAATTATTTATCAACATGCTTATTATATGCCATTAAAAAGAAAAATGTTTCAAAACCATTTTTATAGTAGTGTTCATATATATTTATATTATATATGAATACCATATATATAGTAGTGTTCATATTTATGAACACTACTTATTATATATATTATATTGGGTCGGCAAGTAAGTAATTGCGGATTTTTAAAAGAAAATCAAAGACAATTTTTTCATGGAACTAAATAACTTTATTCTGTAATGTATTGCCCATTTTGATCAATGACCTTTTGCCATCTTTCAGGCAGCATCATAATCCCACGTTCAAAAAACTTCTGGTTTTTATTAGCAAAAAACTGAATCAGGTACGATTTGACATCATCATCATTATTGAAATTTTTACCATTCAAGGAGTTTTGTAAAGATCGAAACAAAAAGTAATCAGATGGTGCAAGGTCAGGACTATATGGTGGATGTGGCAAAACATCCCAACCAAGCTCCATTAATTTTTGCCGAGTGACCAAAGATGTGTGTGGCCTTGCATTGTCATGATGGAATACAACACCTTTTCGATTTGTCAATTTGGGCCGCTTTTCTTCAACTGCATTGTTTAATTTCATTAGTTGTTCAATGTAGACATCAGAATTGATCGTTCGGTTGGGTGGTAAGAGTTCAAAGTAGACAATTCCTTTGTAATCCCACCAAACTGATAACAAAACCTTCTTTTGATGAATATCAGCTTTTGATGTTGTTTGAGTTGGTTCACCTGGCCTGCTCCACGATCTTTTCTGCTTGATATTGTTGTAAACAACCCATTTTTCATCGCCAGTTATCAGTCGTTTTAAAAATGGATCATTTTCATTACGTTTCTTTAGCAAATCGCAGCTGCTAATGCGTTGCGTTAACTGTGATTCTTTCAGTTCGTGAGGAACCCATGTATCGAGTTTTTGAACATAGCCAAGTTGTTGTAAGTGATTTTCAATGCATGTATGTGATACATGAAGCTTCTCTGCAATCTCACGTGTTGTACTGTGACAGTCCGAATTGATTATTGCTTTGATTAGGGCGTCATCAACTTCAACTGGACGACCAGAGCGTTTTCATCTTTGAGTGAAAAATCACCAGAACGAAATTTGGTAAACCAATTTTGACACTGCCTTTCTTTTAAGGCTTCGTCACCATAAACAGCACATAACTTTTTATGAGCTTGCAATGCGCTTTTCCCTTTGTGGAAATAAAAAATCAAAATATGACAAAAATGTTCCTTTTGATTTTCCATTTTTCAACGAACGCCAAACGAAAACTACAAAACAGATCAAAAAACTTTTTTTACTGATTAACAGCTGAATAGCCAACTATCAAATAACAAAATGTGTTTTACATTTGTACTACGTCTGCAAACCTAAAAATTCAACTGAAGCCATATATGTGTGAAACCCGCAATTACTTACTTGCCGACCCAATATATATTATATATTATATATTATATATTATATATATACTCATACATATTATATATATGAACACTATTTTTATAGTAGTGTTCATATTAGCCTTTTATTATATAGGGTATTATATATAATAAAAGGCTAATATGCAAATTGCCCCCTCAAGAGTTTGACTGTCCAGGAGTTGGACTGCTCACTATGACATGTGCTGACCACTAGGTGGTGGCATGGAATGAAGGAAGACCTGGTTAGCAGCTGGGGAAGAAGACCCTGATCAGCCCTGAACACTGGCCAGACCTAGGGACTCTACCAATGCATGAATTTCATGCACCAGGCCTCTGGTATATATACCAGTACCGTGGTCGGCAAACTGTGGCTCACGAGCCACATGTGACTCTTTTGGTCCCTTGAGTGTGGCTCTTCCACAGCATACCATGGACTGGGCATTAGAAGAAGTTTAAGTTTAAAAAATTTGGCTCTCAAAAAAAAATTCAATCGTTGTACTGTTGATATTTAGTTCTGTTGACTAATGAGTTTGCTGACCACTATACTAGTATATTAGATATATGACAAATACTGCAAGTGTGTATATATATATATATATATATATATATATATATATATATCATATATATCAATATTTATGTATGATGAGACTTTGGGTAACTTTTATTTTGTCATATTTTCTGTACTATCTGTATTTTCTACAATGAGCATGTTCTACCAGAGGACAATGAATCAATGCTTTGGATTATACAAAGCAGATTTTATGCTTTGTTTGGGTCTTGCAGGGCATTGTCAGTCAATTCCATTTGAATGATGGGATAATTTAGTGAAGGAAAAAAAACAGGCAACCTGGTTGGTTGGCAGTTTGTAGACAAAAGAGTTGGCTAATTTCCCATACTTGTAATTTTTCAACTAGTTGGTTTGGCATCACATAAATACAGCTAAAGCTGGAACATCTGAAACTGAAAGAGCTTTAATGCCAAAAAATTTCTGAGACCTAAATTGAAAAAAGATGAACACTGAATTTTTTTTTCTACCGCAGTTTCTCTCATACATAAAAATGAACTCATAAACCAAATCCCCCATCACCACCAGCTATATTTTGAGCATTTTAAACTGTAAATGTAGTCCTTAACCCCCTCTGGCTGCAGAAGAGCTATTTGTAAGAAGTGTGGGGTGGGGAGGGGGGACAAGGGTGGTCTATGAGAAGTAAAGCTGCCTCTGCCTCAGGCATGCTGGGCTTTCTTGCCTTCTCAATTGTAGTCTCATTCTAGTATGTCTCTCTTTCTTTATTGTTCACCTTGGGTGTGGTCAAATTAACCACCATAGCTGTTACTTCAGAGAGATTAGCTGAAGGACTACCAGGAATGTTAGAGTATTTTATTCTTTGCAATTCTCGCAACCGCTAAAACAGCCCCTGGTACATAGTAGGCACTCAAATAATTATTGATTGAAAGAACATACAATTTAATGCCTGTAATCCTATAACTCTTCAAATGTTTCTTTGACCAAAGCTCTGGAGGAAATATCAGAGTAAAAAAAAAAAGTCCCATTTATGGATTAAGAGTTTAAATTGTTATCAGTAATTTATAATTTAGTCTAATGAGCCTCAGGTTCTTGAGAATGGATGATGACTGCGAAAGGAAGCCCAAGAATAATATTTTAAGGTGCTTAAAAGAAGAGAAGGGAACTATTGTTTTGTGAGTTTTAAATGGCTCAAAGTTCCTAGTAAATATACAATAAAGGATTGTTTTGAGAGCAAAATTACCTAAAATCTCACATATTATATCATTTAATTCTTGCAATGATCTTTCAAGAAAGGCATTTCTTATCCCCACTTTGCAGATGTGAAACTGCGGCTCAGACAGATGAGTCTTCTGAAGATCTAACAGCCAGAAAAAGGAAAAGTCTAGATTTCTTTAACTCCAAACCACCTAGGAAAATAAGTGAATTAATTAAGTAGGAGGTAGAGAACTCTGCAAAGGAATTTGGTTGTCTTTTCAGTTTTGTTCAGAGCTACCACTCTAGTGGCACTGGTGGCCATCTCTCCACAGAGATCAGCAGCGTGGGTGGGTTCTTGACAGAAACAATTTAGAGAATGCCTTTCCCAACCAAGCAGGCAAGTTGTAAACCTACTGCCACCTTATCTTTACAAATGCTACAACATAGTTGTACCACCCTCCTGGGCAATAAAGCAAATCCTCCCCAAGCACTTCTAATATCCTTAAATAAATACTGGCAAGTTCCAAGTAAATATCCAGAAAGCAAAGGTTGAACTAAGAGCTAAACAACCTTAAATTATTTAAATTCCTGAATATGAAATGAAAGAACCAGACACCGGGTAAATTAGTGGATGTTTACACACCAACTGTATAATTTCTAATGTAATTTGCTGTGGCATTTGGAACACCGCTGACCATTTGAGGTAAATAATATGTTGTCTTAGATTCGGGTGATTCGAATACTTTGCAAGGATCTGCTTTATTGCACAATACCATCTAACAAAGGGATATTGCTTTAGGAGACAACTATTGCTAAACTGGGGATTATTTGTAGAATATACATAGCTGAGGATAATTGTATTTAGTATGCATTTCATTGCAACACAAAAAGCTCAAACAAGATTTTCTAGATAGTCGCTGAAAGTGAACTAAATATGATTTAGGGTACTTTTATTCCAGGGAGTAATTGCACAGTCTTGGCCAGCAGTTGAGAGCTATAAACCATGTCCGGGAAGTCAGAAACAAATGTTTTAATTTAAGTGAGTAAAAAAAAATTGTGAAAAAGCATCTGAGTAGAACAAAACGGCTCTTGAAATCAAGAGTAAAAACTGGCCACTTCCTTACAGGGGCAGCTATCCAGATAAGGGCTTTGAGAATTGGAAACTTGGACTCAATTCAGCCAAGCTTCCTCATTTCTGGAGCTCTGGTTTCCTCTGCTGCCAACAGAAAAGCAAGGCATACAAGAAAAAAAAAAGAAAAGAAAAAAAAGGAAATGTGCACTGTACAGCAAAGCTTGCCAGCTTTCAGTATTGACATGTCTCAGAGAAAAGGGCATGATGAGTAATGGCAATGCTGTGCCTTCAAGAGAGAGATTCTTGGTTTGTACACGTCTTAGAATAATATTTAAGGACCAGTAAGTGGGGTAAAATAAATGTTTATAGCAAGAAATTACTAAATATTATAATTTTAGAACATTGATTTAAGAAATTAGATATATTGTGAACCAAGATTAAATAATATATACGTATTTGGTGTCAGAATTCATGGGTGTGGGTCTCTAGATCAACCATGTTCTAGTCAATAAGTATTGATTAAGAACTTCTATATGCTTGAATCTAATACCTGCTGTGAAGGACATAACATCAGCAATAACTCAAACTTTCTGATACAGGGGAAGGAAAGGAGATGGGAACTCGTCAATTACTACAGTACTTACCAAACACAATTCTGCACTTTACATTTAATGCAGCAACCCTTCAAGAGAGATATTGGGATCTCTGTTTTATGAATGAAGTGCATGAAAGTGCAAAATGATACAACATAGCATATAATTAAGTCTTATATGAACATCTCCAGGTTCTACAGTGTACGATTCTCAGGTAGTGATATGGAAACTCCAGAAGGGATAAAATCATTACTAAGTAGAGTAATAGGGCATAGGGCAAACAAGGTCTGGATGAGAAGAGGTTGGGTATAGGGGGCAAGAACCATATAATCAAAAGTAAAAATCCATAAATGAAAATAGTGTGTGGGGCAGAAGTGAATCAATATGGTGGCCAATCTGATAGGAAGAGAAGATTCATTAAGGAGATTCTAGGAGAATGCAATTATATAGAATAGAAGTTACAAATGTTTAGATTCTAGTTGATTCAAAATGCAAGAAGAGGCTATTTTATTTTCTTTTTTAAGAAGAGGCAATCTTAGATTTTTTAGAACAAATGATGTGACTTCATTTAAATAGTAAGTCAGATTATGAGCACATGCCTAGACAGAGAGGCAGTCCAATTTTTTGTGGCATTGGGGACATATCTGCATAGAAAATGCTGTGATGTCATTGATGTCTAATGAAGACATCACTTCGGTCCAGAGACAGGAAAAAACCGGAAACAGGAGATCGCTGTATTTTCTTTCGTTGTGGGGACAAGGGTGTGAACTATGGTTGCCCCAGTAAACAGAGAGAAAAAGAAAAGCCTTTCAGTTACTTTAAAGAGAGAATCTTTAGGCCTCTGTGGTAGATACGGAATGGCAGAGAGGAAAGCATGAAGATGCTAGGTAAAGAAAGAACCTCTAGCAATGGAGGCATAATTTACAATGAAAGCATGTAAAATACAGCTTTTACCTTGTTAGGCTAGCCATAGTGGTTTAACTGATCATATTGTTCAGCCACTAACACACATACCCATAATTCAGAGCTACAGCAGGAATAAGGAATAGACAGTGGAGAGAATGATTAGTAACTTTTACCTTGTAGTTCAAATACGTATTTTTCCATAAGAGAAACCTATATGCCCATCTCACCAAGTGATCAGATGTTAATGTGATTACTGTAGCCCCACTGAGCCAATGGGTCTAAAATTGATGTTGGTGTTCTCATATCAACCTTGGCCTTCACAGTCTCACCACCACCCCTGCTTTCTCCTCACTCACTATTATAAACTATGGGAGATTTATATTTGAGGGCAATAGGGCTTGTAGAAAATACTTTGCTGACCTATGAAAACCACACTAAAAGCAAGAATGCTGACTAAAATTGAGATTGTGATCCTCAGTGATACAGTATGTGTCTTTGGATCTGATGTTCAAATAATAGCTCAACACTGGTGCAGTATTTGGTACAAAATTTGTGCACAATAAATGTGTGATCAATGAAAAACACATTTTCTTATTTTTATTTTCTTCGGGTTTTTATTTTATTTTATTTTATTACCTTTTCTTGAAAACATGCAAAGGCCTGCCTCCATCATTAGGGTACTCTGAATAACAAATTTAAGATGGTGTGAACATTTTGCAACAGCGTGGAATAGAAGAAGCATTTGGCTCAGGGAGGCTTGGATCTGAGTCTTGGCTTTTCCTTGAATCACCTGTGTGACTTTTACACAAATCACTTACCGCTTTAGACCTATTTCCTCACTAGTAGAAGGATTGGGAGGAATCTCAGGCTTATTCCTGTCTAACACCCTCTGAGACTATGCAAGCAAGCTGGAGCTAGCTCAGAGATTACCTAGAGCCTTGCCCAGAATATCCGGTTGGTGATAATTTCTTCTCTTACCTTAAAATATGACTTAATAGGATTTTCTTTTCATCACCCGATATAGTTCATTTGATGGGTCTTCTGTGACAACCAGAATGAATGTGGCTCTAGCCCTTTCGAGGCCCTTAAATAAGCAATTATTCTGTGACATCCATGTGTCACCTGTGGATTTTACCTCACTAGGCATATGCTTTGGTAATAATTATCTGTAAGGCTCTCTCACAGGAAACACCTGCTGAAATGCAGGCTAGCCTAGTGCTCTAAATAAGAAATACTTCTATGCATGTCCCTGTAGAGATAGAGATAAGCAGGCCAACCTCTCAGCAAAACCTCAGATGAAGCCCGCAGCTTCCTCTTCCTTCTCTCATTCTTCCATCAGGGGTCTGCTGTGTCTCCCAAAGACCCCAATTTTTATCTCTTTCCCAGGTGAAAGAGAAAAGGAAACACCTTTAGCATGTGCACTTCTACCAAATTCTACCCAGATTCAATTGTCCAGGTGATATTTGGGTTTTTAATATTGGTTCTTTCCCCTTGACAGCAGTGAGTTAGTGAGATTTTTTTCTTGGTGGGAAAGTGATGAGGGATAGGAAGTAGATCAGCACATAATGGTTGGTTAGATCTCTATCTCAGGCTCTATCCTAGCACATGCTTCCCATCAACTCTGTGTGTAGCTCCAAGACTGAAAGATGTCTTCTTCCCCTCCCCCACACCAACGTTTTCCTTTCAACTTTCTGCTCTAACACTCCCAACTGTTCAGTCTCCCATGAGCCCCCCAGTGTTTCCTCCACCCTCCTGTGGCTTTGCCATTGGCCTAGTTTTCCTCTTCATTCAGTTCTACTAGTCATTCCTCTTCTCAGGGAATCAAGAATCTCGGGCCTTAGAGCTATTGCAGCTTCAAGACCCCTAGAAAGTATGCATCTGGAACATTATTCTTTTAACAAATAGTTTTAAAATTAAATATCGATTCAGTGTAAAAATGTGACAGCAAATGAAATGGAGAGTAAGTACAGAAAGCAGATCAAAGACCTCCTCCAGAAGGGTATGGAATAAGGTATATGCTGGATTAGTGTCCCCCAAAAGTTCATGTCTACCCAAAATCTACAAATGTGATTTTATTTGGAACTGTAGCCTTTGCTGATGTAATCAAGTTACAATGAGGTCATGCTGGATTAGAATGAGCTTTAAATCCAATATGACTGGTATCATAAAAAGAGGAACATCTGAAACATAGACATACAAGGAGAACACCATGTGACAACAGAGAAGTGATGTAAGCCACGAGGTGCCAAGAATTGCCAGCTACTGTCAGAAGCTGGAAGAGGCAAGGGAGCCTTCAGAGAGAGGATGGCCCTGCTCACACTTTGATCACAGATTTCTGGCCTCCAGGACTGTAAGAGGATAAATGTATGTTGTTTTAAGCCACCAGATTTGTGATGATTTAATACAGCAGTCTTAGGCTATTAATACAACTTATCCCCAGAGTCTAAGGGCTGGTGGACAACTTGAAGCCCTGAGAACATCACCCCTGGACACAGAAGATGGAAGATGGGGACCAAAGTTTCCCCAATGTTGGGAGATAGAGCCAAAGCCTTGCTCTTCCAACATGTGTGGATATCAGAGTATTTCAGTGTGCAGGGGAAGATGATGATGGTAACAATGAGGACTACAATGGTTGCCATGACAAAGAAAAAGTCGAGGAACAGAAGAGGGAAGGGGCAAAAGAGGAGAGATCTGGAGAAAAGCATGAGTGTAGAGAAAAATGGCAACATTTGTTAGTGACTTTATATCAATAACCAAAGGCAAGGGGTAATGAGGAGTGAAACACTAAAATCTGGTTCTGCTGGATAAAATAATATTAATTATGCAAAATGCTTAGCATTTATACCTAATAACTTTGCAGCACAATAACAATTACATGTATCATTAAATGTTCGATTTAAATTATTGTTCATTTTATTTGCTCAAAGCCTTTATACATAGTGACTCCTACCAGGTAGTCATTAGCTCACAACCTGAAAAATAAAATAAAAAAACTATAGGTAGGCAACAGTGCTTCATCTTACTCAAATACATCTAGAAAATACAGCACAACATCATACTGCTCATGGCTTTTACCACCCAGGCTTAGATTTAATAATCAAGATTAGGAGGAATGAAGCATATTATTACATATGAAAGCAAATGCTGACAGAACACAGCAAGTCCTCGGTGGTGATATGTCATTTTGGTCTCATTGACCAAATAAGAGTAAATGGTATGCGTTCAAGAGAGGACCATTACGCTTTCTTTGGCATACCTCTGACGTGTTTGCTGCCTGTGTTTTAACAAAGACTGTTTGTCACTAATGTGTGCTTGCTGATTTGTATACAAGTCCCACATACAAAATGCGGTCTCTTTTCATGCTCCCACCAAGACTTAACATAAATATCCTGCAAGTATAAATGCACAATCATGTATAATTGTTGGAGTTCAGCTGAACTTCGTCTCCTCCATTTTGAGACCATGAACACAGTCTCACAGTTTTTCTTTCCTAAATATGTCCAATTTTTGTTGTTGTTGTTTAATGATCAGTCTGGGTTTAAACAAAATGTAATTTGTTTTTGGAGATATTTGAAACTAAAATAGGAAGTCTCATTATTGGTTTATTGGTCTATAACCAGATTCTTTCCTGTAGAGAGATGTCAACATTTAGTATGAAACCCACACAGAGCAGCACCTTTCTAGGGATGGGGTGTTGGTGCCCTCTTGAGGAAGAAGGAACAGAAAGCTGAAGGAAGCAGTTGGAAACTAGGAAAAGAATTATGTAGGTAGCTCTGTGCTTTGAACAAGCCCAGTCCATCTCAGGGATAATTTGGGTTTGCTTAGGATGTGTCCAACAAACTTTTTGCATTTTTTTCTAGCACAAATTCACATATCCTGATTTTGTAAGTATAATCTGCTTTTTATTTCCAGTGTTTTCCAAAGCAATGCCATCTTGTTGAAGGGAGACAGCACTTTCATATAGCTCACAGTCAAAAAATGATTTTTTTGTTATTAAATCTATACTGTTTCTCTGATGGCATATTTGCTACCCAATCCCCTCTGGCTGTATTTGAGGATCACAAACCTCAAAAAGCTCCATCTATCTTACCCTTGTTCCCCACTTCTGGCTTAATCTAACTGTGCACATTTGGCAATTTTACTCTTTCTTTGCTATTCACTTCTGCCAAGCTCCTAATTATTTGTCTTACAATTCTTTGAACTCAGTCCAGTTTTCTGCCTAATTCTGATTCCAGGAATATGGGCTTAAAATTTTTTTTAATATAGGGCAAGTAATATGTTTAGTTAGCATCTTCACCCTCAACCCTCAAATTAAAAAAAAATCCTTTTAAGAGTTTCCTTGAAATAAAATTAATTGACTAATGAACAATCCCAGAAACTTGAAGAGATTTTTGGAACATTTTACCGGATTCATTCCAAAGAGAGTGTCAGCAACAAATTCTTTGAGGTTCTGATCTAATATTGCAGAGTGAAGTTTGTCTTCTCCTAGACCCTTAGCACAATAACAGACTTAGAAGCCACCTGTCTGTATTTCTCATCTCTAATTCATTATTATCTTGCAACTAGTACAAGATAAACATGCAAGCATGTTGGCTTCCAAGAGACAGTATACTCTAGGACCGTGGTTGGCAAATTGCGGCTTACGAGCCACATGTGGCTCTTTGGCCCCTTGAATGTGGCTCTTCCACAAAATATTGTACCATGGCCTGGGGGAGTCTATTTTGAAGAAGTGACATTAAAAGAAGTTTAAATTAAAAAATTTTGACTCTCAAAAGAAATTTCAATCTTGGGATGTTGATATTTGGCTCTGTTGACTAATGAGTTGTCCACCACTGCCCTAGGAGATCAGAGAACCAGTTTTAAAATATATTTTTATTGATTTCAGAGAAGAAGGGAGAGGGAGAGAAAGGTAGAAACATCAATGATGAGAGAATCATTCATTAGCTGCCTCCTGCATGCCCCACACTAGAGATGGAGCCTACAACCTGGGTATGTACCCAATCTGGAATCCAACCATAGCCTCCTGGTTCATAAGTCAACACTCAACCACTGAGCCACACTGTCCTGGCCAGAGAACCAGTTTTAAAATTACATGATCTGAGTTGTGATTCTGTCCTCTGCCACTTTCTAATTATGTAAACACAGTCAAGTTACTTACCCTCTCAGGTCCTCATTTCCTCAGGGAAAAAACAAGGATGGTGGGAGTGCCTTCCTGGGCTAGGAGCACTTGGGTCAATCCTATAAATCCTGGCCAAGGCTACTTTTTGACCATCCGCTAAGTAACAATTGTTCCTAAATCTTCAAATATATCAAATATGCAAAACAGTATTGAAAAAAATAGAGCTTAAACCATTCCATTCCAACAAAATGATATATAAAGTGAACATTAGGAAAATAAAACAGAGCCTAGGGTGACATTGCACTTTTTTGGCTTTGTTTTGGGTTGTCATGAGACAGTGGTCCTGTTTTGCATCCGTGCTACGCTAACAGGCTCTTGGTGCTCCAGGGGAGAAGTGGCAGTTGACTCCACTCATGTCAGTCTGCTCGGGTGCCAGGAGGAAGCAGGTCACTCCGGGAGAGAGACCTGACTGTGCTTTATCCAGGCCGTTTCTTGATGGGCAAACATAGTTTTTGCCTATCTATCCAAGAGATGGTGGAGGAGTCAGGCACAGACCATCGCTATTCAGAACTTCGAAGACCTTCGTCCCTTAAGAAGAGAGATATCGGCATCAGAATGCTGAAAAACAAAGTCTTCTGGTTTTCTGATTCTTATTTAAGAGGACCTTGAGTAAAAGTAAAGGCAATTTTCTATTAAAAAAAAAAAAAAACCCTCTGACTCTATCTGTCTCACAATTCTGAACCTCCTGCACACTATCATGTAAAAAGAACCTCCTTATCAGCTTGGGACCGGAAAGATGCCTGCCCCTATTTTTTACCTCAAATTCCCCTAAAGTATCTCTTGTAGAGTGGTTGTGAAGACTAAAGAAGATAGCAGCTGTAAAGCACTCAGTCCAGGGCCCAGGCTGTGACTTACTCAATAGACTTCTGCTGAGGTCTCAGTAAGTGAAACAAAGGACTCAGCTCAGCCTGAGATGACCTCCTGGACACAACACTTACACATGGGAAGATTTGTTCCGGGGGCAGGCCTACGGAGGCTTGAAGGGACAGGACTTTGTCCCTTTAGGTCAGGCAAGGTCAGAATAGAGGACTGAAATGTTCCCTACAGTTCCCGCCACTTCGAGTCTCTCCTGGTTAGCATGGACTCTGGAGTTCCGCTACTGAGAATTCTTTGACGAGTCTTTGATGTTTTCTATGGCCAGGTCCTCTGTGCTTGTCTCTATTCTGTCTAAAATTAGGCTCTTTCCCTCACAGAACCAGAAAGAACACCTCTTTAAATGTGTCAGTATGTCCTTTTCCACACAACTGCTGACAAACACTAGAGAACTGTGCCTATTATTTGTTACTAGAGGCCTGGAGCGTGAAAATTCATGCATTGGAGGGGTGTCCTTTAGCCCAGCCTGCCCCCTCTCACAGTCCAGGAATCCTCAGGGGCAGGAGGCAACCCAGTGATTAAGAGGAGACACTCCATCACACCTCTGCTGCTGCCACGGCTGGCAGCACAAGCTTCTCTGGTTACCTGAGTCTTGGGCGGCTAGAAAGCTGTCTTCTGAGGCTTGCCTGCACCTCAGGCCAGCCATCGGCAGCTGGGCAGTTGCTATCTGAGGCTTGCCTATGCCTCAGGCTGGTCCTGGGTGGCTAGGGGACTGAGGGGACTGGGCACTGCCATCTTGTGGCCGTGGGTGCCTCCATTTTTGAGTGTGGAAGTCAATTAGCATATTCCCTCCCTATTGGCTGTGGATGCCACCATCCTTTGCAATGGCATGAGGGTCAATTAGCATATTCCCTCTTTATTAGATAGGATAAGCAAATGGCACATGATATTGATAGCTTTATTAATGCCATTCAGGTTTTTTTTTGTTTGTTTGTTTGTTTGTTTGTTTGTTTTTAATTCTCACCCAAGGATATTTTTCCATTGATTTTTCAGAGAGAGTGGAAGAGACAGGGAAAGAGAAATATCAATGTGAGAGAAACACATCTATTGGTTACCTCCTGCATATGCCCCAGCCAGGGTCCAGGCCAGGGAGGAGACTGCAACCAAGGTACATGCTCTTGACTGGAATCAAATCCAGGAGCCTTCTGGTCCACAGGTGGACATTCTATCCACTGAGCTAAACTGGCTAGGGCACCATTCAGGATTCTTAAAGATGTTCCATAAATAAGATATTTTTTCCTTTTGACAAAAGGCAAAAAAAAATTATTTTACAGAAGCCTTAAATATTCTAATAAGAATGGTTGGGTTTGTATACAGCATAAATCCTGTGTATCTCAGATTGTTCTTTGTGAATGTATCTTTGTCCATTGGGCTTATTGCTTGAAAGGTTAGAAAAGACCCACTTTTGTTGACAATAAGAAATGTCCGATTTTTCTGTTCTTAACTTCCCCATCTCAGTATGGATCAGTCTACTACAAATCTGACTCATCTTGTGGGTTTAAACAATATTTCAAAAACAGTAGAGACCATAAAAAAGCTACATGGGGAAAGTTTTGTTATGTATCAGTGATACTCGAGGCAAGTAGTCACAAAGATCAGGACAACCACCTTCCAGAATCATCCCCAGAGTCTAACCAACCCATCTGTTTCTCATAAAACCCACAAAAGCAACAGGATTTCCTTTTGCCTCAAGTGTCTCATTAGCTCACATAGGCATCCTTGGGGTTTAAAATACAATCAAGTGCAAGTGAAATTTTAACTTATGCAATATGTGCATGAATAAGGATGTGACAATGGGTTAGGGTATTGGTAGTTTGTTTGTTTTTTTCTTAGACTATCTAGTGTTATTTTTTAATCATCTCTCTCCTTTTAATATGTTAAAGCCAAAGATCCAATGTCTCAATTCTACCCTGTAGACTGTAGAGGGTTCCCTATTTCAACTACTTTGGACTTCCTATAATGTGGTCTCTTCATCATTGCAAATCAGTGATTACATGTATTACATTCTGTGGAAATGTTTATCAAGATTAGGCTTTGTGTTTCTCAATGCTGAATAACCAGAAAATAAAATTGGCTAACCAGAATCATTTAGATACCATCCATCATAGAGACCAACCAAGGCTAGAGAATTCTATTTTAGTATTTTTTAAGATTAGTTCCAAATAGATTGTTCAGTTTGCAGCCACAGACTCCAAAATATGAACTGAATATAAAAACATTTTAACTTTCTTGTTTTAATGATAAGAATGTTGTTGGCATTAATATTTGAACATTTCAGCATACCTAGTTCTGAAAGCTATGTCATAGCAGGCTCAGAATCCACTGGCAGACTCTAAATAAAATCTTTCTATAAATATATGCCAAACCACTAGCAAAATACACTTTTCATCTTCTAAACAGATGGTATAAGAGAAAAGTCATGCATGTATATGATTAATCAAACATGCTTTTGCTCATAGAATTTTCATCACCATTATCGGCATGGGTTTTGTGACATTTCTGCATGTTATATTTTCTTTAGAGGATTAGTTTAAGAAAACGATTAATATAAATGAAGATGGAACAATGGTAGGCCTTTATGTGTTTGGTTTCTTTAAGGTCCAATGGGCCTGAGATTTGAGGTTTTATTTTGCAAGGACATAGCCAGGCAGCTCTTTTAGGCCTGTGATTGAACCACATGCTTAGGGTCTCACCTTGGTATCCCAGCCGCCCCACAGACACACACATACCCACACACACCCTCACGGATCATCTGTCAGAACTCATATCTTGTGATGATACTAACCTTTATTAAAGTCCTTAATCTCCCCAGTATGTGAAATACTGAAAGCAAAGAAGAGACTTTTCTGGGGAAATGTCATGGCAAAGGCTTTGATATCATATATCATAAAGTAGCACCAAGAGTATCTGTGACCTAGTCACTAAAGAGTAGGAGCCCCTGTAGATTCCAGACCATCTAGGTTCCAATCCAGCCAAGAACTATAACAAAGAACGCTGGTTGTCCACCCCTATATTCATTCTTCTACTTCTCATGGCATAGGACACCACAAATTTTTATCTAAGTTTATGCTATCTAGAATATAAGAATATTCTAAAGCCACCCTAGTGGCTAGGGGAGACCATGTAACTAGATTGTGTCTTGGGATTAAACTTTAGCCAAAAAATCTAAGTAGGGTAGATGGGGTTTTTTTTTTGTTTTTGTTTTTGTTTTGTTTTGTTTTTTGCCATTCCAGCTTTTGTTCTGCTTCTATATTGCAATGGATATATGTGTGTGATGGCTGGAAATCCAGTAGCCATTTTAGACCATGAGGTGAGCATGAGGATAGAACTCAAATCATGTGCATACATTTAGAACTGGAGTCCCTAAAATCACTGAGGATCTACCATATCAGTTCTCATCTGCCTCCTGCTGGGTTCCTTTTATGTGAAAAAAACAAACGAAGAGGTATATTATTTAACATACTGGCTGTGGACCTTTAGGAAACTATGTATGCTCTCAATACCTTAGTTGCCACACATATAAAAGTTAGGATAATCATAGCTCCTCACTCCTAAGGTTGTTGTGTGCATTAAATGAGATGATACATGCAAAGTACTTAGACTTGGGGCTGGTACATAGTAAGCACTCCATACAGACTATAGCTCTTATTAAGGATGACTCACATTTGAGTATAAAACAGTCAGTTTCCATAATTCAAAAGTGGCCTGGGGAGTTCCTCAGCATGTTGTCATGTTTCAGTGTTCTGAGCTGTGAATTTGAATCATGCCCTCTGAGAAGGAAAGAGTCATTTAGCTACTTGGGGACACTGGCATCTGCCTCTCAGTACTGCTTTGCTGTCCTCTGCTCTGCAACGTCTCACTCGTGGTATGACTAAAACATTGTTTCTTGGCGAAAACAACTCTGGGGGGGAAAGCCAAATGCCAGTATGAGTGACACAATAAAGAAAAGTAATAATGGAATAAAATAGTGTCCTCATTAGAAATTTGACATTTTGGGCAATGGTCTGAACCATGAGGTAGATATGCCCACCACATGCCGCATGCAGAGGAAGCTATAGATTATAGAGGTCATTTCCAATACGATGATGATTTTCAGATGTATCTCAATGTATCATTTACAAATGTGAAGGGCCTGCTACTGCATAGAATCTACAAGCAAAATCCACAGGTAATAAAAGGATTAAAATTAGAGAATTAAGGGTGAATAGAACCTGCAGAGTTATGACACTGGGGAGACCTTTGCTATAGAAGAGCTCTAAGAGTGAAGAAACTGTTTTTATATTTCTCTTCTTCAAGAGACGTAAGACATTTTTTTTTTATAATAAAAGGCATGGAATCATTGAGACCAGGGTAGAAGAATGAATAAAGGGAGAGAAAATAGTAATTGCAATCAGACAGCCTCGTTCCTAGCTAGAGATGTCACTTTCTGTGATTGCACTTGGATCAAAGGTAATACTTAGAGAAGTTTCACTTTGAGCAGAGAGAGGAATGCTGTGTAGATTTCCCCTATTTGCCCCTCAGATGCCCTTACCACCCTCGACACCCTCTTCACCCTGCCCATGCCCACAGAGAATGACCTGCCGATCCGTGTTCCCAGGCTCACCTGCCCTCTGGTTTCTGGTTGGGTTCAGCCAGTGGTGAGCCCTGGAGATATGAGGAAGGGGAAGACTGAGGTCTCAGTATTTATTTTCCAGTTCCCTCCCTGTGAGGTTGCCTTGAATTGCCTATCCTACACAACTGTCTCCCAACATGTTCTCTAATCTTCTCTCTTCCCTTTGAGTATAACAGTACTATTTTTAGCAAAGACAAATATAAGATGGTCAGTTATATTTGAATTTCAGATAAACAGTCTTTTAAACATGTTTCATGCAATAGTTAGGACCATATTTAAACTAAGACATTATTCATTCCTCACCTGAAATTCCAATTTAGCAGGGCACCCTGTATTTTATCTGGCAATCCTATCCTAAAAGTGCTGTTAGCTGCTAATCCTGGGTTTCTGCTGGTTTCCCTGCACCCTGTTCACACCTTTGGAGCCAGTAATTTTATCTATAAGCTATCCTTGAATTGCTAGGTGTACCAGTTAATAATTTGTATTTTGTAATCAAAGAAAACACTATAATATCAAGAGAAACATCAAAAGTGCTTTATTTAAAGTAATGTCCAGCACCAGCTACACATTTCCCCCATCTTTCAGGTAATTTGTGGGTACCATCCCAATAGAACTTTTCTTGTTTTGAGGCAAACCATTCAAAGAACCAATTTTCCACTTCGTACATTTTAAAGTGCTGCTCAGAAAGTGTGTGTGCCATTGATTGGAACAAGTGCTAATCTGAAGGAGCAAGGTCTGGTGAATATGGCGAGTGGGTTAATACTCCCCAGGTAAGATCTTTTAACTTGTTTAACTGGTTTTGAAGTGTGTGATGATGTGTTATCATGAGTCAAAATATTTTTGCAATGTCTTCTGGCCCATTCTGGGCATTTCACAATCAAAGCTTGGTTCAGATTGATTGTTTGTTGTCGGTAGCGATCAGTATTAAGGATTTCACCTGGTTTTAGAAATTCATAATACACTAGTCCTTCCTGATCCCACCAAACACAGAGCATTGTCTTCTCCCCAAAGTAATGTGGCCTTGCAATTGATGTTTATGGTTGACCTGGATCAACCCATGATTTTGTGCATTTGGGATTTTCAAAATAAATCCACTTTTCATCTCCAGTCACAATTTCATGCAAAAAAAGACTGTCATGCCATTGAAGCAACATTTTACTGATGACTTTTCAGTTTTCCATTTGTCTTTCATTCAGTTGATGTGGCACCCATTTTCCTTCCTTTAAAATCTTTCCCATTACTTGTAAATGACCGGAAATTGTTTGCTGAGCAATGTTTAATCTTTCCGCAAGTTGTTTTTGAGTTTGACATGCATCTCCATCCAATAATGTTTGTAATTTTTGGTCTTCAAACTTTTTTGGTTGACCTGTATGTCAACATCATCACTTTAAAAGTGTTTAAACCAGCATTCACAAGTATCTTGAAATGGAGCATGTTCACCAAAAGCTTCCCAAAGTATATAACTTTTTATTCAAAATAAAGTAATGAATTAAGACTTCCCGCAAATGCTCTTTTTTTGGCATGAAATTTGACATTTTTAAGTGTAAAAATATCTATGATGTTAATGCCTTCAGCAAATTTGACATATGAAGTTTTGAAACTTGCTGTCAATACAACAAAATAGCATACATATCAAATCACACACACACACACACACACATATATGTGTGTGTGTGTGTGTGTGTGTGTGTGTGTGTGTGTGTGTGTGTGTAATGCAAGCAGGAATGCAAGCAGGACAAGCCATGTGAGGAAGTGCTATTGACTATAGGCAATTGGTGTTCAATCCTACCAAGACTTTCTGAAGATCCTTAGACCATCTATCCAGGAGTTCAAAGATGGAAAGCATTTATCAATGATCCCTTTCCCCTAGTAGCCTCATGCACATCTGCATTTCCAGGTTAAACATATGGGAGGAAAGAGCCATTTCCTGAGATTTTCATGCTACAACATCAGAGAGGCCTCAAGGTACACACACACACACACACACACACACACACACACACACACACACGAGGGAAATGAGACTAAAGTGGTGTTGTCCAATACTGCCCCTTGCAACTCACTGAAGATTATCAAAGCATCCACAGCACCGGTTGAAGCCAAAAGGATTCTGAAGGGGTGACCTAGGTCTCCCAGGCCCAGTAGAACATCAGCCTATTTTTTTGCATGGAGGTAAGCTATCAGTTTGCCAAGACAAGTGCCAGGACATTAATGAAAAATTTCAGAACCTAATGTGATTGAGTAAACCATCCTTTGTAAGAAGAGATCTCAGGAGGAACTGCCACAGTTGGCAGCAATTGGATGTCAGACACTGTCAAGTACAGAATGTGCTTGGGTGGAGCTTTTTAGTTGAGAGGAGCCAAACCAAGCTCCTCCAAGACACCATTACATATCATTTGTGAATGGTTACAGTAGGCCGGGGCCACCCACAGAGAGCTTCCAAGTGGACTTCTACGGAAAATTCTTGGCTTCTCCAGCACAGCTGCAATTAAGGGAAAATTTAGGCACAATCAGAATTTCAAGACCTAGAATCTCTATTAGTTCTGAATAACGGAATTATTACTTTGTATAGTTACTTAAGTAGTTTTGGGCTAGAAGCAGGACAGAATCTGCTTCTCTGTTCTGGTGGGCACCTTGCTCTACCCACAAACCCAAGACCACCAACCTCAAGTATGTTTCCATGATAAACATGGGTGGAATGGAAAATTATAGCCAACTACCTCTGTCTTTTTCTTGTTCTGGTAAAAACACTTAAGAAAAAGAGGACTTGAACTCAATCTAAGCCATTGTTCTTGCTTATCTTTGAAACCAAACCACACTCTTTGAATCTATGGTCTCAGCAGTGTTTCCCAAACTTTTGACATATGTGTACCCCTTCTATAATTTTTGTAACACTGAGTACCCCTCGTACTCATGAGAATGTATAATTATGCACAGCTAAGCACGGTACAGTTCATATCCCCACCAAAATCCGGTGCAACTCGTACCTCCACCAAACTCTTCCCGTACCCCTGGGGGTACGCGTACCACACTTTGGGAAACACTGGTATAGTGTAATGGAAAGGCACAGTAGTAACGAGGTAGGCAGAAAATTCAATGGTTAAATGTGGGTATAATTAGAGAGCATTACCCAGATAATTTATTCATTAATCACACTATGACTCATAGACCTGTCCAATGGCTTATAGCGGGGAACAAAGTTCTAGTTCTACTCATTTTCTAACTTGAGATGAAAGAGTCACAGTAGATAACTCTCATAATATAGTTCAGGATATAACTGCTCCCCACATAGTAAGCCATAATTGGACTTCTAATTGTACACTGTGTAAGCTGTAAATTAGTTCAGATTATTATCATCCTGAGTATAATTCAATTTTTCACTTTGTGGCAAGTAAAGAAACATGAGTAGTATTTTTAGTATTTTTCTCCTCCTTGTGAAATGTGCTAGTGTGAAATACAGCTACGATAATTTAAAACTGATCCTCTGCTCCTGATAGCTTAATATTTCAAACTTCATTTTACCTACATACAAAAAAAAATCCTTGAAAAAAATGAATAAAATTAACATTTTCAATTAAACTGGGAAAGCATGGAGAACTGGGGCTTAAAAATATAAAATAATGATTCTTTTTAAAAAATTACTTTATTGACTAAGGTATCACATATTTGTCCTCATCCCCCCCATTTCCATCCCAAACCCCTCCCCACGCATGTCCCCACCCCCTTGTTGTCAGTGATCACTGGTTAAGCTCATATGCAAGGACACAAGTCCTTTGGTTAATCTATCTTAAAATAACGATTCTTTCCTACTTCTTTACCCATGCTTCCAACGTTCAGAGAAGTTGGAAAATGTTAGCTATGAACCCACATGAACTAAAAGATTTAGAAAAAATTAAGTCCCTGCATTATCTTATATGCTTTTCCAGAGTATCTAGCTTTTGACCTATCAGTAGGATTGTGCTCAAATCACACAAATCACACACACGGAGAGAGTTTTACTTCAACCACTGTAGTTAAGTGACAAGACTACAACGGTTAAGATTGCATTCATCTGCAGAAAGTTCAATTTGATCTCACCTTTCTTTTTCACCAATATGTCAGTAGCAGATTTCTCCTCCCAAACCGCACATCCTGTAAGGTGTCTGAATAAATCATGAGAGGGGGCACCTGCCTGGTCTAAGGGTTCAATACACCCTTGAATGTGATTGGCAGTTCATGTTATTTCAAAGCATCCCAGACATTATACTCCAAGTGCTCTCAGACTGAACATACCTTGGTGACCAATCATAAAAGTAAAGTATTAAGATTATTTTCCCTTTCATGATTTGTGATGCTATATCCCTTTATAAGCCTAGAACTGTGAAATAACAAAAATGGCAGAAAAATTTAACAAACTGAAGACTGCAGTAAAAAGGGAGAAAGAAGAAAAAGTTGTGGATAAATTACTATCAAAATTGGTGCTACAATAAAAGATGTTTTGACTCATCAATAAGTGATGTGACTTATAAGTGCTGAAGGAAATTTAAGAGGTTGAAGATGCTTTGGTTTATGTCCAGTAAGAATAGAGTGTTGAGCTGAGAAGCAACACTTGAATTCCTCCATAAAAGTGTCTGACTCCAGCCTGGCCAGTGTAGCTCAGGGGTGGAGCATCAACCTATGAACCAGGAGGTCATGATTTGGTTCCTGGTCTGGGCATATGCCAAGGTCATGAGCTCAATCCCTGTGGATGTGCAAGAAGCAGCCAATCAATGATTCTCTCTCTTCTTTGATGTTTCTCTCTCTCCCTCTCCATTCCTCTCTGAAATCAATAAAAATATATTTTTTTAAAAGTGGCTGGCTCCAGAGACCCAATGAGTTATTAGCATAAGGTATAAAGGCTCTGGACATGTTAATTCTCCTTCCTGCTGCATAGAAACTAAGAAACAGGCTGTGGGTTGGGAGAACCAAGAAGAACTGGCAAATAGGAATTCACTTGTGACTTCTGGCTTCAGCTACAACATGTAAAGAGTTTGGAAGTCATCACTACTGTGCTTATGACAAGGAAAAAATGTACAAATTAAAAATCGATGATTTTACTTGGATCTATCAGGAAACTTGGATTGCTGGGCAAACTGCCACTCTGAAATCTGGAGAGATTGGGACATCCAGAGAAACACAGCCAAGATCTGCTGAATCATCCAAAAACAGAAGTTACTGGAACCATAAGTTGGTAGAAACACTTAAATTGTAATTTTGATTAATGGATAGAGGCTGACTGTGGAGGAACATGAGAGTGAAAACTCCTGGGGGTCATATTCTTAGAGCCGGCCCCTACACCTTCATGGGTTGTCCTTCCAGGAATCCCACCAGGGTCTCATGATGAAAATATGAGAAAGATGACCTCTAGGTCCGTGGAGGGAAAGAGCCTGCTTCATGGAAAAAACCTACTCTGTAAGGGAAAAAACTTTGCCAGAGCCTCTCCCAGCTGGAGTGAAGGCAAAGGGAAAATACAAATGTAACAGGGGTCAAAGCTTCAATGAAATACATTGGAAAGAAGTAAGATGCAGGGAAATTAAAGCTATACCTCTAGGGAAGAACTTGTGAAGGTCACAGGCCCACTAAAAGACTAAGATTTAACTAGAAGATTATAGAACACTGCCCTTACTGCACACACTGCCACCATACCACTTTACACAACAGCTAAAAAAAGCTGTAGGACACAGATTACTTCTGAAGGAGAAATACTTAGGGAATCCCAGAGTACCAGCCCACAGAGAAACCTTTTAGTCCCATAGAGCCTAGGTCTTATCACAGCAAAAGATGCTGGTCAAATATCTCTGTCCAGGCTTGGAGTGGGTTGATAACTGGTCTTGTGGGTTAACAAAATACCACAGTCTTATAGAATCTACCATCGTGTTGTTTTGTAGGAGGACCTGGCACACAGAATACGCCATCACAATAAGTTGTGATAGAGAGGGAAATTAGAGCTATGCCTGACAATCTTGTCCATTTCTATTCTTCTGCATGTGGGCCTGGGTTCCCTGGTTTCAAGCACAAAGCTGCTGGCTGTCCTATGGCACTGGAAGAGTTTTTCATGGTGTTAGTGAACTTGCTTAGATGAGTCCTGGAAGAACTTCCTTCCCTGCTGCCATAGTTCACTGTTAATCTTAGGATGAGTCTGTAAGGTTAACCAGTATTCTGACCATATCAATGGCTCAGTTGGTGGTCTAGATTGCTGATCTCAGCAGTCCAAACTGATTCATCATGATAGGTCCAAAAGAGTCTTACCTAGAGTTGTATGAACTGGATGTTATTGATTTCGCACAAGTTATTTGTAAATATGCATTACATGTATAGAACGGCTGTCTGAATTGAGGCACAAAGTGGTAATCTTGGTGCTCTCGGCATGAAAAAAAGTGCTCTTGTGATTCTTCATAATACCTTCAGAAAAAGATCCCAGGCTTCATATGCAAGACAGCCAATTCTGCTAGTCTGAATTCTCTTAATTACAAGCAACAGAAACTCAACTCAACCTAGCTCAAAGGAAACGGGGAATTTATTGGCTTATGTGACTATGAAGTTGGAGGTAGAACTTGTGGCAGGAATGACTAGGACTTAGATGTAATCACTTAGTCTAGGTCTGTCTGTCTCTTATCTCTTACTCTCCCCCACCCCCAGCCTCCCACCCCCATCTTTTGCCCCTGCTTCTCTTTCTAAGTAATTCACATTCTCTCTTTTTGTAGATGTTCTCCCTTAATTCTATAATAAACATTCTGTTCTAGAGCATTCTGGTAGAAAAACCACAGCAGAAAGAGCAAGTTCTATCTCCTAGGTTCCACACAATAATCTCAGGGAAGAGCTGTGACTGCCTTGTTTAGTCATATGCCTACTTTTTGTACCAATCACTACTTCTAGGAGGAAACATAATGACTGTCCATCCTTGTGTCCAGAGATTACTAGTTATTGTGACCAATAGCTTCAATAGCACCCCATAGAATAGACAGGGTAACTTATCTCATGAAAATCAAGGGAGTTGTTGCTAGAAATAAGGTGAATATATTCTGGATAACATAAACAAAAGATATTCACTATATTCCACCCCTTGATCTCCCAGAATGTTTACTCTTTACTGAATACATATAGTCCCAAAGGTGTCCCCACCTGAGAATTTGATTACCTTCCGAAATCCACATCCACATCTATTGTAGCATCTTTGGATCATATACATTGCCTTTACTAGATCCAGAAATAATATCTCACAACAGTGGAACCAAGAACTAAATAATGAGGTTAACCACCTCAACATACAAAACATAAAATAATAGAAACAGAACAACAGCAATTGAAACTCCTATTTGGTAAATAGAGAAGAGAGAAAAAAATACAAATACCATATGCCATATCCTGCTGGACATAAATCATAAGAATGTATGTCCATAGGGCAAGAGGAATTCTATGGGAAGACAATCCCATTCCTACTCCTTAAATAAAGGGTCCCCCTTGGCCATTGAACTCCATGGCTCTCCCTGATATTGGTGGAAAGGGATATTCTGGGGTCTTGTTAGCAGCCCAATTCCAAGGCAGGGTTATGAGGTCCTGGGTATTACCTTAGAGGCTGAGCATCACAGGTCCCTTTCTTGGTTTGTGGTTTCTCATATAGGCTAACTCCTTAAAACTCTAGTAAGCTGTTAATGGAATCAATTCTAAAGAAACTCCATTAAGTCATAACCAGTGCCAGAAATGTTGGCCAGTAACAATTTGTAAATCTGAATCCTGACTTTCAGTTTGTGTGTCCTAGCAACAAAACTTGGTCCTCTGCCCATACTTCTAGCTCTCTTTTATGTATGTCCATCTTGGTCTCCGCTGTATGACTATACAAGACAATAAATTGCAGTAGTGAGTTAGAGCTAATATATCCTTGGCCCTCAGGCCATAATACCATTGGAATATAAGGGTAAATGGGTCATTATTATTTTATTTAGTATGAGTGACTCATAGTAAGTAGTATTTAGGAGAAGTTCTCATATTCTCTGGCCTTTTCTGGTTCCAATATAATCTCCTGTCTTTCTGTGTACTAAATTGAGAATGGGACAGATATTTTGGCATTTATAATTCCATAAATAAATGACCCTTAATAGTCTTGGCTTTCTGGCTATCAACAGATATATCTTATCCTTTCACTGTTTTCAGCCCACCAACCTGTTCCTTTCTTCAGAGCAATAGCAACTACACAAGTTAGTAACACCCTCCATCATTCTTATATTTCTCCAGCAAATCCCCTACAGCTCCAGGCTTGGTAGGTTCTTAATCTGAGTCCTAAAATACCTAGTTCAAATTCTTAGTGCAAAGCAAAGATTTTATCTTTCCAGTCCAGGAAAGAAGACTCTCTACAGTCTTCTACTTCACCTCAACCAAGTACAAAATTTCACATTATGGGACCCATCACTGTCAATGCCCTCCTTCTAGATACCAATTTCTGTGTTGGTCAAACCCCTGTTACTTGCAAATGACAGAAACCTAACGCAAACCAACTTACATAAAAAGGAGACTTAACTCACTCTCATAATATAGGTTGCGGATGCTTCCACTTCAATCAGATCTGGGGAACAGTGAGGTCCTCAGGTCTCTACCCTTTGGCCCTCTTCTCTCTAAGAGCTGATCTCATTCTCTCCTGGAAGATGGTCTCCCCTTGTGTGATGAGGACAAGCCCCTTGGCAACCCTGAGCCCACAGCATTCTAGAGCAGATACCCCAACAGAATGAGAACCATCTTTCTCACAGCATCCAGTTATAGGTCCTATGGAAGGTCTCTGATTGACGCCAGGTAATTATATACCCAACTTCCAAGCTCATTCCTGTTTCCAGGTGAATGGCTTACAATAAAGTGACCCTCCTCATTGCTAGGGATTTGGTAAAAGGATGGGCGTTTTGACTCGCAACCCCACCACCACCACTACCACCACACAGTCCCTGAAAATAGAGTAGATCTTGTTGTTAGAATAAGCAAGGAGATACAGGACAGACAAAAATGATACTAATTTTGCTATATAGACTTCCCTGCCTCCCTTGGGCTGAGATCCCTAACTAAATTCACACACACCCTGACTTGATGGTGTACTTGAGACTTTAGGATCCACAAAGTATATTGATTCATTTTTTTTTCTTAAATATCCACCAAAAGAAAAGAAAAAAAGGTTGTGTTACTCATAAATATATTTGAAGCAGATACTATCTGTGAAACCTGGAGAGAGAGTGATGCCTCAGGCCACCAAAACAGGACCTGGGGATGTCCATCACAGAGGCCTCTTGCACTTCTCAGAGATTGCCTTCTCTCTTCATGCCATGTTGGTCCAAACACAGGGACTACATGGTAGTTTAACTCAGGAGCCATACTTTTGGAGTCCTTGGAACACTGATGTTCAAGGTCTATGTTCTAGTTGTGTTTGAAGGAACAGAATGAAGGAGCCTGTACCAGATTCAAGTTTCTGTGGATAAAATTTGAGTAAGCAGCCTATCACACTGGAGAAAGTGTAGCCAAAGGGATAGGTTTTATTACAGTAAAGGACACTTAAAGGTCGTAGAGGAGCAAACAGCCCTGACTACCAGGTTCAGGAAGGAGTTGAGAAGTGAGAAGTGATTAGAGATGGACAAGTGGTTCAGGACTCATGATATGAATGATACTGAAATCTTGAGTCCTGCTTTCATGAAGTGTACTGAAAACTCATGGGGAGATTAGGCTAGAGGCTAAAGAATTAGAGGCAAACGTAGGATAATGGCTTATGCATCAAATTAATTTTCTAAGTGCCCAATTGCTTTACATTGTTAGGTTTTTTAATGCATATTTTATAGATTATGATTTTCAAATGAAGATGACTTTTGCAAAATGGGTTATAATGTTTTTGCCTTGAGACTATTATATTGCTTATTTTTATACAATTGACATTCTAAACTTTATAGAGGTAATTTTCTTTAAAGCATAGAGGGTTTTATAGAGTACTTAATTCAGTGGTTTTTACTTTAGTTAGGGTTTTTTTATCACTGAAAATTTTTTTATTTCCCAAATAAAATTTCACAACATTCCAATCTATAAGACAGTGCCATTCATTTAACAAATAGTATGTTCCAGACACTGGGCTCAGAACTGAAACTTCAGGAATCAAATTTTATCTTCAAGGCAGCCTGGAGGGTCCCAGGAGCCATCTCAACTTCTCTGCTGAACCTGTCACCTCCATCAGCAGCCTTGGTTTTCCTGAGGCTCAGCTCTCAATTTATTGATTCCTGATCTATCAATAGGTTCATCTCCTCATTCAGAACAAGGACTCTAAGGTCAAACAGCAAATCATTCTAGTAGCATTTTAGAACTTAAGTATCAGAAAGCTAAATTGCATCCATGACTTTCCTGTTGCTTTAGATCTAAAAGAACATCACAAGTTGCCTACCTTCCTCTTTTAAAAATATAACTATTCCTCCTACATCTGCCTTCAGAATTATTTTGCTTTAAGTAGAGGAACACAATCTCTGTTTTTCTTTTATGGTACTTCCTTTATACTGTCATTTTGCTTCTTGAAGGAAATTTGCATGGGAGGATGATAGTAGAGTTAAATTGGTGCAATCAAGAAAGCAAATAATGGTTTCTGCAGTGTAGCACTAGATTGGTGTGTGTGTGTGTGTGTGTGTGTGTGTGTGTGTGTGTGTGTGTAAAAACTAGGAGGTATAGAAGTGTGATTGTGATAAAATTACTAGGAAAGAAGGCCCAAAAGTTGAAAGTCAAGAGAAGAGAAGAAAAAGCCGCTCACTGAGGATTCTACATGGATCCCCAGAGCATCAGGGATGGTAGAGCACTGTTCATGAGGGATAAGTTATAGACACTAAAAAAGTTTGTATGGGAACATCCCCATGGGAACATATTTTCTTCATGAACAATCTCTCATCTTGTCGTCTTTGTGATCAAAGAACCACACTTGCTGGTCAAACTTGAAACCAACCCATGACATTGAAATAGACTATGATAGAATTCAAAATACATTAACTGAGCACCTACCACGTGGGAGGTACCATGGCACACACTGAGTCCTTTAGACTACAGCCCTGCATCCCAGGAGCTTTCTATCTAAAGAGATAGAAAGACCCATAGGCAAATAAACGTAACACTGAGTCATTCATTGACCACTATGTACTTAATGCTTACCCTAAGCTATTATTACTGGGCTGGGCAGGTATGTGAGAGAGGCAGCCAATTGGGTAATCACACAAACAATAGAATTTTCCCTTACAGGGCTATAAAGGTGAGGCCTAGGCATCTATAAGAGCTAAAATGGGACATTTGACCTAGTCAGATAACTCAAGGAAGTCTCTCTCTCTAGCTAACATCTGGGGGGGGGGGGGGGAGAAATAGATAATAAGTAGGTAACGAGGGGAGAAAAGAGCCTTCTACGCAGAAAAAAATATAGCTCCATCAAGGTCAGAGAGCAATGGGGGAAAGCTAAGTGCAAAATTAGTGAGGTGGGACAGAACCCATGGAGGAACTTATAAGCCACACAGAAGGGTTTTGTCTTTATCCTAAGGGTAGCAAGGAGCCATAAATGCCTTATAAACATTCTATGTAAGAAGGGCTATGGGCATAGAGATGTTGTAATTAATTCCTCCTGAGGGATGGGGAAGTCTGAAAAAGCTGCTAAGAAGATGTAACATTTGGGCTAGGTCCTGGCACATATGTGTGTGTTTTTCCAGGTGATAAAATTGGGTAAAGCCATCCCAGAGAATGCCCAAGGGCATGAGACAAGAAAAAGGGGGAAATGGAACTTGACTATGTCAGGGCAAAATGGGACAGGACACCTGACATTCTGGTTGTGTTAGCAAATGGTGGTGGCAAGGTGGGGAGGGTGCTTGGGGGTGGCTGAAGGAGGAGTTAGAGATGATGTCAATAAAACAAACTTGGAAAGTGCAGGCATATGTCAGAAATATAGAGAAGAAAAGAAGGAGCAGGTATAAAGGAAAAGACAAAGCCAGTTGGCCCAAAGGCATTGAAGTGGAATCTTAGTTTCCTTATACCCGCCGAGAATGGTCTTCTTTCTCCAGCCTAAGTAACCAGGTAGACTAAATTGCTTCTACCATCATGATTAGGTGCTTGCACTCTGAGTATCTGGCTCTGGCTCTGGGCAGGGTGTTCTCAGAATGCCCAGTTCCCAGCAAGCTACATCCTCTTCTCAGCCCTTGTGCCTTGATCACAATGATTAGTTGCCCAGATTATTTTTTTATCTAGGCTTCTATCTTTTAAAAAAAATTTTAATTAAAATAATAATAATAATATATTATATATATATATATATATATATATATATATATATATATATATTGATTTCAGAGAGGAAAGGAGAGGGAGAGAGAGATAGAAACATCAATGATGAGAGAGAATCTTTGATTGGTTCCTCCTGCATGCCCCTTACTAAGGGTCAAGCTTGAAATCCAGGCATGTGCCCTTGACCAGAATTGAACCTGGGACTCTTCAGTCCACAGACTTACTCACTATCCACTGAGCCAAATGAGCTAGGGCTAGCCTTCTCTTGATTTAATGTCCTATGGCCTTCTTACTTTCATTCTCTAGTTTCCCATTCTGAGTTATTGTTCCTCCAGCTTGACTTCCCAAGCTGCTTACCTATCATTTTCTCATGGCCCAAACTGACCCATTTACTTCTGTTCTTTGAATAGTCTGAAGAATGTAGCACCTAAAACATTTTAGACATGACTTTTCACCACCTGAATCAAACAAAAAGACATCAAATGATGAGATAGATTTCTCTGAATCAGCTTCATGGTTCTGGGAAACTGAGTTAAATTGAATACTTTCTTTTTCAAGTAAAATGGGGCCCTTTTTAGGGTTTTAAGAGAAATATAAGTAAAAGGCTTAGCCCAATGGCTAACCCATGGCAAGTGCTCATTGAAAGATTGCTACTATTAAATATTTAGATAGTGAAAATATATATTCATATACTTTTTATCTCCTATTTTCCTGAGATTATTGTATGACAACTAGTTTATAAGCCAAACAAGAGTAAATGTCTCAGATCAGAGGTCAGAAAACTTTCCCTGTAAAGGACCAGATAGTATTTTAAGCTTTAGAGACAACATGTTCTCACAGCTCCTCAATGCTGCCTTTGTAAAATAAAATCAGTCAAGGACATAGTAAACACATGGGTGTGGCAGTGTTTCCATAAAATGTTAGTTACAGAAACAGGTGATAGTCCAGTGGGCCATGTACATGGTTGCTTGTGATATAATATTGACTAATGAATTAATGAATTTCTCAATTTGGCAAATAATCATTGAGAACATGTTATACTGGGTGCTGGGCACACTATGGTTCCTGATCCGCAGAGATAACAGCTAAGTGGAAGAGATGGACATTCATCAAATAAGCACACCTATAAAATTACAAAAGTGATTAGAGCTATTAAGAAGGGATGTGTGATGCTATGGGACTGACAAAGAGGCATTTGTTTACTTGTATGTTTGGTGGGGGTTGGTTAGAAAAGTTTCTCTGGAAATGTTGCCTGGGCTGAGATCTGAAGGATGAGAATGTTGACTAGATTGAAGAAGTTGTGGAAGGCTTCCCAGACAAAGGAACTAACGTGTGCAAAGCCTGTGAAGGGAGGAAACATGAAATATTCCCCGAACTGACATAAGCCTTGTGTGGACAAAGCACATGTAACACATGGGTAAAGACATGACAGAGAAATCTTGGTAAGCATATGATCTTTAGCCTGAAAACAATGGCAAGCCAATAACCAGCTTTATAGCATGGTTGAGTTTGCATATTGACAAAATATCCCTTCAACTAAGTTGTTCAAAATGGAGTGAAGAGGTCATGCAACATTTCAATGAGAAAAATTTCCAATAGTGGCTAGATCATTCTTTTAAAAGAGGGAGAATGTATAGTTTGATGATTTGCAAGTAAAAATGTCTATCTGCACCATGGATAAGTCATTTAAACTCTTTTTGTTCTATGGAAAATGAAGAAAAAAATGAATATTTGTATTTTTATGAGTGCCAACTTTTTATCATCTCCACGTTTCTCTTTCAGCAGCAAAATGCAGATTAATTTGCATAAAAGTTTAGTCACACATAGTTCTGATGACCTACCACATCAACTTGTTTTTCAACTTAACTTATCTTCCACATGTGAAACATTTGGCTCAGAGAGGAGACACATATAATAAAACATCTTTTTTGTTTGACCTAGAATACCATTAATCAAAACTATCTGGGAGTAAATTAACTATTTCCAAAGGTGAAATATTGATAATCCAACTATTGGTTCAGTTCCCCATAAAATGAGGTTTAAAAATGTATTTAAGCCCAAGCCAGTTTGGCTCATTGAATAGAGTGTCCACCTGCAGACAGAAGGGTCTCGGGTTAGATTCCAGTCAAGGGCACATGCCTGGGTTTGTGGGCTCAGTCACCAGAAGGAGGTGTGCGAGGGAGGAGGGGGTGGGGGGAGGGTAAGAGTGTCCCTCAGCCCAACCTGTACCCTCTCCAATATAGGATCCCACAGGATCGAGCAATCAGACATCCCTCTCACAATCCTGGACCACTGGCTTCTAACTGCTCACCTGCCTGCCTGCCTGCCTGTCTGCCTGCCTGACTGCTTCTAACCATTCTGCCTGCCTTCCTGATGCCCCTAACTGCTCCCCTCCCTGCCTGATCACCCCTAACCACCTCTGCCTGCCTGCCTGATTGCCCCTAACTGCCTCTGCCTGCCTGCCTGATGCCCCTAACTGCTTCCCTGCTGACCTGATAACTCCTAACTGCTCTCCCTTGCTGGCCTGTTTGCCCCTAACTGCTCTCCCCTGCCAGCCTGATCACCCCTAACTGCCTCTGCCACCGTGGCTTTGTCTGGAAGGATTTCTGGAAGACATCCTATCTATACGATCTAATTAACATATTACCCTTTCATTAGTGTGTGATTAGCCTCCTTATTGCACAACAAGTCACATTTATCTGTGTTCCTTCTAACAGTATGAAAAACTCACAAGGTCTAGAACAGTAGTTCAAAACTGATAGTTATCTCCCTCTCACCTCTCAGACAAGGGGACATTTACAATGTCTGGAGACATTTTTTGGTCACAGATGGAAAGAGGAGGTTGCTACTGGCATCTAATGTGGAGAGTCCAGGGATGTTCTTAAATATTATATTCAAGGCATCTCCCCTACAACAAAGAATTACCCAAACCAGAGTGTTAATATGGTGGAGAAATTTGGTCTTGAAAAATGTAAAGCAACCAACCCCCTTCAATTCTGTTTGTTCCAGTTCATGCTATAAATTCTTTCTTCTTTTTTTCTTTCTACCCTTTCATTTTTCTTTCTTTCTTCCTTCCTTTCTTTTTCTTCTCTTTCTCTTCCTCCTCCTCCTTTTTCTCCTCATCCTCCTTTTCCTACTCCTTTTCCTTTGTATTCATCTTTGCTGATTCACCTGCTGTCCATAATCTGAAATGAGATAACTTAGTTTTTACAGAAGTCATAAAATCTTTCAGAGATACAGGTCACGTCTATGTTGGTATATCTTGGAATCCAATAATGATTGACTCAGCTCCTATCACAGTGACTTGTGTCCTCAGTATGTCAATTATTATCTCTCACTAGGACTCACTCATCTCCCTGCATCCATTCCTGTGTCCTCTCCTTCACCATGAAGCCTTTTAAACATTCAACTTAATCTTGTTTATCTCTTATCTACACACATAAAAATTCAATGACTTCCCAAGAGGAAGTTCAAAAGTTTTATTGGTCAGTAAGACCTTGCATAATCTCTCTCTGCCTCACCACTTCCCAGGTTTTTAGTTTCATCTTGTGCCATTTCTCCCCCTGCTCTGATTTCTCTTAGTTTTGAGGCTATGCTCTGTCTGTCTCACAGGCTCTTCCCTCCATCTGGAATGTTGTTCCCTTTACTTATTTGCATAGCTCCTACTTATTCAAGTCTCAATTTAATCACAATTTCTCAAGGAAACCTTCCCTGACTTGCAGACTAGGTATATAACATCAGAACACTCAAGAAAATTTAATTACTTATGTATTATCTTTTGTTTAATGTTTTTGTTGGCCTTCTCCACCAGACTATATACAGCAAACCATGAGTGGGTGTTCAAAAAGAACTTTGCATTTGGGGTTGTTTCAAATACTTTTTATCTTTTATTTGTAACCACATGTCACAGACCTACTGTTTTCTCTAAGAAAATAGTGAACTAGGGCAAAATTAGAAGTAATCCTGGAATCTCACTGTAACATTGCACAACAAACCACATTTATCTATCCCAATACACAGTCATTCTGCCTTTACAATTATCCTGAGGACTTTATAAGCCATCCTTTATATCCCATTTGTGTTCTTCTGGATCACTCTTTAGCCACTGTGGCAACAAGCAGTTGGTATAACCTTACCTTAGCTGCTCACATATCTCTAGCTTTCAGCCCTAACAGTGATGTATCATGGAATACCTGGGACAACCTGCCTGGACTCATGCATGTGCAACTTAGAAGTCCAAGAAATTTAGCACCCCGAAGGGCAACTATTTTTTTTAAATATATATTTTATTGATATTTTACAGAGAGGAAGAGAGAGGGATAGAGAGTTAGAAACATCGATGAGAGAGAATCATGGATCAGCTGCCTCCTGCACACCCCCCACTGGGGATGTGCCCACAACTAAGGTACATGCCCTTGACCAGAATTGAAGCTGGGACCTTTCAGTCCTCAGGCCAATGCTCTATCCACTGAGCCAAACAGATTTCGGCTGAAGGGCAACTATTAACAATGGTTGATTAATTTAGTGTTCTCCTACCAGCCCTACTATCTTAAGTGGACTAGCCTGGAATAAATTCTAAGTCTTGTTCAGAAAGTCCTAGCTGAATCAAGCCCCAGCTGCCCACAATGATGGTCAAGTCAATAACGTATCTTTGAATTGGCTTTGCCTCCCTCTCTCTTTCCTCAATTTATCTCATCACTCCTGCTCTCAGGAACCACTTCTAAAATAAACCATCTGCACAGAAACTTTTGTCTTGTGCTCTCACTTTGTAGGAAACTAATATGCTGCCTCATCATATATCACGTCTATATTAGTTTCAGAAAGAAAGGGAGAGGGAGAGAGAAATAGAAACATCAATTATGAGAGAGAATCATTGATCAACTGCTTCCTGCACATCCCCCAACTGGGGATTGAGCCTACAACCCAGGCATATGTCTTTGACCATAATGGAACCCAGAGCATTTTTAGTCTGCAGTTCAATACTCTATCCACTGAGCCAAAGAGCTATACCACTTCTTTGAAAGTCAGTTCATTGAATTTCTTTCTTAATAAAAACGATGGTAGCTGCTAATATTTATTAAGCTACATAGTTAATAGGAGTCAGATTCTGAGCTAATCACTTATTTTCCATTTCCCCCTAATTTTCACAACAACCATATAAGATTGGTACCTATACTATCCATGATAGTAGATATCATCTATGACCCTCAAAGTTCTCCCTTCTCTTCTCTAGGAGGTGAGTCCATATAGAATGCCTCAACTAGCTCCCTTGATCTCTCACTTCTAGTTAGGTTTGGCAACAAGAAATCTGGTGATTTAGTGGGCAGTGAGGTCTCAGCTCGCTCTCTCTCCCTCCCTCCCAGGTTGCAACAGGTTAACTGCATCCCTCTCCTAAGTTCACAGATCATGTCAGGTAACTTTTACTTAGAGCTTGCCCTTGCTCCTGCTATCTCTGGAAATTGTCCCATCACTCACTGCCTTTCCTGAATTCTGCCCACATTTCTGTAAAGAGTTTTAGATTAAATGCTCCTTGAATTATCCAGTCTGTATGAGCCATCTGATTTCTTCCTGGACCCTGCCCTATAACCTCATATAGCTAAGGAAACTAAGGCTCAGAGTGGTTAAGTAGCTCACACATTTCATCCCAATAAAAAATAACCAAAACATAAGATTAATAACAGAAGGTTCACCTGCTTTTGCGATGGTAGAGAGCATTGCTAATGTACTCCCAAACTTGAAGGGGAAAAAAAATCAAATTCATTGTTGTTAACACTTGTTCTGTAGGTCACATGCACATTTAATCTGTCTGCATTTTAATGAGGCTGTCTCTCTTAAATGCTGTGTCCTCATTTTGTAGGTGTACCATCAGGTGGTTTTTAATAATATATGCAAGTTTTGTAAAAATATATTATTTTCCATCTTGTTTTGATCATCTAGACACCGCATTTTCCTGTTACACAAACATTTTAGACTGTGGTTTGTCCTCAAAGACCATGCCAGTTGAGAGGAAATGTGTCTGAGTTGTCTGAGTTATATATGGCTGTTTTAGATGAAGTCGGCAATTCTAACAGCTGTGTCCTAAATTAAGAAGAAGATGGGCATTTCTCCAGAGATGAACCAATTCATCAAGAACCCATCTTGCACATAATATAAAAGTTTAATAATTCAGCCCCACTGGGGGCCTGGCCAGGCTGAAACATGTTGTTTAAAGAAATGCAGTTTGATGGCTTTGAAATACAAACAAGAACTTGAACTAGGTAAATAGAATGTGGCCAAGCACACTTCTTAGGAAATCTGCTTGAATGAATATGTAAAAAAAAAAACAAACCTATAATTGGTGTATCAATTATTTCTATGGGAGTAGATGTTTTGGTGATGCTTGAGGGTACTTAAAAAGTTTTTTTTTTCATAAGTAATTTAAACATTCCTCTTGAAATACTGTTTACACTATTAATTTATTTAGTAAATTAATCACAGAATCATAACATTTTAGAGTCAAAAGAGCCCTCAGAGAACATCCAGTACAACCCTACTTTTGCAAACAGTTTTCTTGGATTATTCCTAGGTCCATGCACACAGAACAAGGGCCAGCTCTCTACATACCTCCTCAGCCCAGCTCCTCCTGAGACACTGGCCCACAGCTGTGTGTCCAGCCCAACTGGCTCCTTCTTGTATGAGATCAAATCTTGGCATAAGCAATGTTATACAACACTTCTTTCACTGATTCCCAAAACAGAGACTTTGTTCTGGTCTATTCTTTGCTCTGTGTGTGTGTGTGTGTGTGTGTGTGTGTGATTGTCTTGCCTTGCTAATCTTCCAGTCTGAACTCCCTCTCCATCTTTCTGAAATCCCATCCTCTGAAATGACTTTTGCCAAGGTCATTAATAACAGAGCTCAATACCAGTATGATTTGACCATTCTTTGGTAGCATCTGGAATGGTTGTTGACTCCTCTCATGAAGTTCTCTTCTCCATTGGTTTCTATCACATTAGCTTCTTCCTGACTCATCCTTACTACTCTGATCATTCCTTCCTGGTTTCTTTTGTTGACTTTCAGTTTGTTGTTATCTTTTCTCATTCTTTTATTCTTTAATGGGAAACTGCAATTATCCCACAACTTTCTCAACTACCTATAGGCTGTTCACTCTCAGATTTGAGTCCTGGCCCAGATCTTTCTCCTGAGCTCCTAATTAGCTACTGACTACCTTCGAAAGTTCCACAGGCCCTCCAAACTCAACAGGTACAAAATAGAGCTATCCATCCCCCAAATGCGCTCCCGACTCTTGTTTTTTGTGTTGTTTTTTTCCTGTCGGTTAATAATAACATAATTCACAAAGGTGCCCAAGCCAGAAATATGGGTGTTACTAGATCAGTACATCAGTGACTTCCCATTGCTCCTAAGATAAAATCCAAACTTCTCAGTATGACATGCAAGGGAGATATGTGGTCATTGCCTATTGCAAAAGCTTCATCTCTTATAACTCCCTGTCAATTTTCATATCCATTCCAGCTAGACCATCCTTCCAAAATCTTCAGACTGCCCCTAACCAGTTTGGCTCAATGGATAGAGCATTGGAACCACGGACTGAAGAGTCCCGGGTTCGATTCCGGTCAAGGACATGTACCTTGGTTGTGAGCTCAATCCCTAGTAAGGGGCATGCAGGAGGCAGCTAATCAATGTTTCTCTCACAATGATGTTTCTAACTCCCTCTCCCTTCCTCTCTGGAAAAAAAAATCGGTAAAAATATTTATTTATTTTTAAATCCCTAGACTAATATTGGCTCATATTCCAAGAGTCAGTTCAAAAATGTTCACCTCTGTAAAGTTTTTTCTCACCAATATCCCCCTCTCTTGAGGATTCAGTCACTCCCCTATGTGTGCCTCCTCTTTGACACTTAGCTGTGCATAGCCCAAAGATCCTGGACAAGATTATTGTCATTGAGAACAGGAAGAAAGAAAAAGTTACAGTCACAAAGAAGCAGCTGTGTTGAGGAGATCCAAGTTTTCCCAGTTAGGGTGAACCAAGTATCCAGCTTTACAAATGGGAGATGTTCAGAGCTTTTCCCTCTTTAAGGTTTCTTTGCACAGGATGCTTTCTTAAAAATGAAATGGCTCTGTGGCTCTGTTTATGTAACAACTTTTCTGCGGTTTGTTTACCTTTGGCTGCTGACTCTAGAGACAAACATCTCAGAGTGCTGCTAACCAAAGCCCATTAGCAGGGAGTAGAAAGAGGAAAGATGCATGTTCCCTACCTGATGGCTTTAATCTTTTAAGGCTGATGGAGGAGACAAGTTGAAAAACAGAAGATGCCAAAAAATCACAGGTATAAAAGATTTCACAGAACTAACTGCCCAGATAAGGGTGAAGGCTGGTGTAATAAGATGGAAAAAAGGATTTGTCTCTGTTCACTTGGTCTACTTGCAGCTAGTCTAGAGTTGACCATGACCCTTGTATCTACACTATCTAGCCAAATATCCAGAAATTAATAATATTTTCAAGCTTTTGCAACTCAACTCAGTCTTTGCTTTCTTTTTCTCAAATTACCTCCAAGACTTTAAATGACCGGGGTTACTGAAATCAGGATTCTGGCAGCAATAGTAAAGAAGCATTGATAGGGTACTCAGTCCCCATACCCTACCAAGTCTACATGTTTATTTATTTTATATTCTATCCTTCAGTATTTAAATATGTCACATGTTTTTATCTAACCTATCTGAACTCCCATGTAAAGATTGATGAAATCAGATTCCTCGCACCTAACGGTAATTAATACATGGTTTCTGGGCTAAAAATAAATTTTAAAAAGTAAGAACTAGAGAAGCAAAGTCTCAACTATCATGTTTACCAGAGGGAGTCTTTTGTAAATTTCTTCTATTAAGCCGCAGGATCAGTGATCTACAATGAAATCAACCAAAGCTGGTATCTTCTGTTTCATTTTACTGAGGAAAAAGGAGGCGGCTCCACACGTAATTAACAGTATCTGATTGAAATGAGAGTTTCTGAATGATTAAGAAACTAGAACTTGACTAAGTCAGAAACCATGTGGTCTATAACAGAACATGGTTATACATTTCCATGTGAAACAAACATGATTTCTGTAACTTCATAACCAGGATGAGAACTCCATTTGCCTTTAGTTCTAGACAAAGACCCTGAACCAAGGCCACTCCAAGACAAGGGGGTAAAATGTGTTTTCAATTACTTAGTTTTCTGAGGGCAAGAACTGTGTCTTTTCATTTTATTAAATGTATTGGGATGACATGAGCTAATAAAATGCTATAGGTTTCAAGTGTACAATCTATAGCACATCATCTGTATATTGCATTATGTGGCTTCTTGGAAAGAAAAATTATCTATGAAAAGTGGGCCCTCAAATTTATTTTAATAACATCTCCACTTTTAGTCAGGTGAATGGTGGTGAGTGGAGTGAATTTTTAATTGCCTGCTTTGCCAGTTAGTATAAATGGATTGTACTTGCTATATTCTTCTAATTCCCAGCCAGTGTGGTGCAGTAGTCAAGCACCAAACTATGAACCAGGAGGTCACAGGTTCCATTTCTGGTCAGAGCACAAGCCTGGGTTGCAGGTCCATTTCCAGTAGGGAGTGTGTAGGAGGCAGCTAATACAGGATGTTTCTCTCTCATCATTGGTCTCTCCTCCCCACCCCCCTCTCCTTCTCCTTTCCTCCCAAAATCAATAAAAATATATTTTTTTAAATAAAGAAATAAAAGGAAAAGAACACAATCCACACTAAGGGAAAAGATACTAACATTTTATGGAGTCTGCATACGCTAGACACAGAGAGGGCTTTTCACATGCATTCTCACTTTTAGAAATAGCACCAATAATAATAGAAGTCTATTGGCACATTCACTGAATATCCTCTCCTATTGTAATCTATGTGCTCCTCTGTAAATAATGAATTCCAAATAATGTCTCCCAATGTGAAGACAATCCCTATTGTCACTCTTAGGAGACACATAACATTGTGAATCCTCCATTACCTGCATTGTGAGCTCTGAGGCCAGTTGGCTTGGTAATATAGCACCCATTTATAAATCAAAGGCAGAAGAGCCCAAATATTCCAGGCCTGTCCCAGCTTGTGTGGAAAGACAGACCAGATTAGAAGAAAGTCGCTTGTTTAAAGTCTACTGGTCCTTGTGTGTTTATCACCATGATAATTATCTGTTTTACTGCTCCAGGATTTGGGCTTCCCATGAATTCTCTTTTTTTATTTGTTTTTGCCCATTATCTGATCTAAATGGTACAAAAAACTTAAGTAGAGTGACCAGAATGGGATTGGGCACACCATTTCTACCTAAACATTTGGATTTTTTTCCAATTTGTTTATTAAATACTGTAATGAGAGATTCAAAGTATTAGAAGCAACTTTGGTCAGCATCCTCTTTTTAAGAGGCCTGCCAAGATCACACAGCCAGCTAGCAGCAGAGGTTAAAACCCAGAAAATAGGGTATTTTTCTGGTGAACCAAAAAAGGTATCACAAATACATATCAGAATAAAAATATCTAGCTGTGACTCTTCACCCTACCACTTCTTAGCTGTGAGAGGTAGCATAAGTTGCTTAACCATTTCCTCATGGATGTGTGAACATTAAATGAGATAACATGTTTTGTAAAGTAACAAACATTGCACTTGTGCATCGTCTAAGGGCTTGATAATTGTAAACTCCCATCCTTACCAGGTTAGGGCTCTTTTGTTTTTGGATTTTGAGAGGTTCCTCCCAGGTAGCTGACCAAAACCCATTGTTTGCCATTGCCTCTTCATTTCTATAACAAGGAGACTGATTAGACACCTGGCTTCCTAGGGTAGTGCCCTTTGGTGAATCATAACCTGTATGCCAGTAGTCACAACTCCAAAATACAGTAAGGGACAGTGTCTTCGATGGGCACAGTGCTTTTTCCAATCCAAAAGATGCTTCATTTGAGTCTTGAAGCCAGTAGTCATCTCAATCCCTGTTATGGTCATCCCAACTGAAGAATCCCTGGTAGATTCCTAGACAGTATTTTGTGTAGAAAGTAAACATTTATTGTTCCCACTCTGGTTCCCATTCATGAGAATGAATGTAGTTTGAACTTTCTCATAGGCCCTAACCATTACACTATCAAATACAGCCCAGAACTTGTAATCAAGTCATATTACATATAATCACAGTTTTCCCACTGCAAAATATTGTCTTAATTTTAATAGCATGCCAACTCCTCAAAATCTAACTGAAAACTTTCCTTGCTACCCAAATGTTCTGGCTAAAGAAACATAAGCCTTGCAGAGATGCTTGTTTCAAACTTCCTCCTTTTTCATAAGTCATTGGCCGGGGGGTATTTTTACATTTTGCTATAATACTTTTGACATTTGCAGTTTCCTAGATATGGGTCTAATTTTCTGAAACATATTTTCCTCATCTTACAATCTTTTACCCCTCAATGGCAGTCCTCAAGGTTCTTCCAGAGCCCATTTCTGAAATGATTCACCATCTCATCACCTTTACTCCAATAACGTGGAGGGGGGAAAATCAAGACACTTTTCTTGACAATTAATTACTTTTGAGGGAGGCTATTTGAAAGCTAAACAATAATCTATCACTTCATAGGTGACCTAATGAAAACTACTGAACACCCCTTAGCTTCAGTTTCTTCATCGCAAATGAAGATAGTAATAGCACCCATTACATAAGGTGGTTTAATAAGAAAGAGAGTGGATATAAAGAGTTTGGTGTAGTTGCTCACATACATAAGTAATCAGCTAGTGTTGGCTATTATTTTTGTCATTAGACAATAAAGAATACAAAGGTACTTAAGACACATTACCAAACCTTTAGGAGCTTATAAGATACTTGTTATGATAAGATATAGCCATGTGACAAGGCAACAGCATTATAACCATTCTAATAAAGTATGTGATGCCATTATTTGTCAGATGAATGAGAGACAGAAAACTGGGATAAAATATAACTGGAAAGACTTCAGTCTGATGGAGAAATAATAAGCTGGGCCTTGACAGATGAAATATACTGAGATGGGAGCATTTTAGGTAGGAGAAACAATAATAAGCAACATATGGAAATAGGAATGTTTAAGCGTTCAGGAGACCAGGAGTGACAAGTTCAGAGGAGAATTCATGCCAGTGTAGTTTAGAGCCAGCTTAAAATGAGCACTGTGTGTAAATGCACACAGTAGGCATTTGATGTTTTAACACACTGTGGACCGATCATGAGAATTCTCATGTTAAGACGCACAGTTGTGGGAGCTTCTTCTAGTGGTGACATATGGGATGGGTTTGGGGGAGAGATACTGAACCATTTGTTCAGTAATATTAATTCTACACTCTGCCAGGTCCTTGAGATTCAAAGATGAGTACAGCTGTCTCTGCTTTCCTGGAAATAACAGTCTAGTCAAAAGAGAAAACCAGCTTGGAAAAGAAAGCTTAATATTAACTCATAAATTGGTAGACCTGGAAAAACTTAAATGTCATGTAGAGTACTCCTCACTCTGCCCTACCTGCAGCAAACTAAAGATAAGAAAACTAAAGTCCAAGGAGAATAACATTCACACCTCTATTTACTGTCAGAGCCAGCCCAGAATTTTTTTTAAGAGGAAGTGGTTGGTGAGAGGAAGTGGTAAGTTAGGTTGCTAATCCAGTTGGTGACCTTCATACCACACTCATGTGAGTCCAAATGTGATTGTTGGACCTCTCTTTGGACCTGAGCTTGGCCTGTAGAAGGGTCATGGGACGCATTGGGGTGGGAAGGTGGAGGTTATGTGAGATCTTCTTTTCCAGCCTCATTCTCCCAGAACCTTCCTTTAAAGTTAGGCTCTGAGAGAGGCAGATGTTTGCAAAAGTGGCATGAGGATTCCCTGGGGTCTTCTAAGTTCTCACCCTGAGCAGCTGAGGGAGTTAGAAAAGGGATTAGTCAGGAGAGGGCTACAGGCCATCTGAGAAGTTCAGATGCACCATTGATTGCAAAGAAGAGTTTGTCCGGAAAATAATGCTTATACATGGCTGAGCCCAACAGAATGAAAGATCCCAACAAATGACCCACAAATATCATTTCAAAGAATCAGGACTAAGTGTTTTAAATAGCCCTAAACCCAAAGTGAGATCCCCTCACTGCCACCCCCAGCCAGAGAGAACACAGGCCCCTGAAAGCAGCTTTGAGGCAACTGAGTGCATACTTCAATGTGAAGGCAAGAGATATGGACTTTGGCATTAGCCCTACTGCTCACTATCTGGTTGTGTAAGGATGACCAACCTCATTAGCTGGGCTTTAGCTTACCTTCTGTAAAATGATACCTCAAATGTCAGTCCCTTCTAGTAATTTCCCAGTAGTCCTTGGAATCAGAGGGAAGTCCGAAGACCTTTGATTTGACCTTATAATTAAGTGTCCTGCACTCAGCCCTGCAGAAATAAAAAGTGGAGGCAGGAGTTCCTTTTATTTAATGGTGGAATCATATGCTAGTATATATAGATATAGATATAGATATAGATATAGATATAGATATAGATATAGGTATAGGTATAGGTATAGGTATAGGTATAGGTATAGGTATAGGTATAGGTATAGGTATAGGTATAGGTATAGATATAGATAGATAGATAGATAGATAGATAGATAGATAGATAGATAGATAGATAGATATAGATAGATATATTAGAGACCTGGTGCACAAAATTCATGCATAGAGGTGGGGATCTCTCAGCCTGGCCTGCACCTTCTCACAATCCTGGACCCCTTGCAGGATGTCCAACTGCCAGTTATGAGTAAACCAGCAGCCAGACATCCCTCTCACAATCTGAGACCACTGGCTCCTAACCACTGGCATGCCTGCCTGCCTCATCACCCCTAACCACTCTGCCTTCCTGCCTGCCTGCCTGATTGCCCCTAACCACCTCTGCCTGCCTGCCTCATCACCCCTAACCACTCGCCTGCCTGCTTCATCACCCCTAGTCCCTCTGCCTGCCTGTATAAATGCCCCTAACCACTCACCTGCTTGCTTCATTGCCTCTAACCCCTCTGCCTACCTGCCTCATCACCCCTAACCATTCACCTGCCTTCCTGATCACCCCTAACCACCCACCTGCCTGCCTGATTGCTCTTAACCCCTCTGCCTGCCTACCTGATAGCCCCTAACCACTTCTGCCTGCCTGCCTGATCACCCCTAACCACTCTAGTATGTGTGTGTGTGTGTGTATATATATATATATATATATATATATATATATATATATATATATATATATATATATATATATATTTATGTTTATCCAGTTATCCATCAGTTAATACATTTCAATATTTTGGCTGCAGTTAACATGGGGGGATGCATATATCTTTTCAAGACAGTAATTTTATTTTCTTCAGATAAATACCCAGAAGAACAATTGCTACATCATATGGCAGGTTTATTTTTTATTTTTTTTAGGAACCTCCATACTGTTTTCCATACTGGCTACACCAATTTATAACCCCACCAACAGTATGCAAGGGTTTTCTTTTCTCCAGATTCCTTTTCTCCTTCCCTTCCACTCTCTCTAAAAATCAATGGGAAAAAAATATCCTTGAGTGAGGATTAACCAAAAAATACATAAATATTTCAAAGTTGTTTGGCATTGGCTACAACTTCTTAAACTGTACACAGGATAAGGTCCAATCTCTTTACGATGACCAGAATTTATTTTCCTTCTAGTAGTTGCTCGCCACTTTATTTCATGTACTCCATTTTCCTATACACACACACACAAATAAAAACCTATCACCATTATCTGAGCACCCCAAGATTTTCACCTCTCTATGCTTTTACACATACTGTATGTTCTGCCTCTTTCACTCCTCGCTACCTAAACTCCATTTTTCAAAGCCCACCTCAAAATGTACCTTCCCTTAATATAGACTTCTATTTATCATATTTATTTATAACACATACCATGACAAAACAAAAAGAGATACATACTGAGATATGGACTATATAGCAAAATAAAATTTATTTAAAATTTAGCAAATGTTAGAAAAATAAGCCTCGAAGGCCCTTATGTGTTTATGTGTCTTACTTTTCCCCTAACTGTGAGTTCTTGAGGACAAAACATTCATCTTAATCATGTCTGTACCTCCAGGGTCTCAAATAATGTCTAGCACTCATTAAGCACTCAATAAATTATTATTGAATAAATAAGAAAATGAGTTTTTCCATAGATATCATACTAACTTTTATATCCCTCTTAGTACTGAGTAATTTATATATAACATGAAGTGATAGAGAGTTCAGAGAGAAAAATGCAAATACTTGGAAATATGGTCATCCTTTTTAGGGAAAATATATTAATCTTTAGAAATATGTTGAATATCAAGGGGGGAAAAATTTGGAAGAAAAGAAATGAAAAAAGAAGCCAGTGAGAGAGAGAAAAGAGCATCACAATAGGAAGGAATAATAAGAAGATGGGGAAGATAGGAAGAGTGATGAGTCAATAACTCTGAATGCTCAAGAGAAGCAAGCTCTTCTTGAGACTGTTTTGCATTTCCTGTGCCCTTTATGTAGTAGGTACTAAATAAACATTGTTAAGTCACAAGTTGGGCAGAGAAACTAAAATGCCACGTCAGGAGCACAGTGGGGTGAGTGCCTTGTCCTCAGATTTAGTTAAGGCCTTCATGTGAACACATCTTCATATTATTTGCTACATTTATGTTCATATCAGCCCTAACCCATTTCCTGCTACCTGTGTGTCTAGACTCTATAGAGCTTTCAGAAGCAACCCTTTTATCTACATTTACCTACCCTGGTTGCTAGCTCTTTGAGGAATAGGCATTCCTTCCAGATCCCATTTGATTTCTTCATCTGTCTGGCATTCCTGACTTACTCATGTCCTAGGACACAACCTATGGATCCACCTGTCCAATCCTGGTTAGTATCTCACCTCCCTCTGTAACTGTCATATGCCCGCCTGTGCAGTTACACCATTCAGCAGCTCTCATCTCCTTCTCTGGTCCCAGCCCTGACCTCACTTAAGTGTGACATATTCAGCTATTAAAATGCTCTTTTTCTCTTGGGCTAAGTGTTTGAAGACTATCGCTTTGTGTGTTTTTTGGTTTTTGTTTTTTTCCAATGTAGCTTAATTTAAAATCACTATAAGTTCTTAAAAGAATGACAGTTGGTCACAAAAGATAATAATTATTTTTAAATACTCTTTCTAAAATCTCTACCATGTTTTGTAAGAAATTACACTCAAATGTTTCTGATTTTAAAATTGCTCACTTATAATTGCTATTTAAGTCCAGGAAGCATTTCAACTTCATTTATAACTTATATAGTTATTTCCCCCTTGAAAATCTCATAAAAGAAGCTCATATCACATATATTCTAATTCTAAAACCTAGGAACTAGGTAGTTGCTAATTCAAACATATCCCCCAGTTGGATTGCCACCAATAAAACTGCTGCTTTTAGTTTACATAGTTGTTCCTTTGCTACCCATTTTCATGGGGCAATCCCCTTCTCTCCATCCAAATTCAAGTGGGAAAAGATGCACAATATAAAAATAAAATGTAAAAATGGGGACTCCGAAATTGAAATAAAAATCTAAACAGACTACCACTTTCCTAAGCAAGTTGTCAAACAGTAAAAGATTGAGGTAGAAAATATCTTGTTAGTAGAGTAATTTTCACAATGACAGAATTTCCCAGAAATTAGAGAAGTAAATTGTTGAATCCCTGACCGTGCAGCTTTAAATACAAGACTTTACTGAACAATGTTTTAAATATAAATTCATCTTGTGAATGTAATTATTATACTTTTGTATACAAGGGTTCTTCTGTTAACCAATTAAAGAAAATAAAGACCTGAACTACAAGTGTTCAGCAGTGAACTAAAACAACGCAGAATCTGATAATCTTTAAAATTGTCACCGGGAAAGATTTTAAGAAATGCTAAAATTTAAGTGCTGGGGATGGAGCCAAACATTTTAAAATACTAGAATAGTAAAACTGTAAAGGTCTAAGAGAAATTGGGAACTATTTTGTAAATGAGAGAAATGAGACCTCAAGTGTATCTGACAGTCAGTGAAATGATTGGAGTGTGTGGTGACAGGTGCACAGACAATAAGGAAAATTATGTGTGAAGGTTAAAACCAAATGGGATTCGGTACAATTATGATGCAATTACAAAGTGGCCTCACCTGCAAGGACCCTAAGCTTCAGTCCAGCTTCCCCTATAGCACACTCCTAGCTCCCTCTCCCTGAGTACAAAGAAGCTGGCAACAATGAAGGTGATAGTATTTTTTTTTTTAACTGGAAAATTCAAAGCTAATGATAACGGTGAGAAAATGAAGAGGTGTGAGGTGTGAAAGCCAAAAAAGCTCATGCTAATTATAAGAATAAAAAAATTGACTAATTTTACACAGATTATTAGTAAAAAATGTATAAGCACATCATAAACGTTTTTTTCAAGCATATAATTAAAAAAACATGTCGTAACCTATTTTTTAAAGTGTCTTTTTTAAAATTCAGTTTTGCCTTTTGTAAAGATTCATGTTAATTCAATCTACAGCAACAGTAAGTGCCACTTCCTTAGAAAAGCAAATTATACTATTTAAAAAAAAATGCTTAGCAAGAGCTTTTGTTTTGCTCTTTGTTGGGGTGACAGAGCTTCTAGATTATGGGCACCAGAGGTCACATTATCTCTCTGTGCATTGTGTTCTGCCTTTGCTAGCTTCTTAGTAAATGGCCCTCAGTTGCACCCCACCCTCATAGCCAGCTGTGGTTCAAGGTGCTTAGCAGGCAGAGTTTGAGTTGGGTGGGGTGCTTAAAATGGTAATATTCAATGCCTTCAGGCACCAGAGTTTGCTGTTGATAAGATAATAAAAGGAGGGGAAAACCCAAGACTTCAAATAAGTCTCAGCATCAAAAGTTTCAAAACTCAGAGGCTGGTAATTTAAGGTAAGGATCTTTTATGGGCTGAACTTGACTTAATGTCCCACCCCTGCTTTACCGATAATACGTTCAAAAGAGAAAAATTGAAACCATCTTTTGGAAATCAGATGAAGGGGGGGAAAAATTAGTTCCATTTGGCCTAAAGCAGAAAAAGTAGAGAAGAGATTTACTAATGATATCATGAGAGGGTTGGTAGACTTATCCTAACAGGCATTCATTAATTGTGTGTTATTTTCTTAAACAAATGAAAAAATTGACTTAAATTTTTAAAAATAAGCACATTCTAGTGAAAATGAACTATATAGGAAATATCCATCTAAATGCTTTAATAATTAAATAGAAGACAGGAACATAGGTTATATGCTCTTCTTCTCGAGGTCATATCATGTATGAGCACATCGAAGTTCATCTTACATATTGCTCTTGGATACCTCTAGGAAGAAGGAAGAAACAATATTGTATTTGTTTTGTGTTCCCAAATTCTTAGTAATCCATTTTCCACAAAGAAGTGAGGAAAGCTCTCTGTGGCCACAAGCTTCCCTTGCTGACCCTATGAGCAGCAGAGGATGAAGGAGGCGGGATGAGAAGCCTAGGAGAATAGGAGAAAGGATACATGAGAGTGCTCAGAATCAAAGACAGTCATCTCAACCCAAGGAAACACATGACCCCAGAGTCAAGTAGATATCAGGGACTCATCCTTCACCATAGCCTAAGCTGCCTCATCTGTGGAATAGGACTTCTGGGAACCTGAACTGAAAGGTAAAGATAGTGGATACCATCTCTGGCTGTCCTATACCTTGTCATCTTAGCCTGTTTGTGGAACTCCTGCCACGCCAAGAAGATCTATCTTTTTTGAAAAAGCTTAAGTCTGCTCTAACCAGTTTGGCTCAGTGGATAGAGCATCAGACTGTGGACCAAAGGGTCCCGGGTTCGATTCCAGTCAAGGGCACATGTCTGGGTTGCGAGCTCAAACCCCCAGTAGGGGGAGAGCAGGAGGCGGCCAATCAATGATTTTCTCTCATCATTGATGTTTCTATCTCTTTCTTCCTCTCTGAAATCAATACAAATATATATATATATATATATATATATATATATATATATATATATTTAAAAGCTTAATTCAAGATAGAAAACAGATTCCTAGAATCTATTCCTTATTACATTAGCCAAAATATATTTATCAAACTTTTCCTTTTTCCCTGAAGCTACCAGACTCTCTAAAACTTGGGAAGAATAATGATATCTGAACTATAAAATCTCAACTATAAATTCTCTAGAAAGCCATCCCTAAATACCACCTACTGCTCCATTGGTATCCTCCTGTGGAAGCCTAAAAGTGCTCCCAGACAGAACATTCATTAGATAAATTCCAAAGCTACACTTCATCCATGGCTCAGATTTTGCTCCCTTTTCTATTTCCCAACCCAAATTATACCCAACTACACTGCATTACAATTCACTGGCAACACTAATATATTCCACTAGCAAATTTCCAACAACATATGTATGCCCAAAATTTGCATATGAATTCCCTCCCATTGTTAAATTCCCAGAAGAAATTGTGAAGTCCAAAGATTACATTCTCTTGTGTGTTCAAGTTCTAACAATTTAATGTGCACAAGAATTAAGACCCTTACTTCTTCCTCCCCAAGTTCTTATTCTACTTAGGCTCAGCTAAAGGACTTGGTCTCAAATATCTGGTAGAATCTGGGTTCTTTCAACCACTTCTGACTGGGATTTTTATCACTGAAATAAGTGTGATTTCTCGTGTTCCCCAACATTTCAAGAATCCAAAGACACTCCTAGATTATCATGACAGGCAGTACTATGGTCGTAAAATTTAAAGCAAAACAAAACCCAGCTCCTAGAAAGTTTCTCAGGTGAAACTATTTCTTGAACATAATACTTAGTCTAGACCCACTTTAATGTGGCCAAACAACCATCACAGTGAATCATGGCACTGAGGAAAGAAGAATAGTCAGAGAGAAGAAGACCTCAATGTTAGTCTTGCCCGCTTATGTCAGCCAGCTTATGTCCGTTATCTAAAGTTCATGACTATAAAATTAAACTCAATTGTGAGAAATTTCTAAAAAGAGATTAATTTCTCCTAATGTCAAATTTGAGGGAAAATCCCAGCAAATACTACCTTTTCCATCAGAGAGAGGTGTAGGAGACATGGTAGCCTTCTTAGAAAGTGTAGAAATTTACAGTGGTTACAGCACCAGTCACAAGATATTTCTATCTCCCCTTCAAGTCTTGTATTTCTGGTGCCCAGGTGCCATACCTAGTGTGGTATCTATTTGAACCATCATTATCACACCAATTTCAGAACAAACATCTTCAGTCCTATGACATAATGGCTGCTACTCCTATCTCTTGCAGTAGAATTTCTTAGGCTTTTGAAACCTGTTTTACAGAAATGATATTACCTTACTTACTACATTTTTTTTTTCCCTGCTGAAGTCTCACCCTCAGTAGATCTCTGAACTGCAGTTCTTACCATGTTTCAGAATATTTTCCTCCTAAATATCTTGTCAAAGCTGATTATTTTTTTTAAATATATTTTATTGATTTTTTTACAGAGAGGAAGAGAGGGGGATAGAGAGTTAGAAACATCAATGAGAGAGAACCATCGATCAGCTGCCTCCTGCACGACCCCCTCTGGGGATGTCCCCGCAACCCAGGTACATGCCCTTGACCGGAATCTAACCTGGGACCTTTCAGTCCACAAGCCGACACTCTATCCACTGAGCCAAACCGGTTTCGGCAAAGCTGATTATTTTTTACCTTGTATCCTCAAAGCATATTGTCTTACCTCAGATTTTGAATATTCAAGGCGTTTAGTGGAATTTCATCATTCATTCATTCTTCTTCTTTTCAATCATAGGGCCTACCGTGTTTCCCCGAAAATAAGACCTTCTTACAGGTTTCCTTCTGAGTGAAATATAAGGCATCCCCCTGAAAATAAGGCTCCCCCCTAGGCTAAACATGAGAGATTTGGTCCACTGATTCTGAAAGAAATGGAGTCACAAGAAATTCACCAGGAAATTCAGGAATTGGATTGTTATGATGATGTTCCAGAAGGTGATGACATGATTGTCATTGAATAAATGAGTAAATTCTTGATACTGTAGGATTCACAGTTTGTCTGGTTTGTGTTGACAACTACCGTACTACCGTACTGTATACAGGTAATAAATTTCCTTTATTTTCATTTAACAATAAATGTGTACTGTATTCTTCTTCATGGAAAAATAAGACATCCCCTGAAAATAAGACCTAGCACATCTTTGGGAGCAAAAATTAATATAAGACACTGTCTTATTTTCGGGGAAACAGGGTATCTCTGGGGGTTCATTTTTCTCTTCTGCCCTATAAATTTTTCCCCAAAGGCTCAGTTGAGATTCTACTAAACCTAACACTTAAATGGATTATTTTCTTACTTACCACAAATAGGAGTACCATGATTTTTGGACTTCAGTATTAGCAGTTAAGGGCCATTTTGGATGTTCCCATTTTGTTAGTTATTATGAACTAGAGGCCCAATGCACAGAATTTGTGCAAAGAACTGGGCCCTGGCTGACACAGTGGCTGTCTCGGCCTCCTCCACCATGGCAGCTGCCTCTGCCTTGGCCCCTTCCACCGCAGCTTCGTCAGGAAGGACATCTAGTCTAATTTGCATATTATACTTTTATTATTATAGATAATCCTGCTATGAACATTTGCTTACACGTTTTTGTGAAAATTTGTATTTTCATTTATTTTGGGATGATTCCCACTAGTAGAATTGCTTGGTCACATGGTAAGGGTACACTAAATTTACAATAAATTGCCAAACTATTTTCTAAAGTGGTGTTACCATTTGGCACTCACACTAGCAATGAATGAGTGTTGCAGTTACTCCTTATCTGGCCACACTTTAATTTTGGCCATACCACTGAGTGGGTAGTGCCATATTGTTGTGGTTTTAATTTCTATTGTCCTGATAAATAGCGATGCTAAACAGATTTTTTTTTGTGTATATATATTATATTTGTTTCTAGACATCCAAACCAGTGGCAGATCCAGAGCCTAAAACTGGACCATATTCTGACTGGTAGTTAGGTAAGTGGGTGATACCAGCTGGATTCGTGATAGCACAGTAAAATACAGATTCTGATAAGTTTGGTGTGAAGTTCTGAAATTTTAGTGACTTACTTGTAACTACATCTCTTATATAAAATGCTTCCAGAAGGAACCTTAAAGGCAAAGGTTATTGATGTCAAGTTATTTTCTTGCTGGAGTAATGACGAGGTGATTACCTTTCTTTCAGGTTTTAGCGATGATGATTAGTAAAGCTGCAAATAAACAGGAAATTTAGTGGGAAGTAAAAGGATATGTTCTGAGTCCCAGAACTCAGATATCTAGCCCTCATTTCCACTGACCCTTTCATCCAAAAACAGTTTTTGCCATAGCTTCTCATGTATGGTTAAAAGTTGGATGACGAAGGGGATTGTATCATTGTCTCAGGGGTCAGGGGCAGAGTGGAATGTTGGGAGGACACTGGAGGATAAGCAGGGGGTTTGGAGGTAGGGATGAATCTTGATGAAGTGGGAGAAGAATGAAAAGGAAATGAATTGACAAACCTCCTTCCATAAAAGGTTCTCCTTCACTTGCTGCCCAGCTTCTTTATCCTCTTTGGTCTTCTTTGTGGGAGGAGGAAGATGGATGATAGGAGGGGAAAATGAATGTTTATGGGGAGGATATGGGGTATTTGAAGTTGGATTGAGTAAAATAAAGCAAGTGGGAAATGGGAAAAGCAATGGTGTCAAAATAAGAGGCTTTTTTTTTTTGCATTTTTTCACTTTTGGCCTGCTTCTGATACTCACTAGGATTATAATCATAGGAAGTCATTTTACTTTGTCAGACCATCTATGAAGTTAGACTGTGGATCTTTGGAGACTCTGTGGTTGGGGAGCTTGTGGAGATTCTGTAGCTGTTCTGCTGAACTTTATAAATACCTTTCTTTGTGGTAATAGTTGATACCTTAGACCACATGTGTCAAACACAAGGCCTGCGGGCCAAATCCGTCCCGCCAGGCCTTGCAATGTGGCCCGCACCGCGCTGTCATCACTGCACTCCGCTGCGTTTCCATCACAATGACAGTTTATGACTGTTCAGTAAACCATTCGGCCCGCGATTTAGGCTAGATTTTAGATTTTGGCTCCTTCTCTGATTGAGTTTGACACCCCTACTCTAGACATTTGTAAATCTGGACAGTGGAATTTCTGCAACATTTTTCTGAAATACAAAATTCAACATCTCTTTAGGGCGAATGGGTGGGGGTTTAGTCAGTGAAGAGAAGGGTATTTGCAGGTAGGCATTTTGATCATTTAAAATCACTCCTTTGCTCATCACATACCAATAGAATGTACTCTCAAAGCTCTGTTTGAGCAATGATAGGCTGGATCTAAGCTTCAGCTGGAAGGCAGTGGATAGTTCCCATATTTTTTTATGTTAATTCACTTGGGTTTCTTTACGTTAAAAGAGGAATGCTTCCCAGAAATAGCCATTTATCTTGACTGTTGCTAGGAAATAAATTCAGACTCCACGGCATTTAATATATACCAAGGGATGGAAAGAAATAGAAGATCCCCGCCCTGATTTCCATTAAAGGGAAAACTCTGACCCAAAACAATTTAATTAAGTCTAGTTCACTTTCCATATTAATAAAGTGAACAGCCACTAAACACTAATGTCAACTTCTCTTAGGACTCTGGCAAGTCCTGTCAGGTAAAGCAAGAAAACAATTTTATTTCACAGTGACAGGGACCCAGTGGCACAAAAGCAGGACGGGCTTGTGGCTTAATGAGACAATTGAGTCTTTTCTTAACATGGGTTCAAAATGTACTGATTTCCAAGTATAGACTGTTCTTCAGGAATGTGTTTATTATAATGGACCAAATAGCAAACAACCAGTGGGTCTACAGCTCCTTCCCATAAACATCACATAAAGGAAACTAGAATTGACAAAGTTGAGGTCACCATTGTGCACAGAACTGAAGTTCATACTGACCTGTTTTCTCGACACCTTAGCATTTACTCTGCTAAGAGTAATTAGTGTCAGCCATTGTGTGGGTTGACATCTAAACCTAAGCATGACTTAGAGCATTTCCCATTGGCCAGAGAAATAATCTAAGGTGTGGACTTTCAGAAAGAAATAATTAGAGCAGAGGATGAGGAATCCTAAATATAAGAACCTAGGTTGGGAGTAGAAGGAAAGATTCATAGAGAATACTCCAACCCCAAACCTTGGTGGTTAGGGGACTGTGATAGGCTAAATAATGGTCCATGAAAGGAACCCACGTCCTAAACCCTGGAACCTGTGAATTGCCTCATATGCTAAAAGGACTCTACAGAAGCTTGCAGATATGATTAAGAATTTTAAAAGTTATGGAAGATCATCCTGAATTATCAATATGAACCCTAAATGCCCTTATAAGTACCCTTATAAGACAAAGCAAAGAAATATTCAATGACAGAAGTGAAGAGAGAAGTATGACTATAGAGATTGGAGTGATGACAAGCCAAAGAATGATGGCAGTCACCAGAAGCTTAAAAACGAGAAAATGGATTCTCCTCTGGAGCCTCCAGAAGGACCAGACCCATCAGCACCTTGGCTTCAGCCCAGAGAAACTGATTTCAGACTTGTGACCTCCAGGACTGTAAAAATCAACTTATGTTGTTTTAAACCACTGTGTTCCTGGTCATTTGTTACAGCAGCTATAGAAAATGAATGCAGGGGCAATATGAATCAGGAAAAAGAAAATGCTGTTTCATCAGGTTCTTGGAATGTGAAAATAAATATAGGGAGGAGATAGAAGAGGTGCGCAGGCTGCTTAGACTTAGGCTTTAGAATAAGCATGTCAAACTCGCAGCCTGAGGGTCACATGTGGCTCACAATGAATATTTCTGTGGTCTAGCCAATATAACAGTATGTTAAAACAAAACAACAACAACAACAAAAAACATTTTAATAAAAATTCCTTAACTCGGCTCTCTGCTCCTCCTGTTTGTCAGACAGCCTGTCCTGCGCAGTGCCAGCAACCGCAACCCTGAGACACGATGGTGAAGGTCAGAGTGAACGGATTTGGTCACATTGGGTTCCTGGTCACCAGGGCTGCTTTTAACTCTGGCAGAGTGGATATTGTTGCCATCAATGACCTCAACTACCTGGTCTACATGTTCCAGTGTGATTCTACTCAGGGCAAGTTCAAAGGCACAGTCAAGGCTAACATTGGGAAGCTTGTCATCAATTGAAAACCTATCTCCATATTCCAGGAGGAGATCCTGCCAACATCAAATGGGGTGATGCTGGTGCTGAGTATGTTGTGGAATCCTCCAGTGTCTTCACTACCATGGAGAAGGCTGGGGCCCACTTGAAGGGCAGAGCCAAGAGGGTCATCCTCTCTGCTCCTTCTGCGGATGCTCCCATGTTTGTATTGGGTGTGAACCATGACAACTCCCTCAAGGTGGTCAGCAATGCCTCCTGCACCACCAATTGCTTGGCCCCCTGGTCAAGGTCTTCCATTTGGCATTGTGGAGGGACTCATGACCATAGTCCATACCATTAAAGCCACCCAGAAGACCATGGATAGCCCTTCTGGGAAGCTGTGGCATGATGACCAGGAACATCATCCCTGCTTCTACTGGCACTGCCACTGCCAAGGCTCTTGGCAAGATCATCCTCCAGATGAATGGGAAGTTCACTGGCATGGCCATCCGTGTCCCCACCCCCCATGTGTTGGTTGTGGATCTGACCTGCCTCCTGGAGAAAACTGCCAAATACAATGATATGAAGAAGGTAGTGAAGCAGGCATCAGAGGGCCCCCACAAGGGCATCCTGTGCTATACTGAGGACCACGTTGTCTCCTGTGATTTTAACAATGACACCCACTTCTCCACCTTTGATGCTGGGGCTGGAATTGCCCTCAAAGACCACTTTGTCAAGCTCGTTCCCTGGTATGATAATGAATTTGGCTATAGCAACAAGGTGGTGGACTTTATGGTCCACATGGCTCCTAAGGAATAAGAGTCCCCTGGACCACCAGCCCCAGCAAGAGGAAGAGAGGCCCTCAGCTGCTGGGGAGTCCTTGCACCAGCTCGATCCCCCAACACACTCAGAATCTCCTAACCCCCATTTCCATCCCAGACCTCCTGAAGAAGGGGAGGAGCGTGGGGAGCCCTACTTTGTCATGCCTCATCAATAAAGTTCACTGTACCCAGCCTCTTCCCCCCCCCAAAAAAAAAATCTATAACTTAATTTTTACAATATGCTGTTTAAACATAATTATTAATAATAAACTACAATGTTTGCTAATATCTTATTACTATAATCGTGTTGCATTCATTTCCCTTACATGTCCCATGTGCAGGCGCACCATTTCTCTCCACTAATACTAGCAGTGAATATTTTAGCAGCTGATTACCACTTGTCATTAGTCTTGGACTGACTTGTTTGGTGTGTGCAACAGGAAATATTTCACTTTCAGAGAACAAAAAAAAAAAAGTTTATTTGCATTACGCTTATTAATTTGGGCAGTTATTCAGTGTCTGGTAAGTTAATGTTCAAGAAAATATATTAATTTTTATTAAAATGTTCTATTATTTTATGTTAACGATTACTACTCATTCATTTCAGTACTTTGTATTCAGCATGTCTCTATTGAAATAAACCTACCTTTCTATGAACATTGAAGCTCTTTTTTTTTTTTTTTTTTTTCCGGCCCACATAAACTTAAACCTTGTTTATTTGGCCATGTTAGCCTCTGTGCTTGACCTGCTGCTTTAAGAGTAGGAAAGGAGGAAGGAGTTGTTCAAGAGTTGCCTCCAGGTATGTAGGAGGCACTGATACAGATGAAAGGGTTGTTTGTTTGTTTGTTTGTTTGTTTTGTGTGTGTGTGTCTATGTGTGTGTTTAATGAAGTTTTGCTGTGCTTTGCAAATTAAACCTATCCCCATTTTAGCATGTTCTCGAAAGACTGGGAACATTTAAAATCATTTCTTTCCATGTAACTCATGTGAAGAATATGCATTTAACAAAGAAAAGCCTATGAAGGTGAGGATTTTCACTCATTTGAATTCAAGTTGATGCCCTTACAGAAGGTCAGTTCCTAGGAGGACTCTGGGTCTCAGCAGGGGAATGGAGCGGGGAACAGGCTGTGATTCAATCAGAGCCTCTACAGAAATCAGTAATAACCTAAAGGTTAGAAGGGTAATGAAGAAATGGTTTCCAAAGATATAGATGAAATCAAGGAACAAACAAGAGAAGATGAAGCACCAGCGGAAAACCACTGTTCCCTCTGGGTCTGGAGGGACAAAGGGTATGTGGCTTGGAGTTTCCCCAGAACAGATCCTGAGACAAGCGGCTTATGTGGGAAATTAAAGAAACACCAATAGGAAAGTAAGCAGTTCATGTGAAAAGTGAAAGAAACATCAATGGGGGAGTTAGAAAGAGACACATACCCTGTTTCTTCGAAAATAAGACAGTGTCTTATATTAATTTTTTCTTCCAAAGTTGCGCTAGGTCTTATTTTCGGAGGATGTCTTATTTTCGGAGAAACACGGTAGAAGGAATGGCTGCCAATAAAGAGTATCAAACTAATAATCACTTCAGGCAATTGGAACTTAACACAGGCCATAAGGTTAGCCACCCCAGGCCAAAGGAGCCACAGTGGCCCTGAGCTAGGGATGGAAAGACCACCCAGCCCACGGTGTTAGAGCCCAAACAGGGTGAGAAAGGAATCCATGGGGTGGGAGAGCCAAGTCTGGAGCGGCAGAGCCCAAGCCACTTCCAGGAGTACGTGTACTGGATGGAGGAGTCAGAGCCAACACTGAGAGGAGGTTACCACATAGGAGAGGGGGTACAACCAAACTGGGAGATGGATTTAATACTGAGGCATTGCACAAATAAGTAAACATATTAATGATAATGAGCCCCGGCCAATGGCTCAGTTGGTTGGAGCATCATCCCACACACCAAAAAAGGTACAAATTCAATCTCTGGTCAGGGTACCTACAAGAGGCATCCGATCAATGTCTCTCTCTCACACTGATGTTTCTCTCTCTTTCTCTCTCCCTTCCTCTCTTTCTAAAAAAAATGAAAAGATATCTTTGAATGAGGGGGGAAAAGGATGAGAATCAGGTTTCTCATTGTCATAAGAGGGACAAATAATAGAAAGGAATAAATGTAGGTTGAACCCTATAGGGTTGTATTGGAGTTAAAGGCATGAGTATGAGCATATGGATTTCAACATATATTTATAGTTACTGATATAAATATAGATGTAAATGTATATATCCATAAAGATATATATGCACACACATTTATATCTATACGTGTGTGTGTGTGTGTGTGTGTGTGTGTGTGTGTGTGTATCCCAGTTCTGCTCACTGAGGAGCCTAGGAACAGGGAAATCCCAATAGTAATAAACAAAACTAATTCCTAAATCCTGGCTATTAAAAATTATTGCTTCTCCAAAGATACCAGGACTCCTTGGAGAAACTGTGGATTCCAGCTCTGGAACAGGAAAAACATGAGCTGAGTGTGGAATGCCTAATTCTGCCAGAAAGCAAGGAAGTGCTGAAAGAATGATGGGGACTTGTTAGAAGAACACAAGAACTAGTTTGAACAGTTTCCCACTGGCCAAAGAGGGGACAATGTATGCATAAAAGTAAAATGATGATAGTAACACTTGTCTATCCATTGGTAGGGAATTTTGGTGAAAAAACAGAAGAGTTATGAAATTTCAAAGTACCTCTGCAAAAAAAGAGGAAAGAGTACTTGATAGTGGAGAACTCGACTAACAACACCCCAGTTAACTGACCAGAATCAACATTAAAAGAACATAGAGCCACTTCTTTGTTATTTTTTTGCCAAACATCAATCACCTGTTGTTGTTGTTTTAATTATGAAGAAACATCAAACTGAATCAAATCAAAGAACATTCTACAAAATAATGGCTCATAATCTTCAAAAGAGCCAATGCTGTGAAAGTATAGATAGAGGAATTGTCCACAGTGAAGGACACGATAGAGATGTGAAGAATAAATGCAGGGGGAGATTCTGCTATAAATTATATTATGGAAGCATCTGGAAAAACTTGAATGCAGTTTGAGGATCAGATGGTAGCAATGTATCAATGTGAACTTTCCAATGTTGATGGATTGTGGTTATAAAGAGAAGTATGCTTGCTTATAGGAAATAGATACTATTAGTCATATGTGATAGGGCATAAGGTCAGAAACTTCCTCAAGAAAAGAATAGTAGTTTGGCTATACTTCCAACTTTTTTATAAGTTTGTGGCTGTTTCAAAAAATTTAATAAGCCAGTCAGAGAAGAATAAGTGTTACATGATGTCACTTATTTGTGGAATATAATAACAAAAACTATTGAACAAAAATAGATCCAGAGACATAGAAACACCAAACAGACAGTCAACCTCAGAGAACCAATCAGAGGACTTGTATGCATGCTTATAAGCATAACCAATAGATACAGACAGTAGGGGGTGAGGGCATCTGCTGGGGAGGGGAGTTGGGAGTGGTCAGGGAGCAGACAATGGGGTAAAAAAGGAGACATATGTAATAATTTCAACAATAAAAAAATTAAATTTAAAAAAATAAAGAAATAGAAAGGAAAGAAGGAAGAAAAAAAGAAAAGAAAATGAAAAGAGTGGCAATAGAACTATCTTCAAGAAGAAGGGGAAAGGACTTAAAAAGACACGTTTCAAAAGTGTACATACAGAAGGCCAAGAGACACATGAAAACATGCTCAAAGTCATTAATCATCCGAGAGATGCAAGTCAAAATGACAATGAGGTACCATCTCACATCTGTCAGAATGACTAAAATCAACAAATCAACAAACAAGTGCTGGTGAGGATGTGGAGAAAAACGAAACTTTGGTGCACTGCTAGTGGGAATGCAGACTGGTGCAGCCACAGTGGAAAACAATATGGAGTTTCCTCAAAAGTTAAAAATGGAACTCCCACTTGACCCAGTAATCCCATTTCTAGAAATATATCCCAAGAAATCAGAAACACCAACCAAAAAGGATATATGCACCCCTATTTCATAGCAACACAATTCACCAAAGCTAAGATCTGGAAACAGCCTAAGTGAACGTCAACAGACGAGTGGATTAAAAGACAGTGGTACATCTACACAGTGGAATACTATATCATGGTAAAAAAGAAGGAATTCTTACTATTCACAACAGCATGAATAGACATGGAAGCATTAAATAAGCCAGTTGGAGAAAGATAAATATCACATGATCTCACTCATTTATGGAATATAATGAACAACATAAACTGATGAACAAAAATAGATCCAGAGACAGAGAAGCATTGAACAAACTTCAGAAGGAAGAGAAAAGAGGGTATGTGTGGGAGAAGGGGGTGGGAAAGAGATCAACCAAAGGACTCATATGCATACATATAAGCATAACCAATGGACACAGACAGTAGGGAGGTGAAAGCATGTGCTGGGAGGTCGGGGTGGCTGGGGAGAGGTCAATTGGGGAAAAAAGAGACATATGTAATACTTTAAACAATAAAGAATAAAAAAATAAATAACACACACACACACACACACACAAAAAAAAAAAAAGGAAGAAGAAGAAGAAGCGGAAATGTGCTAAGGTAATCATTTCCCTCCCCCAAGAAAACACTGAGAGGTATTTTCAGTTGCTGAATATCAAATGTTTATTATTTAGTTTTCTACTACTGCTAGAATCCATTTCATAAGCAGCTCCTCTTAAAGCCAGCTTTTATTTCACAGAAATTGTATGCTCCCGCACTTCACTTTGAAATGTGCCATGCTGAGAATGGGGGTGCTTCAGGGCACAGCTTGGGCAACCACGCCACATGAGGGGTCTCCCCACCTTGATCCCCCTCACAGAAAGCTGCCAATACCTTAGGAAACACCTCTGCAGAGCCAGCCAGGTTATTCAAGTCAGCTGGAAACAGAGAACGCCATACTTGATTCAAATTACAAATTCAGTATTGTACTGTACACATCCAGCATTACACATGCTTAAAATAATATAAGCATGCCTAATGACAAATCAGATCTCAGTTTTTTTAAAGAAAATAAACTATAAGCAAGCAACGACACATACTAAAACTACCATAACCTCATTTTTACCTATAGTTAAAACTATTGTTGAATACGCACTGGCTGTTTCAGAAGTCTTTGTCACGCACACAGGAAGTAGAGAAAATATCCAGGCTAAGAGTGACCACATTACACATATCTGAGAATCCCCCAACCAAATCTATCTTGAAGGGCCAGGCTGGCTTCCAAGTGGCATGGTTTCTAGGAGAGGCCATCGTGCTGATGCTTCTTCACAAATCCTGGGAGTACAAATGCAGGCTCACCCACTGTGGTCCCAGGACGATGTCAGCCTCTGAGGGCAACAGCGCCTGGTTGGCCCTCGCTCAGGGGAGTATCTCAAGCCGTGGAATTCTATCCAGGCCTGGATGGCTACTCCAGGCTGATGGGGCTCATTTCAACCAGTGGAGCCCAGAGGCAGCAGGGCCGGAGTTTGACGCTAAATAGATCATTGTCTCTACCCCAGGACCTTCATTACAAAAATAGCCCAGCTTGTAATTAATAGCACCTTGAAAACATAGGTAATGGTAGAAAACAGGATCATAAAATGAAGTCACTTTCCATTCTGGTCAATGCTTCCTACCACTAATATCAAGTCAAGATAATATGCCATTTTAATTGAATCTGGGCGGTGGGGGGGGGGGGGGGGCCTGGAGATGTCTTTTGGAGCAAAAATATTCTTGTAGGAAGAATATAGGTAAACCATATTCATCAGAATATATATATATATATATTTTATGGAGCAGTAGAGGAAAAAATATAGACATAGCTCCCTCCTCAGAGTGTCTATCAAATAGTAGAAGTACTTTTAAAAGGAAAGTTGAGAGCAGACAGTATCTAAATTGGTGGAGTGGCGGACTGGGGTTCAGAAGTTGGACAAGAAAGAGTACTGTGCACTAATGCATTAGTACAATATAGTCACACGTTGACACCTCAGAAATAAAATACCTACAGTTTTGAAGCAACTCCTCTACTGTCTGATTTAACAAGGGAAGCTCACCCTACAAGAAGAGGTAGTCTGTTAGTGGGTTGCAGACACATGCTGGCCGTCAGCTGCCTGTTTGCTTTGTAGGCTCAGTGCCCTTGGAGTATTCTAACAATGTTTGTAGATGTGTGTGTGTTTTACTGGCTAGAAGCAGATGTGAAAGTGACCCCATTCCAGCCAGGTCTGTTTGTTGGCACACATGACCCCGGCTTTCTATAAAGTTGCTCTGAGGCAGTCTGTTACTATCCGTGTTGACTGATATAGTTACTGGTCCAGTTTGAACAAAGCTTCAGTAGAAGATGTATAGTCAAATCAAGCCAGACATTCCAGAGTCCAGGAAAGGAGGAATTCTTGCACTTCAAGTAGGCGGGAGATGGCCAACGTGGTTCATGCCTGAGTGCTAGAGAGTCCCAAGTTATGAGCAACATCTGTAACAAAAAGGTAGCATAAATTCTTTAAAAGCTCTCCATGTGCCAGTTTCCTTCCTCAAGTTTCCCCCCTTTTCTGCCTCTTATAATCACGTGCACACGCACACATGCATATACACACTCACGGACACAACCCATCCAAACTTTTCTTTATCAATCAAAGCCCAGCACCAGTTCCACATTTTCCATACAGTTTTACTTGGCCCACTCTCAACTCCTATATAACAGATTGTATCTGAAATGTACACTTCACAATTGCGAACTTCTGACACTAACACGTAACTCCACCCTCTGTGTAAACATATCACGTCTCCTGATGACAATTACAAACTGAAAACAAGGACTGTCTTGGGTCTTCCCTCCCTCTGCCCAGTACACTCAGCGCAGTGCTTTTCACATAATAATCTTTCAAAAATATTTGACAGAGGTGCTGGGTCAGGCTCTGCTTAGAATTGGGTATGCGAAATGCTTTCAGAATACAGAGAAGGAAGGTCCTGCTTCCCCTCAAGAAGCTTACTCTCTGGCCATTTGCACAGTAATTTGTTTACATCCAATTGGAAGAGATATGCTAGGCTTGGTGGGTGGAACATGAAACCACCCACCTCTGATTTCAGCCTCAGGGGGTGGTCACCTCTGTGCATGCCCAGGGTTCTGGCACAAAAGCCGATGGTGCATTTCTCTGCTTTTCTGCCTCAGGGCTTTCTCTGAAGACTTCTGAGCCACTCATCCCAAGCACAGGGCACAGCTTAGGGATGTGGAAGATTAAGGTGCTCTGTAGGCAACCCTAAACCAGGGCGGGTGGGAGCCATTGGATAATGCCCCACTTAGAGGAGACATCTGTACACTCCTCAGAGACTCTGTGGCCTCTAGCTGAGATCTCAGTAATGCAACCTTCATTTGTGTTTCCTCCTTACCTGTCTCACTCTTTTTGTTCCCTCACCCCTTCTTCTTGGGGTCACCTTCCACCTATATTACTTGCCCCCAAGACTCTGTCTCAGGATCTGTTTTAAGTGTTCCATACCAAAGCAGACACATTATTAAGAGCACAAAGATTAAGATAAATTATTTTTTAAATAGCAAAGTTATATGAAACACAAGCTAGTGTCAAAGCTATGGTATCAATTTTGCTAGTGTCAAAGCTATGATATCAATTTCTGAGTAATAAAGACACCCTGAGTACCAATAATTTCTTGCATCTGAAAAGTGAGATGGACTAAAAGAGCATTTAGCTCCCTTTCTATACTTTAATTCTATGGCAAATGTTTTGTGTGTTTCTTTAATATAAGTTCTTCACCACTGAGTTGTGGCAAAAATGCAATGGCTTCTGTCTCATCATATACCTCATATCACTGCAACCTGAGTCTAAAGCATAAAATTTACATTTTTCTACAATAGATGCTTCAACTTTTTTGAATGCTTCTCAACTTAATTACACTCAAGTTAACAATGCTTAATTTGAATGGAAAAGGTCAAATTCCCACCTAACTGGCCTTCTGTGATATATCCAAGTTCTTTAAACTTGCACATTTTAACAATATCTTCACCAATTCCTCATTCTTTTTCTTGGTAACACAACCCAGATCTCTCTTCCAAATCTGTCTAAAATCTCCATGTATCTATATATCTCCCACAGTGCCTCACTTAGATTTTTGCACTTAATTGATATTCAGTAAATCTCAGTGTATGACTTAATGAACTTCTTTAACAAGGGAGGCTTTGAATAACCTCAATTTTTAAAATATCGATTGGAAAAGTTATTTGATACAACAGTGATTTATGAACTTGTTTGTTTAATTTTAATAGTAGTTTATAACCTTGTTTATTTTCAATACCCTGGAGAAAAACATAAAATAAGGTAAAAATAAGAGTTCATTTTTTCACAGAAAAATAGGAAAAGTCAGACTTAGAGGCATTATTCCTCCCTTTAAAATCATAAATTAAGCCCCGTGTGGCTCAATGGTTGTGCATGGAACTATGAACCAGAAGGTCAGGGATCAATTCCCAGTCAGGGCACATACCCAACCAGGGAGTGTGCAGGAGGCAGCTGATCAATGACTTCCTCTCATCATGGATGTTTCTATCTCTTTCTCCCTCTCCTTTCCTCTCTGAAATCAATAAAAATATATTTTTAAAAAATCATAAATGAAAATTCCAGGCTTACTATGAAGACAGCTCTTCTCTTCCCGAAACCCTAAAAGTTGCTGTACCTTTGATCCCAGGCTTCTTTGCCGTGTTCACCGCTGCCATGAACATGTACTCACTGTTCGCATCGTGCACACTGGCTTGATGCTTCTGAAAGAGAAAGTCAGACAACAGGTTGGACATCTGCTCTCTCCCATCTCCATCCCTGTTTTTGTTTGTTTGTTTGTTCGTTTGTTTGTTTTGATTTTTGGTTTATTTGTTTACTGTTTTCTATTCTTTGTCGGACTGGTATGTGACAAATGTTATAATGGGACTTAGGGTCCTGGCTTTCAACTAAGTAGGAGAACAAAACGAAAAGGGCTTTAAATAAAGAGCTGACTTCCTCATTTTGGCCTTTATTGTCTTCCGTAGAATTAGATCATGGGCTTTATCTCATTCCTCTTCATTCTTTATCTCCTTTTTTCTACTCCATTTGGCACAAATATACCCACTGCTACACGTGGGTATTAGCAGACTTGCATCATATTCAGGGAGGTATAAGTTCTTTGAGAAGGTGTATTGCAAAAGGCTAAAAAGAATATTCTCAGCACAGATTTTTGTTGTTGTCATTATTGTTGTTGTTTTATCATTCTGCATAGCTTTTCAGTGGTTTTTCATAAAAAAAATAAGGAGCTCTAATAATTTACCATGGAAACAAGCTAGCCATTTACTTCTCAGCTACTACTGGTACCTTATAAGATTTTATTACTGATTATTTCTTAATTAGCCAATGGAGTAAAATAGAACAGTTTCCTCTTTGTCCCGACTCTTAGGAAGCTTAGGATAAAATGTGCAGCCCACATTAAATAATTTTTAAAAGCAAGAAACATCAATTTTTATGTTTTTACCTTCCTCCTGACTTTTTGTCTTTTATGGGCTTCAATTATCTCATATTTGTTAACATATCTCTTTGTAAGCCATTGAATAAGTTTTGAAATGAAGCAGTTGTAAAGCTTAGTTTAGTTAGTAGGTATATCTTGAGAGAAAAAAATATATAGTCTTCCTGTTGATCCATGTACTCTGATAAGAGTAATATGTACTTTGATGAGTAAGTTTCCACTGATGTTCCTAAGTAAAGTTGATTCAACAAAAGGTAGATATTGCTCACCTTATTTTTAAGCCAACAAAAAAATGTACATCCAAAAATGAAGACAACACCAAAAGCTGCACATCCTATGGGTAGCCAGAACTTCAGCTGGCAGCAAAACTGTGATTCTGGGTTAGAAAAAAAGAGATGTTAAGAACAAACTCTAAAAATCAAATCTCCTCTTTCAGGGCTGAATCCCAAGGTGGTTTGTTTTTTTTTTATATGTAAAGAACGATTTAATCAAATGAGCTTATCTTCATTCATTGCAACCATAAAACCCAGTAAATAGTAAAACATCATTTTAGTATTATAACCAGGATCCAAAAACTAAAACCTAAAAGACTGTAAGCACAAATATGTTTTCAAATGGGACTAATAAAAAGGACTTTTCTATCTATACTTTTGCAAAAGAATAAGTAGAAAAAAGTAATGACATAAAACTGTTCTTTTTAGTCATCTCACTGAATTCTGCAAATTCAGCAAAAACCCACAGCCTTATGTGAATAGAACTAATAGTCATTAACCATGGGTTTGGATATTTGTCTACATTTTTCCTGATTTTTGATGGCATATGTGTTTTAGTTATTTTTTCATATTTTTATTGATTTAAGAGAGGAAGGGAGAGAGAGAGGTAGAAACATCAATGATGAGAGTCATTGATTGGCTGCCTCCTGCATGCCCCACTGGGGATTGAGTCTGCAATCCAGGATTTGCCCTGACTGGGAATCAAACTGCGACCTCCTTGTGCACAGGTCAAACCACTGAGCCATGCCAGCTGGGCAATGGCATATTTGTTTTAGAGACAGCATGATCTATTTCTAACTCAGCAATCTACATTATCAAATGGCATATTACAGATTAATATCTATTATTATTAATAAACTAGAGACCTGGTACATAAAATTCGTGCATTGGGGGTGGGGGGTATCTCAGCCCAGCCTGCCCCCTCTCACAGTCTGGGAGCCCTCAGCGGGGAGCAGGCCTAAGCCACAGTCTGGCCTCCCTCTGCAGGAGGTGACCAGGCTGATCAGGGGGAGGCGACATCCCCATCACCCCACTGCTGCTGCCACTGCCAGCCACCACAGCTGCCAAGGTATTTTCATCGACATGGACTCCAGTCCCTTCACCATGAAAAATGATAACTTTGTTTAGGCATTTTCAAGATGTGTCTTTCATAGGATATGTTTCCATTGATTTTTAGAGAGCTTGGAAGAGAGAGGGAAAGACAGAGAGAAACATCAGTGTGAGAGGGACACTTTGATTGGTTGCCTCCTGCATGAGCCCTGGTGTTGGCTATGGTCAGGGAGGAGCCTACAACCTAGGTACATGCCCTTGATCAGAATCCAACCAGACCCTGTAGTCAGCAGGCTGAGGCTCTGTCCACTGAAACAAACCGGCTTCAGCAGGATATGACATTTCTTAGCCCCTCCAGCTTTCATTTTTTCCTCCAGGACTGAGGTGGAAAAACCCTAGATCACCTTCTTGGAGTCTTATTACCCAAGTTATCAAGAATACTGCAAGTGGCAGTGTACAGGGAGCTTAGCCAATGAGTGGTCAGAAAAGTTATAAAAGGTATTTTTCTCTGCAGCTCATACACAGAAGCCCCCAGTGTGTGTCCGCTGGGGTGGGGTCATGCTCCAAGCTGTGCCACAGGCTGCTGTGAGCAGGCCCCCACCCCTGTGTGTGTCCACTGGGGGCCTGCTCCCAGCCATGCTGTGGTGGCTCAGAGCAGGCGCTCCTGTGTGTTGTGTCTCTGCTCTGGCCCGTCCCCATCTCCAGCCTCCCCTAGGCTGCTGGGGCTGGGGGTGGCACTCAGTCCCCTCCCATCCATCTGCATGCACAGCTGACTCCTGAGCCAGTCCATCCCAGCTAACTTGCATATTACCTCTTTATATATATATAGATCATTCCTTACATATTTTCATCATAAGTAATTGTCATCAATTGCACCTAAATGAACTCCAACCCAAAATATACTTATTTTTTTTTCATTAGCAAAAAAAGTTGTCAAAATGCATATGTATATTTACATTCAGAAGATGAAAACAATATCTTACCGTAAATATGCAAATATTCGCTCCTGATCTTCTCTCGAAAAGGAGGAGGATCAAAAATTGATAGTTTGCAGGAGTAATAGCTGTCATGAGAACTGTCCAAGTTATTCAGAAAGTAAGAGACACTGTTATTGGATGGTTGACAGGATTCCAAACTCTGTTTGGATATGATGTTTCCGTTCTTTGTCTTACTGAAATCACAAATTATTTGCGTCCCTTTCATCAACTCCATTCTAAATTGCTGGACATTCTCAGAGCATTTGCATAACATTTGTACACCTCCATTGTGAAATGTAAATATTTTAGACTGGGCAAAATCGATTTTTTCTGGATAAAAAGGGGGAAAAAAAAACAACATTTTAGGAATAGGTTGCCCTAATAATTATATTTGAATACAAAAGTAATCTCTTCATAAAGTCACCTCTATTGTATAAGAATGGAAAAAAAAAAACACTTCACAACAATAAAGAACATAATAGTTAAAACTGTGCCCTAGAAGAACCCTAAACAGAAGCTTGTTTGTCATATATGAATATATAATATGCAGCATATTAGACAATATATTTACAGAGTATGAATGAAACAGATATTGTTCCTGACCTTTGGCAACTTCTATATAGGAAAAAGATGGTAAACAAATAAATATGCACCATGATTTGTGTAAGGTATGGAGAACTAATTGAATGAAGGCGGTGATACTGGTTCTAATTTTTATTGTAAAATCAAAAATGCCACTTTTTGGCTGGTGTGGTTCAGTGGTTAAGCATTGACCTATGAACCAGGAGATCACGGTTCGATTCCCAGTCAGGGCACATGCCTAGGTTGTGGGCTTGATCCCCAGTAGGAGGCATCCAGGAGGCAGCCAATCAAAGATTCTCCCTCATCGGTGATATTTCTATCTCTCTCTCTCCCTCTCCCTTCTTCTCTGAAAGCAATAAAAATGTTGTTTTAAATAAGAAAATGCCACTTTGGAGGATCCAAGATGGCTGCGCCCAGGTGAACACCTAGCCGCAGCCGCACACAACAATTTCAATAAAATACAACTAAAATATAAAACGGACATTGCCCAGAACTACAGGAAGGTTGACTGACTGGAAATTCTACAGCGAGAAGCAAGGAGAAAACCAGAAGGAGGCGCGGAGGAGCTGGAAAAGCCCAAGGTACGGAGACGTGGCGCGCGGAGAGGACGGAGCCGGAGAGGAGGGAGGCCGAGTGCCTGGCGGGCGTTCCCTAGCGGAAAGGAGAGAAAAGCTCCGACTGTGCTGGGCCCCCAACTGCTCTGAACCCCGGTTCTGGGCCAGACCCCGGGGACTCAGGCTCAGCCATAGGGAGCCGGGCTGTAAGGCGGAACCCCGGGGAAGCGGCGAAAGGAGGTCCCGGAGGCGCGCACATTGCACGCAGAGAAGGGACGGTCGGCTGTGCCGCGGGATTGCCCTGACGGGAAGGAGACTGGGGCTCCAGACTGCTCTGAACGCCACCTCCAACTCCATTTCCAACTGAACTGAACCCCAATACCGGGCTCATTGTGGGAGAGCATAGACTGTTTGGCAGCAGGCGAAAATCGAGGGCACCTTTCTCTCAGAGGCGCTGGCAGCAGCGAGCACTGAAGGACCCGCATAGGGCGGGGCTGACAGAAGCCAAAGCTGCAGGCTCCACCCTGAAACCCCGTCCCATCTGTAACTGCGAAATGCGACAACAAAATAGATCACAAACGAAAGAAATGGAGGACAAAAAGCGTCTGGATATAGAGTTCAAATCTACGCTTATAAGTTTTTTCAAGAATTTCTTAGAAAAGATGGATAAGGGCTACGAGGATATGAAAAGAGATCAACTAGAATTAATAAGGAGTCAACAAGAAATGATAAGGGATCAACAAGAAATAAAGAATACATTGTCTGAAATAAAAAATATTTTACTGAGTCCTAAAAACAGAAGGGAAGATCGCAAGAATCAAGTCAAAGATTTGGAACATAAAGAGCCAGAAGACACTCCTCCACAGAAGCTAGAAGGCAAGAGAATCCAGAAAATTGAAGATAATGTAAGAAACCTCTGGGACAACTTCAAGCGAACCAACATCAGAATTATGGGGGTCCCAGAAGATGAGAGAGAGCAAGATATGGAAAACATACTGAAAGAAATAGTGACAGAAAACTTCCCCTACCTGGTGAAAGAATTAGACTTACAAGTCCAGGAAGCGCACAGAACTCCAAACAAAAGGAATCCAAAGAGGACCACACCGAGACACATCATTATTAAAATTCCAAGAGCAAAAGACAAAGAGAGAATATTAAAAGAAGCAAGAGCAAAGAAGGTAGTAACCTACAAAGGAGCACCTATACGATTGTCAGCTGACTTCTCAACAGAAACCATGCAGGCCAGAAGGGAATGGCAAGAAATATTCAAGGTGATGAATAGCAAGAACCTACAGCCAAAAATAATCTACCCAGCAAAGCTATCACTCAGAATCGAAGGCCAGATAAAGAGCTTCACTAATAAAAAAAAGCTAAAGGAGTTCATCACCACCAAACCAGAATTATATGAATTGCTGAAGGGGGTTCTTTCAGAAGAGAAAGTAAACAAAGATAAAAATTATGAACAACAAATACATAACTATCAACAAGTGAATCTAAAAACCAAGGAAATTAAAAAAATCTGATGAACAATATTAACTGTTGAATATAATAGAATCAGAGGTATGGAAGGGGAGTGAACTGACGATTCTTGGGGTAAAGGGGAGAGGGGGGCGTGGGAAGAGACTGAACATAAACTGTGCACCTATGGATGAGGACAATGGGGAGAGGGGAAAGGGCAGAGGGTGGGATGGGAACCTGGTGGAGGAGAGCAATGGTGGGTGGGGGGAAAGGAACATTTGTAATAATATGAACAATAAAAACTTATTAAAAAAAAAAAAAAAAAAAAAAAAAAGAAAAAAAAAAAAAAAGAAAGAAAATGCCACTTTGAGGAAATTATTTTTAATATTGAAATTGAGGGAGGATTTACACTTAGTCAAACAAGGAGAGTTTTGGGAAGATATTTTGGGAATGAAACAGTTAAGAAAAAGTTTTTAAAAGTACAATAGCTTACACTAAAAATAAGTGATAATATTTAAATATACATTGATAGTATACTCTCTTGCTAAAGTGTAGAAGAACAGATGCATCATTTTCAAATGATAGAAATGTGTGTCTTCTCAGAACCTCATCCAATAAAAACTAAATTAAGGTCTGATGAAAAAGATAAGGCCCCAAATATTTATTTACTGTTTCATTTTTTAAAATTAATTTTAATCTTCTAGGAAGACAAAGTTGTTTTTGAAAGCTACATAGGAATCACAGAAGGAGGAGACTGAGATGGTTTTGGCCTAGCTACAGATTCTGAGTTATTGGATTACTCAGCTCAGCCTGCACCCTTTTGCAGTCTGGGAGCCCTTAGGGGATGTCCAACTGACAGCTTAGGCCTGGCTTGCGGCTGAGCAGCACTGACCACCAGGGGACAGCTAATTCATTGAGCATCTATACCCTGGTGGTAAGTGCACATCATAACGACCTGTCATTTTGTCATTTTGTCAATTTGCATATTACCCTTTTATTATATAGAATAAGTTCAAACTGTGCATTGTCTTCCTTTTTTTCCTCTTCCTTTTTTTTAAAAATGTGAGAAAGTTTTATGCTGAAATTGTTTTGGGGAAATATTATCATGAAAGTTTTCTACTTGTTTTAAAATTTCTATATATATTCTGAAATGTTTGTATATTTTGGGGTTTTTTTTTTTCATCCATATACATACTTGTTTTATATAGCAAACATATTATTTTGTTTTTCTCCATTGTCCTTTAATGATATATCATAAATGTTCCATTTTGACATAGTCATCATAATTATCCTTTTTATGGTGGTATAAAAGGCCATAATGTTAATCTATCATAATTTGTTAAAGCATCTACTAATGCTGAAAGAACTGCTCCAATTTATAATGTGATTGGCATTACGCAGGAGGATGCATTTACTAGGACTCTACTTGCACAAATTTTATTTAAAATTTTACTTAAGATTTTTTATTAATTTTATTTAAGGTTTGCCACAGTTACTTATTTTTCTTAATATATTCAGGCTTCAATGCAAATCTATCATATTACTTGGGAATAGATTTTCAACTTGGGGTTTGCTTGTGAATATACACACAGGTATTCTAGCTTTCAATATGGCAGTCCAGGTTGTTCAAAATCACCCCATACCCTAACAACTAAAATGCTGAATAAAATGTCTTGAAATATTATTAAAAGAGAGGAAAGTAGTTTAAAAGTACTAGGTTAAACTTGAAGAACCAGAACTCAGAGATATAAGCAGAGCTTAGGAGCTACTTTTACTCTGAAAGCACTTGCTGTTCTCCCAGATTCAAACTTTTGTTTTCCTGTTTCAACTCCCAGAGTGTGAAAAGTGAGAAATCTAGTAGGAGATCTTTTACTCAATAAGCTGGGATCCCAAAAGGTTACATCCTTGGAGTACAGGTAAACCAGAAGTAAACCAGCCCTCATGCAGATTATAAGCCACCTTTGAATCTCTTCAGTGGTCTATCTCAATTCTTACATTTTGTTTAAAGTGATTTTGGATTATTATTACCCAGTGGCTTTAGAAAATAAAAATGCAAACTATTCCAGGAAGAAAAAATTTACATCTCAGGCCTCACATTATATTTACAAATAATAATTAAATACAATGACAAACACACTATAAAAAAATAATCAGACACAAAGGGAAACATAACAGAAACAACAGACTACCAAAACAATTATATATTTGAATTATCAGACCCACAAAATAAAACAATTGAGCTTACTATGTTTAAGGAAACAAAAGACAAAGTTATAATAATAATATCTGCAGAGCATAGAAAACTCAAAAAAGATAAACTAATTTGAAAAAAAACACACAACAACTAATACTGGCAAAAACCACACAGATTAAAAACTCACTGGAAAGATTGAGTATGAAAGGTAAAGAGAAAGCTGATAAACTGAAAAAATAGGCTAGAAAATTTATTCACAGTGGAGTCATAATCCACAGATTCAAGAATCCCAACAAATCACTAGCAGGCACCTGCAAAATACTTACATCTACACATAGCATAATGAAAATCCTAAAAGGAGAGAGAGAGAGAGAGAGAGAGAGAGAGAGAGAGAGAGAGAGAGAGAGAGAGAGAGAGAGAAGAGGAAGAAGAAGAAGAAGAAGAAGACTGATTATCTTCAAGGAAGCACCTATTAGATTGACAGGTGATGTTGCAACAAACATAAAAGCCATGATACAGTGAAATTGTGTCTTATATCTTCAACGTGGTGAAAGAAACCACCTATAAACCTAGAACATACTGTCTAGAAAGACAGTAAAGGTATGTGTAAGTTAAAATTTTGATAAGTGAAGTATGCATGTTGTGATAATGACTAAAAGGATAGATAGAAACAGAATATATAACCTCAGTGAATATAACAAAGTTCAGTCTAAAAGGGGAGAAGAGTTGGAATAGACATCAGGAAGGAAAATACAGGCATGAAAGACTTCTATGTGCTGACAATGTTTTATTTCTTAATGTTTGTGGTTGTACGAATGAGGTAGTATGCTTTATAACTTACTCATGGACAGAACATTTATATTTGCTCACTTTTCTTTAGAGATGTTTTGTTCTAGAATTAAATTTTTTAAAGTATAGAAAAACAATGCTTAGTTCATTTTTAAAATAGAAGGAATAATATAAGCTAAGAGGAAAGAACCAATAGCATGAGTATAGATGAAGTCTGTATTATATGAAAATGAAAGTTGTTTTGCTTGGGGACTTACTTGTCTGAGTAAAGTATGTGCTACTATTGTTTTGATGCTTATGTCTCTACTGCTCTACTGTCTGCTGTAGAAGATAAAAGCAGTGGGCTGGTTCCTTTAGAAATAATCATAGTAAATCTCCCAGGGACTTTACAATGGCACTAAGTAAACCACAAAGATATCTTGGAGTAAAAGTTTCTGCAGCCACTGAGTGTACAAACAGACAGAAATGCATCGCTCTCTATTTCTGAAGATGATTTTGTCATCATATTTTTTCCCCTTTTGTGTCCACACAAAATGGTGGACAGTACAAGATGGAAGAAGTCCAATTCAGTGGTTCCCAAGGAAACCAAAAACAAATTCTGGCTCTGGCATTAGCAAGCCTCTGTGACTAGAGTAGCCCTCTTGACTTCAGTCTTTTCACCTGTGAAAGGATTAGTGCCATGGTTATGGTTAGGGTTAGGAAGTTAGAAAACATCTTAAAGTTTTCTCTAACTACTAGTCTCCATGGATCCAGGACCAGAACATACCATCTGAGACTGCAAATAACCAAGAAAGCTATTACTTTGTTGTTGGGTCTTCCAGAGAAGAAACCATGTTCCTATAGTCCCCCCCTCTGCCCAGCATCTTAGTGAGCTGTTTCAGGGCGTTAGGAAAAATATAAATGAATGAGACTATCTTATTTGCCCATAAAAGTATTTTGGTAGGGCTAGAAAGACTATCTCAAGTTTTCTTGAGTGACAGTGCCAAGGGTTTGTGCCATTGACATCAGAGGAGTAAGTGGAGATATGCTCCTAAGTGTCATTTCTACTGGACATGCTTAATTTTTTTATTTTATCATAATTCATGTAAAAATTACTGGTCATCTCTTTATTATCAAACTAGAGGCCCAGTGCAGATTCATGCACTGGATCCTTGGCCTGGCCTGTGGAAATTGGGCTGAAACCAGCTCTCTGACATCCCCTGAAGGATCCCAGATTCCAAGAAGGTGACTCACCCCAGAATCTGGCCCCCTCCTCTCTGGTTCCAGGTGTGTTACCCAAGAACTGCAGCTGCCAAGTCATTACATCTCGGCAGCTCCTGCATGGAGCATCTGCCCCTTGGTGGTCAGTGCATTTCATAGCTACTGGTCGAATGGTCAAATGGTCAAACGATTGCTTAGGCTTTTATATATATAGATGTAGCGATAAACAGCCTGACTTAAGTTTCTACATATTCAGTGCTTAAGCTCTCCATCTGAAAAACCACTTGGCAAATCTGTTTGCAATTTGAATGGTTTCAACTAAAGAAACTAGGTATGGCATTTAATGGATTGCTTCATAATTATTTTGGCATCTACAGAACAGATATGCTCAAATACCTAATCACAAATTCTCCTTAATCTTTGCTGACATTTGAAAAACAGTATCAAAAAGGAGGTTATAACTATCACCAAGACTCAAGTATTTAATGGATAGATAGACACTTTATGGAAAATCTGTGCATTATTTTATACAACAAGAGAAGCAGCTAGAATCTTTAATTCACGCTCCCTGGATGTTTTTATCTCCAAGTCTAATTAATATCCAACCACCATTTTTATAGCCAGTGCTTGGGTGTCATTTCTGCTTGATCAGTTCCTCTGCCACATCAATAATTAAAAATTGCAAGTGTCCCCTTTACCAGTCTCTTTCATCTTGCCCTTTGTTCCTTTCTCTTGTGCTTGAATTTTTTCCAGATACCAACTCTTAATATTAAATCATCCTTCCAAATGTCCTCACCCACACTATCCTCATTCTCCCTAACATATCATCTCTATCTCAAATACCCATACATTCTCATATACATTGCTTGTCCATGTTTCAGACACCCTTGTACCAGTCAATATCCCCACACTCATTCATATTTTCTGTAACATCAACCTCTACCCAGCATCATATGTAGTCTGACCTGTTAAACTTAGAAATCATACATCAAGTCTGATTCTTCCATGTACAGACAACTGACGGCTTAGGCAGTTTCGATTATTTGTCTATAAGGTCACATAACTTCTTGGGTGCATGAAATATTTGGGGTTTAATTTAAGATTGGAGTGCCACTAGCAACAACCAAGGGAAGGGTTATGGAAGCAGGGAGCCATATGAAGCTAAACGGTGTTCACCACAGACTGAGTCTAATAAGACCACTGTTAAAATCTGTCTATGGGAAGAAAGTCTAATTTCCTGTTTTATGCCCAGTAGAATGTTTTCACTTCATCTAAACTACAACTGTCCAAACCAGCATCATCTATCCCTGGGACTATAAGAACTTCCTAACTCTCCGTTGTCATTCTTTCCCACCTACCATCCATTTTCTTCAAGGAAACCAGTATGATTTTCTAACACACAAAATTGGATAGTGCCATTGTCATGCCTGTATCTCCCAAGTTCATAAAGACGTATTTAGATGATTAATGATTCTCTTGTCTTTTTATGTCTTTAGAGGGAAGGTCAGGTTTAAATCTGGTTGGTTATTAGGACCGCCAGAGTGCGCAGTCATTATATTTGTCCAATGTACAGGGGCTCTGGGACCAATGAGTATTCTAACACACCTAGATGTTTCATAACCACAGCATGTGAGTGATTTCTGCTACAATAATCATGCTATGTCTTTTAGCCTTTAATACATTATTAAAAATAGGAATATGTTCTCTTGAATCTTGGTAAGGAGTCTTAAAATTTTGTTATTAATTATTAGTTTTTTTTGTTGATATTGTATCTATTTACTTCTTGTTGGTACTCTCAGATTATAAATACTGTAGAGCAGTGTGCCTTTTTCATTTCATGGCACACATAAACTAATTACTAAAATTCTGTGGCACACCAAAAGATATATTTTTTGCCAATCTGACAAAAAAAAAGTTAAATTTTGACTCATTCACACTGGATGGCTATTGTTATGTTGGCTGTTGTCATTTTTTTTTGTTTGTTTGTTTGTTTTCACAATCTAAGGGAAAGAAGTCAATATCCCTGACTAAATAGTCAGATATTGCACATTTTAAAGATTCTTGGGGCACACCAGCTGAAAATCACTGCTCTAGAGAACAGGTACTATATCTTCTTGATCATGTTGACTACATGTCTGTAGGGCACAATCTTTTCCAAAGAGGTTCAAACCTGTTAACTGCTGCTAACTATGATTTGTATAATATTACTATTGATATCCATGGACTAATGTTTTCAAGAGAAAAAACAGAATCTTTATATTAGGTGACCTTTCTTTAGGTTTTCAATTTTTTTCAGATAAAAGCATTTGCCTCTTTGTTTTGGGGAGCTGTTAAGAAAATTTTCTGAAGAAAAATGTATTCACCATAGTGCCCTATGGTCTAAATGTTTATTTACAAGTTGATTCATTTAATATCTAAACTATTTCATTTCTTCAGTATAAGACAGTCTTGTCTGAACCCATCCTGCCAGGACTCTTTGTAAGCAGTTGTACTATCCCCGGTTGAAAATCTTTTGACAAAAACATTCAGAAAATCCACACAGTGCAGGGATGTGAGACAAATCAGCAATTTGACTTTGTTCTCCTTAGCTCAGACTTCTAACCACAAACCTCCCAAAGGTGTCAGGGTGATAGAAAGATAAGATCTCCTGAGTTCACATTATTGATAGTGCTTATTAAACACATTTTCTTTAATCAAACCATGATAAGCTTTAGCTGAGCACAGCACAGGAATGTGACATAGAGGCAAGTTCTAAAAATTGCAACGTTTATTTTTAGGCTTCTGTTACATTTGATCTTTTACTAAGAAATTCTAAAAATGTGCTTTCTAACACTTTTTTTTCTCCTTTCATAAAAGCATTGTCACTTCTTATGAGTTCTACTAGCTAAAAATTTAATACATAGATCATTTCTATATTTGTATTATTATTCAAAGGCACCCATAAGTGACTGAAATCAGTAGGAAGAGTAGGCAAAAAAAAAAAAAAAAAAAAAAAAAAAAAAAAAAAAACCTAAATCCAAACACTTAACATTAACTAGGGAAAAGGCCAAAAATGTGGAAAAGGAGGAAATGTAAAATAAAAAATAAACAAACACATACACACACACACACACACACACACACACACATACACACACGACATGTGAATTGTTTGTATGCCCCATACTCTCTAAGGAACTTTATACTGGGGAATAAAACAAGCCTTGTCCTCTAAGTCAAATGAAAGATTAATTTTCTTCTAGTAAAAACCGATTTTCTTCACAAAAATTGAAAAATCCCAGAGGTGAAATAAAACTTTGCAGCAAATACTCACTAAGTAATTAATTTGCAAACAAGTTATTTCTTCAGTTATTTCATTGCCATTGATTTGAAATTGTCCTCCTAGGAAAATCACATGAGATTAAAATAGACCCAACTCTCTTCCAGGGGGAGGGAGAGAGGGTTTTGTCAGTACTCACAAATATCCACATACTTCATTTCCTTCAGCTGCTGGGCAAAGCCCTTAGGGCACGCAGACAAGGTGTTCACTGGGTGAACTTGTTCACATTTAAGGCTCCAGTGACTCACACCTTTTTCTCAAGCCCACCCCTCCCCTTGGCTCCAGGGAATGTTTCCCATTTCCTTTCAACATCTCCACCTGGAAATCCCCTGACGCCCCAAAATTAGCATTTCCAAACTGAATTCAATATTCACTCACAAACCCCAAAACCTCATGCTTTGAGGGAGTCACTTGTCCAACTCTCAGAAACTCAGAGTCGTCCTATTCCTCCCCCTCTGACTCTCCTAATCCAATTGGTCACCACAGCTCAAGGATGTCTTTTGAATCCCATGGTTTACCTCCCCTCCCATTGCCAATCCAGGTCTTTCAATGTCTTCCCTCGTCTGTGAAAGCATTTTCTTAACTGTCTTTCTCAATAGCAGTCTCTCTCCTCTTGAGTCTCTTCTCCAGGTTGCTCCCAAAATTGTATTTTCAAAAAGCATTTCACTCCCCAGCTTAAAAGGTCCTATTGCATTGTTGCTTACGACGTAAAAATAGTCAAAAATTTTTGCCATGACACAAAATTCTTTGACCAGCTCAGACAGTATATGTAAGCCATACCAAAAATGTTGGCCATTCTTTTTACATTGTTACTTCCATTTCCATAGACTAGGATATATCCTATTACCCCTTTATCTGCCTAGAGAAACCCTCATTCATTCTTTAAGAATCATTTTGAATTTGTCCCTTCCCCCACAAAAAACAAAAACAAAAACAAAAAACCCTCCTATTTCTATTCTCTCAATAGTGTTTTGTTTACACCAGTATATTTGTAATTCATATATGTTTAGAGCATAATTATTTTTGCCTATCTTTCTCATTTAACCATGAGCTTCACAAGAATAAGAACTGCTGCCCTGCCAGTGTGGCTCAGTGGTTGAGGGTCAATCTATGAACCAGGAGGTCACTATTTGATTCCCTGTCAGGGAATTCAGGCTTGCTTGATCCCCAGTAGGGGGCGTACAGGAGGAAAACCTCAATCATGGATGCTTCTATCTTTCTCTCTCCCTCTCCCTTCTTCTCTGAAATCAATGAAAATATATTTTTAATAAAAGAATAAGGACTGCATCATGGTCCCCAAAATAATGCCAGGACCTGGAACATATTAGAAGCTCAATAATATTAAATGAATAAATATATAGAAAAATATAGAGGATAAGCATGGTGGCAACTGTCCTGCAACAGGCTGAGCAGAGCAAGAAAGGCAGAGCAAGAGAACCTATTTACCATCAGAGGACACTGGTTTCCCAGTCCAAAGACAAAGACTCATAATGATGGGAAACTCAAGATTTTAAAAATCTGAGCTTGTTATATAGTTACTGGGCCTGGTAATCAATGCATGTAGAAAGCTATTGTTCCAGGGACTGGAATGTATGACTGGACCTGACCTGACTTTAGGAGGCCTGCCAGCAATTCGACCTCTGTGCCCCAGGAGGACTGCAAGGGACCAAGAGGGACCAAGACGATATCTGAGTCATGTGCTCCAGGGAGAGGACATCTGCCCCCCCCCCCCCCCCCCAGGACACAGATGAAGAATTACCAGTCATCAGAGGAAGGGATGCTGGGAAAACCACCAGATTGCAGCTCTCATCTGAGTAACCATTTTCCCTGAATCCCAAACCCCTTACCAATTGTTTTCCTGAATCCCAAACACTTTACCTACTCTTTTCTTCTCATAAAAAGGGTCAGCTTGAGATGAGCTGGGAGACAGAATTTAGGGTGTATAACACACCATCTTCTCAGATCTCTGTCCACCTGAATAAAATATCATAAAGATTCAAGCCTTGTCGCTACTTATTGGTTCTGTTAGTGACAGGTAGCACTAACACAGGCCTTTCTGGTTTCAGTGCTGAATGATTCCAAACCAATCCTCTGAGGCTCAGTAGGTCTAGAAGTTATATAAATATCTAAGCTTTCAAAAGCTTCCAAAAATAACAGCAATAACTTACAAGCATGGAGTGCTTCTTATATAACGAGTACTGTGTTAAATGTATTGCACGTATTTGTTGTTCATAACAGCCTTTTCAGTCAAATTGTCTATTTTTATCCTTGTTTTACAGATGAAGAAACTGTGGTTTTAAATAATTGGCCCACGGTTATAGAGCCAATATATGGTAAAGCCATAATTTGGACTAAATAATAGGAAGCCAGAGTCCACACTCTTAAAGAGTCACTTAGTGCAGTGGTCGGCAAACCGCGACTCTCGAACCACATGCAGCTCTTTAGCCCCTTGAGTGTGGCTCTTCCACAAAATAACACGTGCGGGCGCGCCCATACAGTGTAATTGCAACTTCGTGGCCCATGCGCAAAAGTTGGTTTTCGGCTCTCAAAAGAAATTTCAATGGTTGTACTGTTGATATTTGGCTCTGTTGACTAATGAGTTTGCTGACCACTGACTTAGTGCTTTAGGCTAGATTTAGAAGGTATTTTCAGATATTTATTTTCCTTCAGGATATATTGGGTATATAATTGTCCCAAACACTTAAAGTAGTCACATTGGTGTCACATGTATGTTGTGATTGTAATTTCTTAGATATGAAATTATATATGCTTAACACATTGATCCTGCAAAGACGTCTGGATCTTTGCTCTAACAGGGTTTAAATTCATAATGATTATTCTGTCACCTGCCTGTAAAAATGTAAAAATATGAATTCACATATACAAGAAACTCTCATCATATTTAAATAAGTGCAAACAGATACTACTATGAGATTTTTGCTTTGACCTATATAGTACAAAATGAAAAGAGTTTTAATCATGAGGGCAATAGAGATATTGGTGATAGTGGCATAGTTGAGTCATGGATGGACTTTTTTGGTGCTGAGCCCAAGGAGACTATAAACTTGTCTGCTAAATTCAAAAAAGTTACATTTAAACGCTCTTTAATGGATTATTGAAAGTCCCACGTCTATGTCAAATTGGCTCAAACAAAAGATTCTATCAGAACTGGTGGTTGACAGAATCAAAACTCTTGAGTCTGTCTTCCTCTTTTTTTTATTTAATTTTTTAATTTTTTATAATTTTTTTTATTATTTTTATTAAGGTATTATATGTGTACATATCTTTCCATTGCCCCCCACTCTTTTTATTTTTGATATAAAAACTAGAAGAGACATTCAAGTTTTGAGGCTCCACATTGAACTAAAAAAAAAAAAAATCAGCAGCAGCATATGAAGGTAACTCCAGGAGGTAGAAGCCTTCTATTTGTATTATATGCACATATGCACAAAAGAATTTAGTGTTCCAACAGAAAAAAGTCAGAAAAAATATTTTGTCAAAAAGTAACAAGTTATTTCAAGACTCCCACAGCCTTGCCTAAGGACAAAAACACTTTTGACTTATTTCCCTATTTGGCTTTAAATTTTTTAAAATTTGTTTCTGTCTTTTATTTATTTGTTTTTAGTGTTCAGTGTAGGAAAGGTCTTGCAAAATTTCATAGACCTAAAATGTGTGAGGTAGTTCTTTCTATAGACAGCCATGTTGGGATTCTGCTTCCCTTCCCAACCTCATCTTGCATCACCCCCCACGCCTCCCTTCTCTGTACTCAGGCACATTGCCTTCTTCCGGTTCCATGGCCTTACCTTATTCCCTCCTGCCATTGGTCCGTAGCACTTACTCTCCTCTTGGTACGGAATGTTCCTCCCAACCCTCACACCATTCTCCCCATTTACTCCTACTTGTCCTTCACATATCAGTTTAAGTACCACTTCACACAAAAGGCGTCAATGAACCATGCTCTCCAATACCACCTCTACACCCACCCTGTCTATTGATAGATGGGCTTCTTTATTATATTCTTTGATAGAACTGAGTTCTACCTGTAATTATCACTAGTTAATGGGATTATATGATTAGTCCCTTTCTCCCAACCATTTATTTAGCTTCATGAGAGCAGGAGCTGACCTAGTTTTGCTCATCATTGTATGTACAGCAGCTAGCATAGTACCTCCTGAATAGCAAGTGCTTGGTGCAATATGAATAAGTGAGTGAATGAATAAATACATTTAATTCCAAAGCTATTTGTTTGTTGTTTATGTCACTAAATGATTCCACTGGGTTGTAGAAAAACCATAGTTACTAGATAAACAAGTTGTCGCAAACTGCCCTTGGGATTTATAAGTAGATCCTATTTCCTCATTCCTCGTTCTTCTTTACAAGAGCATTCCAGCCACCTTGAGCCACTGAGAGTCAAACATTTTGACGAATTTACTTTTGAGTGTGTGGTGTTTTTGTGTGTGTGAGTGTGTGCATGTGTGTGTTTTAATTAGTCTATTTCTTTGTACCACTAAAACAATTTATTATTTCTAGATGAGGTTATACCTACTAAAAGAGGTGATTTCACTTTTAGTATTAATAGAATTTCCCAACTTAATATAATTTCACTTTTCTTTTCCCAGCCTCAGACACATGGCTCAGAGTTAAAGATAAAATAAATGTAATACTAAATAAAACGTATAGAGTAAGAAGCAGTAGGAACATATATATTAGTTCAGTTGTAGATAGTATTATTTAAATTGTTTAAATATAGTCTGACATATGCCACCTGAGAGGAAGAATGAGAACTTCAGAACTATTACTTTTTTAATGTCTACAAGGACTGGGGTGTGTGTTTACATCATCAACTACTCCTTGGCCTTTTAGAGGGTCTCTCACACTTGCTGTTGAGAAAACTCTGTGGAGGTCTAGGCATTTCTGATAATAGGCCAACCAGATAAGATTAAAACAAAAATCCTTTTTTTCAAAGTCCTTCCATTTCATTTTCTCCTTCAGAAATAATTCCCAGCCCAATATCAGGACTTTTCATTTTCATTCCATTGATACAAGTCATTCTGCCTTTCATCTTTCTCTGAGAATAGTGGGCCACTCTTCTACTTTATCCACTAAAAGGTAACTCCAAGCAGGTAATTAAAAACTTTAATGGACTGATGAAAACTTCTTCTTTATCTTAAAACATAATATCAAAGGAAGCAGTACAAACTCAATGCCATTAACAGTAATATGAGTGATAAGTACCCTTAATCATCCATGTACATGGGCCCTTCTGCAATTGTTACTACTTTCAAAAAAAATTTTTTTTCTGTTTGATAGGTAAATTTTCTACCTTTGATTTTTCTTACTGTCACTTATTAAAGTTATAACCTAAGAAATATTCAATAGACCACTTACCTGTTAGAACTTCGACTTGGAAGTAGAAGAGAAAGAAATACCAAAGGTCCAACTTCATCTTTGGCAAGAACAGATGAAATCCTCTTCTACAGAGCTGAAAAAAATAACAGCAAAATTCATGTTCCTAGATGTTTTCTACTTGCTGGAAAGGAAGTGGCTTTGTGGGGGTTGATGCAGTGTCACACTTACCCTCAAGGCAAGGATGTGACTTTTTTTAAATGGCTCTTTATTGTTGAAAGTACTAAAATGCCCCCCTTTTGTCCAATAACCCCTCCACCCCACATCCACCCACTTCCCTAGGCAAGGATGTGACTTTTAATTGATGGCAGTGGCTGTACAAGAGGTATTATTGCTACGAGGGGGGTAAGCATAACTCGTGGATTGTCAATGATTGTGAGGACACAGGAAAAGTCTACCGTCACTCTGGTTCCAGTAAAACGAGTGAGAGAGACAATGCCTATTCTTTTCAGAACTACCCTCCTTTTCTGAAAAATAGATATTGGGATACCAGAATCTAAAAACAGACACATGATGAATAACATATTTTGGCACATTTCTGTCTTCCATTTGCCTGAGAGATGGAAAGCCTTTGAAATAAGACAAGAAATAAATGATATTACAGAAATGGAAATGGAGATATCTGAAAGAAGAGTAACATAGTAAGCTGAGAAATAATATTTACATGCCATTCATTGTTAATGACCATTTTCCAAAGGATGGAATCAGTTTTAATCCAACATATGCCCTGCTCTGCATGTTATAAAGGAGTCTATGGAAACCAGGACTCTACATGTATAACCTCAGATGAAAGCAAGAAAATGGAAAAGCCTACCCATGATTTATCTATCTTTGTAAGGAGATAGAATAACCAATAACAACAGTAATAATAATATAAATAATAAGATTTGCATGTGCACAAATGTTTTTTGTGAAAGAATACATGTTAATACAAAACATGTATAAAATTAAGTACAAAGTTGTATATAATATATTTAACATGCATAAAATATAATATAAATATAGCTAATATTTTTTACATTGTCTCACAAGTATTTCAGTGAATTAGTTGTGTATATTTATATTATGCTTTATGCATCTATTAATCTATGTAATCCTCGTAACCATCTTATGAAATTGGAACTACTAATCACCCATTTTACAGATAAGGAAAACTGGGGCACAAGACTGTCAAGTACCTGGCCTACCCTGTATGATTAGTAAGTAACAGGGCTGGGAGGTGATGAGCCACTGGCTCCAGAGTCCTCAGTCTTAAACAAGCAGGTGGAACCATTAACCACTAATGCCAAGGCTTCTGAGAATACCATCCAGGGGGCTAGACCAGCTTCCGGAGGTTGAAACCATGCTGGGTTTCTGAGAAGTGACAGGGCAGAACCAACTCTTAGCCTGCAGAGGTGACATCCAGGTAAAGTTGGAATCCATTGGGCAGGGCAGCCAAGGTGTCAGTCTGAAATGTCCAGACTTTAAAGTAGAAGCCAGGTTTGGGGTTCTAGCCCTCATTACTACAGAAGAGTAATTAGGAGGCTGGACCAGAGCCAAGGGGTTCCAAAGGGCAAGTAGGGGGCTGATTCTGCAGTGATTTCCCTCAGCTGCTGCTGTTTTCCCAGGCACCATTTTTAAGGCTCATAGGCCTCAGTAGTGGGTGTGAAAGAAGCTTTTGGAGAGATTGAGCTAGCCTGAACAGTAAAGACTGGACCCCCAGGACCCTTTAGGACCTGCTATCCTGATTTCTTCTTCTCCCTTCCACTGTACCCCAGACAGCATCAAGAGGAAATGCCTCCAGAGGCATTGTCATTGCATTGTAGTCTTTTTCCAGCAAAAACACAGGCAGAAGAATAATTGACTTTTTCTAAACTTCTTGTGGCCTACCTCTGGAACTAAGCACAGTGTGGAGAGCTTTTACTTTATTTGATAAAAGCTGTGTTCAGCTGTAGTGATGCTGGGGGAAATGAGGTGGACAGGGAGGAATGAACATTTACTGAGCACATGCTATGTGTCAGACATCGCGCCTCACACAATTATCTCATTTAGTTCTTACCGCTATAAGATAGATCCCATTATTATTCCCATTTCAAAGGTGAGGAAACTGATATTAAGTAACTTGCCTAGGATCACACAGTTGATAGGTGATTGAACCACACATGTCAATTCCAGATAAGGAAACTCTGAATTCCACACTCTTACTTACCACACTATACTCTCATGTTAGTCTTCATTTATCTAGCCAGAAATGACTGATAATGTGATTTTTTTTGCCTCATATTTTTTTAAATATATGTATTTTATTTACTTTTTACAGAGAGGAAGGGAGATGGGTAGAGAGTTAGAAACATCAACGAGAAAGAAACATCAATCAGCTGCCTACCCCACACTCCCTACTGGGGATGTGCCCACAACCAAGGTACATGTCCTTGACTGGAATAGAACCTGAGATCCTTCAGTCTGAAAGCCGATGCTTTATCCACCGAGCCAACCTCTGGCTTCATATTTTGATGGAAGAAGGGTACCTTTAGGTCCTAGACGAAGTTCCAAAATATTTGAACGCAAGAGATTTTCTAACAAAATTTAGGTGTGACATTTCAATCTCAAGAGGAGAAAATTACACAACTATAAACACAATTACTTACGGTTTTAGATATTCAGAACTACTTTTCATGTGCCTGCAAAATAAAATGGGCAAAAAATTTCCATTCACCGCACAGGAAGCACTCTTGTTTGCTTTTATGTTATTTTTTAAAATTATTCCATGACTTAAGAAGGTTTTGATTTGCGTGTGCAGATGCCTGTGTGTGCAAAGGTGGAGAATGGAAAGTCTGTTAGATTAAAAGTGGAGTGTTTATTATGACTTATCTTGTGGGCACCACAGTTCAAGGTAGTGTGTGCTTGCTTTTCTGAAGTTTCACCGGTAAATATTTTTCTTTTGCTTTGCTTGAAACTCACGGAAAGCAACATCTGCATGTTTAGGGGTCCACACACAGAGGCCATTGAGTCCAAACAACGGGTTAAAATGCGGTCCAAAGTACCTGTGTGTCACCTGACCTTGGCTTGCCTTTTTGAGATAGAAAAGCCCAGAAAGAGAGGGTTCTTCCTCATCAAAATTGCTTCTCTTAGCTCATTCCCTTGATTGTTGAGAGGCAACACCAGCCAGACACTTAGCCAGGAATCCCTGTGTCAGCCCTCTTCACTCTCCACTAATATATATATATATGGCTAATATGCAAAGTGTCCCCTCAGGAGTTCTACTGGGAGACCAGGAGTTTGATTGCTCACTATGACATGCACTGACCACCAGGGGGTGGCACAGAAGGAAGAGAGGCCCTGGCCTAGCAGCTGGAAGGCCCCAATCAGCCCTGATCACCAGCCAGGCTTAGGGACCATATCTGTTCATGAATTTCATACATTGGGCCTCTAGTTTACCAATAAGCCCCATTCTTTTATTTTCTTCTGTCACATGTTTTTCTCTCTCTCTTGCCAGGGTCACTGCCTTAGATCAGGCCTCCAGCATGTCTCTCCTGGTCTTTCTGTCCCCACTCTTGTTCCATTTCAACCTGCCTCCACACCAACCAGAGAAAGTAATCTTTGTAAAATGTAAATCTAATTTATCTGTGCTTCCCTGCTTAGCGTCCTGTCAGTCTAAGATAAGGCCCAAACTCCTTATAGGACCCTTGACCGTAGGCCTCCAGCTCCTCTCCTGACACATTTGTTCCTTCTTCCTCCTGCACTGACAGTGTCAGAACTATTGAATGATTCTGCCTTCCCCACATTCCCAAGCTAAGGCTTCCCCCACCTGCCAGGAGCCCTCTTCTTGTCCCCACACCCCCTCCTCACCAGCCCAGCTTCTTTTCTTCTGCAGAAATCCCACCATTCTTCAGATCTTTGCTTATATGCCCATCACTTCATCAAAAAACAAAAGCCTTTCCTGACCCATTCGTTTCACTTCCAGCCACTTCCATAACTAGTGTCCATTGGGTAGTTTTCCTGCATCCTCCTAAGGCCCCTCTATGTCCCCCATTCTAGAACTCATCATGCTACTGTAAAGACCTGCTTGCTTTCTTGCAGCCCCTACTGTGAGCAGCATCAGAACAAAAACCAAAGATGCCTTCTTTGCAGCCATATCTGCAATGCCCAACACAGTGCTGGGTCATAGCAGATGCTCCGTAACTGTCTCGACTGAATGAGTAGCTGAAGAATTATTGACTTTTGAAGAAACTATTGCCAACTAGCACTTTGCTCTTTGAATTGTAATGCATGATGTGAGGGCAGGAAATTATCAAGATGTTTCTGTATTTCACATTGAAATTAATCCAACAAATATTAAAAAATAACCATCCTCATTTAGCTCTTATCTGATCATTTGTCCATCCAAGTCATCAAACAAAAGAACCTCCTATTTTAACAGCCAAATCATATTTTCTCATTTAAAAATAATTAACCTATAAGGCTCTGAAAACCAGTTGCCCATTTCCACAAATGATAAATAAATCACAGTGTAAGATATGACTATAAAGTGATATTATTAATACTTTTAACACAAATATCCAACTTAGTCATAGCTTTCATTGGCAGCAAAGCTTTCATTCTGATGATGGTGCCATCGCTCAAACCATTATGAAACAGCCCTGGACCCCATTCCCTCAGTCCTGTCTTTTGATCCTGGACTGCCTTCCTAGAGCTCCTTCCTTCATTTATAAATCCTCTGATGCTGGGACCGGTTTGGCTCAATGGATAGAGCGTCGGCTTGGGGACTGAAGGGTCCTGGGTTCCATTCCGGTCAAGGGCATGTACCTTGGTTGCGGGCATATCCCCAGTAGGGGGGTGTGCAAGAGGCAGCTGATCGATGACTCTCTCTCATTGATGTTTCTAACTCTCTATCTCTCTCCCTTTCTCTCTGTATAAAAAATCAATAAAATATATTTTAAATATATATATATTGAAATATATATATATAAATCCTCTGATGATAGAATTTATCTAATCATTAACACATACAAGCACATTTCCTCAGATACTATAACCCCTGTCACAGTCATTTCTCTCTTCTTTCTTAATAAGGATAAGTCCACACTCAGTCTCTGCCCCTCAGTGCTTCCTAGATACTCCTCAATCCACTGTAGATGGGTTTCTGTCTCTATCATTCTACTGAAACTGCTTTCCCAAAGCCCACTCTATGGACTCCACATTGCCAACTTCAACCAACACTCTCTATCCTTCCCTTCCTTGACCTCTGTATCACTTGATGCTATACTTATTTTATGTTGATGTTATACTTCATCTTGAAACAGTTCCACCCTTTCCTGACTGAGTTACCAGAACTAAGGGCCATTCTGCTCATTTTAGGTTGCTTTGTATACCTCTACTCTGATTTATTCTATGTTAAATTTAAAATCTAAACTCTCAGAAGAAAATCTTTATCCTCTTAATTTCAAACAACACTTCATTGGAGCTACTCTGTGGTCCCAGGTATGATCAGACTCATTCCTCTCTTCTTTTTAACTCCCATCTCTTAGACCCCTTCCAGCTTGGGTGTTCCTGCCAGTTGTAATTTCTCTCATCTCCTAAATGTTGATGTTGATATTCCCTAGAAATTGAGCTTCTATTCCTCATCTTTCCTCATTCTATCTACTCTTCCTGAGTGACCAAGCAGATAAAGTCACTGGTTAATTTAAAAAAATTAAATGGGCTAAAATACTGTCCCAATTATGCCCCAATTGATTGATTATTTGTCTAGACTTAGTGGGACAAAAGCAGGTGACCAGGAGTCAGCAATAATGGCCAACCCCCTGGTACTTTAATGTCTAGACAGCTGAGCCGAACCAGAACACAAGACACACAAGATAGAACTAGTATGCAGTCACACAGTGTTTATTTACCTATTCCTAGGGGATCCTAGGCTCAAAGGCCGCCCGGCGAAGCACACTGAAGGACAGACGATGAAAACAGAGATAGGCGGGAGGCCGCAGTTGGTTCAGGCTCACCCAGCAGAGCAATCAGGAGCTGGTCTCTCGGAGTGACATGGAGTCCTCCTCTTATCGGGCAGGAGACCACAGCTGAAGATGGTATCAGGGTTATATAGGCCGGGATAAACAACTTGTGCCCCTACCAGTGTGGGCCAGACGGTGTGCCTTATGCTGGGAGCAGGGCGTTTACACTTTAGGGCTCAGAGCTTTTACATCAAGATAGTGGGATGTTCATTAATTTTGGAAGTTACATAGTATCGGGGGTTTCCATACAGCAAATATTTCACACAATAATTATCTCATATATTAGAAGGGTTACATTATTATAACAAATACCAACAACATTTTTCTTCTGTGACTCATAATCTGATTTTAAAAGCTATTTCAAAAATGTTTTGAACCACAATAACATTGTTAAAATGAGTACATAATCCTTCCAAAAGACTAAAACTCATAGAAGACTCACAAACTTATATACATACAAGGGCCAGGTGGATAAAGAAAAATGAATGAAGTAGACCAGCTATAAGGCAATAGGGAGTGGTGGAAATTGGGGCAAATTACAGAGCATATAAATTAAGAGAAGCAGCCAATCAGATCCAGTGTCCATTGCCACAAGAGAATGTGAGTCCAATATAGCCATATCTTCTGATTTTTTCCAAATAAATATGAAAGTCAAGTCTTTGTGGGAAATATCCCAATGTTTACATTTTGCAACTTATTCAAAACACTTAAAATAAAGTGAGAGCCAACACTATAGTAGGCAAACATATCTGAAGATCCAGTTTGGCCAGGTACTACCAAATTTTTAACCTCTGCTTCAAAGGATAACATGCACTTGGCAGTATATACATATACATATACATATACATATACATATACATATATATATACATATACAGTTAGAAAATCCTTGCTCCAGACCTGTCTTTATCATTTACCAGCTATGTGGCCCTGAGCTCATCTAGGGCCTTTTCTGAACAGAAGTTTACTCATTTTTAACCTCAGAGGATTCTAGTGCAGAAGGGAAGGTAAAGCATAGGAAAGCTCTGAAGAAATATTGCATGACAGCAAGTAATCTAGTTAGTATAATCACAGTTTATGGACTTAAAATGCCATGACTCTTTAATAATTTTTTGATGTTTTAAAATATCTTATTTCATTTTGACTCATCTTGAATGTTTATACATGTGATTAAGATTGGCAAACCTTTTACAGAAAAACATAACAATAGCTTTACTGGATTTCTTTGGATGGCTATTCAGTATAGGATTTTAATAACCTTTTAGAGTAATTGAAGTATTTTTAGGGAATAAAATGATCTCTCCAAGCCTATGAAATGCATTCCATTTCAAATCTCTCTCTCTCTCTCTCTCTCTCTCTCTCTCTCTCTCTCTCTCTCTCTCTCTCTCTCTCTCCCACACACACCTTGAAGGTAAAGGTAGCAGCACTTCCCAGTGGCTCAGATCGGCTACAACGTAATATTGGAATTAGTAGATAGTACAGAGGTTAAGTCAAATTATATTCGATTTCCTGGGTGAGCTTTTTGTGAATGATGACACCTGCTGGTGGAAAAAAACTGCTTTTTCTTTTTAAGGAAAAAAAAGTAATCTTCATCTTTTAAGCCAAGAAAAGAAAGAGAGAAGGTTATAGCCAGCAGAGTCCAATGCTATCAAAAGTATAATTGCCAGATGTACAAATTAAGAATTTTTTGAAATTATGAGAAAATGTTCATGATACAGTAAGTGGAAAAGCAGGTTATATGTATTATATATTATATATATAGTACATTATATAATTAAATATTTTTAATAAATATATATATTATATGTTATATGTTATATATAATTTTTGCATAAAAATTTACCAACGAAAACATATAATGCCATAAATAAAAACTATACATAGAAAAAATTCTAAGGATAGGCACCAGAATATTAACTTGCTAGCATTATAAGTCATTAGAGTTAGTCTTCAAAATTATAAATTGACAGTCTATCTTGGGTACACCAAGTCTTTCCCCCCATGGATCCTTCATTGTATTGTCACCATTTTCTTTATCCTTATCAGACTCTGCCTCACTGTTCCGTTTTCCTCTATCACTAGTGTTACCTTCCAAGGAAGACTCTGGGACCAATCATTTACAGAGTGAAGAAATTTTAAACAGGGAGGTCTGCACATTATGTTCCTCTTCTGAATACTGGAATGAAGGGCTTTCTCTCCACTTACAGGAAATTCACCATCAACAAGTACCTTCAACAGGTGAGGGATGGGGTGAGATAAGCGTTTCCTTGCCTTACTCCTGAATTAACCACACGTATATAGTCAGGCATTTACTATTAATGTCTTTACAAAATTGGTGCTTAGATCTGTGAGGCACCTCCCCTCCTCAAAGGAAATAAACTCAAACAGGAGTACCTGAAGAAAGTTTAATAAAGGGATTATTTGAAAGGTGTACTCAGGGTTAAAGAAAACCAGAGCACAATGGAGACACATACCAAAGCAAGCAACAGAAGGAAGCCATTGCCCCCTCTAGACCCGAAGGTCAAGGAGAGGGAACGTTACCAGGAGCCGCCGTGGGAGGAGTAGCTGTAGCTGTGAGAAGGGCTTTCTGATGGAAGATGCGGTTTTGAAGGAAGGCTTAGGGACTAACTACTCAACTTTACTTCCGTCCTGCCCTACACTCTCCCACCAGAGTTCTCACAGCCGAAAGCTAATGGAAACCAGAGGCTGAAGTGGTCAGTAGCTCCAACCTCCCAAAACACAGAGCAAAGTGGAAAAGGTCCTTCTCACTGGATGTGTTTCATTTTCTGTTGCGAATGGGGTTAACTACTAAGGCCTTGGAACAGTGAGTGTTAATTATAGACTCTCGTTTTTTCTCCTTCTCCATTTCACTGACGAAATGACCAAGAAAATCTTCTGTTAATCACTGTCAGTGATTTAGTCTAAATGCCTGGCTATTCAGCCTATCACAGTGAGTTTCATACTGCGTCTCGAGCACTTATTTTTGTCCCCGGTGTCAAGATGAAGGCAACATCTTCCCACTTTGCAGACTTCTGCAGCTTTCATCGGCCCAGTGTTCCTTTCCCTCATTTCTGGTAAACAGCAGAATTTTCCTGTAGGGGCCACTCTTCCCCAACTCTTAGTTCGTGTGGTTGGGCTGGGGCTCCTGGTCTCTACTTCCACAGAGATCTTGAAGAGATTCAAAGAAGGAGAGCAGCCCTAGCCATCTTGGCTCAGTGAATAGAGCCTTGATCTGTGAACTGAAGGGTGCCAGGTTCGATTCCGGTCAAGGGCACATGCCTGAGTTGTGGGCTTGATCCCCAGTAGGGGGCATGCAGGAGACAGCAATGATTCTCTCTCATTGTTGATATTTCTATCTCTCTCTTCCTCTCCCTTCCTCTCTGAAATCAATTAAAAAAAATTTTTTTAAATCAAAAATCAAAAGGAAGAACAGGCTGCTGTGACCAAGGAGGAGTTTCAGGGTGGAGGGACTGCTACAGCTCCCAAGTTCACTGCTGCTCAGCCCAAGGTTGCAGACTGGTCTGGAGGCTCAGGTGCCCTCTGTGCCTGTTGAGCAGTTTCCCACCGAAGACTGGAGCTCAGCTTTCCACAGAAGACCAGCCTGCAGCCCCCACCGCTCAGGCCACTGAATGGGTAGGAACAACCACTGAGTGGTCTGAAGCTATTCTCCCACAGACTTTTAACCAGAAAATGGAAATATGGTTGAAAGAAAATAAACTTACTAAAAAGTATTTAATTAAAATAAAAGCCAAGTATTGAGGCCTGGAATAGATCCTTTCCTCATGGCTCTCAGAAGAAGCCTACCCTGCCAACACTTTGATCTTGGACTTAGAGTGTCCAGAATTGTGAGAAATTTCTATTGGTTAAGCCACCCAGTGTGTGGCACGCTGTTATGGCAGCCCTAGCAAAGTAACACACCCACCTTCATGGTTTCTAAGGTAAAGACTTCTCTTCTTTCCGCTGCCAGGGGGGGAAAAAAAAAATGCCTTCTCCACCAGACCAAGAAAACCAAATCAATCGTTTTAGCATCATGAAGCTGCAACTTAGGCATATAAATCCTAAAGGGGGATGACCATGTTTTAGAACCTATCCATTAATATGTGTCATCAGATCTATTAGTGTAGGCAGCAAAATTGCCAGTGCATTTATTTCCTCTCCCCCTCCCCCCACCCCTTATTTTTTAAATTAAATTATGGCTGGACTACTCGCCCATCCTACCAAATGTTAGGACAAAGATCCCTTTCTAAACAAGGATTTGGCATTTTAGGGCTTAACATGTTATCTCTTCTCACACAATGATACTGTGCAAGGATCACTGAACAAAAGGTATGGAAATGCAACTGATGTGGAGAGCAAGAAATAAAATAGGGAAGGTAGAATGCCTGGAGTGTAGAGGGTAGTTCCATAGCTAACCAGTAGATGGTGCTACTCCAACAAAGTTTATTTAGAAAGCCTTATCTAAAACTTCTGGGGCCCCTTGAGTTCATACCCTGACCTTCCCCAAACCCCTTAATTTGTAGGAGCTGTTTGCTAAAGGGGATTATCCAGTTTGTTGTTGGCAGTATTTTACATAAACAGGGAAAGTCTATCTAAACAGCAACAGAAAGCAAAGCAAAGCAAGGGCCCCACACAGTCACATTTTCTTCTTCCCTCTAAATACTGCTGGGATACACCCTGCTTTCATGCAATTATTAAAAAGTAATAGAATTCTCCTTTGATATTTGTCCTTGGGAACTTGTTGCCTTAGAAATAAATGTGAAAGCACCAAGTAGATTTGGGGCAAATTAAAAAAAAAAAAAAAAAACATGAAAAATGAAAACCAAAATGCTGAAGTTTTAGAGAATTCAGACTCAAAGATGGAATACCATATGTGAAAGAAACCCCATTAATGGAATCATTTGTTTCACTGTCTCATTTTAGTTCCAAATTCCAGAGTTGTCCACTTGTATTTAGTTTAGTGAGGCTCCATGATCTTAACAATCATTTATAGGAGTGAGTTTTTCTTCCAAGTACATAAAATTAGACATTTTGCTGCATTCTGAAGTGGGATGTTTTTACACCCTCTGCCCAGAAATTTTTGCAGTAAAAAACAACTTGATTTCAAGACACAAAAACTGGATTCTTTTCACAGACGCTTGTTGGCTCCAAACTGTCAGAACAACAGTGCTTCATCCAGAAATGGAGAGCTGGGCTTCTGGATCTGAACCCGAGCTTCTGGTTTTACTAGGTGCTGGCCCGTGGGTGAGTGACAGAACTAAGTTAAGTTTTTTCATCTGCAAAATGAAGACAATGACAGTACCTGCCCTGTTCGTGTGTTGTGGGAATTAAATAACTTAACACAAGCAAAGTACTTCCTCTAGTATCTAATATGGTTTACTTGCTCAGTAGGTATTGGCTGGTGTTAAGGGAGCAGAGAAATAGCATGAGTTCTCACCCTGAGCTGCAGGCCTCAGCTCTACCTCCTACACCAGTCAAGCAGTCAATGAGGGGACTGGGAAGGTGTGTGTGAATTGAGGGGTGACCAGCGTGGTTAGCTCAGGGGCCCTGAGCTGAGCCTGTGGTGGCGGTGAGGTTTTGTGGCACTACCTTGCTTGGTGGGTTTTGTTTTAAAGCTGTAGAGGTTAATTACTTTCAAACAACAACAAATTACTTCAAACTTTCTCTTCCTTGACCTGTAAGACTTCATAAAAAATTTAAAGTATTTTTTTCTTATGTGTGTTCAAAAGCTAAATATAAAAGGAATGACTGATATGAAATATAAGAAAGGAGAAGGGTCCTGAAAGAAGCTAACAGCAAGACTTGACATAATTTTCAGATCTGAGATATTATACTACTTCATAGTGGGAAAGCCTCCACTGACTCTTTCCTTCCTATCAAATTCCAGCCAGGACAAAGAAAGAAGAGAGGGGAAAATCACTTTTTCCCAAATCATTTTCAAATTGACTGCCTTGTTGGGTATAGTTAGTTTGGATATATTGGCAGTGTTTTCCCTACATTCCCCCAGAATTTGATTCAATAATATCATTCAAGAACATAAATCATCCAAGTCATATTCTAGAAGTTTCATTCTGCTGCCCCTTGGTGCATAAGATAGGAAAAACCATGTACTCCCTTTCCTACCTCCTGATCCAAGGAAGCCATGGGAAATGTTCCCCTCCGTGGAGAATAGAACCCTCCAGTTTCCAGAATTTTAACCCAGAACTTGTTAGAGTAACCTTAAAGGGATTAAAGAATATCCAGGAAATGTCTTGTGTATACTTGGGTCCTCTTTGGAAGATGCCACAAGGAAACTGAAAGCCCAAGGATTCAGAAGCTGCATTCTGATTGGCCAGCTGTCAGAACAGGGTCAGAAGTGAGCGGTGATTAGTGGGTGAGGAGAGCCAGAACATCGGCTGGAGGGTGGGAAATAAAAGAGGAGGCCAGGAGAGGAAGCAGATGAGGGGGATGAGGAATAATGTGAAAGGGGAAAGGAGAGACAACAACCACGGAAAGAGAAAACTGGAAGAAGAAAAACAATCTTTCTAAGGAAAGATTCAATGAGGGAGCTTTTGCCCCCTGGTGGTCAGTGCAGATCCAGAATCTAAAGAGGAGGAGACATCCAGGGTTATCACTGTTACACTTTTCAAAAGCCACAGCATCAGTTAATTCAAATCCACAAGACATGATCTCCCAAGAGTAAACTCTGTTTTAGCTTTTCTCTCTTTTGCTACATGACATACCCTGGGAGAACTGACATTAAGTTTCTATACACTATGCTAAGCACTCAATCCACATTATCTCCTTGAATGCTCATAGCAGTTCCATTTCACGGATAAGAAAACTGAGGCTCAAGAAAACAGCAACTGTCAGAATCTGGGGTTCACATAATTCACTCACTCTCTTTCCATTATACTCACATATCCTACAGGTGGCTCATCTGCTTAATTGTTCCATTTTGTCATATTTAAATGTTTAGTTTAAAAAAAATAAATCAGTGCTATACTGTAGAGATGTATCCATCCGGAGGCTTTATGATGAAAAGGTAATGACCCTGATTTGCCTGTTTCAGTTACCAAAGGGAGAAAATGGCATCACTTTAGTACAAAGTACAAAATGGGTTTGGCTACAAGTATGGGAACCCTAGTCGTCTGTGTAGGGAATGTAAAGTAGCTCTCGATTAGCTAGAATGTCTAATGAAGAAACCAGAGTGTTGGCCCTATTTGTAATTATCTGGGATGATTCCTTTTGCAAGTCGCATGAATGCTTAGCATCCAAAGCAAGGAAAGTGATATCAAAATGGAGCTGCCTGTGGTTGAAAACAGAGTCCACTGTGTTCGTCAAGACCCACCACAATGGCTGAATGACAGGATCTTCTTTAATAAAAGAGTAGAACTGGGCATCACTAACTCGGGCTGTGCTGCTTAAATGGGACAGAAAGACATGTGGCCCAGATGGAGTATTTCAATGACTCCTGGGCCCAAAGCAGAGAGATGCAATTGTTTCTCTTTGTTCAATTGAGTTGCCTTTTTAAAAAGTAATAAGGCAATTAAAAAGAGTTTTATGTAATTAGCCGAAACCGGTTTGGCTCAGTGGTAGAGCGTCGGTCTGCGGACTGAAAGGTCCCAGGTTCAATTCCGGTCAAGGGCATGTACATTGGTTGTGGGCACATACCCAGCAGGGAGTGTGCAAGAGGCAGCTGGTCAATGTTTCTCTCTCATTGACGTTTCTAGCTCTCTCTCTCCCTTCCTCTCTGTAAAAAATCAATAAAATATATTTTTTAAAAAGAGTTTTATGTAATTAAACATACTTGAAATGGTTGGGCATAGCTCTTATTACTAGGTATTAAAAAAAGGGGGGGGGGGGAATGATTTCTGTGTGTTTCTGCTTTGAGGTCCCAAGATTCCTTCACATCTCAGAGCCTTCTACAGTTCCCAATTATGGCCACTAGAGGGTGCTGCTGAACCATACTTCATGCAAAATTCACAGCTTTATGGTGCTTTGTTTCTTTTCTGGTGGGAGGAAACTAACTTCATAGGCACTGTGTTCAGTGCAGTGTTAAGGGGCAAGATTTGAGGAAAAACCAGTCTCAATACAGACCCACAGAGAAAATTTCGTGAATTCCTATATTGCCATCAGAAGCAAGCAAATCTCAGCAAGAAGATAAGAGATGGACAAATTGTCGGATGTAGTGAATTATTCTCTTGAAAGTATTTTATGTTTGCTTTGAAGGAGATGATTGCCTATGCATGTTTTGTCTTGCTTTACTTGGGGGTGGGGAGTTGTGAGAGGGCTTTTCTGCAGATATTTTTTGATAAGGAAACGGAAATGTCCTTGGAGAACTGCATATCCCAGTTAGAGCGAGAAAGCCAGCTGAAATTGATACGCATCCACCAGGCTCATCTTGGTCCCATTCCCACATCCTTTAGTGAAAACACACCTTATCTTTCTCATGAGCCTGTCTGGCCAGCAGTAAGGCTGTACCCCACAGAGCAAGATGAGTAACTTGAAATAAGATGCATATTCCTACATGCAAGAACAAAAATAAAGGAGGTAGCAGAGGATGCTGAGAACAGAGCATATCCCCAGTGTCTGCTGGGACATGTCATGAACCACTTGAAGAGAATGAACAGTCAGGAAGCAGGCGTGCCCCAGCTTACTGAGAACATACATTCTGAGGGTCCATGGGCAGGACCATGTTTGGAATTGAGAGAACTATGAAGGATGACTCAAACACATCCCATCCATAGGTGGAACTATAACTAACATGGACGGAGGGAAGCAGACTGCCCTGGGTTTGAAATATAAATCTCTACCACCAACCATACCTTACCTTATTTTATTCTCAAAGCAATGCTTTTAGGTGGTTATGACTATCCTTGTTTTACAGATGAAGATTGGGATTAGAAGGCTCATCAAGACTCACCCCAAATCACACAGCCAGCAAATGGCAGAGATAAGCTTCCAAGCTGTGCCGTTTCACGTACTCACCTGTCCCTATGGAGTGCTTCCAGTGTACCAGGCACCCACTCACGTGTGTCCCATGCCTCATTTCATTTATACCCACGATGGGTGGAATAGATAGGTCCTGTTATTCTGTCCATTTTTAAAATGAGGCAATTGAAGCACAATTTGTGTAAGGTAAGAAACGTAGTGAGGAGGAAGTCATGTGGCACAGATTCAAAACCAGGCCTGAGGCTCCCGAACCAAACACCCCCCAGGTACCCTCACGGCCTCACAGCAAGTTGTCAGACATTGGCTGAGTTGTAAATCACCAGGCCCACACCACAACTGCCTAAAGGGAAAGGAAAGCACTGCTCTCCCTGAGCTGGGCCTGAGGTTAAGTACTAACACTTGTCTGGAGCCTACTAACTGCCATGTTCCATGGTTAGTGCTTTATGTATACGGTCTCATCTGATTCTCACAATGGACCTGGGACAAAGGGGTAATTACCCTCATGTACCAGAAAGGTTACTGACCTACCCAAGGATATGCAATTAATAAGTAGCAAGGGCAAGACTAAAATGTGACATCTGTTTAACTAGGGGAATTTCCATGAAGTATTGCTGTGTGAGAAAAGCAAATTCCAAAAGAGAATAGACAATGCACATATGTAAAGAATGAAAAAAGATGAAAGGATACATCTTAGATTGCTAATCAAGGTTATAGGAGAAAAGTTGGTAAGGATGTAAAAAGTACACACATTATAATTTATGCATCTCTGAAAATTATAAATATGTGTAAGTAAATATATACATAAATAGTTTGAAATTTAAACAAAGGTTATAATAAAAAATTAAATAATTTAAATTCATAGATATAATATATGATAAAATTCAATAGTCATTTATAGTAAAGGCTTTCAGTATACTTAATTCATATATGTGTCTTTCTAATCCTGGATTATTAACAGAAATAAAAGTAAGCATTACATTTAAGATTAAAACTACAGATATATTCAAATTAAAGACAGGAACAGGGCTTGAATTCCAACTATTATTCTCTGTTATTTTAGTGAAGTTATAGTTTATGTAATAAGATAAGAAAAATTTAGAGCAGAGTTTTTAATTTTAATGAGGAAATCTATCATATTCTATTATTATACTAGATAATCAAATTTTTTTTTCGTGGATTATGCCTTTGATGTTGTATCTAATAAGTCACTGCCATACCCAAAATCATTCAGGTTTTTCCTCCATGTTATTTTCTAGCACTTTTATAGTTTTATGTTTTACATTTAGGTCTATGATCTATTTTTAGTTAATTTTTGTAAAGTCTTAAAGTCTGTGTCTAAGTTAATTTTTTCCAAAGGGATGTCGGTTGTTCCAGCACCATTTGTTGAACAATTATTTTTGGATGGATGGATGGCCTTTGCTACTTTGTCAAAGACCTTTTGACTACATTTATGTGGGTCTCTATGGGATCTCCATTCCATTCCATTGATCTTCAGTCATGTGCTGAACAATTAAGGTTTACCTTCTGAGAAATGCATCCTTAGATGATTTTGTTCTTGAGAAAGCTCCATAGAACGTATTTACACAAACCTAGTGTTATAGCATCTACACACCTAGGATATGGCTCATAGACCACAAGCCTGTACAACTGGTTACTGTACAAAACAACACAAGATTAAATCTAGCACAAGAGAACATGATGCAATCAAGAGATGTGAGAAAGACAAGTATCACATGATCTAACCCATGAGAAAAGTTCTAAATATCTCAGCACCTAGGGCCTGGTCAAACTGACACATAAAATTAACCATCATGCCAAAACCGGTTTGGCTCAGTGGTAGAGCGTTGGTCTGTGGACTGAAAGGTCCCAGGTTTGATTCCGGTCAAGGGCATGTACCTTGGTTGCGGGCACATCCCCAGTAGGGGGTGTGCAAGAGGCAGCTGATCGATGACTCTCTCTCATCGATGTTTCTAGCTCTCTATCTCTCTCCCTTCCTCTCTGTGAAAAATCAATAAAATATATTTTAAATTAAAAAAAATTAACCATCACAACCATATGGGCATAGGAAAAACCGTTCTTGCTATGCCTCTAGCTTCAGAATCAGCTTTGAGTAGTTCCTGCTTTCATGGTACCTGCCCTCTTTCCTGTGTCTCTGAACCAGAGATGTTTTAAAAGCTCCAGGTGTTTTGTTAAAGGGGGTTCTGAGGCAACAGCAGCAGGGGATTGACAATGCTGGCTGCCATGAAAATGAATCATTTCTCAGTAGAAACAGAGATGAAATAAGATCCAAAATGTAAGGGTTACATGGAATGTTAACATGTTAAGGGTGATAAGGAATGCCCATATTTATTTATATACACAATCTTATATATGCTTTTGGTTTTACACATCATACAAATAATTAAAAAATTATCGAAAGCCTAGCATGTAACAAAAGGAAATTTTTTAAAAAATTTTAATCAGATTCAAATGGTCAGAGAGAAAGGAAAAATATGTTCCCTACAAATTCTTATTCATCCAAATGAGAAAATCAGATGGCATTGAACTACTATGCCAATGATAATATGTCTTCAAATTTCTAAAGGAAAATTATTTTTAACTTAATATACATAATCAAGTATGGGGGCCAAATAAAAACTTTTTCAGACTTGCAAAAGGATCAAGTATTTGCCTTACACACACCCTTCCTTAAGAATTTACTTGATAGCATAACTGATGGACCCAGACACTGGGGCGGTGGGGGCTTGTCCTGGGGGGGTGAGAGTGTCTGGGGAGGGTCGATGGGGGTAAAAGGAGACATATGTAATACTTTACACAATAATAATAATAAAAAGAATTTACTTGAGGGTATAATTTTAAAAAATAAAGGTATATGCTCAATTTCTTTAGAGGTAAAATGAGGGCCAAAGACAAGGCCATTGGTCTTTAAATCACTAACCATGGAGCCCAATACTCTAACACAGAAGTTCCTGGGGGTGGGGAATGACAGGGAGAGTGATATAGCCCTTCCCTCAATCTCCTGCTCCCCTCTCAGTGGGAGGAGCTTCACTTGGAAGTGCCTTTTAGTATGGATTTCTATGGAATCTTTCATTTGAAGAAAGAGTTCTGCAGCTTTGAGTCCTTTGGAAGCTTCTAGATTAGCCAATCTCAAAAGTTCCCAGGTTCCAACACTTCACAAGCCTGTGAACACAGATGAGTTTGAGCAAACAATATCATTTGTTGAAATGTGGAGTGCCAGAGTTCCACTTTGCAAACTAAATCATGGCATCCTTCGTCAAAAATAAAAAGATGTGCCACAATTTCTTTCACCTGCTTGACTCTTCCTCTTTAAAGATTTTTTTTTTATTCCAGAGCACAAATCCTGACAATTTGATGATATGGAAAGAGTAATAGGCTAGCAATCAGGAAATCTGGCTTCTAATCTTTATTGCATTACCTTAAGCAAGAGAGTTAACCTATATGGACCTTCATTCCTTCACTTCTGTAGAGACTTGGAGAACATTTTCTTAGCTCAAAAAGAACAAAGCAGAGTGCCATTCAGAGCACTTACTGGTTCTAAGTCTAATGTTGTAAAAATATATAACTTTTTAGATAAAGAATATGTTTAGAAAATACTTAACCTTTTATTTCACTTTACTGAAGACATAGAAATCTCCAAAGATTTTAAGTGAAGACACTTCAAAATCTCCAAAATTTTTGTTGGCTTCCCTACAGAAAGCTTGCAGGCTTTTATCATTATGAACAAGATAATCATGAAATAATTTAAGTCAACAGAACATTGAAAATGAAGTACTTCAAACTCTGGCTACTGGTTTTTAGGTTTGTTTGCTTGCTTGCTTGTCACTTTATTGGTTGCAGCACACATCTTTATGCCCCTGGGGTCAGTGCTGATCTACAGACCTTACTTTAAAAACTTGGGAAGTTCGAGAGCACATGTGGTGATGTAAAAACCGTGCATTAATGTCGGGTGAATCATCAAAATGTTGTGTAATTAGATAGCGGGGATGACTCTCCAGAGGTTACCAGGCCAAGCTTTAATATCTGAAACTTGGACAGATGTTAATTGACCTGGTCAGCATTCCACAGAGTGAAAACTCCAAACTGGGTCTTAGAAGGCTGTTCCAAGGTTAAGAACTGTTCCATTTCATGAATTCCTTCCTGTTGCTCAACAATTTCAACCCAGTTCTTCCTATTTTACTGACTAAAAATATTTAAGGTCCATCCCCTTCACATTACAACTTCTCTATTTCTGAGGAATTATATTAAGATTCCAAGTTAAGCAATCTTGAACCCTTCAAGCTATTTTCTGATTCTTCCCACCCCAACATTCCCCTAGTTCATAACAGAATTGAGAAGACTAGCTTATTAGATAAACTACAAAGAGGAAGAGAAGGAGGAAAATGAGACTAGTAAAGAGGAGAGATGCAGTTGAGAAGAGAGCCCTAAAAACACAGTAAAAAAAAAAAAAAAAAAAAAGCTAATGTAACTTCCACATATGATTTCTAGAGTCTTGAATTTAACAAAGTAAATTTTCAAAGTAAATTGATTGATCAGTGGGGAACCTTGTTAGTTTTCACTTTGCGAAGTAATAAAATTAAGTAAATAACTTTTTAAACAACAAAGATCATAGTATAAGCTACCAGACAAACTCATAAGAACATATTCTCAAAGTAACAAGGGTTATTTAAATGCAATTAAAAGTATACTACATCAATCATGTTTTTCTCATCTAACTTCAGACAAGTGAAACTATGTCAAAGAAAAGTACTCCTCCTAGATCTGACATTTGAAAACCACTAGACTACTCCATTGTGAACTAGAAATTAGACAGAAAAGCTCAAAATGCTGCAGACAGAGGGTGGTTTCATAGTACTACATAGAAAGCGCCATGGCATGTATAACTCTGAAGAGCCTTCTTAGAATACCCATCAGAAAGTGATTGTATTTTCCAAAAGAAGCAAACCACCAATCTTCATCATGCTTTAAGTAGACACAACAGATTTTTGTATATTGATCATATATCTTGCAACCTTGATGCACTTGATTATTAGCACTATTGATTCCTTGGAGATTCTTTAGGTTTTCTAATATATGATTGTGTCATATTCAAACGAGAGAGTTTTATTTCTTCCTTTCCAATCTGGGTGCTTGTATTCCTTTCTTCCCTTAATTTCTCTGGCTAAAATGTCCACTACAATGTTGATTAGAATTGGCAAGAAGACACATCCTTGTCTTCTCCTGTTCTTTGGAGAAGAGCTTTTGGTCTTTCACTATTGACCTTCATCAGGTTGAGGAAATTCCCTTTTATTATTAGTTTGTTACATGTTTTTATCATGAAATATATTTGATTTTATCAAATGCTTTTTCTATTGAGACAATATTTTATTCCATTAACATGGTTCATTACATTGATTGATTGATTGATTGATTGATTGATTTTTATGGTGAACCAACTTCACATTCCTGGAATAAATCTCACTTAGTCCCAGTGTCTGATCCTTCCTGTATAGTGGTGGATTCATTTTGCTATTACTTTGCTAAAGATGTCACAAATATCCCTTATATTTGTAAGGGATATCAGTCTGTAGTTTTCCTTTCTTGTGATCCCTTTGTCAAGTGTTGGTGTTTCAGTAATACTGACTTCTTAAAATGGGTTAGAAGACGTTCTTTGGAGAGATACTGAAGCAAGAAACGATGGGCAGAAACAATGGAAAGGTCTCAGGTGAGATACAAAAATAAAGAGAAGCTATGCCTTCTTAAACAAATAGCTGGCAGCAGGCAGTTTGTAGACTATACATTGACCAAATGTATTTTCAAAAAACAAGAATTTTACATAATTGGTAGATATAAGATATAAGCTAGAGAAAAGGAAATAACAATTGTAGCACAAAAATGACTGATTTTGGCTAACTCATAATGGAGAAAAATAAATTTAAGTTATTTCTTAAACGTCATTATGCTCCAGTTAACTGTATAGAGAATATATATAGTTTTCATTTCATAGTCATAGTTCAGTTGTTTTCAATCATTCTTTGTGACAGAGATTGCTAAGTGTCCCTCATAACCTTGTCTCTTTTTCATTTTTAGTAATAGTAAAATTTAGCTGGGCACATAACTACACAACCAAAGCCTACATTTCTCAGTTACCCTTGCACCTCAGTGTGGCCACGAGACTAGGTCGTGATAAATAGGATGAGTGATGTACAACTCACAGGTCACACCCTTAAAAAGATAAAAATATTATCCTCTTCCCTATTTGTGGGAACCCCTTTCACAACCCGCATGGTTCAGGGTTCAGGTTCTGGAGAAGGCCACACACAAATGAAAGAGACTAGAAAAGTATTAATTTGGGAATATTGGGGGCCAGGCAGGAGCCCATCTCTAGAGGAAGGACTATGCCTTGCTCTGGCTTTGCTATCCCTTTTATTAAGGTTATGGGATCCACTCATATCCTTTAGGCAGGAAATTCCAATAATAGCCAATCAGCAAGAATTTACATAAGACTAACAGCTGGAGGATGCTTTAGCTACCAATGAGTGATTAGCTCGACCTTTCAGAGCAATTATGGTTGACCAGCCTTCTGGGTTTCCTGTCCACATCTTTCTATTAGTGAAACAATGATCGGTTTCCAGCACCTATACCTATTTGTTGGAAATCATAGTGGAAGTTAGTGCAGCCATCATACACCACAAGATGGAAACCATGTGCTAAGTATGGCAGAGCAAGAAGGACCCCAACATTGTCGGTCACCTTGATTTCCTTCACTAGGACCATTAGTAAGAGGAATTTTCATATTGTTTGAGCCATTGCTACTTTGGCCTGTGTTACAGCTGCCAAACGAGTATCCTAACTAATACAATCTTTGTCTAAAATTCCAGGTTTAAAAAAAAATACAACTTAGAGAGTTGTTGAAAACTAGTACTTTTATCTAATAGGCTGCATATTTTAGTTTTAGCCATGATATTGGCAGTGCAGAATAAATGAACAAAAAGACCAAATAAGTAATATCCTTGATTGAATGTTGCCTTGATACCAATTTACTATTATTATTATTATTACTATTATTGCCATATATTTCTCTCCATTCAGTCTATCTTGAACATATTTCAGTCAAGTTCTTTCTCCTTACCTCTCCATCAAAACTGATTTTTATAAGGATCAACAATGATCTCCATTTCATTGGTTAATTCTGAACCCTCATTGTACTCACCTGTTAGTACGATGTTTTTGTGTATTTTCTACTCTTTCAAACACTCCACTTAATTTATAAAACATCTCACTCTCCTGGATTTCTTCCATCCTCACTTGAATCCTCACTGCATATTATTGGAATGCTCCCAGCCCTTAGAAAGCTCTAGTCTATCTATATTCACTTTCTTGGTGATGTTATCCAGTCTCATATCTTTAATACCATATATTACTGCAACTCCCAAATGTTTTTCCAGCCTACTGAGTGTAAATCCTACGAGGCTAGGAATCCTTGTCTGCTTCTTTCCTGATGCAAATTCATTGCCTGGAACTGGACCTGCCATGTATCGGTGAAGTAAATAAATATTTGTTGAGTGAATGAATAAATAACGAGAAGATGCTTTGCTTTATAAATAATCTCTTTAAAGTATTTAATACTTATGTTCCTCTTGAATGTTTTAGTAGAGAGCAGGTAAAACCGTATCCTTGCTCAACATACTGAGCATATGCTGAATAAATTTCAACTGCGAATTTCTTGTGGCACAGCCAGGCTATTTCACTCTCAGTATTCTTGGCCAGCTATGCAGCAACTGTGATGACGATGGATGTCCTCGGTTGGCTTTAGGAATTTATAGCACTGCAGGATAGGGAGTGATATGCCAAAATCAAGAATAGGCTTACAGAAAATGAGTGCTTATTAGTATTCAACTTTTCATGTCTGTGAATTTCAATCCTTAAATCTTTAAAATTAATCCTAATAATAACTCCTTTAGGGTCAAAAACAATGTTCAAAGACCAACACTTTCAAAAGGTGTTTAGAGGGCCTTCTATGATTCTGAGCATATTTAACAACCAATTATACTCAGTGGGATACTAGGAACTCAGAAAAGAGCACATGTGCCTAATTAGAAGTATTATCAGTTAAATGCAGGCTCAGATAGTCCTAATACAGCCCCAGCTGACCCAAAGCTAAACCAGGACCTAAAGTTAGCTTTTCCCTTGAAAATCCATGATAATGGTGTGCACACATTTATTGAATGGTCTTTGAGTGAGCAGTTCTAGGGAATGTCTCTTTTTATTGAAATATGTCTTTCTATATGTCAGTGTGTGAATATGTGTGTGAGAGTGATCTCCAGAGGAAAAGCAGAGCTGACCATCTCCTGAAAATCTGTGTATAAGCAGGGGGGGAAAAAAACATTCAAGAGACAAAATGCTTTCCATCTGGGAACCTAAATTCTCAGAAATCCTTCCTTCATATCTTATATTTGGCAGGTCATTTCCAGTGCTTCAGTTTGGCAGTGCAGATAGTGGAACTGTCATTATTTGCAGATGACATGATATTGTACGTAGATAACCTTTAAGACTCCACCAAAAAGCTAATAGATTTAATAAATGAATTCAGCAACATAGCAGGGTACATAATTAACACCCAGAAATTGATGGCATTTTAATACACAAATAATGAACTCTCAGAAATAGAAACTAAAAAATAATTTCTTTACCATTGAAACAAAACAAAAAAATTAAGATGCTTAGGAATAAACTTAACCAAGGAGGCAAAAGACCTGTACTCAAAAAACTACAGGATGTTGAAAAAAGAGATAGAGAAATATATAAGCAAGTAGAAGAATATACAGTGTTCATGGATTGGTAGAATCAACAACATCATTAAAATGTCCATACTACCCAAACTAATCTATAGATTCAACACAACCCCAATTCAAAAACCAACGGCATACTTCACAGATCTAGAACAAACACTCCAAAATTTTATATGGAACCTAAAAAGACCCTGAATAACCACAGCAGCCTTGAGAAAGAAGAACAAGGTTGGAGGAATCACAATATCAGGTATCAGGTCATACTACAAAGCTACTGTACTCAAATAGCCTGGTACTGGCACAAGAATAGGCATATATGCATAACCCATAGACACAGACAATAGTGTGTGGAGAAGGCCTGGGAGATGCAGGTATGAGGTGGAGGTGATCAACAGATTTAAAACACACACACACACACACACACAAAAAAAAAAAAAAAAAAAAAAAAAAAAAAAAAAAAAAAAAAAAAAGCAACACAAAGGGGGAAACCTGTAATACTTTCAACAATTAAGATAATTTTTTAAAAAGAATGAAATGAAAAACATAATAAAAAGGAAAGATGTGGTTTAAAGAAGTGTATTCTTAAATCACAAGGATTTTGGAAAAGTGGAGAGTTTTATGAGAATAGAACTATGTTTTTGTGAGTTTTCTGGAAAGCAAGAGTCCCCATGGGATTTGATGACAGAAGCCATTTTGCATTTCCCAAAACTCCTGTGCTCTCGCAAGTATCATGCAGCCAGAAGGGGGAAAGCCATAATGTGGAATAGAGTGGAGGAAGGGGCTCTTCCTTAATGATTGGAATTTTTGCAAACCACAGAGCTCTCTGCTCATGGTTGTAAAGACCATAAGTTCCTCACTATGAAAAGATTAAAAGCCTATGGTTGCAGTTCATTAGTGTTGACACCCAACACCCTACAAATGTTAAAACACACACTCACACAAAATAACAGGAAGAAAAAATAAGAAAGAGCTCTAAAGAAGTCACGAGTGATAAATGTACAAAAGTTTAAAAGTAATGTCAGCACTTTCTAATGGGAAGTGAAAGACAGATGAAGAACTCACTAAAGAAATTGAGAGAGGCTCATGAAAATGAAGGCTCCATTCACGGCCTTACATTAAATGTCCTCTCAAACTTTTGAGTGATGACCTGGAATGATTTTTAGGGAAAGCACATATTGCCATTTCATTGCCTGGAAGAAGGCGTGGCCATTATTTGAGAAAGTGATTCTATGGCTTGTGCCAGCACCTATGCTAGAAGAACACCCAATAAGACCACAAATGTAACACACCTGAGCAGCAATATCCTGTTTTTAAAAATTAAAGAGAAGTCGGTTAATTACCACATTTTTTAGATCAAATCTGGTTCCACCCTTCTAGGTTTTTAACCTTTTCTACCAAATAATGTATTTGGAAACCTCCCCAAAAAGGTTCATGTGGCCTCCATCCTACCTGAGAATTTATCTCTTCATCTTCTGCCAGATCAAAAACAAAAAAGGAGGGGGGAGGGGGCGGGATCTGATTTTTGAGACCACAGACCTGGCACATTATTAGCCTGGCCTCCTTCAGAACTGTGGCAAGGATAGAAAGATTAGAAGCAACATATTTGGAAATGAGCTATAAGTGGAAAAAGAAAGAAAGAAAGAAAGAAAGAAAGAAAGAAAGAAAGAAAGAAAGAAAGAAAGAAAGAAAGAAAGAAAGAAAGGAGGAAAAGAAGAAAAAGAAAAAGAAGAAGAAACACCAAGTATCTACTTACATTGTTAAGGAACTGAAGTATTATAGGTTTAGCAGAGTTAGCCATTCAAGATTCCCTCCTCTGGAGCAATCTCACCACCTGCATAACTGGCACATATCTCCAGGGACCAGCAGGGTGAATCACAGGCCTTAAGCAAAGGGAACTGAATGATTGGGGAAGTTGTGGTAGGGGGTAGGAAGGAATGCTGTCAGAAATCTTGGGGGATGGTTTCGCAAGCTATATCATTACAGTAAATTATATATATGCTAGAGGCCTGGTGCACAAAATTCATGCACTTGGGGGGTAGCCTCAGCCCAGATTGTGAAAGGGCAGAGGTCAAGCTGAGGGACCTCACTGGTGCACAACAGGGGCCAGGGAGGGATGTGGGAGGTTTGCCAGCAGAGGAGGGAATGCAGGAGGACTTCAGGGCCTGTCCCGCCCATCTAGCTCAGTCCTGATCCTCCAGACACCAGCGGACCCCAGCTAACCTACCAGTTGACTGTCTTTCCTGGTGGTCAGTGCACATCATAGCGAGTTGTTGAGTGGCCTTAGCATTTCATTAGCATATTACACTTTGATTTGTTGAATGGCTGACTGGATGACTGGACACTTAGCATATTAGGCTTTTATTATATAGGACATTAACCTTAGGAAATAAGGATGGTTTTGTTTTTGGTTTTGTTTTTTATAATAATTAAGTATTATAGTGTTTGGGGACATGATTGTATAAACTGTATATGCTAAAAAAAATCTTTCATGATCTGACTGCTTAAAATACTTAAAATTACTGACAATCCCAAAGGCAGTACTACACTGAATCCACACAATAACATTGGATAATACGTATAATGATCTTCTCTGTCCTTTATAGAAGAAAAGAAAGTGGGACTCAGAAATGAATCGAACTGTCAAGCAGTAATTTAGAGGTTTGGCTTGGAGGGAAGGCTGAGCTTCTGATTCCAGAGGGTTTAGATTATTCCTCCAGTTACTATTACACTTTTTTTTTTTTCCAAAATTGAAAACAAGAAGAAGAAAGGGAGGGGGAAAAAAACAGGAAACTGTTTCATTTTATTTGGGGTTTTTCCTAGAATTTTTAAATCGTCTAGAAAAATGCCGGACATTTTGTAAATAATAACAGTTAATATGCATATGTGCTAATGATAGCCTACATTTTTAAACAGTCCCTTAAATAACTGCTTATCAATCAAGTTTTCTTTTTTTCAAGGTCAAAAGTATAGAGAAAATACATCTGCAGCTTTCTTTTGCTTTACGAATAAATGTGCTCCAAAAATGACTTTAAAGGAACTATCGTTCTTACATCCGTTGGTCTTCATGATAGCCAGTGAGAGAGACAGTCCCATGAGAAGGGAAATGTGGGAGAAGCTGAGTTCATATCCTTGAGCAGGAAAGGCGTCATGTGTTGTCTCTGCAGTCTTAGGCCAGTCAGTCTCAGTCCAGTGTACTCAGTGCCTGAGCCAGCACCAGTTCTCAAAGGGACAAGTTGAGGTGTCTGATTCTTAGCCAGCAAGGTGCAGATGATGGACTGGGAATAGGGTCCTCTGCCAGCAAGACTAGCTAGTCTCATTGGCAAAGGAAGACCAACAAGATTTTGAGGTTAATAGGTATTTGAAAGGATAGACAAAGGTGGTTCAGGAAAAGGGCACTGGAGTAAGTAATTCTCTGTGTACATGTGAGACAGGAACTGGCACTTGACACACTCAAGTCTCCATGTTTGGTGCTTCAGAACATGACGCATTTTAGGTGGAAGAGAGACTATAACCATTATACTCTGGCTCCTCCTCTTGACAGATCACTCCCCATCTAAAGGATCTTGCTTATACTGAAAGGATGGAGTCTTTCTGACCACGTTGCTCAGAAATGGTGTGAAAGAGGCTGATCACATCCTCAGCTCAGCAGGAGTCCTAGTCAGAAAAGAGGTGGTTCCTCCTGTAGAGAAGCAAGAACTTAGAGTCCATGTCCTCAGTGACCCAGGACAAAGGAAAGGGGACTTAGCTGTGCCATCCCTGATGTTGCTGAGTAGTCTTCAAGCCTTGGAGTCTCTCTTCCTGACTTGCAGTCATCAGCCTTTCCTAACCAATACGTTTTCTTTTTTTGCTGGCGTGTCCTCTAAGCCATTCCATAGTTTTTAGCATCCATATTTTTTTTTTACTGGACCTATTTATCAAGCCTAATAAACCAGAACTGCAATGCCCCATTTAACCAGATCATATAATAATAGATGATGTAACAAATTCCTTATGTTCAACATTTCTGGTGCTGAAAAGTGAAATTATCTTTTTCCTCACTTCTCCAAATTCAAATTTTAATATTTTTTCCTATCAAAGCAAGATCTTGACCTTTTCATTTATTTTGTTCATTACAAATTTATTTCATTTCTCACATTTGTGGAATGCTTTGGATATTCCAAAACACTTCCCCAACCTTTTATGGATGGGGAACCCAAAGCTCAGGGCTAGCATGAGGTCCCTCAAGCAAAGCTTCTGACTCTGAATCCAGTGCTTGTTTTTTCCTTTATTTCTTTTCTGGACAGGAAATCAATAATTTCAAAGTAGCTTTCTTTTTTTTTTCTTATCCTTCCCCTTTCCCCATAACTGTGTGGAAATAGGTCTTGGACTGGGTTGGATCTGATTCCCTCAGCATGAAACCTCAGGCTCATCCTGAAACCTTCCTTGTCTCCAGTTCTGTGAGGATGGCAATGCCTATTTTGCTGAGCTGGGTTGTCAAAGTGTGGTGTCTGAAACAGCAGCAGCAGCATCACCTTTAGCTTTTCATAATCCAAGCCCACATTTTTAAATGAATTAATTACCTTAAGAAGGAGTCTGGGAACATGAGGAGGAAACAAAGAAGCATTACCCTTCCAGCTTTATGCCACAGTTGTCCGTGACAATAAAGGTTCCATTGTACATAAGAACGTGTTCTGATTGAGCACTTTATCTGCTGTTCTCAACCCTGGCTACACATTAGAATCACCTGGGGAGCTTTTACAACCTAGTGCCTGTGTCCCAGCCCTGGTGGTTCTGATTCCAATTGGTCTGAGTTGGAACCCAAGTAACAACAGTGTTTGAAAGATCCCCCAGGTGGCTGTAATGAACAGCTCAGGCTGAGAACCACTGCTAACTCCTCAACAGTGCCTCATTGAATCCATTTTTATGAGTCAGAATTCGTTGTTCATCTCTGAGGAAAGTGCCTCAGAGGAGATAGTTCCTTGATTCATGGGCTGCTCTTGCCTGTCACGTACACGTTCTTCATAATTGACTTAGATTAGTACTATGACTCATTTCTCAAAAGTCACAAAAAGCCCAAATTCCATTTTAGGTAGATCTGAACAACTACAACCATTTTCATTATCTTGCTTTTGAAAAGTGCATTGTACTTTACAGATCCTTTTCCTGACGCTCTCATTCGATTCTAACCCTATCCTGAGGTAAACAAGTCAGCTGTAATGCTCCCATTTTAAAGATGAGGAGATCACTGCTTAAAGACAGGGAGTCATTTCTCCAGGGTTACACTGAAGGGAAGTGGCAGGAATGGGTCTAAACCAGGTCTGCTATCTCAGTCTGGTTGTCCTCCCTCTGCTGCCCCCCCCCCCCCCCCCCCAAATTTGCTCTCTAATCCCACTGACCCAGTAATGTAACCTGATTTTGTTTACCTTTTACCATGCTCCTCAGTCCTGAGGTTTATGTGAATCACCTGGCATCTTGGTGAAAATGCAGAATCTGAGTCATTGGGCTTGGGGTGCAGCCTGAGACTCTGCATTTCTAACCTGCTCCACGTGACACTGAGAATGCTGGTCCATGAACCATACTTTGAATAAGAAAGTCAACAAAAAAACACAAAATATGTCCTTTCAAATACTACTGGAGAAAAGAAGTAAAATGAGCTTTACCCATTTTCTGATGGCTCATGAGACAACGCACACTTATTGAAGCAAATGATCAGATGCTGAGAGTTCTCCCTTTGGCTAGAACATGTGTTATAATTTTGGCAACCAAATCATTATTGCGCTCATGTCTGGAATTGGATCAACAGCTGGGGTTGCAGCAGCCACTGGCCATAATTTCTCTCTCTCTCTGCTCTGCTCTAGTTCTCAGGCCAACAAGATAGTCCCAGTGGGGCCACCAGGCCATCTGGCAATGCAGCTGGCCTGGGCTTCCGAGTCTGAGAACACAGTAGTGATTCACCACATGAAATCCAAGTCCTTAGATGACATCTTCAGTTCCTGGAAATAAACTCCAAGGAACAGTTATACTGACAAAGGGTTTTATACTGAAACCTGTGGAAATAGCATTGTATTGACGTTGATAATGTTCTTTTTCAGTTTGTTCTTATCCTTACATTTTTAAGTTAATTGTTAAATACCTTTACAATATACAAGAATGTCCTAGGAAGCACAAAAACAGAAGGAAAAGGACTCAAAGATTTAGTTTCATTTTTGCCATGGACTAGACTAGACAGCTTGGGTAAATGCTATGGCCTTTGCATTCTTCAAAAAGTTAAATGATGAAACTGTAGGCTCTTCAACAATCTTTTTTAGTACTAATATTGTATAATTCAGTGGTTCTATCGTCACGAAGTAAAAGGAGATATAATTTTAATGAAATTTTATCTCTCTTCCTTCTACTTAACATACCCCTCCCCCAAATGTATCCTACATTCCAATTGCCCCAAAGGCCATTTGATCATTGCTCAAATGTTCCCCATTCTTCCCACAGTTGCCCCTCTCCACCCAGGCCCCACCTCACCCCAGCCTTCCCCACTATTGTCTATGTCCATAGATTATGTATATACAGATAGACATTGTTTGGTTAATCTCTCCCCAAACCCCCTCCTCCCGTCTGAGATCTCTCACTCTGTTACATGCATCCATGCAGTAGACCTATTTTGTGCATCCGTTTATTTTGTTCATTAGTTTTCACATGTAAGTGAGATCATATGAAATTTGTCTTCCTCTAACTGGCTTATTTTGCTTAGTATAGTAGTCTCCAGGCCCATCCATGTTGACTCAAAAGGATAAGAGCCCCTTCGTTTTTACACCTGTGTAGTAATCCATTGTATAAATGTACCACAACTTTTATCCAATCATCTACTGATGGGCACTTGGATTGTTTCAAGATCTTAGCTATTGTAAATAATGCTGCTATGAACATAGGTATGCATATATTCTTTCTGATAAATGTTTCAGGCTTCTTAGGATATATTCCCAGAAGTGGGATTAGTGGATCAAGGGAAGTTCCATTTTTAATTTTTTGAGGAAATTCCATACTGTCTTCCACAGTGGCTGCACCAGTCATTTTTAAGAGCTGCCCATTTTATGCCATCCAACTTTACAAGCACCATTGAGGATACACTGAGAAAGCTATGTCTGAACACACCAAAGATCCTCTCAGTTCTGTTTAAGTTGGATTCTCCTTTACTCCAAGTCCCCTTTGCCCCTCCTCCTGCAGGCTTTTGACAAGCATATACATTCATTTCCACGAGGTTGTTAAAGGCTAACATCTACACCAATAAAAGAGAAACATGCAAATTGACTGTACTTCTGCTATGCCCACAAGCCACACTCACCAGCCAATCAGGAACAAGTATGCAAATTAACCCAACCAAAATGGCTACAGCCACAGAGAGAGCAGGAGGCTTGGATTTCCTCAGCAATGGAGGAAGCCAAGCTTCCCACCAAGCCTGGCCTGCCCTGGCCTCTGCTCAACGCTACAAAGTTTCAATTAAATCACGCACGTATCACGGCAGTCGTCCTTTTAAGTTAAACTCAATATTTTTTTTATATCATGATGTATCTAAATAAAAATAATAACAAAAAATTTATCTTTTTTATGTCATCTTAGCATATTTTATGCTACAGAACGAATTATTTTTTTTAACATGTATTGTTATGGGAAAACGCGTTTCACATAACGAACTTTTCGCATAACAAACTTGCTCCTGGAACGAATTAAGTTCATTGTGTGAGGCACCACTGTATAGTAAAGAAATAAATCTTAGATAGCAGGGCCTTTGCTTGGGTCACGAGGGGACATGGCTGGCCTGCAAGCCACCAAGGCCCCTCACTCAGGTCACCACATACCCCAAGGGAACCCCCACCCTGATCTGGGACACCCTTCAGGGCAAATCAGCCAGCTCCCACCTATGTACCAGGCCTCTATCCTATATAATAAAATAGCAATATGCAAATTGACCATTACTCCACACCCAAGATGGCTTCCCCCATGTAGAGACAAGATGGCTGCCACAAGATGGCCAACAGGGGAAGGCAGTTGGGAGGGGCCAGGCCTGCAGGGGAGGGCAGTTGGGGGTGACCAGGCCTTCATGGGATGGCAATTAGGGGCAATCAGGCTGGCAGGGGAATAGTTAGGCATCAATCAGACTGTCAGGAGAGTGGTTAGGGGGTGATCAGGCTGGCAGGCAGAAATGGTTAGGGGAAATCAGGAAGGCAGGCAGGCTAGCAGTTGGGAGCCAGCAGTCCCTGATTGTGAGAGGGATTTCCGACTGCCCATTTAGGCCCTATCCTGGTAGTCAGACATCCCTCGAGAGGTCCCAGATTGGAGAGGGTACAGGCAGGTCTGAAGGATACCCCCCCATGCATGAATTTCATGCACCAGGCCTCTAGTTCTGATATAATAGTTTATTTTCCCTCCCAGCATTATTCCCTCTCACGTCTCTCTACCCCCTTTGCAGGTTCCCATAACTTGCTCTTCTTTGCCTCAGGGAAAGAATGTGCCAGAGGAAAAGGCAGAACTACTCCCATTAGTCTTTCTGCCTTTTGTTTAACAAAATCCTCGAGGTAAGGAAGCCTCTCAAAGAAATCTAAACATAGAAGGCTGCTCCTCAGCCCCTAAAGAGACTTCCTCAGCAGTAAGGGGGAGAGAAGGTAGGTCAGGAAGCAGGGGGTATCTATACTTCACCCCTGGTGCAGCCACCTGAAAGGCAAAAAGACCTCGGAGAGAAAGAAGAAAAAAAAAGGAATGACTATAGGCTGTACAAAGAGACAAGAGACAGCTTCACTCAAAATATCCCAGCCCCAAACTGAGTGGGTGGGAGTCACCATTCCTGAAGGGTGAAGAAGACAGCAACAGCAGAACTGGGCATGTGTGAGAGGACCTAATGACAACCTACCTCAGTCCTCTTAACATTGCACAAGATCCAGAAGTGTGACACAATCCTGGGGAGAGATAGGGAAACCCCCCGAAAGGGCTGAGGTTAAAATTTCTTTCCACTAGCCTAGCAAAATAAAATGTAAAGTCAGACATTAAAGCTTGAAATTAATCTATGACCATAAACTGAAATATACAGATCCCTTTCTTAAATTCATACGTGCCCTACATCCATAGTGTATTGTATTGCTTTGTCTTGCACAAGCAAACCCAGTTGGAATCTATGCTTCAAACTCCTGGGGGATCCAATGATTGTTCATTCAGTATTCCTTGTGAGCCAGGTGTCCTTGAAGCATGTAGAGCAATGCATGGTGTACAGCAGCCTCGATGAGTATTGATTGCTGGCTGAAAAGGCCAGCGTACTTACTGAAACACTGAAATGACTCCTTTATTTTATTGCACTATTTAAATAGGGAAGGATAGAAAACTATTTGAATCAGTAAAATGTGAGCTAAGAGTGGACCTTTGATAATAGCTTTTTCCAGATTCATTTCCTCAGATTACTCCAAAGATCTAGCCTGCAAAAATACCATCATTTTCACCAGAGAACTAGCCCTGGTCAGCAGACAGCTACTACATGTGCTTTCACAAGAACTGTAAGGGCATTCATAGTTTTGAAGCCCTAGGGCCACTGTGAAATCTGGGACGCTACGTTTTGAAGTGAGAAGTCTACCTTTGGTAGCTGTGCTGGAACCAGGCTTGACCGGGTGTTATCTGAAATTGAAAATAGCTTTTTCAACAGCCCTGGGTACTCATTATTTTTAACATTATAGTTCATGTCACTAAAATTATATCCTTTAGATAATTAGGAAGGGGAGGTATTGTATTAGGAAATAGCTGAATAATAACAAATAAACCCCAGTGAAGACTCAGATGCCCTCTGAGTGGCAGCCATCCTGGATTCTGTCTGTGGCTGCAGAGGTCTCTCTCCTCCTGGCCAAGATACACTTCAAAGAAGAGCTTCTACATCTCTTCTCGTCTGAAAGTGACATGATTTTTCATATTTCAGATTTGTAACAGTCACTACTTCAAAGTAACTCACCACCCACGAATCCTGTTTTGCTGCTTCCTTTCTCTTGACAAATATTGCTTTTATTGGGGGTTGGAATTTTAAGTGTTAGCAAGAAAACAGGGAAGGGATATAATTTCCATCCTCAATCACAAAAGTCAGGGTTTTGATACTGGGTCTTATTTCCATGTGAATCCCGATTCCTGATGAGAATGCCTTCCTTACTAGAGTTTCAAACCCTAGCTATATTTAGCTCACTAGACAGATGACTTTACTGGTTGCTATATACATTAAACCCAAAGTAAAGAGAGGGAAGGAGAGAGATCAATGTTTACTTTCCACTTTTAGTAGAATGCAAAGGGCTCCATGGGTACTAAATGGCTAACAAGAACCTCATGTCTAAGTTTCAAAGGGGCAACTCAAAAAGGAGGAGCCACAGACCCAAGAATTTCTAACAAGTCAGAAACCTGAAGATTGGTTATGGGAAAAGCAATGGGGGTTTGGGGGGGGGGGCATATCTAGGGAGGGGCTTGGGATGGGAATGGGGTAAAAGAACAATTATGTGAGACCATAATCAATAATAAATAAATTAATTAATTAATTAAAATAAATGTTGATGATGGGCTTCAACAGAAGAAAAAAAAGGAAAAAAGAAAAAAAGAATAGGAATGCTGTCAGCATACCTAACCTAGATGCTCTTCCACAGTTTAGTTAGGTCATTTGAAATTAATTGTCCTTCTCTGATGCCCAACACAGTCACACAGCTCTTTACTCTATGTGTGATGTCCACCACAACTACCAATCTGATATTACAAATTTCTACTTCATCTTATAAAGATAAACTATATAATTCAATTTCAAAAGTTGAAAACAAGTTTTGGTGCCAAGCTACACTAAATATTTGTAATTATTATCCCTAAAGACTCGGAAAGATTTTTCTTAAACACACTCAGATACAAAGATACCACTTGCCAACATTATAGAAATGCCATTTTCAATAGATATATCATGACTATTTCAGAACCTGTAGGTTAATTACATGTTTTTCGTCAGGGATTTGTCTTAGTGTGGTGAGTCCACCATCATTTTTTTTGGACAGGGTTTGTGATCACCTATCCTGTTTCTTTTTTTTTAATATTTTTTTATTGATTCCAGAGATGAACAGAGAGGGAAAGAGGGAGAGAAAGACATAAATGATGAGAGAGAAACATTGATCAGTTGTCACCTGCAGACCCCACAGTAGGAATTGAGCCTGCAACCAAGGCATATGACCTGACCAGGAATCAAACTGTGATCTCCTGGTTCATAGGTGAAAGCTCAATCACTGAGCCATACCAGTCAGGAGTCACTTATTGTTTCTTTATCAAACAGTCAATAAGAAATTTATAGGTGTCACAATTGAATCTAAGCTTAGCCCCATTGACCTAGAAGCCATCTCTCTATTCTCAGTCTGAGAAAGTGCTGTCTGTCAACCAACAAGCAACAATAGAAAATACTGGCTCTGCAACTGGACAGAGACAATTCAGGGCTCTTCAACTACATGCATAATCGGTGAGGAGGTGGCTAACAAAGATTTTTCAGGTGGGCCTTTACTGGTAGGAGCTATCCCAGAGACTCATAAAACATGGCTGCATCTCAACACAAGTGGCCAGTGTTTGTCTCCTCTTCTCTCTTTGCCCTCTTCTCTTAAACTATGACTTGGAACCAAACACACTACCAAGAGTTATAACAGCAGTAGATTTCTATGGCAGGGAGGCTATAATTCCCACTTCAAAGTGGTTGTTAAAATAAATAGAACATTTATAGAGTTGGGACAGATATCACACCTCCAAGGTGATCACAAAAATTGAGCTTGTTCCTATTCAAAAATGACTGCTAGCACATTGAGTAGACCCCATAAGTTCCCAGTCCAACTTTTTGCAAGTTTCCAAGAGTTCCAGACAATAGGCAGCCCAATTCATTTCTGACAAACATTTGATAGTGTTTTTTCAGTGTGGCCTATCTCTCAGCTCCTCCTGATCCTGAAATCAGAACATTTCATTTTATACCTCCAGATGTGGACCAAACACAATAGTTTAAGCGAGCAGCCACAAATTACCAAATGATCTCTTCTTGCTCACTCTCCTCAATGTTCCTCACTCCATTAGCCCCATCTCAGTTCTTCTCTTTCTTCTACAAGATCACATGCCTTTGCTTTTTCTCCATCATCCCCAGTCCCAAAGCTGTCTTACCTAATGGCTTTGTGGAGGTAGATGATCACACTGGGTATAAGCTTCTCAACAGAGAGAAGTTATCAAGAATATGTTTGTTCAACATGTTTTTATTAAGCATTCTTCAGTACTTATTCTGTTAGTGCTAGGCTAGGTGTTATAGGAAATACAGCAGAAATATAAGGCATGAGCTTGACCTTAGGAAGTTTATAATTATTATTAATCTTCTCTAATCCACAACACCTTCCACTTTCCTATGTTCTAAGAAAATGGTTAGTAAATTCCATGTGTATAGAATGACATTATGGCATAATATGCTGACAATAAGTGGATGCTAAATAAATTCCCCACTTTGCCAACCCCAGCTCAGCAAAAGCATTAGGGGTCTTCAATAACAAGTGGGTCTTTGAATGAGAAAAGCCATCAAATCACACGACGGGGCTGTCAAATGCATATGTATACACAAATGAATTAGAGGCTTTTCTCTAAATTATGAATTTGAAGTCATTTTGCTAATTTTTGACAAATGGGCCAAGTTCAGGGTATGTGACTTTTAAAAAACTTACATATGTTTCTTATAATTTATTAAGTGGCAAAATGCCACTCAACTGGTTCTACATACCTATTGTTTAACTTGGCTCTGTTTTCAGCAGTCTGAATGGAGTTCCCTCAGATGGACAATGTGTTTATTCATATAGCTGGAGCTATTCTCTTATTAGAAACAGAATTATAATGTCTGGAAGGAAGGAAACGCTTAGAAGAAAAAAAATTAAGCAGATACCATTTTTTCTTAATTCTCTTTCCCCCCTACACAAATATTAAACAATCATACTCCTCAGAACATCTTTATAGAAGGAATAGTTACAAAAAGAATAGAAAACTACTCCAAGATTGAGTCTAGGTGGACAAGATTCTAGTTCTTATTGCTCTAACATTGATATACCTTCACCTGATGCCTCTGCCCTTACAGAAGGCAGAATAATGCTTCTACTCAACTTATAATGCTAAAAATGGCAAAATAAACCCTCCAGCTCAAAGAAAAGAAATAGTTTTGTTATCATAATTTTTAATATATCTTTGCATTCAAGGCATCAGTCTATAGTGAAGGAGTCAAAGATTTTTTTAAAATATATTTTATTTATTTTTTACATAGAGGAAGGGAGAGAGATAGAGAGCTAGAAATGTCAATGAGAGAAACATCGACCAGCTGCCTCTTGCACACCCCCTACTGGGGATGTGCCCGCAGCCAACGTACACACCCCTGACCGGTCCGCAGACCGATGCTCTACCACTGAGCCAAACCGGTTTCGGCAAGGAGTCAAAGATTTTGAATGGCACTATGGAAAGAAATTAGAGAGCACTTCCTGATGGAATATTTTAACAGTAATAAAGAGGATTGTTGAGTCTACCCGATAAGGGTTCAAGATGGGAAAACTGAATGACTACTCTTGGGAGAAAGGACTTTAGCTATGATTTCTTGAGCCCCTTCAAGCTCTTGTGTTGAATGATTCCATCATAATAACGTGACTGTGTTTCTCTCTTAAAAAATACTGTGGTGACCAGATTTGCTAAGGAGATAACACAAAGGAAAAACTGAGTAATGAGTGAAGCTGCCTGTCAATCATAAAGGAATTCAATAGGTGAAACAGAAAGAGGTCTCTTGAGAAATGGTTGGCCACAGGGTACGACACCTCATCAAATTTCTGGTTGTCGAAACCCTCTTGCTTTGCTGAGAAGGGCTCGTTTGCTGAGCTTTCACAGATGTAGAAATATGGACTCAGCAGGTTGTAAAGCCAATTGGCAGTTTCAGTTCAGTCACTTACAAGAAGAATTTGATAACCAATTCAGAAATGAATTGTGCTCCTTTCCTTCCTTGATTAGCACACCTCTCCAACCCCATTCTGACTGTTCCAAGTGTGCGGTCTTGCATATAATTTATTGTAGAGCTTATGTGTTGAGTTCTTTCCAGAAAGCAAAGCTCTGAGGTTTGGGGGTTGGAGTGCGGGGGGGGGGGTTGTATGAGAGGGAGGAAGAGCATCTATTCAAAAATCACATGACTTTCCTTTCATTCAATAATAAAAATTAACATTCTACAAGTAGGAACTAGGGCCCTAGCCAGTTTGGCTCAGTGGATAGAGCATCGGCCTGTGAACTGAAGGGGCCCGGGTTTGATTCTAGTCAAGGGCACATTGCCTGGGTTGTGAATCAATCCCCAGTGGGGGTGTGCAGGAGGCAGCAGATCAATGATTCTCTCTCATCATTGATATTTCTATCTCTTTATCCCTCTCCCTTCCTCTCAGAAATCAATAAAAATATTTTTTAAGAAAGAAGGAACTAGGAATATATCCTGTGTTGAATATATTTTACTTGCTTGTTTTAGAACTTATAGGACAATAATCATATTAACATTTATGTTCTTTATCAAATATATCATAGAAATAGTACCACAATAATAAAGCTGAAAAGAGATTGAACAATTAATAGCATCCTATAAAAAGGTCTGGAATTCTTAGTTTCAAAATAAGTTAATTAACATTCCTAAACCTTGACCTTTTTGTCTATAAATCATGACAAACCTGGCACTCCCAATTTCTTATGGCAGTTATGATGGTCAAAGGAATTATCAATTCCTTTGATTACTGCCTCTCCGCAAAATACATGAAAATGCTTTTAAAATAGAAAGGTGTTCCTCAAATGGAAGGTATTAAGAAAATTCAGGCCCAGAGGTTAAATGGCTGGAATGAAACTGGACACTAATTATTGATGGGTCTAGGACTCCAGTCTTTGTTATCCAGCAGTATTTCCTCATTAGGTTCTATTAACTTTCCAGTTTCTCCTTTGAACCAATTATGTTACCAATATAGCAGTTTTAAGACTTGCTTTAAAAATAAGCACTATACCCAAGTCTTTATCACCCGAAAGGAATTGAAGGAGTTTAACATCAAAATGTGGAACAGACCTATTTGAACGATCCTCTTCTTAATAAAATGACTGAATATCTGATACCAAGTTTGTGTTACAGAACAGAAAGAGTTTGTTCAACCTAGCACTAGCAGAGCCAACACCAAACACTGAGAATTGCAGTAGAGAAATAGTGACTCTTTTATTATTAATGGTATCATCCAGGAGAAGAGGAGATTAAATGTTCGAAAGCCCTAACAGATCATATAAGGTAAGATCACAAGACATGGTGGGTCAGGGGTTTGGGGTGGTGCTGGAAGCTGATTCTCTAGAAGTGAGGTAAGGGTGACGAATCATTTCTTTAGGTCTTGAGGACAGCTTTTCCATCGTCTCTCTGTCAGTTTCCCGGGATGGGGAGTGGGGAAGTTGGAGGCGGCAAGGGTAATGGGAGAGAGTCCCACTTTAGGGCTCAGGGAAAAGGCTAAATCTCTGAGGGGTATCAACAGAGAGACATACAATGTCTAGAGCTAGGATTTACAACTTATTTCATCTAAGTCATAAGGACCCTTGGTTTTAATTGGGGAACATATAGACATCCTTCTTTGAGTGGCATATCTTCCTCTCTAAATCATTCACCAAGGAGGCATGTGAATTTCTGCCCTCTCCCCTCTCTACCTAACTCCTTGTCTGGAATAGGTCACAGGCCAGGTCTGCTTCCAGCTGCTTGGGGGACATTACTGATGGAATTCTGTAGATGAGATTTATTCTGAAAAATATGCAGAATTCGGGATACATCTTATTCTTATATCATTTCTGAGAAGTGGGTGTGGGTTCGTATCTAGTAATTAAATACTCTATAACCCTTTGAGGTTTGCTCCTTATATTGATCTTAAGTTCATTCAATGGTGTTTTTAGCCCCTATTTTCATGTTTTCTAAGGAACTTTTTCTATCAGAGATAGTCATTGGAAACTTACTCTATGCCTGCCTGCTCAGTAGTGCCTAAGTGGTTACAGTAGGAAAAAAAATTGGCAGAGTGAAAAGAATATGTTTTCAAGACCCTAACACCACCAGTGAGAAACCCATTAACAACATACAAATCCCTAACTATTGTAATTTATGTATGTCCAGGATAACACTCATAATTACTAACCAAAATGCAACTTGCTCAACATATAATTTATTTTAGCCTGTGTTCATCTTATTACAAAAGTCCTATTTACCTAATAAAGAATTGCTGAAGAAGAAATGAAAAAAATAAGGTGGAAAAAATAAGGCAAGCAGAAAAAAAGATGTAACTGTATCAAGGATCTGTATGAGGGCTCACAAAGAAATAATAAAAGTATAAAAGCATTCTGTAGTAAACAGTTTTATATATATATAAATACATAATATAGTGTTTTATCCCATGTCAGGCCATTCAAAGCACTTTATATATACTAACTCACTTAATCTGCAACCTCATTCTACAGATGAGGAAACAGAGACATAGGATGACTCAGTCCCCTTGCTGCTGATGTCATGCTTTAACCACTATTCCACACTGCTTCTAGAAAGCAAAATAAGTTCCTCACAGAAACTAGTAGGTAATGGGGAGATAGTAATAGCAATGCATGAGAACTTAATTATGATGGTTAAACAATAGCAAATTACATCTTTACAAAACCATAGAAATGAGTCCAATAGGTCAGCCTGGCCTGGAGCAATCAGCAAAAAGACCCAGTGTCCATCAAGCAATGTCTAAACCAGAAATGGCTTCAGGCAACTGCAAACCTGCTAGGGCAGAGCCCAGGGCAGAACCAGCTCTCCTGAATGAGAATTACTACTCCTCTTCCCTTTGACTATTCACTTTCCGAGCTCTACAGAAGTTTCCCCAGGGACAAGGATCCAAAGTTCTGACGTGGTACCTCACCCCACAAACCTCAGGTGTCATCTTGGCTAGAATCTTGCCCTCCCGCCAGGATATATATTAATATACCTTTGAGCCAAAATGAAGCAATTTTTATGCACCATTTGCTAGTCTGTGGAAAAGGCAGTGATCAATATTTTTAAGGAACTGAACATAGACTTATAAATCTATGCACAGAAAAACATTCAAACAATAGCATATAAGCAAAGAAAGACAAACCCTGTACACATTACACAATTGTCTCTATTATAATTTTTTAGTACACTTTAGATTATTGGAATGAATGAGTACAATTACTTTCTTCACTATTTCTCTCTTAGAAACTTGCAATCCTATATAATAAAAGACTAATATGCAAATCAACCGAACAATAAAACGACCAGTCACTATGATAGCACTGACCACCAGGGGGAAGATGCTTAATGCAGGAGCTGCCCCCTGATGGTCAGTGTGCTCCTACGGGGGGAGCACTGCTCAGCCAGAAGCCAGGCTCACAGGCTGAAGCCTTTCTCCAAGTGCATGAATTTTGTGTACCGGGCCTCTAGTATTTAATAAAAATATTAACAGGGATTTTTTTTTTAATTCAATGACAAAGCAAGTAGTTTTCTTTATACTTGCACATGCATTTTGACTTTGAAGGGAATAAACACCACATTTGGTTTTATAATGTTACTGTGCGGTTTTCAATTCAGTTTCTGTTATGTTCTACAAACAGAAAAACCAGCCTGTATCTAATTTAATACCTATAAATTTCCACAGATGGTCGCAGAATATTGAGTAGTCTAGTGGATAAAGATTCTGCTTCATGTTTTCCAATTCGTGACTTAAAATTGTATCTTTACCACATTTTTTATTAAAAATTTCCATTGACTATTTTTTTTCCGGCGAGTGTGATTATAAAATAATTCTCTCAGTTTCACTAGGCATAAAGACATCTGATTTGAAAAAGTTTGTGGGTGAGGCAGCCAACTTAGACCGAAATAGTTCAGCTGCAGCTGAATAAAGGCAATAGTGTTAGGATGGTTGTCAAAAGTCAGATTCATCAAGACTAGTTTGGTCTCAGTTTATATAATGCGCCACAGAAAATGGAAGTTTCTGAGGGTGGAGCCAGGGACGCCACTTTCAGAGCAGTCATGAAATTCCTTATATGTCTGTGAATGCTCACAAATGAAGCCTTGTTCTCCTTCTACCTAAGCCGGTGCCAATGTGCTGAAGGGCACACCATTGAGTGCAGGGTTTAATGAAAAGAGCAGAGGGTTTAAACAAAGACTGGCTTGAATGTGAATCCGTCTCTACCACTTTTTTTGTGATGAGATCTTGGCCAAGTTATCTAACAAAAATAGAAATGATATCTTCCCATGAAAGACTGGGCAGAAAAAATTGGAGAAGGATTCTCTCATTGTCCACAGTGAGCTCCACTGAGAGAATAGAAAAGCCAATAAACAAATGTTGATTCTGCAGAAGGCTAAATAGCTAAAAGAAGAAGAACCACGGACATTAAAAAGTACCCACGTGTGAGGGTTTAGGAAGGCTTTTTGAGAGGAAAGGACATTTGAGCTGAGTTCTGGAAAAGGTAAAAGTGGTTAAAATCCCTGAGGTCACCCATGACATCTTGAATGCTATCTGTCCTGACTCTCTGTGATTCCCTAGAGAACTGGGTTGAAAAGGATTTTGAGGTTATTCCCATTATCAGTGGCCTAGTAGTTAATCCCAGTCCCACTCTACAACAGTATCTCTAGGCAAGGTCTCAAGGACAATATAGTCCTCCTTGACTTATTAAGTTAGCCTGGCCTATGGCCTCCGTTCTAGAATACCAATTCTCACAACACCTTCCTAGCCTTCCCCAAGCCTGGGGTCCTAGTCTCTGTAGTTCCAAATGTCTGAAGGAGTCTCAGTGTGAACCAGCAGACCCTCCAGCACATCAAGAGCCATCTGGCTCTGGGTATTTTCTACCATATCGTTTTCTGCTACAGCATCTGCCTGCCAGGTTAGACCTCCATGGACAGCGATGCCTGCCTTAACGGAGCCTGACGTGTCACAAGTCCCATATGCAGCCGCAGAAGTGCTGCCTGCTCAGCAGGAGCTGGTCCTTCTAAATCGGGTCCATTTCCCCACCCAATCCCCTGATTTTTTTCCCCCCTTCTCCACCAGCTGAGGAGTCAGCAAGCCAATCTGCAATATCACCAAATAAAATTTACTCTCCCTGTCTCTGAACCCAAGTCTTCATAGAGGAAGAAAAATCATGCAAATCCCCCTTTCGATCACGTTCTCTTGTGGAGCACCAGAGCTGAGTGCTCCAGGAAACCCACAAAGCAAATGCAATGCCTCTTTCGTATGACAGCCCTTCACATCTTGAACACAGATATCATGCTCTCCATGAGTCACCTTTTCAGGCAAAAATTACAAACATTAAAAACACTCAATTTAGCACAAGTGCAGTGCATGCTGCTCAGCCTTGCACAGGATTAAAACACTCAGCAGTTGCTTTGTAATGATCATTGACACTATTCCCCCAAAATCAGCTTTCACCCCTGCACAGTGCCCACCCCCACACCACACACACACACACACCTACCTCCACCGCCACCCACCCATTCCTGGCAGAGATTATCTCTTTTTTTGGCCTTAGATATTCCCACACCTTGACTTTTAGTAGAAATTACTTGTGTGCAGCTATCTCCATCACAGTCTCTGCTGGATAAGCCCTTGGTGCTGACCTGGGCTTCTCCCAATCTTCAGTTTTCTATGTGGCATTGAGCCTTGCTTGATCTTTTTTTTTTTTCCCCACAGAATACCAGCCCATTTTATTTTTTTAAATTGCCACTGGGGTATCTTCAGGCCTCAGTTTCCTCACCTGTAAAATGAGAACAATGGCAGCACTTTTTCTGCAGGGTTGTTGTGAGAATTGCTATAGCTAAGTACACCCATGCAATGCCAAAGGCTTCCAAGTCAGTTTCCTCTCCCACTTCATTCAGAATAAGAAGCTCGTGAACTGAATCCAGCATGGTGGCTTCCTAAGTAGGAAAGGAATACTAGAGAATGCCAGTCCTTATTCACAGAGCCAAGCTTTCTGTCCTTAAAGACTAGTCATAGTTAAATAGAACTTTGATGTGCAAGGTGCAAAAGAAATGTTCCTGGGAGACTAGTAGACTATATCAGAGTTGCAGTCAACTACAAAGAGGAAGGCACGCCTCATTTTCAACAAGGTGAAGAAAATAAGTTACTACTAAAGACGACTGCAGGATGGAGCAAAATGTCAAGGGGAAGCAAGAAGAAAAAGGAAACATCCTAAAGGAAAGGGCTGCTGTACGTGAGAACTTGGTTGCATTGCTGTCTAAAATTTCAAATCACCTCCTGAAATGTATTTTCTAAATTTCTTCCCAAAGAGAGCCTCCTTTGTTGTTGTTCTTCGAATAGATTAAGTCACTAATGTGTTTTGAAAACAGTGTTGGTTGCTATGGTAACATGACTGCCTATGATAAAGAGCATGTGTCCTTTCCCTGGGCTGTTGCATGACTCCCAGCAGAATTTAGATCCCTTCTCAGTGTACCGCAGGCATCACTGACAGGCCGTGGGCCAGTATTGGTTTTGTGTTTTCCTCTGCAGTAGGATGGCTGAGGACAGGCTGAGTCACCTGGAATCTCTTGCTAGAGCCCTGTAAGGTTAAGGGGGAGATAGAAAAGATAGAGCCAACATCAGGCCAGAAACTATGGCAATGGTTTCACCGAGGCTTAACACAGCAGCCGGGATGGAGGTGAGAGGGAAAGCTGCCTGAAAAGAACATCTCCTGGGCAGACAGTTCAGAGTCTCACCCACAGCAGAGCCCTGATGTGAAAATCAACAGCCCTGGCCTCTCAGCCTGGTGCCAGTCCTGCCTCCTTCTGTGACCTTGGACAACTTTCCTAATGTCTCTGAGCCTCATTTTCTTCTAAAATACTTCCCTCTCTAGTCCTAATCATCTATGATGGCAGGCTCCTGGGTTAGACCAGGGCTTCTGAAAATATGATCCAAAGACTCATTGGAGAATTAAAAACCTCCAGGCCCTGCCTCCAATCTTACTAACGAAAAGCTCTGTGTCTGAGGCAACTCAATCTGTATATCTCCCAAATACTCCAGACAATTACTGTGCACAGTAAATGAAAGAACACCTATAAGAGAGTATACCCGTGAAAGTAACCATTTCCAAGAAAAGGCTGAATGTCAGACTTCTTGCCATATAGACCAGAGCAGGTTGAATTCTTCTAAGAAAATTTTTCTTTTTTTTCTGCTCTTTATTTTTTTATTTTTTTATTAATTTCTTTATTGATTAAGGTATCACATATTTGTCCTCAACCCCCCATTCCAATCTCCCACCCTACCCCCGACTCATGTCCCCACCCCGCTATTGTCCTTGACCACTGGTTAGGCTCATATGTATGCACACAAGTCCTTTGGTTGATCTCTCCCTTTTATCCCCACCCTCCCTTTGAGGTCCAACAGTCTGACCCATGGCTCCTTATCTCTCGGTCTGTTCTTGTTCATCAGTCTATGTAGTTCACCATTTCCCTAGATGAGTGATTGCTTGTCTCATTTTTGATTCTAAGAAAATTTTTTAAAAGATTAATAGCTTCCGGCCTTTGCAGGAACCATTAGCCCTGTACAGACATTTTGCAAGTTTGTACTTGGGAGGGGTGGGCCAGCCTTTAGGGTGCCTCCAAAACTCCACTTGGCTCCCTTTGATGTTCAAGCAGCATGTCTCACATGGGGGTGAGTTGAAGGGTTGTGGCATCTCCAGGCTTCCTGATGCCAGGTCCTACCGTGGACAATCAGGGAACACTGGGGAGTTTCCTGCATTGGCCAAGATGTTGCAAGAAAATGTTCTTATACCAAGTATGCCAAAAGCTACAAAGATGAATGGACAAAGCCCTAGTATGACAAAAGTTAATAAGATAATTGAATAGGAAAAACAGCCATCCCTTCCTATCCTAGAAGAACCACCTGTGAGCAGGAAGGAGGCGGCGGGGAGAGTAGGAGGATGGTTTTTGAGATGGGTGTCCACCATTCTCCCAGGTCGAGGCACCTGAATAAATCTCTTTTATATAAAATAAAACGAAGCCTTTAAGAAGCCTAATCAGGTGCCAAAAAAAATGAAGCAATAGAAATAACTTTCCATGGAAAGTCATATTTCTTCTTTGCTTTGAGACCTCCCTAAAGAGTAACTTAAATTTATAAATTCTCAAACTGGCTTTGCTTCAATTAACAGCTCAGTGACAGAAACATTTTGCAAGTTCAGTTCCAAGTAAATTAAGTGTGTAGCAACTGTGGAGATGGAAGAAAGTTCAGACTTTTTATAAAAAATATAGTCAGTTTTAGTAACAACCCTGGAGTTCAAAACAGACAGAGAGAGTAAAAATGAGCATTTTTGCCTTTACACACACACACACACACACACACACACACACACACAAGATTGGAAGAAACTGGATTTCTGGATTGAGATAAAGGATAGAACGTGGGGACAGGGTAGCCAGCTGGAGGTCACATTCCAGAGTCTTAAAGGTTTAAGCCAAGAGATAGATTGACCTGCACTTAGTTCTGCTGGTCAAAGGGAAAAGGGAAAAAAATATTAGGCTGAGCCACCTAAGAAAACACAGCCATGTTCTGAAAAAAAAGAAAGAAAAAAAGAAAAGACAGTTATCCTTCCCATAATCCCTGATATCCTAGCTCCCCAAGTCTCCAAGAAATTTACTTGAGCATCTATTGTGTGCCTAAAGCTCTAATGATTCTTATTTTGGAGGTATCTCCCCTGACGCTGGGGAGAAAAGACATGCACATTTGAAATTAAAGATGAAACCAAATATAATTGCAATACAAAAGGGGAGAAATCCATGTGGGCTTGAAATACCAGCAAAAATAATGGAGAAGGCAGCACCTGAGATGAGTCCTAGTGGATATAAAAATAAGGGGTAAAGATATTTGGGGGTAAAATATGTGGAAACAAGAAGTAGCAGAAATGGGAGTCCCATGTTGAAAGAAAAAGGAAGATGAGCAGAGGTATAGGTTGGAAACTGATAGGAGTTGGGGCTGACCCGGGTAGCTCTATCCTGCTTCCCTTGTCATCCACAGTCCTACCTTGGACCAGCAGTTCCAGTGAGAAAGGTTATAGTGCCCAGACTCCCCCTCCATTGTAGACCAAGCCCCACGTAGATGAGCAGAATCTTTGTGTTTTTGCAGAACCCTGATCACAGAGATAGAGATAGTGGTGAAGGTTTGAATGCCATGAAACAGTTGGGGGCAATGATTTTGGGGGCAATGAATCTCTGACTATTGCAAGCAAAGGACCTGTAATATATTCTTTCAAACAAACTGGGAATTAGAAGGGTCTTTCATCTAGGGACCAGATGCCCTCACCCCATATTTTATTTCTTCTCTTTCAATGGATTCTCAGGACATACTCTTTCTTGCCCATCCTTCTGCCATAGGGAAATTTTTTGAGATAAAGAACACTTTACTTTTTTGAGACTGAATGAAGAGGATAATGCTTAACTCAATGAATAGCTAATAGAATTTCAAGTAATAGTATTGGATATACTAAGCTTAAATAAGTAATCCATCATCTAATGGTGATTGAAATATACCTGAGAGGCCCTCTCTGTCATTTGGATTGGCCATCAACTATGAAAAGAATGATCTCTCTAAAGACATTTGGAGGAACAGAAATGATATCATACTATCTATTGGAGGCTCCTACATTGTGTGTTTCTTTATGGCTTCCAACCAAAAGCCAAGAGAGCTAGAGTTAACCTCAACAGAGTAGGAGCTCATTCTAGGTAACTGCTATTACCATATATTGAAAGATCTATTCATTTTTATTTAACAATCTTTATAGAATGTATGGAATGCTCACTATGTGCAGTCTCATTTGTTTGTTAACACTTGTTGGAGAGAGAGAGAGAGAGAGAGAGAGAGAGAGAGAGAGAGAGAGAGAGAGAGAGAGAGAGAGAGAGAGAGAGAGAAAGGGATGTCTAAGCAGTGATTCTCAAATTTCTAGCTCCATTGCCCAAGTTTCTGATTCAGTACATCTGAAGTTAACATTTGAACCAGTATTTTGAGCAAGTTTGTTCAGTTACTGGTGGTCCCTGGCCACACTGAGAAACATTTCACAAGACAAAAACAGGATGTGGAGGTCAAGAATGAGAAACCTTGTGTGAAAACCAAGCAGGCCGAGGCTACAATTGGTTAACCAAGAATCACAGAAGGCTCAGTGGGCCAGGTCTGCGAGCTGATAGTAACACAGGTATGTTTTCCCCAGATTTGTGAAATAGTTCATTTGGAAGCTTCAAGGAAAAGTTCTGTTTGTCATGGAAGCAGATCAAAGTGGCTGCAAGGGGCATGGTTCACAACACTGGAGTTGCCATGACAACTGTAATGGGCAGCCCAGTTGAGAAAGCTGTGGGTAAGAAGGAAGAGGTGAAAACCCTGTGCTAAAGAGAGTGCAGTGTGATTTATCAAGAACTGCTATACCTGTGGTAGCGCACTTAATATTTCAAATAGTTGTGAAGAAATCAAAAGGTCCAGGGCTGAATTATTCCAAGAATGGCTTATAGGTAATGGGCTGGTACAGTGGTCAGCAAACTCATTAGTCAACAGAGCCAAATCTCAACAGCACAACGATTGAAATTTCTTCTGAGAGTGAAATTTTTAAAACTTAAATTTCTTCTAATGACACTTCTTCAAAATAGACTTGCCCAGGCCATGGAATTTTGTCGAAGAGCTACACTCAAGGGGCCAAAGAGCCACATGTGGCTCACGAGCTACAGTTTGCTGACCACGGGGCTAATAGATAGCTAATTCTGGAAGCATTTGCCCTTTGGAATTTTTTTTTTTCATTTTGTTCCCAGTATGTCTAATATTGGAGGCCCCACCTACTGCTGAATGAATCAACCAAAAGCAAATTCAAAAATAATACTCAAATACAAGGAAAATAAGAACAACTCTGAAAAACGACCACCACAGATTTTATTTAATTAAAAATATTATACATGTTGTTGCATTTTCATGGAAAATATTGAGTTAAAAAACACCAACAGTGTTACTTTTCAGAACCCTTAATGCACCCCATTCTGCTACCTGCTTCTTTGTTCTGTCCATGGCATTAACCGTGTGTATAACTGGAGCTCCCTTGAAGCTCATACCCATATGACTCCTGGAATGAGCCATTTTCTTGACAGTGGTGTTCTATCAAGTAAACTCTGGTTTCCTTGAAAACCATTCAAAGGAACTGGCATAAAAGCTCATGTCAACACCAATTCAGCCCAACATGTCTGCAAGAATCTGCTATGACCGTATCCAGTTTCCAGGCTAGTTAGTAGGTGATCTTGTATTCTGTCTGGTGTATTAGTGTCCTGAGCCCCTTCACCAAGCTTCCCCTGAACTCACGGTGGGAAGACACTGCCATATAGTGTTTATATTCAAACTATCAGCAAGTACACAAAAGCACGTGTGGCCCCCATGCACATTACTAGCAAATAAAAAAATAATATATATTGGTACAATACAACCCTTGGAATCACTGGCTCAAATATAGCCATGTGAGTATTCTTAAACTATTCATTTAATTATACACCTGTTAGGAAAAATACCACAGCATAAAAACTTAACTTGAAAATATCATTTCAGCTAGAAACGTCTCACATGGAAATCTTTTGCTTTCCCAGGACTATAGCATCCCTTAACTTACTTCCTTGATTCCACACCATAATGCTGCATCCGCATATTGCTCCCAAGTGATGCTTTTACTAAAATTGGATCTGATGTGACAGAAATATCCTGGCTCCGTTTTTCTGCTCCTTTGCTGTAAATTGTAGTATACCTAATGTGGGTTCTGTATCCAGCTTTGCATTAAAGAGTACACAAAGTACACAAATAAATGAAAATAACTGGATAGCAAAAAGGTGGAATTGCCTCAGCACTTAGAAATCAGAAAAATAGTCTTCCTCTTCGTAATGGTCTCTCAATTGATGGGAATAAAATACGGCTGAAATTGCTTTTCACATTCTGGCTCGGTGGGGGGCATTTTCACATAGACCCCTGTAGTAAGAGGACTTCTTTTCTTTAGCTGCCAAACAGAACAAGAAATGATAGTTATTCTTGAGGAATACAGAAGTACCTTCTAACCATAATAGGATTCAGCAACTATGGGGTTCCTCCTCTGTTGAAAAATGAATGTTCACAGCATAAAGAATTATAAGCCACGGGGAAATGTTCTTGATTGAGCCATTAAAACTCAGTTTAGATAAATAACTCTGTGCTATGAATGCAAAAGAGCAATTATTTCCCCTGACTGAAAGATAGAAGAAAAAGATTTTGAGAAAGTTTCTGAAAAAAACACCCCAAATGTCTATGATAAGTCATTGGATGTTGTCTGTGGGGGGACGAGTTTGATAAGATAATGAACTTTAGTTGTTCTGATTGAGAGCTGTGTTTCTCATTTCTAGTCCTCATACACTTTTTATTACTTTCTGTCTGTTCACATTAGTTCCCAGTTTTTATCATCTAGTAAATTAAGCTCCAGGTTCAGCAAACTATTCTGTGAGGTGATTTGTAGCAAATGGGGTAGGAAGAAACAACAGCAACAGAAGAGGTTGAAAGAGGATTTTAGGAGAGAGAGAAAGGGGATGGGGGGGAAGGGGAGAGTAGGCAGAGAGGAAGGCAGGGAGAGAAAAAGAATGAGAGAGAGAGGGAGGGAGTAAAGGAGGAAGAGAGGGAGGGAGGGAGTAGGAAGGAAAATGAGGGAGAAGATTTTTACAAAGCCAGTCGTAGGCAGAGATGGCTGAAAATGACTGTCAGAAAGAAATCCTGAGAGGGGGGCCAGATTCCATACCTTCTCTTCTACCAACAAATTGTGGTAAATAAAAAAATGGGGTTCACTTTTGCTGGGCTGGAAGGAAGGGAGATCAAGACTTCCCAAAGTTTCCCAGTTAAGCTGTCTGGGAAATAGAGAGCCCTAGAGATGAGTTATGTGGACAACTACAGTGTGGACAAGGAAGGCACAAGCTGGGTTCACAGAGAGATGGCTTCCTGATGAAGGAGAGGGATGGTAAGGGAGAGAGAGTGAGATTCATCCAAATGGATGGTCCTCTCTAACATTTTGCTCAACTTAATCTTGGGTTTCAGGGTGATTAACCAAAGCACATTGTCATGAAGATAAAGAGCAAAACAACTGCCCCGTGTTGTTCAAATGGTTACTCAAACTGAAACCTTCTTCAGAAGCACACAAACATTCGATGTCAAATACACTCATCTAAAATATTACTCATCCTGAAACCTCAAAGGCCAATGCCTTGGGTTCTAGTGTGCTCTTTACCACTGTCCTTCGCCTTCCTCATTTATTGCTTCATCTCAAGAAAACGAAAAGCGTCATCTGGTCAGTTGCTATCACTAAAGGTATCCCATCCAAATTGCTGCGTTGTCAGCATCACACTCACCATTTTGCTCAAAGAAACAGCTGTGATGAGGAAACTGTAAAAAAATAACCCCGAACTAACTGCTGCAAGGATCCAGAGGAGGAAATCAGAATCCGGGCATGGTTCTGGATCTGCAACAGAAAGCAAAGCAGAGCCTCCCTGAGCCACTCTTTAAACATTAGGACCTTACTTCCATTGATGAAAAGATGAAGAAATTTGAGCTTCCAGACTTTAATAATAGAGCTACCCATCAATTAAGTCCAACTACTCAGGGTTACTGCCCCAGGAGAGTCATATCAGAGGCATACGAGTAAACTGGATGATGGGTATCATTCCAGAGTGGGTGCCCCAACCTGCCAATGGAAAGACCTTCTCCAACCCATTTTAGTTTAGAGTCAGAATGCTGTTTGGCTTGCCACCCATGCTATCAAAAGGGCTACCAGGTAGTATGCCAGAGAACTCTTAAAGAGAATTTTCACAATCCTATAAAATGAACCACCTGACATTAAGGAGCGAACCTATTTTCGTGCAAAGAAGAGACAGCAAGTACAAAAGGTGCTAGGGTAGTGATATGGCTTTGCTCACCAATGACATAAATCTGGGTTCCATTGCCCATGCCCACATAGTAGGGAGGTGGGTACAGGAGCTCCACCTTGCAGATGTAGAGGCCCATGTCCGTGGCCGTCAGCCCTTGGATGGTGAGGTTCACTTTGTTTCCACTAGAAGTACCAATGCAGGTGGAATCATCTAGGAAGGTCAACTCCTTCTCCACCATGTACGTTGTGGCACAGACTTCGGTCATCTGGCTGCCAACCTCCCGCAGCACTGTCACCCGGACCTCGGCAGCTTTGCCTGCAGGTTCATACTCACACACAAAGCTGGCTGCACCTCGGCTGCTTGCCAGCACCACTGCAGGCTGGGTCACCTGTATCCCTAACATGGAAAAACCAAAGAAACTCTGTGAACCCGTCTTCACCCACCACCAGGCCCAGGTAAAAGCCAGAGAAGATTTATCTTTGATAGGCACCCTCCCATCAGCTTTCAGTTATTCTCTTCTTAAAACAGTCCATCACCACCTGCTATCCCTTCCCTTTTCCATTCCTCCCCCCACCCCATACACACTCCTTTCCCTCTATCTTCCAGCTACCCACAAAGGTGCTTCTTATTGGCCTTGGCTGGTTTGGCTCAGTGAATAGAGGACTGCGGACTGACAGGGTACCTATGTTGGCCCGGGAACTGAAGGGTCCCATTCCGGTCAAGGGCACATGCTTGGGTTGCAGGCTTGATCCCCAGTGTGGGGCGTGCAAGAGGCAGCCAGTCAATGATTCTCTCTGATCATTGATTTTTTTTTTTTATCTCTCTCTCCCTTTCCCTTCCCCTCTGAAATTAATAAAAAATATGTATTTTTAAAGGGTGTTTCTTATTGGAAAATAGGTGTTTTTTAAGGCAGTTGGTTGTGCCAGAAAGAACATGGATGTGACAAACGGAAGACCTGGCTCTTCCATGAAATACATGACTTGTCATGCCTCCCCTGTGGACTTCATTTTCCCTCACATGTAGGAAAAGGGGAATGGTTTGATAGTATCAGAGTGCCTTCCAACTCTGGCATTCTAAGATTAAAATACAACTAGAGGAACTATAGTTCAGGAACTATGAGTAGTAGAGAAAATGTTGGAGGCTGAGGTGCAGAATATTGCCTTATATCTTTAAGCATCCCTCAAAAACATTTGCCTACGTTTCCCTGGCCCTATATCGCTATTACCCATGAGTAGCAGCACGTTGGCTCACTGTATCGGCCACCCCCTTCCCTGACATTACTATCGTAGAATGAGGGATGCCATAGATGAAGAAAGCCACAGAGCAGAGGGCACCGGGTCGTTTCCTCTCCAGGCTGAGGCATCCCTGCTGTTAACTTCTGTGGGCTTTTCCTGCCACTGCCACCACACCTTCCGCCACCCTCTCTCCTCACTTGAGCATCCTCACCAGTGCTCTTTTTCTCTCTGGTTTCTACAGGATAAGAGAGGCCAGCTCTTTATCCAATCATACAAGAGACATCCAACACTAGGATTGAACCATCATGTCACTCATTCTGCTCAAACTTTTTAAAAAATATTTTGTAGTGATTTTTTGAAAGAGAGAGAGGAAAGGAGAGGGATAGAGAGTGAAACATCCATCAGCTGCCTCCTGCACACCTCCTACTGGGTATCTCTCAACCCGGGCAAGTGCCCTGACTGGGAATTGAACCAGCAACCCTTCAGTACATGCACAGAACAATTCCCAAATAACTGAGCCACCCTGGCCAGGGTTCTGTCCAAACTTTTTGATGCTTACATAGCACTTACTACAAAAAACAAACAATATAAATAACATTTCATAGCCTTCATGATCTAATGCCACTCTATGATTCCAGTCTGAAATTCCTGGATACCGCTTCCTGTGTATACATTACTCTGTTTTGAAGGTGCTAGTCTTTTGCCCCAGGAACTTGTACTGGACGACATCCGTCCTCAGAAGAGACAGCAATATAATAGCAGCCATCGCCATAGGTAATCCAGCAGCCTTGATTAGACAATAGTCTCCCTCCTCAGCCCTTATCTTCATCTATCAGAGATGCCCTCTGAACACCTTCTGCACTGCATAACTTGATTACAGAAATTAAGTTCTGTAATAAAGCTCTGTATTAAACTTTTGTGCACTAATAACACCTCCTCCAGCTTATGCCTTGAGATCGGCCACTATATCCTGCCCAAATGGACACTCTGTAATCCTTAGTGAGTTGACTCTAAGCCGAAAGAAGACCAAGTTTCCTGGCCCACGCCAGGCAAGCTCCCAATGATCACTCCTAAGTCTGGTCACTTTGTTTCCCAGTGTCCACCGTGGGAAGATTTTAGTGACAGTTTGAGATGAATGCCCTCAGAAAGAAATTTGACTGTTTCTAAGGGTACTTAATCTTAAATGTGAAATAATAAAAGGCATATGAGTATTTCTAATTCAGTAAAAATTAAATCGTTAAACATTTTCGACTCAACGCAAACTACATGGTTTCTTAGCGAGAGGGCCTAGCGAGAGATAAGATTGAAATTTAGTGGGAATGCTCCTCATTCTACACCGAATAACCTGGCTTTGGCCTCTAAAGAGCCTTATCTCGTCTGAAAACTGGTGAATCTGCTTCTCAAGTCCACAGGTAGGTAGCTCAGGGCAGCACTTAGGTATCCTATGCAAGACTGATGGCTTGATTCCTTTTTTTGTTTTACCATTTCAAACTGCTTTCACTTTTAAGTTAGCTAAGTAGTTTACAGAGTTGATGAAGAGGACCTTAAAATCTTGACTGTAGTAAAGAAGGCTGAAATGTTACACAAGCTGGCTAATTGGTTTATCAAATTGAATTTGAGGACCTTAAAACATTGAGTCAAGCAAGGGAAGAAGAAACTTTCTATGATTTTGTTCCAATTAGTGTATTGTGTTGTTTTGTTTTTAAAGAAAAATTCTAGCTTGTCCTGATTCCAAGCTCAGATGTGTGTCCAGGACTGCAAGTATCTTTTCTCTCTTAACTCACTCCATTAACTTTGCAGTATTTCCCTTCAGTCTTACCGACGTGCCTGAAAAACCAACCCAGCCCGCTAAGATGGGCTGCACCTGCGCTTGTGCGCTGCTGCCTGCTGGGCCCTGCCCAGCGTGGACCACGGAGCCTGGAGGTTGCAGTGTTACCTGAAGCTTCTGGCTTTGCTAGAAATCACTGCCCTTGACTGCTGAAAGCAATGAAAGCCGGGCGGGAGAGACACTTCCTCCTCCACCTGCGTGTGCACTCACCTTCGGAGAAGACAGGGATGAAAAGGAGAGAGAGCAGCGCGGTGCAGGGCCAGGTCCTTGGGGGCAGGCGCCCCGGAGCCCCGCGCCCCTGGGATCCGAAGCCAGCCATGGCGCTGCGGGAGCGGAGCTCGGGCCTTCAGGAAGCAGAGCGAAACCTTTCAAGATCCCGAAGCTTTGAAATGTGTTTGAACCCACACAGCATCGCGGACTTTATATAGCTGGCTTCCCCATTCAGTACAGGTAGAGGGCATCTGAAGTAGAGGAGCCTTTTTGTTTTGGTTTTACGAGAAAGGAAGCGGTGGGTTTAGCTGTTACGTCGAACAGATAACCTCAAACACTCAAAGTAAAACTGAACAAAACAAGCCAATCTGAAGATGGAAAATGTACTCACTTTGAAACCGAAGCTTTTTTCTTCGCTTTGAGGATAACTCAGTGGAGACTTGGAAAATTTCCTGGAGTGCAGGAGTGCCCCTGGATCCCGGTGGTAGCCAATTGTGTAGGCATCCGTTGGCATCCAACACATTTCAGCGATACCCCACCCCCCAAACTGCCAGCTGCCAAGGGCGGAATCAGTCTGGAGACATCAATCCCACCTGGGAGGCACCATCCCTGCTTTCCAAATAGGAGTTCTCATTTCTACAAGCTCCACGGAGCATTTTCTTTGAAATAAAATACCAAAATCACAGATAAAAAGTAAACTGCTCTGCCTCTGGTTTTACGAATTAGAAAGAGCTCGGGTGCCTGGGAAGCCTCCACTCCACAAAGAGGAACCAGAGTTGGAGAAGGTCCAGCAAAAGCCCCAGAGATTCACACCTTCCATAAGAGGTCAGACGTTGTTTTAATGGGATTTTTTTTCAAGCAGAAAATCCTGGAACTAAAGTTAACTATGATAGAAGTTCTTCAGTTTATGAAACAGGACACATGTTCATCTTATAAGAGAATAAGTTCTGAGCCCTGAGGACCCTTCCTTAGAACTAGGGCGTTATCACATATGTCAATGATGAAATATTGATTGAAAATCCATGATGTTCCAGAAAGTGTGTGCACTAAGGATGGAATGATGTCAAGATGAAAACAGAGTTGATGCTTTAAGAGACTCACAGAGCGCTGACAGGCTCAGACAGTGACAACGGGGAAGGTGGTGTGGCCTGCCCCAGCCCTTTGTGTACACACCTCAGCATAGCAGAGGGGGCTCTCGAGTATGCATCCAATGCCTCCTTTTTTACCCCGTCTCCCAGCATTCCCTCACGTGTCTCCTTCCTCTCCCTGACCCCAACACACCTCATCGCTGCCTTTTTTTCTCCTCTTATCTTGTTTATCCTCCTTTCCATCCTCTAGGACAGTGGTCTGTAAACTCATTAGTCAACAGAGCCAAATCTCAACAGTACAAGGATTAACATTTCTTTTGAGAGCCAAATTTTTTAAACATAAACTTCTTCTAATGCCACTTCTTCAAAATAGACTCACCCAGGCCGTGGTATTTTGTGGAAAAGCCACACTCAAGGGGCTAAAGAGCTGCATGTGGCTCATGAGCCGTTGTTTGCCAACCACTGCTCTAGGATTTAGCTAAAGTGTCAGCTCCTCCCCTGACCTGCCTTTTTGCTATCCTCCCTTAGCACCTTGAGCCCTCAAATCCCAGCTGAAATGCCAGCAGGAAATGACAACCTAATGGGCATTTACTAAGGGCTGGATCCCAGACTGGACACTGGAGATACAAAAGTGAAAAATGTACGTGCCTGCCCTTGAGAGTAACTCACAGCAGCGACAGGGGCAGACAGCGCACCCTGTGGTCGGGAGAACGTGGATCAGTGCTGGATTTGAGGTACTGCACAAGCTGTAGAGGAGCCATTGGTTTGGCCTATGAAAGCCACGAAAGGCTTCTTGGAGAAAGTAAAACCTGAGCTTATTATTGAGGACAAAGGCAAGGGGTGTATCTTCAGACAAAAAGAAAGATCATAAAGCATGCAGTAAGGCTAGAGGGCAGGGCCAATGCCGGGATCAGCCATAGCCGGAAGCTGGTGTTTTTAGGAGTGAGAGCCATTGCATCTTAAGGAGCAAATTGGCATAACTTAACTCATATTTTTGAGAAATTCCCCCTCACACAGGAAGAGGACTGGAGAGGATGGGTTCAGGTATAAGATGAGGTATATTGATGAAGTATAAGATATAACCAGGAAATCTGGGGAGGAGACTATTGCAATACCCCAGGAATTGGCAAACTTTTCCTGTAAAGGGCCAGACCATCAATACATTAGACTTTGCATGCTCTCTGATTGCTGTTCCCACCACTTAACTCTGCTTGTGGAGGGTGAAGGCAGCCACAGAAAATATACAAATGAGTGAGTACTGTTGTGTTCCAATAAAACATTATTTGCAATGTCAATTATACCTCAACTTACAAAAACAAACATGTAATTTACTAAAACAGGTGGAGGCTGGGTTTGGCCCATGGGCCATGGTTTATCAACTCGTGGTCTAAACTAAGGCAAAGACAGCAGTAATAAAAGGTCCCTAAGGAGAGTGATCCACAAGCAGTGAGTGGGTAGAAAAGTTTAAGATGAGACGAGACTTTGTTTAGGAGGTAATGTGGTGCTGCCAAGAATTATTCTACTCTTTGTCAAGTTTAATCTAATTCAAGTCCCAAAATAATACTACAAGGTAGGAATTTTGTTTTTCTCAATTTATAAACCAAGGCACTGATTGTTAAAGAGACTTAGCCAATCCCCCACTGACGCAAAGACTTTAAAGTCAAAGAGAAGTAAATTTGAATCCCAGCACAAAGACTTGCTAGCTGATGATCTGGGGCTGAGAGCCCAATGTCCTCCAGAAAATGGTGACTACTTCTCAATGTTATTGCCAGGATTAAATGTGATAATGCATGTAACATGCATAAAAGACCTATTTTGGCAGCTGGCCACTCAATAAATAGGAGTCCTTTTTATTTCGGTGACTGAGGAAACAGAGGTGCAATTTACTGGAATAGAAAACACAAGAAGAATATATTGAATAAGATGAGCACAATTTGGGCGTTTGAGTTTAAGGTATCCGTAGATGACTAGATGGAGAGATATAAAAGCAATTGCTAATATGGATCTGGAACACAGGATAAAGATCCAATCCGAAGACACTAGTGTAGGCAACAATGAAGCAACTGATGAAAACTTCAGAAGGCCAACACACTCTATAAACATTTTTTAAATGAAAAGATAAGTGGATGAAGACATTTAACATAAAAAGAGATAAAGGTTGTAATAGCAACTTTCAAAGAAGTCTTGCAATGTCCCCCAATTATATTTTTATGAAGCTACTAGAGGCCCAGTGCACAAAATTGTGCATGAGTAGGGTCCCTAGACCTAACTTATGATCAGGGCCATCTTTTGCCCGCTCACCAGTCCCCAATCCTGCCCTGCCACCACTCACCCCAGGTCCCCGTGGTTTCCCATTCGCTATCCAAGCTACTAGAGCCTGAGAGCCAGGGGGAGGGACCAAGATGTCTGCCTTCCACCTGCTTGCTAGTCCTCAAACCCACCCCACCGCCATCCTGATTCTCCTGTGGTTCCCTGTTGGCCATCCAGTGATCAGAGCCTGTGGTATGTGGGCAGGGACCGAGAAGTGGTCAATGCACCTCATAGCAACTGGTCAATCGGTCATTCCAATTGTTATGCCATTATTGTCGCTGGCCTTTTATTATATAGGATATCTGCCATAGCAAGAAAATTCAATGGTTGTGAAAACCACTGGGTGAAAGAATGTTGGTGAAAAATATATGTTCACATATCTTATCCCATAGACTACTTGATAATTGCAAAGGGGGAAAAATAAAGGATAAATCTAGCAGCTAGTGGGCATGCAAGAGGTAGCCAATCAATGATTCTCTCCCATCATCAATGTTTTTGTCTCTCTCTCCCTCTCCCTTCTTCACTGAAATCAATAAAAATATATTCTTAAAAAATATAGCAGCTATTGTCTTAACCTAGCAATCAAACAAAGATCACCCATGATGAAACATTCTGACAGGATGTGCCTCCAGACACAAAGCACTGAGGAGGACACTGCACCTCTGTAGTGTGACTGCAGCAGTGTTTAAGCTAGATCTAATCATGAAAAGTAATTGGATAAATCCACATTGGGATCTTTCTGCAGGAAAACTGACCACAGAATCGGGCTTTGATACCTCAAAAATGTTAATATTATAAAAGATTAAAAAGAAAAAAAAACTTTAAAAATTATCTTAGTTTAAAGGAGATTAAGAAGACACAAAACAAAATTGGATGTGTGATCCTTGATTGAAAAACAAAAACAACAACAACAACAACAAAAACTACAAAGTACATTATATTGAGACACTTGGAGAAATTTGAATTATACTATATTTGATAATAGCATTGTATTAATGGTAAATTTCCTGAGTATGATCATTGTATTTGGGTTATGCGAGAAAACATTTTTGGTTTTAGGTGATATTTATTTAAGTACTAGAGGCCCATTGCAGGAAGATTCCTGCAACACTTAGGGCGGGCTTCCCTCCCACCACCGCCACCTCTCCTGTCCCCCCACCTCTCCCGCTGCTGCGGGGTGGGGTGGGCGGAGCACACAATGGCAGCCACTGCGGTGCACCCCACCCCGCCAGCCCACCCCACCGCACCTAGCACCGCCTCCGAGGCCGCATGCACCACCCACACTTTCCCTTCAGCAGCTGCCTTGCTCTCCACTTTCTCTCCTCTCCCTTCTATGCTGTCTTCAGTCTTCACTCCTCCCTTTCTCAGCGTATGTAAATTAACCGCAATCTTTGTTGAGTTAATTTTCATACTCACTCTGATTGGCTGTGGGCGTAGTGAAGGTACGGTCACTTAGCATTTTTCTCTTTTATTAGTATAGATTAGAAATAAAGTCTCAGGATGCTGGCAAATATGAATCAAATGGCTCAACAAAAATATGTGTGTATGTTTGTGTTAGTAGAGAGAGGGAAAGAGTAACATAATGTTAACAGCTGGTGAATCTGGGGGAAGAGTATATCTGTGTGTTCATGGCACTATTCTTATAAATTCTTTGTAAAATTGAGGTTTTTGGAAATAGGAAGTGGAAAGTAAAAATTATAAGGTCACTATTAATATGGTAAGCATCAATAAGCACACTGACATTTACAAAGAAGAAGTGGCTTGCTCAAAGTTATTCTTCCTTCCCCTTCCTCACATCTGTTCTCCACCTGGCAGACAGAACGTCACGGGAAAAGACCCTTGTGGACAATTGGCTTCCCTATCAGGTTGGCCTTTGGGAGGGATCAGCTGATGGGAAGCACCAACAGATCAGAGGGCATGAGAATGGAGGTCAGGGTATTTCTTCCCTGCTTTCTCCCGGATTCAGGGGGCTGTCTCTGGCAGTAACAGTAGCTCTGATCAATGATAGCTCTTGTTGGGTGGTCTCAAACCTCCTTCTATGATATTAGTTCTCACTATTTCTTCCCCTGATCATTTGACTTCTGGAAATGGCATTATTTCCCATTGTTGATAGAATCTGAGTGCATTAACATCTTCTGCCCTTACCCTCTTTATACCTCTGAAAATGTAGTCCTTTCACTGAATATCTTGATTGAACCACGTGTGTCCTGTAAGTTCCTGATTGATCCAGTCCTACAACTGGCAAGTGGCAAAAATAAAATTTAAATTCTGGTCTCATTCCCATACAGTATCTATTTTTTTCCCCTATGACCATAAGTGCAGTAACATGTTGTGTCATATGGGTGTATTATAGCCAGTCATGTGGAATTCTGTCTCCTCTATTTCAAATTCTATTTCCATGGCACTCACATCCTTACCTCTCACATAACATTTAACTAGGACCTCCTTTGTATATAACAGGTGATGGAGAATTTCTGCATTTTTATTTAGGTCTCAATTCTTTTTATTTCTCTTGCATCTCATTTCCATCTCTAGGGAAAGTGTTAATAAGTAAGAATTCAATGAGAAGACAGAGAAGCAATAATGAGCCCAGCATAGTGGATAAGAGCATTACTGGAGTCAGACATGAGTTCAAGTCCTGGCTCTACTGCTTACTAAATGTGTGGTCTGGGATGAGGTTTTTGCACTTCTCTTATCCTCAGTTTCCTCACCTGTAAAGTATACTAATTATGGTAACTATCTTATAGGGTTATTGTAATGATTCAAAGAGACTATACCAATAAAATATTGAAAACTGTGTCAAGTATGTTCTCAGTAAAATGTTAACTTACATATTAAATACAGAGAAAACTATGGATTTCAAGGTTCAACTATTATATAAACCCTTCTTTTTTTATACTCTCTAGTGTAAGGATGGAAAGTTACACTAAAAATCAGATACTATTTGAATACTCACACATTTACTGAATTTATGCCTCGTCAGTGTCTCCAAATAGCTCAATATGTATTATAACTCCAAATAACTTAATATTTGCCTCCTTAGTGAGTCTAAAAAATCAAAATTCTAGACGTAATCTAAGAATAATGTATTGGTTCTCAATTATTAATATTATATATATTAATGTAATATAAATCTCAATTATTTAGTGGTCAAATATTCAAATGTCTGAAGGTACCACATTCTTGGATAGTTTCATTTCAAAATAGAAAGGAAAAAGTCAATTTTTACTTTTAGTACTCCAATTTAAAATACAGTAAAGTACGTGAAAATAATTAGCTAAAATTAGGGCTAGGGGATTCACTGTGATTTCATTTTCTTACTATCATCTTAGATCCTACTAGGTTGAGTAAACCCCAAATTGGTTTGTAGTATTTTAGTGGTTTCTGGATTTGAAAGATCTCTCAAATTTGCATAATTCACAGTGGTGCCTGCAATGTAATGTCTCCAGAATTCCAGATGTGATTTGGTTTCAGCAGGGTAACTGAGTTGTTTTACTCAGTTATAAAACTGAATTTGTAAAGTTAATTCTGAGCTTAATTGAACTATTCTGTTTTTAAAGCTTTTTTTTTTCCTAAATGCCCTCATATTATCCTTTCCCCAATGAGTACACCCAAAAAAACAACCTTTTGTTGAAAGATTTGCACCTGGCATTGACTATGGTACCTACTGCAAAACATCCTTTGCTTGATGGTTTCAGATGTAAGGGGAAGAATGAAAAGTCCAATATTTGCATAGCGTGCAGTTTCAGGACATCCCATTACGTTGAGCCTATAATCATGCCTAATTAAGGTTATATACTCTGTGTTTTTGTGCTAATTAGCTCATCACAATACAACTCCTTTCAAACTGACTTCAAAGGAAAAATAAAATCATCCAGCAAAGTAAATGATAGCTGTAAGAAGGTTCTATCAATCATCTCATTTCAAAGAGAGTTAAAGAGAAAGGAAATGATATGCAAAGTGACTGGAAAGAAATTTTAGCTTCATTACCATTAAAGGGTGAAACTATGGGCTGGTCAAGAATTCACTTAAATAAACGTGGTAGATGAATTTTCAGTGCTTAGGAAGCTCTAATGGATGTAATTAAGTCAAGTAAAAAATAAATGCTTTTGACCTGTGGACTTTCTGCCAATCCCTTGTGGGGAAATAGCTCCTCCTGGCTTTTTGGTCTACATTGTTCCATCGCTGAAGGATAAAGTGGAAAATGTTGTCAACAAAGCCAAGCTTCATTTGCTGATCTGGAAATGAAATGCAGAGGTCCCCTCAGGTGAAGGTTAATCCTTACCTCTCAGAGCTTTACTAACGTAGAGATGAAAACAAAGAGTATTTTTGAATGAAGAAATGACAAAGTCAGCTGTGGTCACAAAACAATATGTAGGATGATCTACATTGCCAAGCTCCTCACTTTATATGATAAACTCTTGGATATCTCGTCTCCATTTATGGTTAAGAGTTTCTGATGGTATTTCTGGTTTTAGCCATTATCATCTCTGATTATTTCTCAACCTCTTTAGTTTCTCATACCTACAAGTAAAAATTAAAGTTGGATTGTGTTTTATGGTTAATCCTTCACCCCTGTTGTAACAGAGGCAGCTACAAGTGAATTCAGGTAAGTGAGTTTATCAAAGGCCAATAAAAGATGTTTTCAAAAAAGGTAACCCCTTTATCTTACAGATTCGAAGACTGGTGCTGAGGTTAATTGACTTTCCCAGTCATACATTTAGATTTTAGTCTTCCACATTTAGGTCTTATATCACCATCAAAGAGAAGTGGACAGAAAGGGAAGGGTAAATAGCCCATTACTTGACCTATGACAAACCCCAGCTCATGTCACCTCAATGGTATAATCAGGGTGTACATGGTTCCCTTTAGAACAAGTTGAGATGGCCTAGTACAATCTCCATTTTACAAAAGAGGAAACTTCAAGTCATTAATGTTATTTCACCTTAATGTAAAGAAGAGGAAACCTTGGAGAATAACTGGAGATTTTTACTGTTGAATAACACACTCACCCAATCCCCAAAAAGGTATTAGCTATCTATCTATAAGAAATGACATTAAAAATGTCAAATATTTGATGAAACCCATTTCTCCCATGATATTTGTGACCAGCGTAATCTCAGCCTCAAGCACTTATATCAATTTCTTGGTTAGAGACAATCACTGTTTTCTTATTTTGAGCTGTGTTATTTCAAGCCCTGCTGCTACTGCAGCATCTGAATGTTTCAGGCCATGACTCCTTCCCACCTCCAGTTCACAAGAAACTGTTATGTTCACACCCTGAGTACAGAAAAGCAGCATCTCCACTCCTTTGCAGTGTTAGTGATAGCAGTGGGGGCGGTGTAGAAAAGTGAGTTAGATAAGAGGAATACAGGGTGTTTGCACAGGATGTTGCAAACATTAAATCCTAGAGAGAGAAGAAACTTAATGAGTTCTGCTCTCCCACTTTATGGATGGGGAAACAAAGACTAAGGGATGTGAAATTATCTACTCAAAATCATGTGCACAGCCTGTTGATGGCAGAACAAGACCAAGATCAGAGCCCCAAAATCCTTAACTCAAGTTTAGTTTTCATCTCACTATTTGCTTTTACCATCAGTCATTATCTTCCCAAAACCTGTTAAACTAACATGGCTTCTGGCTCTAATTGCCTGCTAGTTTTTAACTTAAAACCCAGAACTACCAAGTGGTTTGGCAGGTCTTGGGCACCCACAAACACAAATCTGTAAATCCTATTTTATTTAAGTAAAAAAATTATGGTCTCATTGCAGCACTAATCACAACACCCAAAAGATAGAAACAACCCAAGTGTTTATCAACTGATGAATAGATTTTTTTAAAAATGTGTTCTATCCATATAATGGCATGTTATTCAACCATTAAAAGAAATGAAGTATTAATGCACTATATAACATTGATGAATATTAAAAACATTATGTTGTGTGAAAGAAGCAAGACAGAAAAGGTCATATGATTCCATTTATGTTAAATATCCAGAATAGGCAAGGCCATAGAGACAGAGGGCAGACTATTAATTACCCGAACTGGAAAGAGGAGTGAATGGAGAATGATTGATGGGTATGGGATTTCTTATGGTGAAAATGTGTTTGAATTATAGATAGAGGTGATGGTTACACAACTTAGAGACTGTACTAAATACTAATGAATTATACAGTTTTAAATGTTTAATATGGTATGTTTTATGTTACATACACACATACATACACACAAAATATATGGCCATGCTGATGGATTCAGTAGAAATCCACCATCCTAAAAAATATACCATTGGTCTTACAGTATGCATTCACTATACTTTTTGCTTTTCTCTAAATGTAATCTAGGGGGAAAAAATCTATAACCAAATTCACTTCTTTCCAAATATAAAAAGAGTGAACTGGTAAATATACCCTTAATGGCTGAGGCAAAAGAGAAAGATTCTGGTTATTTCTCATCATCTACAATTCTGAACATACATCACACTGAGCCAGAATCTGAGATATGGATCATTTGGCTCTACCTCAACTAGGAACAGATTTCTGGTTACTCAGATGTGGAGAAACTAAATGAGATGGAGGGAGGGAGGCCATGTTAGGAAACTTAACTCAGTGATCTGAGCCTAAATTCAAGCACGCTTTAGGAGAATATAATTTAGAAGCAGCTGGCTACATTTAGCAGCTTTCCTTAGCAGGCCCCATTTCATGGATAATGCTTTAAGAAGAAAATCTCTAGGTTAGTGCTTCACTCATGAGTAGGAAACTAAATAATTGTACTTACACAGTCACATCAGGGCCTGCTAAAGGTAGTAAGAGTAATGCACTGTAACTAAAACACAGGGTCTTTCGTTTTTGTGTGGCCTGTGTAGAAAGAAAGCCAAATCTCCATACTTATCTAAGAGAATCATGTTGCTATAATGACATTGCCTTTAAAACGCTGAGGAATCCATTGTTTATGTTCTTGTTATTTTTCAACATTATTTCAATCAGACTGATCACATGAAGTCTTTGACTCATGTAAATTTTGCAGTTCCAGACATTTCTGTTACATTGGTTAAGAAATGTTGACAGGTAGACTATATCAGAAACATTTGCTTCCTGTTCTCCAAAAATATAAGCAAGTCAATAAGGAGGAAAATGAGAAGCATTGAACTATAGCCCTGCATTTTACCCTTTGGATAAGATAGACAAATGTGTGTTTAAGAACAAATGAAAAATTTTAGCTCATGACATTTTTATAAAGCTAAAGGAAATTATAATTTTTAAAAATTAAATCTTTGCTACTATCCTGATTTGTAAGTTAAACTTAGTAACCAAATTTATAATAATGTTGAGTAAATGCATTTCCTTTCTCATCGTTTAGAACCACTGTTTTCATTTAAGAAAATAAATAACTTCCAAATCCTCTGGCTCTCTCTAGAGATCCAAGCCTTCTTTTAATTAGTATCATAAAATGTTTATATAAGTGAATGTCATTTGTATGTTCTGAATATATTCATTGACTTCAATATCTCCTATAGCAAAGAAAAACTGGGGGAAATCCTCAAGATTTTTTTTTTTTTTAATCCTCATCAAGGATATTTTTCCATTGATTTTTAGGGAGAGTGGAAGAGAGAAGGAAAGAGAGAGAACTATTGATGTGAGAGAAACACATCGATTGGTTACCTCCTGCATGAGTCCTAATCAGGCCCTGGGATGGGGAGCAGCCTGCAATGAGGTACCTGCTCTTGACTGGAAACAAACCCAGGACCCTTTGACCTGTAGGCCAACGCTCTATCCACTGACCCAAACAGGTTAGGACAAGATTGTTAAGAGAATGGGAATAAGGAGGAAAATGAGAAGAGAATAGAATAAGAGAAAAAAAGAAACAAATGAAGAAGAGGAAAAAAAGACAAAACAGAAACCTTAAATTAAGGATAATTTGCATATATTCAAAGACTTACCAATTCTGACCCATCTGACAGAATTAATCAATGATAAAAGAATCTTGGTTTTGACTGTGGGTGGTACTGTCACAAAACCCCAAAAAAGATGTTCTGCTAGATATTTCTATACAAAGACTGTACAGAGAATGTCACTCTAGTCCTAAATTTAGTAGATAAAATTGATTGTGATTGATAAAACTCATAGAACATTTTTAGAAAGTCTTTAACTGAAATTACTGCAGAGTAAATGGGTTTTTTAAGTCACTAACTTAAAAGTCAGGAAACTCTTACTTAGATTTAACCATATTTTTATCCACACTGGGTTAGATAGTAACTTTTTATAGATTTCTAGAAGTCTAGGGTGTTGCCAAAATGCAATGCCTCAAACCCCTTGTTTCTGCAGAGGCCTCAATTTGAAGCTTTAAAGATTAAAAAGCAGGTCCTAGCTGGCTTGGCTCAGAGGATAGAGTGTCACCTGCTGACTGAAGAGTCCTGGTTCCATTCTGGTCAAGAACACATGCCCAGGCTGGGGGCTCAATCCCCAGAAGGGGGCAAGCTGATGTTTCTATCTCTCTCTCCCTCTCCCTTCCTCTCTGAAATCAATAAAAATATATTTTTTTAAGAAATAAAAAATAAATAAAGATTGAAAAACAACAACAAAATACACAAATTATTTCTTCTATCATGGGACAGAGCAATACAGTTAAAACACTCAGTCCTCTGAGACCCAGACAGAGGGACTTAGAGGAAAGCTGGGCCTTTCCTGGGTGTGGAGGGAATCCAGAGGCCATTTCTCAAAGTGAGAACCCAGTGGTCAGAACTTTTTTGGATCCAAGTTTTGTTTAGTGAGCAATGCTAACCCTCATTCAATGAGGGACTGAAACTTTTTAAATGCTTGTAACTTCATTTAGGACTGAGGTACAACAGAGCCTGTAGGTGAGAACACAGATGAAAGAAACTGATCAAAATAGTGATAAGAGGCATAATTAAGGGCTGATTGGATGGTCAATGTCACTTTCTGAAGAGACCGGCACTCATAAATTCTGATACATTTATTTATCTATCCCCTTACTCTATGGCAAACTTATAAGAAAAATGTCATACTTCCTTTCCCTCTGGGCTTACTGTCCTTAGGAAGTTGCTATTGTATTCCATAGATTAATGGGATTTTCCAGTCACTATTTTTTAAAATTAAATATCCAAGTTTAGTTGGGTTGAAACCAGACCATGGTTTTTAAAGAGCAGACAAATTGAGACCAGACTATTCTAAACTCCCCCACGTTCTGGTTTCATTACGTTTTTGAAACCCAGATCAACTTTATTAAAAGAGTTAGTAAAACTGCTTCTTAGCAAACCTGACCCAGTTAAAACTTAAGGTTGGAATGAATTCAGCTTGAATTTGGGGTTCAATGCTAAGAGTAGAAGTGAAACTAAATATGGGCAAATATGTAAGAACTAAAGAGGAGGAAAAAATTATTAAATGATAAATTTATTAACCCAAATCGCTGAGCAATGAGTGGTCAAGAGCTGGTAAGAAAAAATGTTTCCAGATCTAAAAGCCCAGAAATTACTCTATGATTATAATTCTAAAATAACTTCTCTGATTAGGTTCAAACTTTCCAAGAACATTCACCCTTTATCCAAAAATAAACCATGAGAACTTTCAAGCTAAAATCATTGAAAACTGCTTACATGAGAATTATGTTTTCATGATGGAACTATGGAGTAATCATTGTCATTTATGAACTACAATATTAAAGCAAGAAACAAAAAAGTCACTGAAGCCAGAAAAGAGAGAGAAAGGAAAGAGAGGGCGAAAGGGGCAGGGGTATGGAGAGAGAAGAAATGGAGAATTCAAAGAACACAGGAGGAGGGCAGAAGGAAGGAAGGTAAAAAGGAAGAAAGGAAGAGAGGAAAGGAGGGAGGGAGGGAGGGAGGGAGGAAGGGATGAAGATTCCTCTCAAAGATGCCTATATCCCCTTCAGTAGCAGGTGGGACCTACTGAGGAGTAATCTAGAGATCTAACTGTTTGAGTTACAGAGCTGCAGAGACATGGATGCTCAGTCAAGGCAGGTCTATCATGCAAAGGTTAGGGATCTGATGGGAAATATGGAGTACTCAAACATGGGATGAGGACAGCTGGGGTGACCAAAGATGAAGGCTGGTTAATGTAACTGGCCAAATCATTTTGTCCACTTACAAGAATTTACCCCAGCCTCCTTTTATCCAGTCTTTCAATCATTTTCCTTCCAAATCCTTGATCAGATATCCGAGACATTGGCCACTTTTCAAGGTCTGTAACATCACTTTAGGCCACTTATTCTTCCCTACAAAGTGGATGACTGGGAGCAGGCTCACCGATCTGCCCACTGGGAAGATTTTTCCTCACAGTCTTTCAGAGCCACCTCTTAATAGGCAGAGCTGCCTGTAGACAAAACTCTGGCCTTTTTTCTCCTTTTTTGGTTCATCATATTAGAACATCCATTTGGTTATAGGTGCACTACTACAGCTGTAGCAGATGACATGGGATCTGGGCCATCTGCTCATGCAGCTTACTCCTGCCCTCTAGTTCTTCTTGGCCGAATTGTGGATGTATCAATTTTATCTTATGATAGACTGCTTTTGGCTTTACAGCTTGGTGGATCTAACAGAACACATCTCATAATGGGCAGTCCCAGATCTGTAGACACTTGGAGTCTGAGAGCTATTTATCAAAAGGTAAGTTACAAAAGATATGCCCTTACTCTAGAATCCCAGAGGCCTGCATGCTGGAACTAGCAAAAAACTCTATGCTGCATCTTTTTCTGCCACTGATACCTTCTGCACCATAGGGTCTGTCGAATCATGTGACCCAAGTGGCAGGACATATTGCACCTGGATCTTCTGCAATTCCCTTTGTGTTTTGAACTGTACTCAGTGCTGTAGTTTTCCATGTCACCTGGTACAAGGGTGGTAGCAATATCCCTAGATATGGGGTGTGTTGTCTCTAGAACTGAAAGAAGCCCTCCAAATCTCTGATAAGAGATGCAACATGTGGACATGTGTCTTTTACTTTACCCATGAGCACCGAACCCCTAGCTCTTTACTAAAGAGACTGTCCCTAAATCTTCCCACTCACTAGAGCATATATGGTTTACCAAGGTCCTGCATACTAGTCACCTCTTGCTCAACCTGTCCAATCATCCCAATGTCACTGAGATACAGATGGTCCCTGACTTAATATTCTTTGACTTTACAATGGTGTGAAAACAATATGCATTTAGTAGAAACCATCCATCAAACTATGAATTTTGATCTTTTCCAGAGTTAGCAATATGTAGTAAGATACTCTCTCATGATTCAAGGCAGCAGCAACAAGATGATTTTTGCCCAACTTTAGGCTAATATGAGTGTTCTGAGTATCTTTAAAGTAGACTAAGCTAAGCTATGATGTTTGGTGGGAAGGTGTATTAAATTCATTTCCAGCTCATGCTACTTCCCACTTAAAATGAGTTTTTCTTTATGTAACCCTATCACAAGTTGAGGAGCATTTGTAGATCACTGTGATATTCTGTGCGATGCCCAGGCAGTCCACGGCTCTTCAGACTATGGTATAACAGAGGACAAGAGAAACATGGGCCTGAGGCAAAGTTGTAAATGAATATTGTTGTCCACCCCAGGTGATGCAAGCTGTTTCTGGTCCTCTTTTCAGAATTGAAAAGACTGTATCCACTAAGACAATGGCTTCAGGCCATGAGCCTGGAACCTTTGTTAATCTGTTCTAAGAATGATTCCATATCTGTGATGTGAGAGTGAAACATCAATTGACTGCCTCCTGGAAATACCCTGTTATTTTTGTGCCATGACCAGGAATCAAACCAGCAACCCTTTATTTGGGACAATGCCCAACCAACTGAGCTACACCAGCCAGGGCTAAAATACTATTCTTATAAGGCCTGCATCACAACCTCTTTCTAGGTGAAAACACCCCTGAAGTGAAGTTATCATTCCCATGAACATACGTACACCCTGGTCACACACAGCGAACATCTCAGAAATGTTTTCTCTCGTTCCCAGAATAGTAATAGCTTAAGAGTGAGCATGAGCTGTGGGAGGAAGCTCTAAGGAAAAGCCCTTCACCCCTCTTTCCACTACATTCTCCCACAGCTCTAAGCCTTCACACTTGTCTGGAAGAACACGAGGCTTACCATATGCTTGACTAAAGGCCACACTTAACATTAGAAATGTAAGAGGAACTGGGTCTGCTGGAAGGAAACCTAGCAAAGGCATTTGTGAGTTGAAAATATGTTGAAGGCATATTACAACCTGATAACCTAGGGTGGCTTTGTTAAGCCAGAAAAGAAGGAAAGAAAATGTGTTTCTCATTTTTAGATTTGCATTTTCTGGAGTAGCAGAATACTTATCCAAAATGTTTCCTCAGTTCTTAAAAGTTGAATTTAAAAAGGGGGCACCTCTCAGTCTTCCTATTCTATATAATAAATAGGTAATATGCAAATTGACCCTCACGGATGGTTGCCTACAACCAAGATGGCATGGGGGTTAGTGAGGGATGACCAAACAACTGAACAACAGGCTGCATGGAATGACTAGGCTGATGGGGGTGGGGGGAGGGAGCAGTAAGGGGTGACCAGGGGGGCAGTTGGGAGCAATCAGGCTGGCAGAGGGAGGGCAGTTAGGAGTGACCAGGCTGGCTGGAAAAGGTCAGTTAGAGCAACCTGGCTGTCAGTGGGGGGCAGTTAGAGGCAACTAGGCCTAAACCGGCAGTCAGTCATCCCTCAAGGGGCCCCAGATTGGAGAGGGTGCAGGCTGGGCTGAGGGAACCCATTCCACCCCATGCACAAATTTCATGCACAGGGCCTCTAGTAGCTTATAAAATTGAGGGTTATTGAAATTATGTCTATAAAACAAGAGTCTTTAAAGCATGTCTGGTCATGAGAAAGGGGGAAGGCAAAAGGGCTGCCTGGTTCAATTCCTGCTTTTCCCCTTTCACTCTTTCTTAGCCAATACATCCAAGTTCAAGTGCTTACCTATCAAAGTCACTTGATTATCTTTAGTTTCCATTCAGCTTTGTTTGGTCTTAGAAGACAGACTAGTCAGAATTGGACATAAAAATGATAGGAGTACTCACCACTATAGACTTATCTGAAATATGCTGAGACCTATTGCTGCTGACTCCTGCCTTCTTTACTAGGAATTATTACTCATTTGTGTATCTTGTAGTCTGAACTAGAAAAATACTCCATAGTGGAGATGAGGCAACAGGAAAAATTGTTGTAAATAATACTTGTACAAGCACATATTTATATGGCCATATCCTATGTAATAAAACATTACATAGGATAAAAGTGTAGTATGCAAATTGTCCCCTTGAATGGAAGTTCATTTGGGAGTTTGACCAGGGGGCAGGGCCAGCCAGGGCAAGGGAGGGAGTACCCGGCTGGCAGCTGGCAGCTGCTAGGGACACTACCAGTGCACGAATTTTGTGTAATGGGCCTCTATATAGTATCTGAGCAATAAATTAAATGAACTTAACTTCTCTTCATACATAGTGGGAATATGACTGATGACTTGGATATAGGAAAGAAAGAGTAGACCATGGTCTAAAGAAACCAGTGTAAAAGAAGATAAGGGAAAAAAAAAAAAAAAAAACTCTGTTAAAAATGTAAGGCCCTGGCCAGTTTGACTCAATGGATAGAGTGTTGGCCTGTGGACTAAAGGGTCTCAAGTTTGATTCTGGGTCATGGGCTGGATCCCCAGGAGGGGGCATGCAGGAGGCAACCAATCAATGATTCCATCTCATCATTGATGTTTCTACCTCCCTCTCCCTTCCTCTCTGAAATCAATAAAAAAATATATATTTTTTTTAATTTAGGCACTGACAAGAAACATGATTTATAAAATTAAAAGTATATGTAAGGAATCAATTATATTCAATTTGAACTGTTTTATTATAAAAACAATGCATGTTAACTACATATACGTTAAAGTTCATATGAGCAATAGGAATTCTTATATCCATAAATAATGTGCTAGCATAATAAATGATATATGTATATAAACTAAACTGTGGACAAAGGACCCTATCAATCTTGTTCACCAGTGTTAACTCAATGAATATCCTTTGGATGAATGAATTGAAAGATTTTTCTATGCATATATACATATAAAATGAAATTATCCCATACACTATTTTGCATTTGACAATATATCTAGATACATTTCATGTCAATATATATTCATGGACAGCATTTGATTGCTGTGTTTTATCATGGTGATTTGTATCATAATTTACATAATGGATTCCTTTTTTGTCTGAACTCACTGGCATATGAGGCCTATTTTTTTTTTTCTACTCTCCTAATCAGGACCATTGCTCCTCCCTCTGTTCCTTCTTTTTCTTGAACTCTAATAAAAGTATTCTCAAACTTTTATGGGCATATGTTTCCTGAAAAACTGGTTAAACATTCAGACTCATGAGGCCCACCCCTACAAATCTTAGTTCATTTGACTGAAGTACATCATGGGAACCTGGATGTTTAGAAAGGATTCCAGATTACTTGTGAGACTACACAAATAATGATAATCGCCATTTTGCCAAACTACAAATGTTGAGAGCATATTTTCACTCCTTCACATTATTTGCAAGCCCCAACCCCCTAGTCTCCCCCCTCACACACACACACACACACACACACACACACGCACGCACACGCATCTTTTGGAGCCTTGGCCCTGTTTTCAGAAGATATACTAAGGCCTACTACTCCTACAACCCAGAGTACTAAATTAAAGGACTCAGTGCATATAGATTCTTAGCCAAAGGATGGGTCAATATATAGTCAGTTAGACATACTTAGCCCTTGTCACTTGTGTGTCTTCTGAAAACAGCCTAGCATTTGGGACAAACCAGTGACACAAGGACCCCTCCCAGGAAGCTCCTATAAGAATTTAACCTAACCCCAATTTTATAGATGTCTTTGTGTATATGCTCGTTTACACTGTACCTCCAATTAGCCCACACAAGTCCAAAAAGGTCAGAAAATGTACTAGGAAGCTCCTTTGTTGCTTGTCTCATTGAGTTGTCCTTCCTTCCACCACTGCCTCTCACCTCAGTCTTTGGTATGGTGTTGGGAAGGGGCTGGCAGAGAAAGGGAGATGGATAAGTGCCACTTATGGATCATTGAGTATGCTTCTTTTCCACAGTCAGGCTTGGAATCCCATGGCTTATTGGAAGTCAAATAACAAAAAACTGTCCAAGCAGTCCCTGGTCACACTCTAAAGATCTCAATTTAACTCTGTCAAAGATGAGTGGAAAACACATTAGCAGTAAATGAGGTCTGATTTCTAGGATGGCAATGGACCTGGAATGTGATAGGAGGAGCAGGAATGGCCAGAGTAGCCCTCTGATAGGTGCTTTTGCCTCTGCTAGTCCCCCTCACCTCTTCTGTAGAGAAGTACAAATCTGATCACGTGATGTGCCTTCCCTCACACATGCACACACACTTACTATGTGCTCCACAGATAACACCTCCTTTCAGATTCTAGGATTCACCACTCATCTCACCTCTGGGTCTTTGCCATGCACTATTGTCTTTGCCTGGAACATTCTGGCCACACTTGCTACCTCTCCTCCTGAAAACCTTCTTCTTATCTTTATGTCTCATTTTAGACATTGCTTCCTCTAGGAAGCCTTCTTTCATGCTTACTCCTCCATCATGGGTTAAATAGTAGCCACTACAGATATTATGTCTGAATCCCTGGGATGTCCTTATTTGAAAAGAGAGAGAGAGAGAGAGAGAGAGAGAGAGAGAGAGAGAGAGAGAGAGAGAGAGAGAGAGAGAGAGAGAGAGAAAGAGGGAGAGACTTTGCAAATGTGATTAAGTTAAAGATTTTGTGATGACAAGAAGGTGGGCCCTCGATGTCATCACAAGTGTCCTTATAAGAGAGAAGCAAAGAGAGATAACATAAAGACAAACAGAGGAGAAGGACATGTGAAGGGAGACACAGAGATTGGAGCGAGGAGGCCACAAACCCAGGAATGCTGAGACAGCCACCAGAAGCTGGAAGAGGCAAGGAACAGATTCGCCCTAGCACCCCATAGAGATTGCCTCCCTGCCAGATTCTAGCCTCCTGAACTGTAAAAGAATAAATTTTTATTGTTTTAAGCCATCAGGTTTATGGCCATTTGTTAAAATGACCTCCAGACACAAACACACTCTCCAATCCAAAAGAATTCTCCCTTCCTTCTTCTCCCATGGCACACCCAGCGTAGCACTCAACTGTCAGCACTAAACTACTATTTCCTGTTAACGTGTCCTTAGTGCCTTCTGAATCCACATTCAATGTGATGACCTCTCAGTTTGGAAAGATTAACAATTTATTATATGCAGAAATCGTCACCACTAAGATTTTAAATTTTTTCTTAGTTGTTCATCAATTTAAATATATGCTTTCCCCAACCAGACACACAAACATACGTATTATGTTTTTTTATTTTAATGTCATTTTCTAAGTTAATATGCAACAAAATGTACTTTTTAAATTCATGTGCTGTTTCATGAATTTTTACACAGGTATAGATTCATATAACCATCTCTACCATCACAATACAGAACAATTGCATCATCTCAAAACACTGCCTCATGCTGTCCTCTCATAGTCATGCCCTCTGCTCTGCCCTAACCATGGGCAACCACTCACTCCATCACTATAGTTTTGTCTTTTGGTGAATGTCTAATAAATAGCATCATACATTATGTAATCTCTTTAGATTGGCTTCTTTTACTTATCCAGCAATTTGAGATTCATCCAAATTGTTTGTGTATCAATTGTTTTTCAATTTTTATTGCTAAGCAGCATTCCATTGCATGGATGTACCACAGATTGACCATTCACGCAGTGGAGGACATTTAGGTTGTTTCAATTTTTGGTGACTATGAATAGAACTGCTGTGAACATTTATGTACAGATTTGTATGTAAACATAAGTTTTCATTTTTCTAGAATAAATACCCAGGAGTTATTTGCTGGGTTATATAAAAAGTTTGTGTCTAACCTTATTTAAAAAAAACAAAAATGTCAAACTGACTGTACCATTTTACTTTTCTCCCAGTAAGATATGAGAGTTCTGGTTGCTTTGCATGTTAACCAGCCCTTGGCATTGTTAGTATTTTTTATTCTAGTCAGTCTAATAGGTGCATCGTGATATCTCCTTTCTATTTAGGTTTCTGTAACATTTACTAATGGGCTAATTATATTAAAGTTGAGGAGGAGGGTTATCTAGCAGAACATATGGCCCTATAACCACATTTTTTGATGCCCGAAGTGTATAAGGTAGTAGTTGCCTTATAAAATATTCCAGGCTTAAGCTCAGAATTATATTATCATTTTCTCAAATTATGTTTGAGGTTCATAGTTTAGTAATAGAGTAACTAGGAGCTCCAACTGCACCTAAGCAGAAATCAAACAGACACAACAGAAAATGCAGTTAATGCCAGCACAGGAAAAAGGCAAGCGGTGCAGTGTGGAAGAGGTAAGGAACCCTTCTGTGCCATTACCTCAGGCCTGGGTTCTTCCTCAGAGGCCCCTTGGCCCTTACACTCCAGCCACGCTTACTCAAATTCATTCCCATGTGAGGGCTTTAGCGCAATTTGTCCCCTCTTCCTGAAATGCTCTTTTCTGATACGTTAGCAAGGTTGGTTCTTTGTTGTCATTCAGATTTCTACTTAAACATCATCTCGTTAATGACATCATTGACTACTATCCCAATGCAGACCCAGGAGTCACTCCCTATTTTCATCATAGTACTATCATTGCTTGATTAATTTAAATATTTATTAATAAAATAACAAATTAATTTCTTATTTATTATCTTATTTATTTTATTTATTTATCTTATTTATTATCTTATTTATTTATGATCCAACTCTCCCTATTAACCTAATAGTTCCAGTGCCTAGCAGAGCAATTTTCAACCCTCTTCACCTCATGGCACACATAAAGTAGTACTAAAATTCTGCAGCACATAAAAATGTATATTCTATTTTTTGCTGATCTGACAAAAAAGATATAGGCATAATTTTGACTCGTTCACACCAGATAGCCATTGTTGTGTTGGCTGTTGTCATTTTTTTCTTTGACAATCTAAGGAAAAAGAGTTCAGTGTCTCTGAACTTCTAGTCAGTTATCGCATGTTTTAAAAATTCTCGCGGCACACCAGTGTGCGTTGTCACACCGGTTGAAAATCGCTGGCCTAGAACAAGGCTTTAGACTTAGTAAACACTCTATAAATGTGTGTTGAATTAGTGGATAATTGAATGGTTAAACATGCTTTTAAGAAACTTACTTCTTGCAGAGAGCGTTCGGCGGATGTGCTACTCATGGTACTTTAAGCCTTCACGCTGACCGTAAGTTAGTCTTCAATCTTTGAGCATTGATGGGAAGGGTAAAAACATCCTTCAAATGGAACCACGGATTTCAATGTTGTAAGCACTTTGCTCTCTTTCAAGGTGGAGACTCAAAAGAATCTTTGATACAGATCAACTGTTCTGGGAAAATCACTGGAGAATGCCTTTCGTTTATAGAACAGACCCTAATCATAAATACAGATGTCTGAGATGATGTCACACCAGGAAAGCAAACTTCTGAGAATATAAAAGGTTGTCTGTATGGTGGTCAGACCATGCTTTCTTTGAAGGTATGTTTCTTTTCTAAGAATGAGCTCAGATGGTTCTGAGCCTGCACACTTGCCCTGGTTCCCATGGAGCAGTGTTTTGTACGAAGCAAGGCATGCAGAAGGTCTGTTACCGGAATCTTGAAAATGCAGGATGTACAGATTTTATTTCACTTCATGTAAAAGCAAACTAGCCAGGGCTAAAAGGCAAACAACCAGGACTCTACCACTACAACCCAACTTGTGGTGCTATTAAAGCCAGAGCGACCCAGGCTTTGAGAAAGGTTCAATTGGATGGATGGATGGATGGATGGATGGATGGATGGATGGATGGATGGATAGATGGATGGATAGATGGATGGATGGATAGATGGATGGATGAATGGATGGATGAATGGGTGATGCATAGGAGGGAGGGAAAGAGGAGAAGAGAGAGAAGGAAGAAAGGAAGGAATGGAAGGAAGGAGGGTGGAGGAGGAGGAGAGAGAAAGAGAGAGAGAGAGAGAGAGAGAGAGAGAGAGAGAGAGAGAGAGAGAGAGAGAGAAGGGAAAGGAAGGGAAGGGAAGGGAAGGGGAGGGGAGGGAGGGAGGAAGGAAGGAAGGAAGGAAGGAAGGAAGGAAGGAAGGAAGGAAGGAAGGAAAGAAAAAAAGAAAAAGAAAGAGCAGCCTTTTACTTCTGGAATGTAGAAAGGGAAAGTGTAAGACCTCACACATACACATCCTCTGTATATGCACTATCTATAGCAAAAACGGGCCTATTGTGTTCTGTTGTCATTGCCTATAATCAACCCAGTGGATGAGGTGATCTCTCTAGAAATAAGCCAATGTAGGAAATAAAAGGAGCACAGGGAAACTTAATGTTGCAATGAGATGCAAAGGAAAAGTCTCCCACTGTTTAGAACACAGTGCCTTAAACCTAGACCCTAAAAATTTGACATTTTCAGAGTGCTCCTATCAACTGATTTTTTCTTACAATGAAATGACAGTTGTTGCAGCAATATCATCCTGAATTATGGTAATAAATCCTGCATCCTCACAAAATAATTTGGTTTTGCCATTCAGCCGAGTGATAAATATTTGTTGAGTGCCTACTACCTGACAGACACCTTGTAGGCACTGAGAAAATAGTAGTGAGCAAAACAGACATTTATCCCTACACTTCTGTTGCTCATAATATAGTGAGGAAACAGACATTAGTCAAATACAACAATCCAATTGCAAATCATGAAGAGAAGCATGGGAGCCTGGAAATGTTTAGACTATAGAGGAGTTATCTAGACTAGGATCCAAAAGGCACTCTTCTAAAAGAATAATGATTCTTAAGCTGAGATATCAACATTGAACAAGACAAAACTAGGCAAAGAGGAGGGGAAGAACATTTCAGGCACAGGGAGTAGTAAGTGCAAATGCCCGGGAAAAGAAGAGAATGTGGCCCATTCTAGGATTGGAGGGAAGGCCAACAAGGCTGCAGATAGATAGTGATCCAGGATGTGTGTGAAGGAGGCAAATCATGCAAGGTCCATGGGTCACAGTAGGGATCTTTGCCTTTATCCTGAGATCCTAGGAAGCTTTGTAGGGCTTTGGAAAGATTACTGTGATGCAGGGTGGAACTCCCATTGGAAAAGCCCAGCAGTGATTCAAGAGAGGCATTTAGGAGCTGTGCCAGTCATTAAGTTACAGTCTCTCGGCTCAACTCAATTCAACTCAATGCAACTCTACTATGTGTTGTGATGCTGAGGCTAGGAGTCTGAGAACTACATTTCTACTTCTGACAACCAGATCCATGATAGGCTCTGCCAATAGAAGGTGCTAGAAGACTGCAAGGCTGAAGCAGGGAGAAGGGACTTGCTCTTTCCTGTCTGCTCCATGTTTGTGTGACCATCACCCCGGATTTATTTCTATTAACATCAGCTAAATCTGCTTGGCAATTTCCCCCCAAAACTTGCAGAACTAGCTTCATTGCCCCAACCCCCATTCCCCAGAGTTAGCAATTTTTATGTATCAGTCTCTCAGCTCAAATAGTTGGTGTGGTTTCTGTTCCATGACAGATGACTGGCTATAGCAGCAGACAGGGGAAGGGATGGCAGGAAAATGGGAAAACATAGCTTTGTATCTAAAGTTTCTAAAATAACTTCATTGCTTCATAATTATTTGTGTGTGTGTGTGTTTTTTTCTTTAAGATTGTGAGGAAATCCCAGGTGACATGGCTTAGTGGTTGAGCATCGACCTATGAACTAGGAAGTCACAGTTCCATTCCCAGTCAGGGCACATGCCTGGGTTGTGGGATCGATCCACAGTGTGGGGCATGTAGGAGGCAGCCAATCAATAATTCTCTCTTATTATTGATGTTTCAATCTCTCTCCCTTCTTCTCTGAAGTCAATAAAAAAATAAATAAATAAAATTATGAGGAGAGGGACTGTCTTCCTTGCAAGTAGTTGGTAGAAACTGTATCCACAAAAGGTACCTAATAAATATTATTAGATAAATTTTAATGGGCTTTATGAGAGTTTACAGGATCCTTGGGACATTGTTATAATTTCTAATTAATTCTACCATCTTGAAATATAAGATATATACATGTATGTTTAGAAATAGAGATGTAGAAATAAGAGTCTTAAATTTTTTATGGTCCAGTTTACTATGTTAAAATAACATGTGAATATTTCTAGTAATTTTAATGCAGGATTTTTGTGAAAAATCCTTTAATAATATTACTGATTTATATGAGGCACAAGTTATTTTGCCCAGCTTGATAACAGATTCATTTTCAAAGACTGTTTTCTCAGCAGAAATAGAACACACAGCTGTTGTTTGATTTAGGGCACAGCTTTAAATGAGAGAATGAAAGCCACAATAATTCATTTTGGGTTATGAAAAAGCAAACTTATATCCTAAAGGCTATTAATAAAATATTTAAACTGCACAATACACTTGTGAACATTGTGCTCTTCAAATAATGAAACTTTTATTCAATATTTAATTCGATTTAATTTAAAATTGCAATGATGTCTTTCAATGTACTCATCAAAGCTATCAGTTCACAGAATCATGATTGTAGGTCAAGTTAGCCAATGTTTTTCCTTGAAATATATGAATTTTTCATTAGAAAATTAGTCTATTAGATTCTGGCTCATTTCTGTGAAATTCCACATTATAGTACTTCAAGCCATGTCATTTTCTCTTATCAGGTGCCAAATCTTATCTATTTTTCTTTCAGCTCTTTCTCTCCTATCAGCTTCCTCTTATAGTGCGCGGGTTGGCCTTTTTTATCTCTTCCTTGCAGCTGCCTCCCACACTGGGTTGCCAGATTTGAAAAAAAAAACAAAACAAAAAAAACCAGGACATGTAAATAAATATGAATTTTAGATAAACTACAAATACATTTTTAAAAATATGTTTTTTAATATATCTTTATTGCTGAAAATATTACAGCTGTCCTCATTTTTCCCCATTGACCCTCTCCACTCCACTCCATACAACATGAAAGAACTTGTATGCATACTAGAGGGCCATTGCATAAAATTCCCCTCAGCCCAGCTTGTACCCTCTCCAATCTGGGAACCCTTGAGGGATGTCTGACTGCCAGGTTAGGCCTGATCCCGGAGATCGAGCCTAAACCGGCAATTGGACATCCCTCTCACAATCCTAGACCACTGGCTCCTAATCACTCACCTGCCTGCCTATCTGGTCGCCCTATCTGCTTTTCCCTCTTTCCCCTCTCCCCCCCCACTGCCACCCTGATCACCCCTCACTGCCTCTGCATGCCGGCCTAATCGTCCCTAACTGCCCTAACTGCCCCTCTCACCAGTCTGATTGCCCCTAACTGCCCCCCATTGGCCTGGTTGCCTCTTACTGCCCCCCCACCCCGTTGGCCCATCCCCAACTGCCCCCCTGCCAGCCTGGTCGCCCCACACAGCCTACTGTTCAGTTGTTTGGTCATATTACCTCTTTATTATATAGGATATGCATCACCCATGAACACAGACAATAAATATGTTTTTATTTATTTCATAGAAAGAGGAAGAGAGAGGGAGAGATAGAAACATTGGTGAAAAACATTGACCAATTGCCTCCTGCATACCCTCTGCTGTGAAGCAAGCCTTCAACCTGAGCATGTGCCTTAACCAAGAATTGAACCAATGACTTCTCTTTCATGGGACAATGCTCAACTAACTGAGCCACACTGGCCAGGACCAAATACTTGTTTGGTATAAGTATACCCCAAATATTTCTCAAATATCACATGACACATATTTATTGTTTAAAAAATATGTGTTGAGCCCTGACCAGTTTGGCTCAGTGGATAGAGTGTAAGCCTGGGGACTCAAATGTCCCAGGTTCAATTCCAATCAAGGGCATGTACCTTGGTTGTGGGCACATCCCTGGTAGAGGGTGTGCAGGAGACAGCTGATTGATGTTTCTCTCTCATCAGTGTTTCTAACTCTCTCTCCCTTCCTTTCTGTAAAAAATCAATAAAATATATTTTTAAAAATATGTGCTGCTTATCTGAAATTTAAGTATAACCAGGACTTCTCTATTTTACCTAATGACCTAACTCATCTCTTTTTTCTCTGATTGCCCAAATCTACCACTTATATATTTCCACATATATCTAAAAAATATTCTTTTGATCCTATCACACCATCACTACTACCTTTTCCCTCCTTTTAACTTTTCAGACAAAAGAAAATTATTAATGATTTTAAAATGCAAACACTTTACCCTAGCATTCAAGGCTATCATAATATCCTCTTAAAATATTTTGGCATTTTAACCTGGTTGTTCATGATTAAATTTCACTGACCTCATAACACCATGTTTTCCTGTTTCCATATCTTGTCAATCTTGGCCAAACTCTAGAATATCATTTCATCCTTAAATGTTCATATCAGAAAAAAAAAAAGAAAGAAAGAAAAGAAATAATGCCCATACAAAAAGTACTTGATAATTTTATTTTTATTGTAATTGTACAATTATAATTATCAACATTGTCTTGAGACTTTAAGCAACAACATAAAAGTGAATGAGATTTTTAAATTTGAGCAAAATATTGATCTGATTCTTACTATCCATATACAATATTGGACCCAAAAGCTCCAACCTTGAAAAGGATATATTTTTCTATAATAAATGTAGAAACTAACTCACAATGTATAAAATCCTTGACACCTGAGAAATCAATTAGCGTTGTCTAAAATGGAAAAACAGAAGCAAACTATCTGGCACCTGTACATTCGTGAAATTTGGAGCACCCTCACCCATACACAGGCTGCTCCAAAAATAAACTACAGCTGTTTTCTACTTTCTCCTATCCTTACATCGTAATTTGTTCTTTCTATTTATGTTGTAGATCCATTTTGAAATTCTGAGTTTGTCCTTTATTCAAAAACTTGGGTATGTAGCTTGAAATATTATTAAACACACATTTTAATTTTCTAAATGTGATTTAAAAATAAAGTAAGTAATCTCAAAAATCCCAAATAAATTTTATCATAACTTCACACACACACACACACACACACACACACACACACTCACACACACATCAGGACTCCAGGGGACATCTGTAATACTTTCAACAATAAAGATTAAACCTGGCCAGCATGGTTCAGTGGTTGAGCGTCAACCTATAAACCAGGAGGTCATATGCCCAATTGTGGGCTTAATCCCCAGTGTGGGGCATGCAGAAGGCTGCTGATCAATGATTCTCTCTCATCATTGATATTTCTATCTCTCTCCCCATTTCCCTTCCTCTCTGAAATCAATAAAAATATATTTATTTAAAAATATTTTTTTAAATTCCAATTGGGTACAATATTAAGTAGTGAGATATTAACTTTATTTTTAATGATACTTTTTAAACACCAATAATAATACTTGCATTATGCTTTTTTCCCCCCTTCATATAACCTTATATGGAAACTTAACCAGAGGGAAAAAAATATTGGCTTCTGAGAAATGATATAAAGCAACATACAGTATATGAGTTCTGTGACTCAAGATAATGAGGTAGAGACAACCTACTCCTTGCTCTCTAGTTTTACCAGTTTAAATTACTATACATAGATTTTTTTTAACATTATACAATCTTCAAAAAATGTTCGTCCCACTTTGAGAACAGTTAAATTGTATTAAGAATACCAGGTGCTAGTCATAATGGAATCCCCGGCATCGCTGGAGGGCCCTGGGAGAATGAAGCGTGGACGTGGTTAGGGGTGCGACCTCATACAACTGGGAAATGACTGGCTCTCCCCGGGGTCATTCGGTCCCCGTGCTAATAAATAGATGAACCAGCACCTTCCCCTCTTAGCAGTGCAGAGTGGGCCTCCAGGAAATGAAATGTCTCCACCAACACCAAACCCCAAACCAACGAGAGGAGCAGCATTTCTGGCCTAATCATATCCCCACTCAGCTCTATGGAAACAAGACTGCTGGCTTGCGAGGAAACCAGAAATGATACTTCCTCTACTGATTCAGGCAAGTGCTGCAAAATACTTGAGGGGTTATTGGGTTCTTGCTTCTCTACCTAGAACTACATATTATTGACAAAGTATTTCAGAGGCTTGCAGGCTGAGTTGAGGAAAGAGTGCTGAGAAAGAAACTATAAGCTCCACCGTATTCATCACTGTGTTTCTGGCCCTGAACACAGTCCTGGCACAAATAAGAGTTCACCCAGTGGGTACTGAAGCTGGTTCCAACTGCCCCAAAGATCTGATTGTTAGCTTCTCTTCCCAAATATCCATCCAGTGATGCCATGTTGGTAGCTTGAAATTAGCCGTGGTGGGAGGCTGGAGGAAAATTGTCAAATGCTCCTCTCCTCCCACAGAGAGTCAGTTGCCAACTTTTTATCAGCCCACCATGAGGCTCAATTAATGCTTGTTGTTAAAATTTATGGAGTTCTGGTTGTATTCCAGGTGTTTTTACACATGCCATCTCACCTGATCATCACAACCTTAAGAGGTGGAAATAAGGGGCAGATGTGAGTGGAAAGTAGCTTTGGTATCTGCCATTGCTTTGAGTGCCAGTGTTCACCGTGGTGGCCTTCAGTTGACTCCACATGTAAAGAGATGAGACTCCATGCAACTAAGTAACCTGTCCCAGGTCACCCAAACAATTTGGAGCATATCCAGGGCTTGCACCAAGACTGACTGAAATGAAAGCCCCAGTGCTCTCTGTCAACACCTCTGCTGGTCAGGACAAACCCCAACAGGACATTGAATTTCGCGCTGTAGAGATATTACACAAAGAATAAGAAAGTTAAGCTCCTATCAGCTTATGCTAGAAGCAGCACGGCCTTGCCTTAGAACCAGCCCAGCAGGGTCTCTACCCTGGCCATCTACCCTGCAATTTGGAATGCCTTCCTTGAGTTTTCCTCCATTGTTTGGGAATAATCAGAATCATTAGTACAATCCAGGCAGAAGCCCAGACAGGACCTATTGGCCCCAGTTCCTATTTCTACCTTTGGGGATATTCTCCAACTTTCTAACCCTCTACCCTCACCCCCTACCCACATGAGAAGTGGACCACATGGTCTGGGATCATGACCATGCGCAAGCCTCATTCCAAGAGGGTGGCCTGGCAGGTGGATTTTCCCTGCTAGCCAGTAGGGCATCTCTTTCATGGCTTCACACAGTGTTGGACTGTCAAAATGGCAATGACATGCTGTTCTGGGGTGAAGTTCATTCATATCAAATACAGGATGAGTTCAGGATAAATTCAGGGCTTAGGACTAACAGCAATCTTTTTGGTGAGCAGAATAATGTTTCCAAAGGATGTTTACATTCCTATCCCTGGAACCCCTAAATCTGTCATGTTACATGGCAGAAGGGACTTTGCAGATATAATTAAGGTACAGACCTTAACTAGAGAGAGTGTCCTAGATCACCCAGTGGGCCCAGTCTAATCTCATGCACCCTTAAAAGCAGAGAACTTCCTCCCATTGGAAGCAAAAGAGAAATGAGGCAGAAGGGAAATCAGATAGATTCAAAGTATGAGGATTCTACCTAGTGAGCTGGCTTTGAAGATGAGCCAGGTAATGCAGGTGGCCTCCAGAAGCTGAGACTGACTCCTGGCCAGCAGCAAGCAAGGAAATGGGAGTCCCATTCTTATAACTGCATGGGACTGGGTTTTGCCAACAATCTGAATGGGCTTGTAAGTGGACTCATCTCCAAAGTCTGCAGAAAGGAATAGCCCTGCCCACGTTTTGATTTTGGACCTGTGAAGTCTGGAAGAGAGAACCAGCCAAGCCATGTTTTCCTGGACTTCTGGCCCATGTGACTGTGGGATAATAGATGGGTGCTGTTTTAAGCCACTAAATACGTGCTTATTTGTTATGGCAGCAACAGAAAACAATGCAGACCACCACTGACCTGGGGTCTGAGCCACATGTACAGACCCATGCATGGTATCTGACCTGTGCACAATCTGACCAAAGTGCTGCCTCCAGTTACAGCACTGAGGGAAGCAGGTGTGCTTTATCTTGTGTACCACCTCCCACACCGCTGTGCTCCCACCACCAACCGGCAATTCCAAGGGATGTCATCCCTGCCTCCAGTTGATGTGGTTACATCATGTCTCCTGAGTCAGTGTTAAGCTTTGCCTGGCATGGGACACTCATTTCTCCATGAATTAGACCACTCTACCACTCCTCTCTATCTGCCCAGGAGGTCTTCGCCTCTCCTCCCAGCGTGAGTGGTGTACCGAAGACAGAGAGGCAGTCACTGCTGAAGGAGATCATATTCTAGAAATGCAGTGTTAATGATCTCAAAGATTCAAAAGAAGACACAATTGGCAGGTGTGCTATTTCACCTTGTGCTATAAAATTCTGCACATGACCAAAAACCAAATTATCACTCACATTTTCCTGCGTACCTTGATGACTTTGCATTTGTGTTCACCCTCAATGAGGCACAGTAACAACCTCTGAACCAGTCACTGGAAGCCAATATTTATAGGCAGCATGATGGATGATGCAGGGCCATGAGTAATGCTGTAATCAGCATTGAACAAATGGAATTGGAGAACTGCAGAGGCTGAGAGATCGGTATTGTTTCAACGCAAATACAATAGGTTCTGAGTAGACATGGCATTGTGAGTAGTAACAGTGTTGGTACCTTTCTTCATGGAAGATACAAACTTATCCAAAAACAGAATGTTTTGCATTATTAAAGACCACAAAGAGATGGTTCCCACATCTTCAAGTGCACCAATTAGACATTGAGTAAATAAATACGTACCTCTGTCTGCCCACTGTTCTAAATCTTTACTGACAAATCATATGGACCTCACATGGATCCATAGATATGTGTGGTATGTTTTTAATCAAAATCTTTATAGAGACAGGGACCCTGCAAGAAAAATTAGCCCAGGCCCTTGCATATCCATGGCACCCTTGGCAGTATTAAACCCTTCAACAACTGTATTGATAACCAATGTGGTTGTTCTCCTCAATGAAATATTGAATCGCCAACCCTCAGCCAGACAATTCCTCACAACCTAGCCAACGAATGGAAACAGCGACATGGGGCAGAGGCAGGGCCTCCTTCCAGCCCCTCAACCACCCTGTCTGGAATGGAACCTACACCAAGTCTCTCAGTCATCCATCAACTGTTGGGTGGGATTTCACATACATAACTATGGAGTGGTATATAGGACCTTCTCATAGTCCTAACGACTGGTCTTGATTGACAACTTCTGGTTGACTTTTCTGTAGAGGTTAAAGCCAGGCCACATAACTAGGATGTAATTTAATACAAACCACTAGAGGCAAAAAGCACCTGAGAGAATCATCTGCTCCAAAGACCACAAGTAGCATATTAGAGTACTGAGGCCCAGATTGCTCAGGTGAGTATCTCAAGTCTCCGCAGGGTAGATCCTGGTGTCTGTGCCCAGTGCTGGCAGATGGTAGAAGAACAGGAGTCACACGGCATGGTAGTTAGGGGCTTGAGCTCTGGAGTCAGATTGCCCGTGCTTGAAACTATAGCTCAGTTTCTCCAAATGAAAAATGAGCATCACAATACTACTGCCTTAACTCATATGATTGCTATGAAAATTACATGAGGAAATATATGTAAAGGGTTTAGCACAATGACTGGCACCTAGAAAGCTCTAAATAAATGTTGCTCATACTACTGTATAAGGATGCCTTGCTAGTTAGGTAAGATTGACCTAACTCAATACCTAAACTAATAGCTTAGCAGAGTATGGCCCTTCAGCAGTGTTTTTGTGAACCTGCTGGGTACCACATACTATGCTCATCCCTGGGGATGTCTGCACAAAATGGTTTACCTGGGATTACAGACACAGATAGTAGGAGCTACCAAACTCATGGAAGCCATGCGCGCATGCATGTAAGACATGTGGTCCTTCTTCTTGCTCATCCTTAAACTCATTGCAGTCTATCTTCCAACCTTGGCACTTCCTTGCTTCTTGCCAAGGTCACAGGATTGCAAAATTCAAAGAACACATGTCAACCCTTATCTTTATTGATATTTGTCTTTCCTTAAACAGTCCTTGAAACTCTCTCCTCTCTTGGGTTATTAGTGTCCTCATAAGAAAAGGAAGAGACACCAGAGATCTCTTTCTCATTCTCCTCATGCAGAGAGAAAAGGCTATGTGAGGACACAGAGATGGTGCCTTATGCATCTCAGAAAGAGAGGCCCAACCCTGCCAGCACCTTGATCTTGGACACCCAGCCTCCAGAACTAAAAGAAAATAAATTTCTGTTGTTTCAGCCATGCATAGTGCCAAACAAAATACCACCATGCCAACAGGCTCTCACACCTCCAGGCCTGCACAAATGCTCTTCCTGTAAAAACATCTTGGTCATCCTTCATCGATGAGCTCAAGTTCTTTACAAAAAGCCTTCCTTAATACCCTCCCATCCAGACCCTGAGCCAGGTTGGAGTCTCTCCTTTGGGCTCCTGTTTATAATAGTGTTATAGGATGGACTACACAGTATGATGATGTCTCTTTTCTTTTATAATATCCACCCACCACTGAGGGTAAACACTGTCTTTCAGTCACCTCGCTATCCAAAGCACCAAAAATCATGAGAGACAGGGAGTAGAATCACAGGTTTTGGAGTCAAAATGATATGGATTCAAACCTTCCTACTGCCTCTTAAGCTCTCTGAGCCTCCATTTTCTTATCTCTCCAATGAGGGAAGGAATTAAATCTATTTCATTGGTTGTTAGAGGGATCTTAAATGGTGTGATAAATGTAAAGCACTTAGTGTAGCACTTGTGCACACAAGGTTCTTAATAAATGATTATACAGTGAATTGATTAATTGACTAATTAAACAATGATGTAAACTTAGTATAGAATGTAAGTGTCTTCTATCTCATTGACCTACTCCCTATGTTACCTTGGTCAAAATTTGCTACCGTCAGTGGAAAAAGTGAAAATCATATTAGAACAACCCCCAGTTCATTCGCTGCTATAGTATTGGGACTATGCTGAGATATCTGAAATAATTAGATCAATAGCAGCAGGATTAAGCCAGGTAGGTGCTCTCTGGGGGGTAAATGGCTCATCGAACATAATTCAGGAAGCTCCCTGGCTTCTCTTTCCACCACATCGCTCTCTCCCTTTCGCACCAATATGCCACATTCCCTGCTCTCTGAGACTGCATGTCTGTGTAAGAGTGAAATGAAATAAACTGGAAACCTCTGGTGACAAAGTGACGCAGTACAAATCTAGTGAGATATGACTCCTTACTATTTTAATCTAAGTAGAAGTGCCCCATTTGGCTCTATTTTTTATTTCTTATAAATACCAGAAATGCTGGCTAAATTGGCTTACGGAAAAACTGATTATCCCCACAAAGGTATGAAGGACTGATGCTCTCCAGTTTGGAAATTTCTAGAAACATAATCACTGTATACAAATTCGAGATCTCCATAAATGAAAAGTAACCCATTCCAATTGCACACTAATAACATAGGCTTCCAAAAAGGGAAAAATAAAAAGCAAAACTTCCTTAAAGATGATATTTGAATGAAGCTGAAAGCTCCTAAGCAATTACATTCGAAATAATTCTCACAATAGCGAGAATGTTCAAGATAAGCAATAAAGGAATAAAGAATCTCCTAGTGCCATGGTTATTATTGGCAGTTTTTGTTCTGTGTTGGTATGGTTTTTAATTATGTGTTTATCAAGGTTATCCTCTTTCTGGAAGGTTTGATAGTTTATTTCATAACAGAGACAATTGTCATTCCTTTTGGCTGCTTACTACTTTTTTGAAAATATTTTTTATTGATTTTGGAGAAGAAGGAGAGATAGAAACATCAATGATGAGAGAGAATCATTGGTTGGCAGTCTCCTGCATGCCCCACACTGGGTATTGAGCCCAAATTGAACAGGGTCCTCTTGGTTCATAGGTCAACACTGTGCCACGTCGGTCAGCTGGCTGCCTACTATTTGAATGTCCTATCTCTACTTTAAGAATTTCCTTTCTTTGAACTCTTTCTCAGAGGCAGAGTCCACTTTCCAAAATAAAAGCTGAAATACCAGACACTACCTTTCCCAGCATTTCTTGCAAGTAGTTATGGGCATGGGATCCAGGATCCACCAATCAGAAGCAGCCATTCTGGAGTTTGAATCAGGTGCTGGTGACACAAGCATTGTTCCTGAAGCCCTCAGTAGAGGTGGCAGTAGCTGCAGCAAGATCGTGTTTCCATGGCAGCAGCGTTTGCATGCTTTCCCCAGCCTGTACCTGGAGCAGACGAGATGCTGCTTCGGTGAAGGAGTCCGGCATCTGGCAAGGGCAGTAGTAATGGCATCCTCAGCAGCACACCATGTGGCATGGTCGCAGGTAGTGTGTGTGCCCTGCCACTGTGGCTCCAGGCCTGGTTTTCCAGCTCCCCTGGCAGCCCTACAAACAGCTCGATGTCATTTTAATAAACGAGGTTAAGTCAGCTGGAGTCTGTTTTTATTGCCTACAACTAAGAATTCTAACAAATTCTGAAGGCATCAGGGGAAAATGAAAAGATTCAGAAAACTGGAGTTGGACTGTTTCCACCCTGAGGAGCCTAGGACAGGTAGTGATGTCTCCTTTTCAGACCCACCACAGAGAGCAGGTCGCCTGTAGGGGCCTTAACATCTCAGCCCACATGTTCAGTGAAGCGCAAAAGAAAGCAAATCAAAGCCATGAACTGTACTGTGCTAATTGTGGAAGTGTCAAGAGAGTGAGCAATAGGTGCCCATGAACTGTGACTATTTGAAACCACAAATTGAAAATCTGTGCTCCCTTGGGCCTTCTCTTAGCCTGTTTGGAATAAGGCTCCCATTTCTGTGAAGGTAACTCTAGAGCAATTCAAATGTGTGGTTCAGATTATTCATTTAAAAAAATAATTCAACAAAAGTTTAACAAGGATGTACCATGTACATCGTACAGGGTGGGATTTGTCAGTAATTCAGTAGTGAATTAAGTGCAAACTTCAACATGTATGCATTTACATGCTCACACAGTACTCCAATCATTTCTAAATGTTAGGTGCTTTTAATACTTCCTATGATAAATATGTTTTCACTAGGAAGATAATCCTGTTTCTTAAATGCTTCCAAAGTGCATAAAAAGTTTATCCTCCTTTATAGATAACGTATATTTGTGCAATATTGTATGCACTTACACAATGACTTCCCAGATATTCTGGAAAATCGAGTATTCTGGATATGGAAAAATATCTAGCCCATAGATTACATACTTTCAAGAACAGAAAACTATAAAGTGCACCTACTCTTAAAGATTTGTGTTCTCTGGGAATTCAGAAGAGTCCTTGAGGATAAGGGGGGAGGGGTTCAGGCAGAAGTGGACAGCAGACACAAAAGCACCTAGAGATGAAGAGAATGGTGCTTCCCAGGAACTAAAAGAGATCAGTGTGGTTGGACCAGGGAGGGACTGAGGGAGCCAAGGGGGAGATAGGCAGGTGAATGAAAGAAATAGATATGGAGGAAGAAAGGAAAGAAGCTTGAAATGAGACAGCCATTTGAGAAACCCATTTCCTCTTTCCACGTGAAGTTGTCTTAAACTGCAGACACAGAACACGGAGGACAGAGAGGCTTCTTCCCCAGCCCATCCCCCTTTCCAGTAACTCTCATCTATACTAATAAAAGAGAAACTTGCAAATTGACCTTACCTCTGCTATGCCCACAAGCCATGCCCATAAGCCAATTAGGAGTGAGTATGCAAATTAACCCATGCAGCTGGAGCAAACAGGAGGCTTGGGTTTCCCCCAGCGACGGAGGAAGCCAAGCTTCCTGCCCGCCCAGGCTGACCCCGATCTCCGCTCAAGAAGGTGCTGAAAAAAAAAAAGAAAAAAAGGAGGGGTTGGGAACTTGGGTCACCCAGGGTGATCAGGCCAGGATGGGACGGCAGTTGTGGGTGATCAGACCTTTGGGGGTAAGCAGACCTGCAGGGGGGCCAGTTGGGGGTGAGCAGGCCATCAGTAGGGGTTAGTTGGAGTTGATCAGAACAGTTGGGAGGGGGCAGTTTGGAATGAGCAGGCCAGCAGGGAGGCAGTTGGGGGTGAGCAAGCTGGGGGGGGGGGGCATTTGGGGATGAGCAGGCTGGTGGTAGGGCACAGTTGGGGGCAAGCAGGCCTGCAGGCAGAGTGGTTAGGGGCAATCAGACAGGCAGGTAAGTGGCTAGAGCCAGCAATCCCAGATTGTGAGAGGGATGTCTGATTGCCGGTTTAGGCCTGATCCCTGTAAACCAGCAGTAGGACATCCTTCAAGGGGTCCCAAATTGGAGAGGGTGCAGGCTGGATTGAGGAACACCCCCCACCCAGTGCCCGAATTTCATGCACTGGGCCACTAGTTTATTTCAAAATCCAGAACCCACATCACCCCACCAAAAATCCCCCCCTGACTTTCTTGTCCTGCCCTTTACAGCACTTAGTGTTCCCTTTGTCCCAATCAGTGGTATTTCCTACACTGGCTGGTGCTAAGAATAAAACACTAGGACAATAGAAAACAGAAATCACTCCTGCTCCTGGTCTATCCCCTTTTCCAGCAAGAGAAGGGGAAATACAAGCTTCATGGGGATTTTTGAAATGATGACTTGGTCTTGTAATGCAGAGGGAAGGATTTCCTGGCCGTTAGAAACACACTAGCCCATGGAATCCAGGCTTCCAGTCCTTTCTCACACACATCTACATCTCCAGGCAAAAATTCCTCCCCTTGTTCCAAACACAGAATTGTTGAGAATGGCTGTGTCGCATATACAAAAAAAATAATAATAATTTTTTTTTAAAAAAAAGCCTCCTCCCTAAATGAGAATGGCTTTCGTGAGCAAAAGAGGAGGTGTGACTAGTTTTTAAAATCAAATCCACCCTATTGTGTCTGGAGGTATCACAGCCTATGTTCCTGAAAGTGCAATAAAACATAGTGCCCATAGATGGCGCCAGGTGACTGCTAAATGAATTCCTATTCAGTCAGGTGGAACCCGGCCGTGGAAAGCCTGGAGGAGAGCTTTCAGTGCATCCCCAAGGTTGCTACTAGCATTAGCTGTGTGGCTTCCATGTCTCCATTACAGTTGGATGATCATAGAGGAGGACTCAGACTTCGCCATGTTCTTCAAGAACTCTTTCTGGTATTTCTCAGACTCTGGTGCAGTTCAAACTACTCCCATCTTTGTGAATAGACATTAATCCGGTCCAACTGAACTAAATGGGAATTCCAACTCTTCCTAATGTCTGTCCTTCTCCATGTTTTCCACAACCTCCCTGGGTTTTAATGCCAAGACATGGTCACAAACACCGAATTCATTTAGGCTCAGCTAATAGGAGCTAAGGGGCTACTTCAGGTTGTCCATCTAAGACTTTACATGTGTTAGTGACAGCAGTTTATAATGCCTTATCTTTGCCCCAGTAAGCCCTCGCAATGATGCAATGAACATAGGAGAATTATCTCCCATTTGGAAGCGAGAGGCAAATTTAAGAGGCCCAGTGGTTAGCCTTTCCTCAGCTTATGACACCAGGCCAAGATAGTCAACGTCCAGTGACTTTTTCCACCCATCTGGCTGTGTTTTGCCATGCTTTGTTCATGTGTGAACTCCTAATTTTGTTCCTTTTTTAAAAGTGACTAGAACTACAATGGTGACCCATAGTCAGTTTGCCATTTAACTATTACGGTTTAGAGAATTGACATTTCCCATGTATACCCATAATGTCAATACCACTAATGTCAATACCCCAAGTACCTTTCTAAAGTACTTGCTTAAACATGTCAACTCAGGTGACCCTCTGGCAATCACGTGAAATAAATAAAGCACTGTTATTAATCCCCAACTTACATGAGGCAGCTGAGGCACCGAGAAGTTAAATAATCCAGTGAAGATCATACAACAAAACTTGTCTGAATGCAAGCCATCTGGCTCTGAGGCCATGCTCTTACCAATGGTACTAATGTGCACTTAGAACCATTACTGGGGGACAGAGTTATGAAAGTTCATCTTTCCTCTCCTTAACAAACCTGAGACACATTGGCTTGAGGTCATGCATCGGGGTGCAAATAGTCCTGCCTGGGACCCCTTGGTGTGGTCTTTACAAGTCTATGCTGGTCAAGGGAACCCAATGTAGACCCAACGAGGCTGCTTGCAAGCAAGTGGTGAGAATCCTATCAGCAGAGTCAGAGAAAGTGGAGTTTTTAGCAAGAGAAGAGTGGGGTGTATCCTTACCAAGCGGCTGATATCGCCTCCTACCTTTGCTCCCCATTCCTAAAATGGAGACAATTCCCTCCAGTTCACTTTGGCAGCAGCTACACAGGAGTTCCCTAGTGGAGGGGGTGGGCAGCATCCTGCTCGGGTGCACCTGAGCCCAGGGTGGGGGGCCCTCTCTATCAGAAGTTCAATGTGTGGTTTCAATCGTTGCAAGTTTGTGAAGTTTAAATAAGATACAAAATGTAATGTAATTTTGGAGGCTCCTCTAAAAATTAAACATAGAATTACCACATGATCCAGTAATTCCACACTGAAGTATACACCCAGAAGAAACGGCAGAAGGGACTCAGACACCAGTGTTTATAGCAGCATTATTCACAAGAGCCAAAAGCAGGAAGCAACCTGCAGTGGTCGGAATACCTGTGCTTCTGCAAAATCCGTATGTTGAAATCCTAACGCTCAATGTGATGGCATTAGAAGGCTGGACCTTTGGGAGGTAATGAGGTTGTGAGGGGGAAATGAATGGTGGCGATGGTTACACAACACAGTGGATGTACTTAAAACCACTAAATTGTACAGTTTTAAATGGTGGATTTATGTGGTGTATACTTTGCCAGAATAAAAATTTTATTAATATAAAGTGCTTAGGATATCAGGGATGGACTGCCAGTGGCCTAGCCAACACCCATTCTCTTTTTCTTTACTAGCACAACTTTGGTTTGTGTGTTTCCAGACCAGACTCCCTGAGAGAGGGGTGATGGCGTGACTCTATAAACTCCAGTTCCTGAGGGTGGATTCTGGGAGAGCCCATTACAAGGTCAGGACGGGGGAGGCTGATTCCTCTGCCATGCTCCCTTTTGCCTTTGACTCTGTTAGAGAGAAAACCACAGGCCCCAAACGGTGTCGCTGTAACTAAAGCCCAGGATACCAAACCTAGATTTAATACCTGACCTAATTGCCAGTTCATCCTCTCTCTGAGACATAATCCTCATCACCCAGCCTGGAATTTTCCGGTCAACACCAATGAGCCAGTGTGTCACAGGGGCCTCTCCAGCCATCCCTCACCCCATAGGGGGGAAATGTAGTCTGCATGAGAAAAAAGATTAAAAAACAAACAAAACCAAAAAGTCCTTTCCCTACTCTTTCCCCTTCCCCACTCCCCAAGACGTCCAGATCCCAAATAATCCTTTCTTTTCTTTTCTTTTGCTAATAGTTGCCTTGCCCCACTCTTCTTTTCTATGCAAACCTTCCATTTTATAACCCTCTAGTTACCAGGTAGGAAGCTGCCTGAACCTTGCATTGCTTAAGAAAGCCAATTAGAAGTTCAAATTTATTCAGTTGAATTTTGTGGGGGGTTTTTTGTTTGTTTCTTTTAACCGTCCTTCCCGTCTTCCAGCATGGAACATAAGCAAGAGAGCTAGAACTCCAGCAGCCCTCTTGAAACCATGAGGGTAGAAGTCAGCACTGGGGAGGCAAAGCAGAAAGAGAGAAGAAGCCTGAGATCTGAAGGCGCTGTGGGGCTGCTGTGCCTTTTGTGGAAGGCTTATCCCTGGACTGCATGTTACAAGCAAGAAGAGAGAATCCATTTCTGGTTTACACCACGATTTAAACTGCCTCCTGCTGAACACACTTCCCGACTGGTTCAGCACGTTCACCCTGATTGGTATTATCGCTGTTACTGGTTTTATGATCAAGAAAGGGGCACCACATACTAAAATCCAGAGGATCTGAGAGCACACCCCTGCCAGTCTCACTGTCGCAGATGCCGCAGGAGAAACTGGCGCCATCACCATGTGTCCCCTGGGGCACCATGTGGACTGATATGCTTCCTCCTCCTCGAGCTTGAGGGTGGGAAGGACTGGGAGGCATCCACGTCTTTTCCCTGCCAGAGCTTACTGGAACCTGAATATATCTCTAATCACATTTCACAAGCTCGTGACAACTCGCCAGGATGTCTTGTCATCTGGATGATTCATTCCAACAACTCATAGTTCACTTCCTCTGCTTCATTGACCTTTGCTGACACACTGCCCCGCACCAACAACTTCCTGGCGAAGCTGCACCCTGGGCCTGAGCAGAAGGGAGAACTGGGCCATCAGAGTGCTGCCAGTTCAATCAGATTGCTTCTTCCCCTTCTGCTCCCTACTCCCCATACTTCCACTCTCTGGCCTCGTTATGTTGGTCAAACCATGGGTGTGCATCTTGGTACAAGGAAATTCAGCACTATCTATCAATATTTTAGATGCACTTTGACCCAGCTATTCTATTCCTAGGCATTTATCCTACAGATCACAGGAGTGTGCCCAATAACATGCATACAAGAATACTTTATCATATGCTACCTACCACCTGTGTGGGGTAATTTATGTAAAAATAAATAGCACAGTCACTATTCCTGTATAATAAAACACCTATATTAAAACAAATAACACAGTCATTATACTGTATTTTATGTATTTTATGTATTTATTTTATGTATTTGATATACATAAAACCTATTCCTATACTATGTATATCGACCCCTGGTTCTTAGCAGACACTCAGGCGTTACCTTTCAGTGCACACTGACCAGACGTTGAACATCTCTGCCTGAGTTCTTTCTTCTCTGGCCACCAGAGTCCTCTCTGTCCACGTGTGTGGCAACTCTGAGCCCCTGGTCTCCCGGAGCAATCCTAACCAGTTGCTTATTGGAAGTGGTGTGTAAGGGCACCAGCTCCCTGAAATGCACTTCCTCCCTGGCTCTCTGGGTATCCTCTTGGCTCCTCTTTCTCTAGCCACAAAAATGTTGGCATTTTATATTTCTTTCCCTTTGTTTCCCACACAATGGATGATTTCCTCCATTCTCGAGATTCTGGTACCAACTGTATGCTAATCACTACAACTGTACATATCCAGTCCAGTCTCTCCCCAGAATTCCAGAACTGTATTTTCAACTGACTTGTAGATTTCACACCTGGAAATTCAAACTAATGCATCCAAGCCTTTCTCAACCCATCCATGCAGGCTCACCCTCAAATCTACTCATTCTAGTGGCTTCTCTAGCTTAGGTAATGGTCAGCCCTCCATCTGACCTTTCTTATTACTCCTCCCACTTCCACCTCACATTTTCCCCAAGCCCCATGATTGTTAAATGTAATAATAAAAACTGTTAATGTGGAAAATAAAACAAAAGGGCATTGGGAATTATGTTTTTAAACAGCGTTAATAATTCAGCTAGAATTTAAAGTTCTCTTTTCAATACATTATTCTAAGGTTATGTGAAATATTTTAAGGTTATCTGAAGTATTTGGTGACTGGGATATTTTCTTGATGAAAACATAAGCTTCCTAGTGGAAAGCAGAGAGGAAAAAAATGCCTGGACCATAAAACAGGAGCCAAACATTTAAGTATAGGCTTTGTCATGTATTTGCCATTTGTTCACGGTGAAAAGTAATTTACCAACTTTGTGTCTTCGTTTTCTAATCTTTCAAATGACTATGAAAATTAATATCATCTCTACCCAACTCACAGGGATGTTTCACTGAAAAAAGAAAGGAGACTATTATCATTAAAAGTGTCAGGGATGAAAAAGATGGAATCAAATGGAATATTGAAATAATGACCATCATGACCAAGTAGGGTTTATCTCAGGAATATAAACACAGCTTAATATATGAATACGGATTAATATTACTCACTACATTAACATACCAAAGTAAAGAAGTCATAAAATAACTCAGAAAGCTGTCCGAACACCATTGGAAAAAATTCAACATTAATATAGGATTAAAAAGAAAGAAACAAACAAACAAACAAAAAAACCCTCTTATCAAGTTAAGCAACTTTTCTTTTAATTTTTGACTTTCTCATAAGTGTATTTTTAGGATAAAGAGTTTCAAAAGCGCTTACTTTCAGAATTGCTTTTTATTTTTTAAAAAAAGCTATCAAAATGCTTTTCAGTGATAACAAACATGAAAGAATAGAGTGTGAAATAGAATTTTGTTATTTGAAATCATCTTAGCGGCTCATACTTGTTGCATTGTTTTCTTTTTGTGGATATTTTTGGTCATGGCCTTAATTTATTGACACGGAGTCTTAAGTCAGAAATTCAATCTCCAATAATAAGTGTGTGAAAGAACCCCTGTTCTGGGAGTAGGGATGATCTCAACTATACAAAATTGAGAGTCAGGGCACAAAATTAATTTTTGTATTTATTTTATTTCTTCTTTTTTTAAAAAGGAAATGGATTTCAGACATTCCTGTCTCTTTCTAACAACTCAAGTTGACTATATCTAGTTGGAACACACAAAGGCCAGGCATTCAGCTATCTCACCCCTGGCCTTTCCCATTGCTTCCACATCATGGAATGAATGCTGGTAGCCCTGAATCATTCCCAAGTCACTAGAAAGTGGAAGAATTTGCAGAGCTTGTATTTAGGTCTACTGTCTTCAGTACGAAAGTGATTTGTCTGTATTTCAGAGCATTTTTGAAAGGGGTCTGACTTGTGGGTTTTAACCTTGGCTGCACCTTAGAATAACTAAAGGGTATTTAAACAATTGACGATGCCCAGCCTTCTCCCACAAAGAGTTGATTTATTTTGTCTAAATCAGCTGGCTTGTCCTGCCACGGTGGCTCATTGGTTGAGCGTCCACCTATAAACCAGGAGGTCACAGTTTGATTCCCGGTCAGGATACATGCCCAGGGTTTCCGGCTCATTCCCCAGTAGGGGGAGTGCAGGAGGCAGCTGCTCAATGATTCTCTCTCATCACTGATGTTTCTATCTCTCCCTTTCCCTTACTCTCTGAAATCAATAAAATAAAATTTAAAAAGATAATAAATCAATCAACCTGCTTTAATATTGTTAAAAAGCTCCCCCGAAGCTTCTATTATGTAACCATTATTCTAGTTTCATCTTTTCATTAAGTGAGCAAATTTTGGCTCAGAGTGACCAACTAGGTAATTGACTTACAAATAATTCTTATGTAAAAATTATTTCCAAAACTTGGAAATAAAGAGAAAAGATGAGTTGCATCCAATTAGTGCATGACCCTTAAGCCTAACCAAGGGCCATTTGACTCTCTAGGCCGCACATGTGTCAAACACAAGGCCTGCAGGTCAAATCCGTCCCGCCAGGCCTTGCAATGTGGCCCGCACCGCGCTGTCATCACTGCACTCCGCTGCGTTTAAATCACAATGACAGTTTATGACTGTTCAGTAAACCATTCGGCCCGAGATTTAGGCTGGATTTTAGATTTTGGCCCCTTCTCTGATTGAGTTCGACACCCCTACTCTAGGGGGAAAAAACTTTTATTGCAGTTACACAATTATATTAATTAAGGTACAGACATTTTTAAGTCTATAAAGGTTAGATGTTAACTTGTGGAAAATAACCACTACACAAGTAAGTTTTTGTATATTAAAAATAAAAATTATTTCTCTTCAGCTGAGAAGATAACCCCAAAGGTTATGATTTTATTGACCTGTTTAACCACTTTTAATTTAGCAATCTTATTCCAGCGTGTTTTTCCATTTAGTCTCTCTTTCTCTCCCTCTCTCTCTCTCTCTCTCTCTCTCTCTCTCTCTCTCTCTCCCCTTTCCTTTCCCCTCTCACCCTCCCTTCCTAGTAATAGATAATTCACCTTCTCTGTGCCTCAGATTCCAAACTAGAATTACTATCTTTCTGGTAACCTCATTAATGAGAAATAAAACTTTGACACTTGCTCACTAAATAATTATGTGAAAATTATGAGAATTATATTTGGACAGTTGAAATGATATAAATTTTATTAGGGTGTTCTAAGAAGCTTTAATTGATCATTCAAGATGTAATTTATTGTTCTCCAAATATATTACTCATCAGAAGCCATAAAGTTGGAGACTTTTGCTTCAGGCAGAATAGAGGAATAAGAATTTAATTAACCTTCCCTCTCAGAAAAGAAAAAGAAAAAAAGAAAAGAAAAAGAAAAAAAACTAAGTGGGAAAAATATATCACGTTCAGCCCTAAACTTCAGAAATCCTGAAATCTTCAATGCACTTTCTCTGTGTGGCCCCTGTAAGCTCAGCTTCATACCCACCCACCCCTCTGATTTCATGCTGGTGCCTAGACATACCCTCAAGCTATCTCCTACCTTTTTATTAGTTTGTATTTTCTTTATTTCTCCCCTTTTGAAAAAATCATAAGAGAATTATTCTTCACATGCAGATTGCATTTCTAAAACTTTTGTCTCTGTGTTGGAAAGGGTCATGGAGAAATTGAAATCTTCTAACAAAGCAGTCTTCATCAAATAGATAAAAGTGAAATAGAAATAAAAATAAATATAAAACTTTATTTTTTTAGTAAAAAGTATAAAGTGGAGAGAGGGTTTTTTGTGATTTTTTTTTTAAATCAATGAACTGCAATCGACATGAATTTTTTGTACTAAAAGGCTACTGGGTTGCTATGGTTGCAGGTTTGCGTTGGCATTTTCACTAGGGAACCGTGTGCTCTGAACATTCCTCCCACTTTTCACATCTGCCCACCTGCTCCGGGCTGGGATTTGGTAACCTGGCTTCTAGCCCTAGCCTCCTCCATGCCCCAGTGGCTGCACATTTTTCAGCCCTTCTCTGAAATCTGAAAGCCCCTGAGATACGAAGTTAGGCCCTGGATCCTGCTCAAAATACACGTTGTCAAACCACAGAACACTCATTAGTTTCACCTCTTTGGCATGATAGATAAACACATGAGATCACTATGAGATAATTCATTTATTTTAATGATGACTTCTTTAAGACACATTTAGAAATAAATGTATCACTAAGGAAGATATCTGTCTTGAAATTTGGGGTGTTTCATACAGCAATGCTTACCAGATATGTTTGCAGCCTAAGAATGACCTCTGGATGATTCTCTAAGTTTTACACATTCAGCTATCTTGTCTCTCTTCCTCTCCCCTCCCTCTTTTTATATCATCTCCTCTCCGTATCAGTTTTCCTGGTAACATTTATACTCATTATTCAAGCTTATGTCTCTGAGATTTGATCACCGGAATGTCTCCTAAAAAGGCCATAGGCAAAGGATTCCCAGGATGAGGCCTCCTAAGAACTGATGGCGTCAGCAACTGAAACTGGGTGTCCTCAAGCGTGGGAAGAACTGTTAACCACTTAGTTCATGCTCTTATCATGTCTAACTGGTCTCCGTTCCTGCACTCCCTTTCCAACTTCTCTCCTTCTCCAGCAGGAGCGATCTGTCTAAGCTGCAATGCTGTCACTTGAAATACTCCCATGATTCCCTGTTGTTAGTAAGACGATGCCAACCTTCTTCAAATAGTGATCTGGATCCTGGCTCCCACTCTCACTTCTTCTCTCAGTGTCCACACACCTCCCCACCCCTGGTGTGCATGCACAGGTACGTGCACACATGCACATACACACATGCACACACACACACATACTTCTTCACCCAGGCACACCAAACTCCCTGTAGTTCCCAGGCTAATGCACCACTTCCCATGCCACCAGGCCTTTGCACATGAGGTTTTGCCAGCCGAGAGCCTCCTCTCTTCCTTGCCCTCCATCCCTGCCCAGTGGTATTCACTTGCAATAACATAGTTTCAAAGCTGATCTTTTATCCTGGGAGAGTGCACATAGCGCCCTGTCTCATACCTTCCACTGTCTCTGATCTTCCTAGCCAAGTTTATTTATAACCGTGAATTGGAATGCTCTACAGTTGTGGTTTCCTGATGTCAGATGCCAGCAGGAGACCGAACACTGAAATCAGTGATCCACATGTTTGAAAATACGTGGATGCAATCACTGCACAGCTCTAGCTCAAGAAGAAATGAGTCTTTGGTTTACCGCTCTGAAATCTCCAAGGACTTCTCTTGGCCCTCTCACAGTAGCCACAGGAACATTGCTCGCAGTCTGATGCACTACACAGAATGCTCTTTATGTTGATTGCCAAAGCTGTGGGCAGGTGTGCGATGGCTTTAATGTTCTCTGATATGTGGACCACGGCCTCCCTGCGCAATGACTTCAAGACTGTTTCAACCCCAAATATGAGAAAAACTATGATATAGAGGACATTTGGTGACTAGCCCTGAATTTAAATTCTTGCTCCACACCTCTGCCTCTATCATGTGACCTTCAACATGTCATGGGTCTCAATTATTTCATCTGTAAAAACTAGTGAGTTGGACAAGATGAGTGTATCTCCAACTGGAACCCACAGACTGCCTGCATCAGAATCTCCGGGGATGGATGTTTTTCGGCAATGTAAACACCTGGGCCCCTCTCCATCCAACTGAGTCATACTCTTTATGGTGGGTGGAAGAAGTCGAAGTGGAGATGGCATTTAGAGAGAAGAAGAAGCCCAAAGTCAATATTTTTAATACTGAGTAACTCCTGTGCTCACTAAGTAACTCTTGTGCTTACTAAGATTTGGGATCCACCGAAATAGATGATTTCATAAGCAGTGGCTCTCTTTCATGTTCTCACCACTTAAGTCCTAGGTTACTGTCTGCTGTGAGATGTGTAGGGGTGTGTTTAATTATTAAACTTTAGAATTATGTTTAGAAAGCAAAATTTAGGATTGTATTTATAAATCAATCATAGGGAATTCAAAGTAATCACTATAAATTGCATCATTTCCACTTCTTTGTTGCTCCTTTTATTTGCTTGAGAAGGACAGCAACGGATAAATTCACCCCTTGAACTCTAGAAATAGCACAGATGTGCAATGCATTTTATCTATTAACAGGCTATTGTGGTGGATTTTTTTCATGCTGGACACCATACCCCTGCACCCACCTCTGATTTCCGCATGGCAGTCAGTGTTGGGCAGTGCATGTGAGCTCAAACTCATCTTCAGCCAGCAATGTCTGACTTCAACATTCACTTAACTGGTTTGCTTGGTTTTTAATAACAGATTTATTGAGATAAAATTCACATTCCATAAAGTTTACTCTTAAAAAAAAAAAAAAAGAAAAGAAAAAGAGTGTTCAATCCATGGTTTTAGTATTCACAATGTTGTGCATCGATCACCACTCTTCCAGACATTCATCAGCCCAAGAAGAAATTCCATACTTACTAGTGGTCAAGCTCCATTCTTCCTCCTCTTCACCCCTGGTCACCACTAACTTACATCTGTCTCTATAGAGTTGTCTATTCTGGATATTTTATATTAATCATACAATATGTGGTCTTTTGTGACTGGTTTCTTTCAGTTAGCACAATGTCTCTAAGGTTCAACTATGTTGTAATATGTTCCAAGACTTGATTCTTCTTTAAGGTCAAATAATATTCTTTTATATGGATATGCCACATTTTTTATTCATTCATTGATGCACATTTGTTTCCACGTTTTTACTATTATAAATAATGCTCTAATGAACATCCCTGGTACACAAGGAGTTGCTTTCATGATGCTGCCTTCAATATTCTTCTTTGTCCTTGTTTTTCAAAAGTTGATGATGTGTGTATGTCTCGATGTGGGTATTTTTAAATTTATCCTGCTTGAAATTTGTTGAGTTTCTTGGATGTACAGATTAATATTTTTCATTAGATTGGGGATATTTTAAGCCATTATTTTATAGATATTATTTCTGTCTCTTTCTTTCTCTCTAGGACTCCCATTATGTGTATGTCAATATGCTTGATTGTGTCCCACGGTTCTCTAAGGCCCTATTAATTTTCTTTAATCTTTTTTCTTTTTGTACTACAAACTGGATAATCTCAATTGACTTTCTTTCAAGCTCACTGATTCTTTCTTTTGCCAGTTCTAAACTACTGTTGATTCCATATAGTGAATTTTTCAATTATTATACTTTTTAACTACAGAACTTCTATTTGATTCTTTTTGTAATTCATAAGTCTTTATTGATATTCTTTAAATGGGAAATATCATTTGTATACTTTCCTTTAACTCTTTAGACATGGTTCCCATTATATCTTAAAACATATTTATGATTGCTAAGTTAAAGTCTTTGTATATTATGTACAGTGTGTGGGCTTCCTCAGAGGCAATTTCTATTGGCTGCTTTTATTCCTATGTAGGGGCCATACTCTCCTACTTCTTTGCATGTCTCATAATTTTCTGTTGAAAACTGGACATTTAAAATAATATAATGTGTCAACTCTGGAAACAAAATTCCTCTCTCTTTTCTCAGGATATGTCATGGTGGTTTTTGTTCTTGTTGTTTGTTTGGAGACTTGCCTGGACTGATCCTGTAAAGTCTATATTCTTCGTCCTATGTAGTCACTGAAGCTTAGTGATCAGTTAATAATTGGATAGATGTACCCAAATGCCTTAAACCACTGGTCGGCAAACCGAGGCTTGAGAGCCACATGCAGCTCTTTGGCCCCTTTAGTGTGGCTCTTCCACAAAATACCACATGCAGGCCCACACGTACACTGCGATTAAAATTTCGTAGCCCATGCGCAGAAGTCGGTTTTAGGCCTGGGCGAGTCTATTTTGAAGAAGTGGTGTTAGAACACTAGGGGCCAAAGAGCCACATGTGGCTCACGAGCTGCAGTTTGCCGACCACCGCCTTAAACCAATGAGTCTCTCAGTCTTGGCCCTGAGATTCTATGTGTGTGTTGAGGTACACTTTCAACCCTCCAACAGGACATTTCCAACTCTGCCTTTGGTTTTACTTTCATCATGCACAGAGCATTAAGGTCAGCCAAAGGTGAGAGTTTAGGGCTTTCCAGGCCTTTCCTGAGTAAGTGTGTAGCCCTCTGCATCCTTCTAGATTTGCAGGAATACGTCAGAGCTTTTAAAATGCCCTTGAGACATCTAACTCACCAGTTTTTCCTCTTAAAATTTGTTGTCAGCCTTGGAATGCTATAGCCTTCCTGTTCTTAATGAGACTCAGCTATTTCTATTCAATAAACACTCCTAAGATTATTGCAAGCCTTTAATTAATTTCCAGCGTTCTAAACAGTTGACTTTGACAGTTCCTGCTGCTTGTATTGAAGGGTAGCTTTTTTGAGGTCTTTAATCCTGCTTTGTTTGTATTTGTTTCTCTTATACCTCATGGCCTTTTCTGAATTCCACCCCCGCTATGTGTAAACATAATTCCAGAATTTCGGGACAGTTAAGCTCCCAGGAAATCCTCAAATACGGGTGACAGAAGCCAATCCTTCAGATGGGTGCTGCTGAGAGCCATTCTGTATGCTTCTCCAAGATTCTGGGAGAATCTGGCCCCCATGGCTTAATCTGACACCCTCAATGATGTATGTACCCTTATGTCAGTTTCTCCTCTTTCCCTGCTTCACTCTCTATTTCTTCATCTTGGCTTCAGAGGATCACCTCCCAAATAAACTACCCACACCCTAGTCCTGGTCTCAGGCTCTGCTTCACAGAAGGCCCAAACTAAAACAGCCATCAGCTCTGGTGAGCTATATATAGTGCGGCAGTCTTGAATTAGTGTGCTTTGCTTGGCCACCATTTTCTGAGTTTTAATCAAATCTGAATACATTTAAGGGGGTACATAACCAGCATAAGAGCTGGGTGGACATTAAGAAGAGCTGTTCTAAAGCATTATGATTCCTAGAACAGATAAAAAGATGCCCACTTATGGACCCGGAATAAAAAGGAGGCTGTCTCCATATGTTCACCATCTCTTTGCTACCTAAACCAGATTTTATAACCAGAAAACAGTCCCTGTGCACTACATCTATCCTGCAATTAACTAGAATGAGGTCTGAGCAAATTCTTTCTTGTTTGAGCTTTCATATCACCACAGGGCCATGATAATGATGATTATGATACTGACAACACAGAAATTACAGTTACTATTATTGACAGCTGACCATACTAGGCACTTACCATAACCACTTAAAGCTTAATCTATTCCAGCTAATGAGAGTTACCCCCTAATGGGAGTTGCCTTCCTTTATGGGGTGCCAGAAGGCCAGGTTGTTTGTCTAAATTGAATTGGGATGTACATAAAGTACACGTGTATCCCCAAATTTCCAAATGTTCTTTTTTAAAAAAAATCTTTATTCTTGAAAGTATTACTACATATGACCCCTTCCCCTCCACACATCAACCTCTCCCACCCTGCTCCCCACCCCATGCCTTCACCACCCTATTGTCTGTGTCCATGGGTTATGCATATATGCATATGAGCTCATTGGTTGATCTCTTCCCCCTTCCCACTCTCCCCTTACTTTCAACTCAGGCTTGATACCACATGTGGGTAAGGGGTGATTTACCTACCAGCAGGAAGCCTTTCAGTTACCACTGGTCAAAGGGTCTGGGTTGTCTTAGTGGCAGAATTAGTGAAAAGATGGGTCAGGTTACCCTGTCAGAGGCCAAAGGCATCTTTCAAATAAGGATGACACAGACAACAAAAATTAGTCTAAAATTTTTATAAAGAGATTCTGAATCTATTTGAAGGAATAGAGCACACAAGGTTGGTACACTGTTAATTACGAGTAGCATCTAACACACTATGTTGCCATTTTCTCTTCAACAGAGAGTTGTGAATGCCTTTGCCAAGATTGGTTGGCACTGAGCTAATAAAAGAATAATAGTAACAACAACAGCAGGTTCTATTTTGGGGTTGCCTGTTATGTACCAGGAACTTCACACTCATTCATTATCTTTAACCTTCAGAAATACCCTGGAAGGAGGTAAGCAGTATTCTGTATGATTCCCATTTGAGACATAAAGAAACAGCCATTCAGAGAGGTTAACTTGTCTAACTTAGTATGAACGAATGAAGATTTGTACCAATAAGTAAATGAGAATGAAGAAATGAAATTTCTTAACTAATTAAATAAGAGGAAAGTGAACTGTTCTAGAGCTTCTCTGTAATGCTTGTACTTTTGTCATATTGGTTCATTTCTATCATAAATAAATGAAGCCCGCAGATAAGATGTCTGAGGCAGGTATAACCACCTCTGGTCAGAAGCCCAGGTCCCTTTATCTTTGCTCTGTATCACTACAGCCTGATCCTTGTCTGCATTTTCCAGCGATTTGCCTCCATCCCCATTCCTTGCCCCGCAAAGGAAGAAGGGGAGAAATAAGGTATATCCTCTCCCTTTGAGAATATTTTCACAAGCTTATAAATTATTTCTGCTCACATCCTATTGGCCATAATTTTATCCCATGTTTTTATCTCATTGCCTCTTTTTTAGATATCCTTAGGTCCAGCTAAAATCCTGTTGCCATAAAAGAAGGGGTAAGTAATAGACTGTTATACTGGTACAACAATCTTTCACAGTTAGATAAGTAAAACTTCCTATGGTAAACATAGTTTTCTACTTTAACAATTTCCTTTATCAAAGATTCTCTCTATATAATCTTATTTCAATCACTCAAACCCTTAAAATCATAAATCAACAATCTTTGAAACTGTTAAAACTATTAACATTTCAATATTTTAGGGAAATTCTTTTTTTCTTAGACAGCAACAGGTAGGCAACTCAACATGCTGCTAAAAGAGAATAGGGATTAAACTAACTCAAATATTTGGTGCCTGGTGTGCAAATATTTTCTGACATATTTTCTTGTCTTTCAAAATAAGATGTAAGAAGCCAGCTCAGAGTTTGGCATTCAAAAAGCACGTGTTAACAGTTCTTCATTATTTCAAAGGTCCTATTATTAAATATTTCCAAGTTTCTGATTCAGCTTAATTTTAACAAGACTGAATTAATGAATTTGGGGTTTGCCTCTTTCTATTAGTTCTACAATTATCCATTATTCTGTGTGTTGGAGTTGTACCCAAATTGTTTTATTTTAAAAAAAAAATTACTTAAACTAAAAAAAAATCTAGAGGATCTCTCTGCAGACCAGAATTCTCCCCTCTCACCTGATTGAAGAAGGGGGATGACTTTATTTAGATCCTCAGAGAGTTTCTCAGGTTTATCATTGCATTATGGGCAACCTATATATATAAAAGCCTAAGCAACCATCCAACCATCCAACCATTCAACCATCCGACTGGCAGCTATGATGTGCACTGACTACTAGGGGGAAGACACTCAACGCAGGGAGCTGCTAAGCTGTGGTGACTTGGCACCTGTGGTTCTCAGGTGATGCACACAGAACCAGAGAGGAGGGAACCCAATTCCAGGTGCATCACCCAAGAACTACCCTCTCACAATCTGGGACCCCTCAAGGAATGCCAAAGAGCTGGTTTTGGCACAATCTCCACAGGCCAGGCTGAGGGACCCCATCAGTGCATGAATCCATGCACCAGGCCTCTAGTAATCAACATAAAATATATTCACTTCTCCAAGGGTATAACCTAGAATTCATCACTCCTAAAGAAGTAATATTTGTGAAGGACTTCTTCACTGCACTAGAAACCTAAACACTTACCCTAAAATTAAATCAAAGCATCAGAAATTTTCACATTATGTTTTGCCCCTCATGGAATTAATTTTACTGGTGCGATCTTGGCATTATGCCATAGTCAGATATTGAAATATACTGTAAAGAACTGCCCTATGAGCACACTGTGCAATATTCAGATCTTGTAACATAGAAATCCACACATGAAACGTATATGTTCATGTTGACCAATGTCAAATCAATCAATTTAATAAATGCAATTTTAAATTTTTAAGTAAATATTTGTTGAACAAAAAAATAAAAAGAATTTCCCTATGAAACTTGTTACTATAGTTATAGTAAAAACGTTAAGGATGCTATCAAAACATTCACTAACTTACCCTGTAATTCAGAAACTATCATTATTGACCCCTCCTGGGGCTCCCTAAACAAACTTTTGAAATTACTTCTATGCACAGAGCTCCCATGTGTTTTGGAGACAGACAAAAGAAGCAGGTCGGGGCCCAGAGGAAATGGCAGGGAAAGAGAAGCAGTAGGAAAGCAGCTGAGCCAGAACAAAATGTCCCAAAGACCTCCATTCCATCCAGAGCCCTGGCTTTGGCAATCACAGGAGACCCCACCCGCCTTTCTGCTTCTGCCAGGCAACCTAAGGGGAAAGCTGCTTTTGACAGCAATTGTCAGTCTGGCAATGTTTTCACCAAACTCTGTTGGCAGCTTGGGACAGAAATAGGAGATGGGTTGATTTTATTATTATTATTAATTTAAAGTTCAAGCCTGTGTGAGTGTCTTCCTCCTTCCCCGCCCTGCATGGTTCAGGGTTCAGGTTCAGGGTTTGGGCTCTGGAGGAGGCCACACGCAAATAAAAGAGACTAGAAAATATTAATTTGGAAATATTGGGGGCCAGGTGGGAGCCCAGCTCAAGAGGAAGGACTCCGCTTCCTCCTTTCATTCAGATTGTGGGATACACCCATAGCCCTTAGGCAGGTAATACCAATAACATGCAATCAACAAAGATTTACATAAAACTAAAAGGTGGAAGTTGCTTCAGCTGACATCATCTCAATTAAACAGTGGGTGGTTGGCTCTGACCTTTCAGAGCTTCAAGGTTGACCAGCCTTCCAGTTCCTTGTCCACACCTATCCGCTAGTGAAGGCAATGGGTGGTTTCCAACAAACCTGCCTTAGTATTAGCCAAAATGAACCAGACTTAATATATTATTTAAAGGGTCAAGATATCCAGTTTTGCAAATAAGAGAAAGAATGGAAGAGGGGGGAAGGAGGGGAAAGAGGGATGGAGAAATAAAGGAAACAAAATCCAGAGCCTAGATTTAAAATTTAAAGATTATCTTATAAGGTCTGCATTTATCTTGTTATGAATTTGTCTAAACTCAGTCAAACAGTTGATATTTTAAACCAGTGCTTTCCAGTCAGGGGCCAAACAAACTGTAGAGCTTAAGGAATTATGTCAATAGGTGAACAAATCCATAGATCCAGGGATGGTCTCTTTTATCTTTATTCAGCTATCAATAAAAGATGTTGATAGTTATATCCATATTCATACATACATGCATGTCAACAAGAAACAAATTTGCTTAAAAGTATTATTAAGTTCTTGGAGTCTTCTTGTTGTTATTTTCTCCAGCTAAAAGATACTATTAGGTGGGAAAGTTGATAAGGAGATCAAGATAAAAGATATTCTAAAAGAGATTTGTGCTTTCCAAAAACGACAGGCTCGGATTTCAGATCAATTCATTCACTGAAAATAAATGTATACAGTTATCATTTTTACGGAGTTTCTTATGGGCTTTCTTTTGGCACCAAGAGCACAAAACTGAATAGATTTTGGTCCTCGTGTTGAAAGAAAATGCTGGATAAAATATGTGTTGTACAGGAGTCAGGTAGAATCAATCAGTTAACAAGAACTTATTAGTTGCCTGCTCAAAAAATGTCCTGCTAAGTCCTATGTCAGGATCACGTGGAAGTGCAAGTTATGATCCTTTTCAATGAGGAACCAGATTTTTACACTCTTCATTTGTGTTCTGCTCGCCAAGTCAATTCACTTGCTGTCCACATACGGGACTTAAATTCCTCCCTCTGCAAAGTTGCTTGTGTTTTCCACCTGAAATGCCTCCCCCACATTATTCTCCAAGTTCACATCCTTCAAGAACAGCTAAAAATTTAGTTCATGCAAAAAGCCTTTACAGGTGAAACTCACCCCACTTTGATTTTCCTGTGTCACCTGTGCAACTATGCATGATAGCTTTCACGTTGTATGTTTTTTAACATCTGGATTTGTGCACCCATGGGCATAATTCCATAAGTTCTATCCTTTCCTGCCCTGTGACTGGGGAACACTGGTTTAAAATATCAACTGTTTGAATTTGGTGGAGTCTTATGGCACAATTTTAGACTAATCCATCACAAGACAAATGCAAACATTTTAAGATAATAAGAAATGCAGCTAAAGAGGGGGTTGGAGGGATAAATTATCATGGGAGGGAAATATTGTTGGCCATCAATTCTGAAAACTGGGAAACCAAAGCTAAACTAAAATATCTGAGCAAATTCTTCAGGGTATTCCTGTTTATTTTGGTCTGTCAAGTGGAGATACACAGAGAAATTCCCCCAAGATTCTGAATCAGAAAGATACAAGAGAGTTTGGTCCAGATAACGTTCTCCTTTTCCTCTTTTCCCATCCCTGGGCCTGCTTATACATTTGTATGTCCCTCCTTTCCACAAGCTACTCTCCTACTGAGAGGGCAGGGCGGAGTTATCCTCCATTCTGTAACTGAACCCTAGCCCTCACCCAATCAATCAGGGTTAGCCGAGGCAGTGACATCACCACCGACCGGAGTAAAACCCCTGGACTGAGCGAAATTCGCTCTTCCGCCATGCTGCCGGTGTGAGTGGGATAGAGGCCAGGGAAAAGGCTCTTTTGTTTATTACATCGGACTCGGCTCCCTGGTGGTCCTTGGGGATCACGAAGTCTGGGCGTAACACTACATGATCGGGAAGGGTGGTCAGAGGCATATTATAATTTGAACTAGCTGGTGTAGAAGCTCCTCTTTTCCTTTATTAAATCTGAGGATTATGTCTTGAGCAATTGATTTATGGCCATATACTAGCCAACATTTACCACTAATCTTTAGAGAAAATATGAAAATATTTACATTTTTGTCATCTATCTCTGGATTTTTGAAGGAAGCGTCAACCTAATAAGCTAATAACCTAATGAAGGACAACATTGCCTTAAATGCCCATTTCAATTCTTGCTTTCCGAACAAATTCACCATTCCTGAGAATATGAGCTTAAATACTCGCACTGCAGAATTGGAATCACACAGCCTGACTAGTGTCCTGGCTTTAGCAAGCCTTTTCCTAGGTCTTCCCTTGCCACACAAAGGCAGGACTTCTGTGCTGTAATATAAGATGGAAACGTCCCAGAAACACCAGCCTCTGAAGCTATCCTAATTGCTAGTATAGCTTTAAGATTCAACTGCTTCCCCTCAACTACACTCTAGGGTGCAATGAATTGTTATGGGGTTTTCCGTGCTAAGGAAAATTTCCAAGTTGCAGATTGAAAACCTCCATTGAAACAAATGTGTTGTGTCACTTGAAATAAGAGCATCTGTAAATACTTTGCAAAATAATTGCCTTTGTTCAGCAGAGGAAGGCCAGATGATGCAATCTCTAGCTTCCAGCTGCGCCTTCCTCCTTGGGTAATTCAGCTTCTTTAGCCATTTGAAAGACTCCTGGCCACTTACTGTGCAATTTTTGATGATGTGCTTAAACTCAGGTCTTCATCTCATCACTTAGGAGGAAGAGGGAATAGAAATTGTATGAGAATGCATATGTTTCCACAAAGCAGCAGCAAGATGGTTATCTTTCTCCTGGGCATTATTTCTTAAACACAAACAGTGCCAGAGGAAGAGGGAAATCAGCCAGAGACCCTGGGGGATTCAGAGCGAAGGAAATCCTTCCACAGGATGAACTATGCCGCCATAGAAAGTACATAAACAGCCTTATAAGCTGGATATTCTTGTGATTTCTTTACAGTTTTACGTTTTCAAAGCTTTTAAAACCATTCATCGTTTCCTTGTGCCAAAGTAGATGAACTAATAAGTTGGCTGCCTGCTTTTAGGAGGTTAAAAGACAAGCAGAGAGAGAGAGGGGAAAAAATCCCTTATATAAAAAAAAGCAAAAAATATTTTAGTTGATTTAAACATATTCTTAGCACTTAGGATTGATAATATTATCAGGGCCAAATGTGAAGCAATAGCTAATGAAGATCAGAGTGTTGAGCTGAAACAGCTGTTGAATCAGCCATTTAATAGAAGGGGGGAAAGCTGGTCCAATTAATTGTTTTATCTTGTGAAGACTAAGTGTTTGATAAGATTTTTAACTTTCATTTTGGTATAAGAATAGTATTGTATATACATTGCCATTGTCTAGTGTTTGGTCTGAATCCAAAAAACTGGATTGTTCCTTACTTTCCATACACTGCCCCCAGATCCATGTCCTGTGCTTTGATGTGATGATTTTTAAAAATAATAATAATAAAGATTTCATGACTTAGAAATCTCTTATTCAGACCTTCAAAGGTTTCATGTAGTACCATCGCTGCTGGGGCGTGGATGTGACTCCCAGAAGCCATCATGGATTTTTCCTTTTCCCACGCATGCTCTATGACCTGCACCCCATCATGAATAGGGATGTGCATCAACACCATGTCCAGAAAGCTGTGGTGGCAGCAATGGGAAAAGTTGAAGGAACTCTCTGACCTTGGCCCCAGCTTCCCTGTCCATCACCCACGTGACCTTCCATGCCCACGGGGTTAGCTCGTGATGACCACTGGCATGTTTAGGTTTTTCAGATGTAGAAAGAAACTTCAAAGCATGAATTCTTCTCATGGGAACACAGCCTATAAATTACTGTGTTTCGTAACTGTGAACGGTAGAAAAATGGAACCACTTAAGGATACACTTAACATTCTTGGTTCTCGGAACATAGCACCAAGCTCACGTAATTCTGAGGGTAGAATGATATAGTAGGCTTTTTGCTCTAAGCATTTCATGACAGCTACTTTAAAGAGAGACATGTAAGCTAATGAGTTGTGAAGAGAAACGATGCCTGCAGCTCCTTGGTTCATTAAGAGTCAGATGAACTTCAACTCCACGGAGGCTGCGAAATGACTCCAGTTCATTCCTCACCCATGATATAAAACAGATCTGGATCCAGCACCTGCCCCAAATCCACGAATGTCTTCCCATCTGTGTTTCTCCAAGTTGGATCCATAGACAATCATCATCTCAATGCAGATTTCTGGGTCCTATCACAGCCCTGGGAAAAGGGACGAAACACCCACCTTTTTATCAAGCTCCCAAGGTGATTCGCTAACACTGGGAAAAGTCCCCCATAGAGAGCCTCACCATTCTATCCCTCTGTTAACACGACCCTGGAAAAAGAATTTTTGCTCCATATCAACAGTCTGTGCAAAAAACGACCTCATTGTTACTTCCCAATGTCATGCCCTCTGTCTTTATGGATGGCTGATTCAAGAGTCAGCTGAGGTTCCTTCCAGTATCTTTTATACTACTGAAGCCAAGGGTCTGTTCACTCCATACATCTCTGTGTTTCATGGAAGGACCCCATGCTATTTACTCATGATTTTATTTAGTTGCCGGGCGATGGCATGGGGGAGGGGAGGTATGTAGTATCTAGCTGTTTATAGATTTATTTGCTTCCTGTTGTCAGAAAATGAAAAAATATATAACTCCCTGTTTTTCTTGTAGCTTTAGCTACTAGAAATCTTACAGCAAATTTCTTGCTCAAATGTGATAGTAATCTGTTCTGCTCTGTGGTCTAAATATATTTACCTTTTCACCTCCTTGTAGGTGACCTTTGTTTTGTTTTGCATTTAAATGACATATTGTACTGTTGTGGTCTGTGGCGACCTCTGAACCAGGTTAGACAGGCGATAAATTTTTACAAAGCAGAGAGTGTACATGTATTGGCCGTGTTTAATACTTGACATGCAGCAATTCCTGAAAGGCCACTTGAATCAGGATGTAAAACTTGTTTGTTATAAAATGCAGAACTAGTAGTACTACACTCTGCCCAGTTGAGTCTCTGGGTTGGATTGGACACTTGGGTCCAGCTGTATTTGTTTTACACATCTATTTTTATAAATACAAGCCAGAGGCAAGGCATTATGATGCATTTCCAATGCTTTCAGAATCCATCTCCCTTTGAAGGCTATGAATTTCTGAAACAATACAGCATCTCCATGGCGACCTGACAAAAGTACTAAGACTGCCAGAGCCTGCTTCTGTGTGGCTGAGTGTGAACTAACAACTTGCTACAGTCAATACAAGACTGAGAATCTGCACCTTTAAGCCCTGTAGAGGGAGATATTGAGCATCCAATGGAAGCCCAGCAACATTTCTGCAATGGGTTATACCAAGGTTTGCTTGGGTGCTGGCTAAACCCTCATGCATAGGAAATAGCACCATGGGTCATTTCATCCCCCAAACCTCCTAATGTTATTATTCATCACTATGGCAACCACACACTTATGGCAAAGTGTGGGTTGGTCCAGCAATGGATTTTGTTTAACTCTTCTTCCATGTTAAAGGCATTAATTACTTAATAGGGGCTCTCAGTGTTCCCAGAATATTTTTTACATATTCCTACCAGGAAGCACCTTCCATGTCTGTCCAGTTCAGACATAACAAAAAATCCTGTTTGAAGTATCCCTTCTGAACTGCTATCACACTACCTGGTACAAACTTTCAACTGTTTTCCATAAGGGCAGATGGCATAGGGTTTAAATGAATGAGCTTTAGGTTCAAAAAAAAGTAGACTCACATCCGGCCACTGCCCTGTATATACCATCTGTGTGTCAGAGGTCACCACAGACCACAAGTTACTTAAGCTCTCTGAGATTTGGTTTCCTCGCCAGCAAAGTAAAGATATTTATAACAGTACTATCTCAACAGTGGTTGCTACGATTAAATCACTTAAGAATTTGGCACATTGGGGAAATGTTTATCTAGTTAGATAAAATAAGTTCTGGGAAGCTAATGTACAGCGTGATGATTATAGTTAATAATTCTGTATTACACACTTGGAAGTTGCTATGAGAGTAGATCTTAAATGTTCTTACTACAATAAAGAAATGGTAATTATATGACATGATGGTGGTGTTAGCTAATGCTATGGCAGTAATCATTTTGCAAGATGCAAATGTATCAAATCAACATTTGTATACCGTAAACTTACACAATACTGTATATCAATTATATCTCAATAAGTTAGCACATAGTAGGCACTTAATAAATTATTTTTATTAGCACTCACAAAGTATCTGTTTGGGATGATCAGATCTACTGATGGCAAGTTTTTTTTTTACATCAAACTTTAAAATTGGTTTCATAATAATATCAATCTTGGTTCTGAGTTCTGCTTTTAAAAATCTATTTTATTGATTTTGTACAGAGAGGAAGGGAGAGAGATACAGAGTTAGAAACATCGATGAGAGAGAGTCATCTATCAGCTGCCTCTTTCACACCCCCTACTGGGGATATGCCCGCAACCAAGGTACATGCCCTTGACCAGAATCGAACCCGGGACCCTTCAGTCCCCAAGCTGACGCTCTATCCAAAATATATTAATATTTTTTTAATTGATTTTTTACGGAGAGGAGGAGAGAGGGATAGAGAGCTAGAAACGTCAATGAGAGAGAAACACCAACCAGCTGCCTCTTGCACACTCCCTACCGCAATGTGCCCGCAACCAATGTACATGCCCCTCACCGGAATCAAACCTGGGACCTTTCAGTCCGCAGACTGACGCTCTACCGCTGAGCCAAACCGGTTTCGGGTTGAGTTCTGCTTTTTTTTTATTTTTTTTTTATAAGTTTTTATTGTTCATATTATTACAAATGTTCCTTTTTTTCCCCCCCACCATTGCTCTCCTCCACCAGGTTCCCACCCCACCCTCTGCCCTTTCCCCTCTCCCCATTGTCCTCATCCATAGGTGCACAGTTTATGTTCAGTCTCTTCCCACGCCCCTCTCTCCCCTTTTCCCCAAGAATCGTCAGTTCACTCCCCTTCCATATTTCTGATTCTATTATATTCAATAGTTAATATTGTTCATCAGATTTTTTTAATTTCCTTGGTTTTTAGATTCACTTGTTGATAGTTACGTATTTGTTGTTCATAATTTTTATCTTTGTTTACTTTCTCTTCTGAAAGAACCCCCTTCAGCAATTCATATAATTCTGGTTTGGCGGTGATGAACTCCTTTAGCATTTTTTTATTAGTGAAGCTCTTTATCTGGCCTTCGATTCTGAGTGATAGCTTGGCTGGGTAGATTATTTTTGGCTGTAGGTTCTTGCTATTCATCACCTTGAATATTTCTTGCCATTCCCTTCTGGCTGCATGGTTTCTGTTGAGAAGTCAGCTGACAATCGTATAGGTGCTCCTTTATAGATTACTACCTTCTTTGCTCTTGCTTCTTTTAATATTCTCTCTTTGTCTTTTGCTCTTGGAATTTTAATAATGATGTGTCTCGGTGTGGTCCTCTTTGGATTCCTTTTGTTTGGGGTTCTATGCGCTTCCTGGACTTGTAAGTCTAATTCTTTCACCAGGTGGGGGAAGTTTTCTGTCACTATTTCTTTCAGTATGTTTTCAATATCTTGCTTTCTCTCATCTTCTGGGACCCCAATAATTCTGATGTTGGTTCGCTTGAAGTTGTCCCAGAGGTTTCTTACATTATCTTCAATTTTCTGGATTCTCTTGCCTTCTAGCTTCTGTGGAGGAGTGTCTTCTGGCTCTTTATGTTCCAAATCTTTGACTTGATTCTTGTGATCTTCCCTTCTGTTTTTAGGACTCTGTAAAATATTTTTTATTTCAGACAATGTATTCTTTATTTCTTGTTGACTCCTTATTAATTCTAGTTGATCTCTTTTCATATCCTCATAGGCCTTATCCATCTTTTCTAGGAAATTCTTGAAAAACCTTATAAGCGTAGATTTGAACTCTATATCCAGATGCTTTTTGTCCTCCATTTCTTTCGTTTGTGATCTATTTTGTTGTCGCATTTCGCAGTTACAGATGGGACGGGGTTTCAGGGTGGAGCCTGCAGCTTTGGCTTCCGTCAGCCCCGCCCTATGTGGGTCCGTCAGTGCTCGCTGCCGGCGCCTCTGAGAGAAAGGTGCCCTCGATTTTCGCCTGCTGCCAGTCTATGCTCTCCCCCAATGAGCCCGGTATTGGGGTTCAGTTCAGTTGGAAGTGGAGTTGGAGGTGGCGTTCAGAGCAGTCTGGAGCCCCAGTCTCCTTCCCGTCAGGGCAATCCCGCGGCACAGCCGACCGTCCCTTCTTTGTGCGCAGTGTGCGCACCGCTGGGACCTCCTTTCGCCACTTCCCCGGGGTTCCGCCTTACAGCCCGGCTCCCTATGGCTGAGCCTGAGTCCCCGGGGTCTGGCTTAAAACTGGGGATCAGAGCAGTCGGGGGCCCAGCACAGTCGGAGTTTTATCTCCTTTCCGCTAGGGAACGTCCGCCAGGCACTCGGCCTCCCTCCTCTACGGCTCCGTCCTCTCCGCGCACCGCGTCTCTGTACCTTGGCTTTTCCAGCTCCTCCACACCTCCTTCTGGTTTTCTCCTTGCTTCTCACTGTAGAATTTCCAGTCAGTCAACCTTCCTCTAGTTCTGGGCAATGTCCGTTTTATATTTTAGTTGTATTTTATTGAAATTGTTGTGTGCGGCTGCGGCTAGGTGTTCACCTGGGCGCAGCCATCTTGGATCTCGAGTTCTGCTTTTAGAAGCTAGTATATTTCTTCTACACAACAGCATTGTAAATATTGGAGGAAGCCATCATGGATCCCTTTTCATGTATCTGTGAACAGTTATCGTTTTCCCAGTTTGACTCTCTGGTTCTTTTCCAGTTTGACTCTCTAGTTTTCAGAGCTGGCTAGATGCTCACCAATCTCATTTTCTCTTCTTGCACATACTGGAACACCCCGTTTTCTAATCTCCCTAGATGTAGGCTGGGATTGTGGGACTGGAATCTGGCCAATAAAATGAGGGCATAAGGCATGGGTGCCGTTCAATGCCAGGCCATTGGTCCCGTGAGGTCCTCCTTGCTCTCTTTCACTTCTTGGCCTCCTTTAGCAGATGATCCAGGGGAGGATCAGTCCTTATGCTTAGCTCCTCTGCACTTTATCTTTTAGTTTTCAGTCCAAAATTCCAACTGGTTGTGGTGATTTCAAATCATGATTTTATAACCCAGAAAATTTCTTGTTTCCTCAACAATTTATCAAATTTGTGAATAATAAACATTCATTCTATGTGCTCATTCAAATCAGTGTCCAAAACAAATTTTTAAAACAAGAAAAGTCTGAGACCAAGGCATAGAGAATGCCTACACTGAAATGAATTACTAATTAGCACTCTTTGGAGTCAAGTGTTCAACTATCACTTGATCCAACTAAATATTTCTCAGCCAGCATCCATTTCTTCACTGGAATATCACAAGGTATTTTGATATTTCAGTGAAGGAATTTTACTTGAAATTCATATACACTACAGATGAACAATTCCCTACATCTTTAGTCTGAAATGCCCATGTAAAATGTAAAAAAAAAGCTTATTTCCTCCTTTCTCTTAATGAATTTATGTTAGCTTCTTAGTGCTGACCATTTTCCTTTGTAAGTAACCATAAAGTGTTTAATATCTTATGCTGGCATTTTCCCAAAAGTTTCTGTGTTCATGGATATGAATGTTCTGGTAGCTGCTTTTCCCTCTTTTTGTTTGGAACCTCAAGGACCACAACTTGTTCATCTCTAGTTTCCTGTCATGTCTGTTACCTGCCACAATGTTTTAGAAATTATTGACAATAATTCCTAGAACGCTGCTGGGAGTGATTTCAGTTCCATGGGTTATAATCTGTCTGTGCCTGAGAATGCAAATGTCCTTAAAGAAACAAGGAAACGTCTTACTGTATCCTCACTTAGTGTATAAGTCAGGACCCTGGTGGGACACAGAATTCCCTCTTCAGCCCCAGGGGGATAACATGAGGAAACATTAATAAAACGACTGCTTACAAAGAATATGGGCAGAGTGAAAGAAACAAACAAGGGTGACTAAACACCAGAGATGATAGGAAACTGCTAAGACTCTGAGTCCACTAGGGCACCAGCAAAACACAGATGGCAGACTGAAACTGGGTGACTGAGGGAAAGGGAACTCTTACAAAGCTGTGGGCAGTGTTTAGGATAAACAAGGAGTGATAGCAGCCTAGAACTAGTAAGAGCAGGGGAGGCAAATATCCCCTAAGCCTGAATGAGTAGGTGGAGGGAGCTGTTGCTACGGTCCACAGAGGTGATAGTGTATAGGACAGCCCTCACAGAAGCTGTGTGTGGCCTTTGATAGAGGCCTACTGCCCACAGCCCACAGCCAACCCAACAAGGGTTGCTTCTTCTTATTATTATTCTTCTTATTATTATTATTTTAATTTTCAGCTTCAAATTGGTTAAGACAGGTGTTAGCAACCTTCTGTAGAGGCCAAGGGTAGAACCAAGAAGCATTCTAGACCAATATCACAAAATGTGGTACAGAACACTAGTTCCATGTGTTATTAATAAATACTGTGTGCTTTAAAAAAAATTGAAAGATTAAAAATTACTTGAGAAACATTTGTTTAAAAGGTAAATTATTTTTTATCACAGGACTTCTCACAACCATTAATTAGCTATTATAATATACAGTGTAACTCTATGAATGGGGTATCATGTCCCCCAATGTTTTGACCCCCATCTGTCTTCTTTTTACAAAGTACAACTTTATCTTTTGCCCACTCCCTTTTATTTCTGCACTCCTATTTTTTGTTACCTAATTTTTGTTATATTGGATCTCTTTTAACAGGTAGAGAATAACAGGTTTGCCAAAACAATGTTTTACTAGAGAAAAACAACACATGGCTAGGTCCACTCTATAAAACAAAATATAGTATATAGGAACTCAAGGAAACAAAATATTAACAGGAGTCCAAAACAACAAATCCTACTGCGGCAAAACTTACCCTTTCCTGACCTACAAGGTAGATTTTCATAAAGGTAGTTAATTATTCATCAGAATTTATATTTAATTATTCTTTCATATGAAATAATACTGTGATATGAAGTCTTAATCACAGATCCCTTAACTATAGATTTCCAAGACCCAACACCTCAGTTTTCTGACTTACATGGAAGTTTCAAATCACCTGGTAGTTTTGGGTGCCTGTACTCTGAAATGGGTTCAACAGGCATAGGTAGGCATGCTATGATAGAACAGAATGCAAAGGAAGCTATTCACTTGGCACATTTTAGGCCTTAGCATCACCTGTTGGCACTCACTTCCTCACTGGAGCTATGAAAAAGTTCCAGCACACTCTCAACATCACAAATTTGATGTCTTGTTTATGTGCACTCATATCTGCCTAAAGTACATGCCTTTTCCCCCTTCTCTCAAATGTTTTCATGACTCTGTGAGTCAGTGCATAAGATCTAAGACCAAACCCAACATCCCCTACCCCCTCTTTTTTTTCCTTTTGTATTATATTTAGTACTTATACTTCCTCCCAAACACTCAGGCCACACAGGTATGAGATATGGCTGGTCGTGGTAGTTGTCTCTCTAAACCTCCCCTACACCTTTCCCAGCAGTGCCCCCACACTCCTACAGACCTCCACAGCTCATTCTCTCCACTCTAGTTGGCACAGCCAGGCACAAGCTTCACCTAATTTATAAATGACTAGATTCTGCAAAGGCCCATCTGGAGTCAGAAAACAACCTCAGCTTTGATTTGAGTATGAAAACCACTGTACTCACTTGTTTTCTCAAAGTGTTACGAAGATGTGTTAATCATTTCAATGTCTTCCTGCTCCCCCCTTTTAAAAAATGGGGAAGAAAAGTGAGAAGAAAACTTCATACAGTATAATTTCATCTCCTTTTGCTACTAACCCTTGAAACAAATGTTCATAAGCTTGTAGAATCTCTCACTTAGAAGGGATCTTAAAGTCAAGATGGTTTAAGCATCTAGACCAGAATGAAATTGGCATGCAAACGAGTGAACAGAGAGTGGGCTTTGAAGTTAGACAAAATGTTTGGCTTTGCTACTTCCAAGTCACATGGCCTTAAACAATTAACTTAACCTGAGTCTCAATTCCCTGAACTGAAAAATGAAGAAAAATGGACAATGCACAGGGTTATTATAGAAATATGAGGTTATGTATTTGAGATGCTTAAGATTGTGCCTATGCCAAACAGATGGTAGCTGTGATCTTAATTATTTACTTACTCAATTCCTACATACTTAACAGGTGATCATCCAGCTAACTCCTCCTCAGAGATGAAAAACTAGTTGTTTCTCTTGTCAGGCCATTTTATCTTTGAAAAGTACTTTGAGAGTTACCAAGTGTGTCCTTATTGTTGGAATTGCCAACTGCCCATGGAGGAATAAGCCAGAAGTAGCTGGTGATAAGGGCTATATTAATGATTAACAGAGGAGGCTGTGGAATCAGATAGAAAGGAAGAGAAAAATAAAAGTCCAGGCTCAACTAAGTCACCATGTGCTCACTAGCCCTAGTACACACCCATCCCCTATCCTCAAGCCCTTTAAGCTTGTTTAAAGAAGGTTGAAAGAATTTGACTATTTATTTGCTAGCAAAAGTGTGACAGGGTTGGGGGTGGTAAGCAATTTGGAACTTCAAACTCTCGTAGTTCATTCCTATCCATCAGTGCACAGTGCAGTAAAAAGTTCAGGAGTAAATGATCAAAATAGCCTTTCCCCACACTACAAATAAGAGGTGTGTATGTGTGAGAAGGAGTCCAACATCCCTCTCCAAACCAAGATTCCCTGTTCCCCCCAATCCTAGATCCCCCTCTTCAACCCTCCATTCTCTCACCTTTCCCAACCCTACCTCTCCATCTCTGCTCAAGGATCTTTCACCGTCAGTTATTTCCTCTTATTCTTTCAGCTTTCATTTCTCCCTTCCTGCTAGATGTCCTCTTTCCTTAAACAGCTTAAATCTTTGTCTTCTAAGAACAACAAAACTTTCCTCTGCCTGACTGTCTTCCTCTTGCTCTCTAGTCAACAGACATTTGGGAGGCTACCGTGGCTAAGTTGCTTCATAGTTTGCTAGACTTTGGAGATTCTATCAAGGAACTCCGGTCCAAAAGAGGAACATCTGCCAAGAAGCTCCTCTTCACAAGGAAACTTCTTGCCCCAAAGTTCTACTTTCTTGACCTCCTGTTCTTCACTCTGATCACCATTTCCCCTGCTATGACCTCACTTCCAGCCCCACCATTCCACTGCAACTAGTCTTGCCAAGGCCCCAGTTGCTAAATCCAAGTGCTGATCTCATCCCTCATCTTACATACCTAATGAAACACTGTTGACCACTCTCGCAGACTCAGACTTTTCATCTCCTTTACAGTAAATGTAATCCTTTCTCTTCTTTGCATTGAACCACATGAATGAAGTAGCAGTTTTTATAAATAAAATAATACAATAGCCAGGAATTTAGATGGGGAAGGATGAGTAGGTGGAACATAAGGAATTCTTAGGGCACTAAAACTTCTGTATGATATTATAAGAATGCACACATGTCACCATGCATTTGTCAAAAGCCATGGAATGTACACCAAGAGTGAAACACAGTGTGAACTGTGGATTTGGCTTACAATGGTGGTCAATGGAGGATCATTGATTGTTTAAATATACCACTCTGGTAGGATGTCTTGATAATGAGAGAGGCTATTTGAGGCAGGGGGAAGTGGGAGAGTGTATGGGAATCCTCTGTACTTTCCACTCAATTTTGCAGTGAACCTAAAACTGCCATCTAAAAATTGTCCATCAATCTTCATTTTTTTAAAGGTCAAACCTCAGCAATTGTACATAGTTCAACATAACAGTTCTCCTACTCTCTTCCTCCCTGGCAGCTCCTTCTAGGCCTCCCTCAGTCCCTTTCTTAACTGTGGTGTGCTCCAGGGTCCTGTGCTTTCTTATGACTCTTAAACCTTGGAGGGCAAAGGCTGCTGTCCTGAGGATCCTGCATACCAGGCTTCAGGAAATGCTCTTCCACATCGCTTGTCCCATGACCTCGAAACCCTTGAGGGCAACTGTCTCCACATGCCATAGAGGTTGGAGGTTGCACCACCTCCAATCTCAGCTGCAGAGCTGCTTCCAAGTTTGGAGAGGACTGAGTGTCAGGAACTTTTAATCAAAGGAAAGAAAAAATTAACCTTTTAAATCCTTCCTTTCAGATAGCATGAATGCTTTAGATTCTTATGCAACAAGATATCATTTCCCACAACTGCTAAACATCCTGTTCCTTGCTTCTATTTGAGTTCCAATTTGTGTTTCCAGCAGTGCTCACAAAGCACGGTATTTACAAGAGTTCCACATATTTTGGAACATTTTACAATATTGAACAATTTAAACGACTCCAACATATATCTGTAAGCCTAGACAACAAGCATGAGGATTGATGCTGGTTGTTTACTATCACAGGTTAGGTTTCATAAGACCAAACTCTGAGACTCTAAATTTGTTTGAGTTTTTACAAGAAGAAGGAAAAAATCATTCATTGGGGAGGGGCAGTGAGAGTAGCAGAACTTGGCAGAGGAAGAAATTGAACAGTGATGCAGCTATGGTTAAAATAGAAACTTCAGACAATACCACTAGAAGTTCTAGAGCAGAGATTTGACCCTTCACAAATGTCCCAATGGTGGTACCTCTAGATTGATCCACCCACCATTGAGCAAAGACCTTTGCCAGAGAGAAAGCTTAACTGTGGGTGAGCAGACAGCAATTCGTGGGGGACCTCAGAAGCAAACACTCCAGCAGCTGTGAAAATGGGGACTTGGACCCGCCAGGGATCAGGATGGCACACCTTTGTGTTCATCAAATTTACTTGGGCAAATAAGTGGGCAATGCATGGTAGAATGAGAAATTCTGTAATATTTGTGAAGATATTAATATCATTAATATTAATAATTAATAAATATTTAAGTCTTCAAAAAGTAAAGGAAACCATTTTAGTTTTATTTTAATGTGGCTTTTTCCTCCCAATTGTCAAAGGGAAGTCTATGAGAATGACACTAACATGACTAGAAAGACAAATGCAGACAAGGCAGAATGTTGGTCAAAAATACAGAAGTCACATATGACTCATTGTTTGTATTTGGCACCAGGAGACCATGACTTCACGTAATGCTGTGAGTGATGACATTCTTTGGAAAAATTCAAAGATTATACACAATATGTTGTGGATTTGCCAAGAGATAAAAATCCTAATGAAATACATACATAGCAAATTTGACCTTATAATAGCTTTTGAATACATTATAAGGAAGCCAACTAAGTATTATGAAGCAATTAGACTTGACATAGACAAGATAGAGAACACATTAGAAGAATTAAGTGAAACAACAGAAGATTCTGGGGGGAAAAAGAGCAAATGGTGGTCTTCGTTGGAAAATTAAATTTCTTCTGTATTTGTTCGGGGCTACAATTATTTGATGTGAACTATTACTCATTATCTATTACAAAAAAACAGATCTAAATGTAGTTGTTTTGTTTTTAAAAGAAATTTAAAGTATTTTTATTTTATTTTATTTATTTATTTATTTATTTATTTATTTATTTTTAATCCTTACCCAAGGATATTTTTCTATTGATTTTAGAGAGAGTGGAAGAGAGAGGGGGAAAGACAGAGAGAAATATCAATGTGAGAGAAACACATCCATGGGTTGCCTCCTGCATGCGCCCCCGACCAGGGCCTGGGCGGGAGGGGAGAAGCCTTCAACTGAGGCACATGTCCTTGACTAGAATCGAACTCAGGACCCTTCCCTCTGCAGGCCAATGCTCTATCCACTGAGCCAAACTGGCTAGGGCAAAGTACTTTTTATTTTAGAGTAAATTATTTTTCCAAATAAAACTACAAGCAAAAATGCAACTGAAGTAAAATTTTAATAAACTACAAAGTAATTAGAACAAAAAACATTTGTTTGCATGGATGTGGAGAACATTTTCTATAAATAATGTTAAGACCAATTTCTCTAAAGACTATTTTCTGGCCATTTGAGATAAAGGAACAATCTCAGTCTCTAATATTACAGTCAACAATACACAAGTTATGTAAAAAATCATGATATGTAAAAAAAATCTTGATAATAGCAGGATTTCTGAAACAAAAGGAAGAAAAACATTTTTATGGCATAAGCATATGGTAAATTTTTTAAACTCTTTGCTAAAGTAAATAATACAGGAAAGGGCACAAATCATACTTGTCCAGCTCAGTGAATTTTCAGAGTGATTAATAACCAGCACCCAGTTCAAGAAACAGAACATTATAACCATCTTAATTTTATTGTTCATCCAATCATCTCAGCTCATTAACAGAGGACCTTTGAGCTCCAACAAGCCCCTAGGCATAGCTCTATAATAGATCCAAAAGAAACCATGGGAAAAGTACCATATCTCCCATAGCCTGGGAGGGTCCTGAGGACAGAGGTTATATCTAACAGTGTCTAGCCCGGAATGGGTACTTAATAAATGCTGCTGCATAAACAATGAAGCAATAAGCTTGCATCTACTCATCTCTAAAATGAAATTGTTGAAAGCAAAAGGCTAGTTTCCTTAAAGAGGTACTATGATAAAAAGCCAACAGTACAACTGAACAAAGAAATGGTCAAAAATATGAATAGACAGTTCACAATGAAAGAGATACAAATGGCTAGTCACCATATAAAAAGGGTGTGCAAGAGGCAGCTGATCGATGACTCTCCCTCATCGATGTTTCTAACTCTCTATCTCTCTCCCTTCCTCTCTGTACAAAATCAATAAAATATATTTAAAAAGATAGTGTCATTCATTAAAAATGAAAAGCAAATTAGCTCAATGATAAGGTACCATTTTAAATGATCAAATTGTCAAAGATCAAATGTTGATAACACTGTGTTATTGAAAATAACAGGGTAACAGGCTCTCTTGTACATGACTGATGGGAGTATACATCAGCATAACCTCCCTGAAAAGCAAAATTTATAATATTGGTTGGGTAAAATGTTAAATGCAAATACTACTCCCCAGAGCAATTCTACTTTATACAATTTTTAAGAGGTATATATGCAATATCTTTCAGAACTGGAATTCCACTCCAGAATACTCTTTTGCCGCTGAACTTGAATTGTATATCACTTAAATTGGAATTCAGTATGTACTGCCTTTCTACCAGTTTTTTTTCCCAACCAGATTGTAAATTTTTGAGGTCAGGATTATATTTTAAATCTCTTTCTGTCTTTCTAAGCATCCACAGCTATATTGAATTAACCCCAAATCCAGTATTCTCCAGGTCACAAAAACTTACTTGTTTTTCCTCTGAGATTCACACCAGAATGTTTCTTCTCACATTACTCCTAAAAGACAAACCCACCAGATGTATGCCAGGAAAAGCTGACAAATTGAATTAAAGTTTAAAGAACTGTGGGGGGAAAGAAGAAGAATTGAGGGAAAGAAATGGCTAAAGAAGGGACCCAGGAAGACATTTTATGATAGTAAAAACCATTCCATCTTTTTTAAACTTTTGTTCTTCCTAGATTATACCTGTTTTGAGAATTGTGACCCAATCCTATATAATAAAAGGCTAATATGCAAATTGTTTCCTCAGGAGTTTGACTCACCGGGAGCTATCAGAAGTTCGACGGCTCCCTATGACATGTGCTGACCACCAGGGGGCAGCACGGAATGAAGGAAGGCCCCATCTGGCAGCTGGCAGCCAGAGAAGGAAGGCCCAATTGGCCCTGATCGCTGGTCAGGCCGAGGGACCCCTACCCATGCACGAATTTTGTGTACTGGCCTCTAGTTTATTCTATAAAGAATAAATGGCAAAAAGGCAAGCATTCTGCCAGGGCCTCTCTAGGACATATGGACCATTAAGGAAAGGCGTCCTCTGCAGGTAGGCATTGCCCTTGCAGGTGCATAGCTTAGTAAGGAGATCCTAACTGATTCCGGCCCCTTCCATCTCTTTGCCTAGGAGTCCGTGTGCAGGGCATAGCATGCGTAACTGTACACAGTGAGCGTGCACGCTGAGAAAGGAAAATCTCGGAATTCCTGAGGCTGTTCACCCAGGCCCAGAATTTGAATGCCATATACAAAGTCAGGATAAATCCACCCTGCCAGAATCTTTTTTCATCGCTGACACCCGAGACGCTGGCACAATAATATTAATCATCTGACCTTTCAGAAGCAATTTCCTGATCTCAGTTGAGCAGCTCAGGCTAAATGCTACACACCCAGCCCTATTTTTATATTGCCCAGATGGTGTGAATGGGCGTGTAGCTCGGGGTGCCCAACACACTGGGCTGCTTCCAGGAACTATTTGTACCTTGGGCGTGTCCAGCAGCTGCGGACAGGAGCGGAGAACAGAGGTGAAAGAATGGCAAGTGCCGAGTCAGTGCCTTTCTTAACTGAATAAAACCGATTTTACCCGTCACCAGTCAAATGCTGAGCCTTAGTGTAAATTGGGGGTTAGAGGAGTTCACGCTGGGTCACCCATAAAACAGCAGTCAAGTGCAGACTGAAAGGGTGTGACAGACAGAGAAAGGGAGGCCAGTTCTGAGAGCGCTCCTGGTCCTGCTGCACCAGCCCCAAGGTGGACTGAGTGTGCCCTGTGGGGGAGACTCTGCAGGGAAAGAGGCCATTTTTAATCCTCTGCCTGCTGTGACTTGAAATTCATTTTGTTTCCTTAGCGATGTAAAGCATTTGCCCTGGCTGGTGTGGCTTAGTTGGTTGGGCGTTGTCCCGTGCACCAAATGATTGCCAGCTTGCTTCCCAGTCAGGGCACATGCTCAAGCTGAGGGTTCTTTCCCAGTGGGGGATGTGCAGGATCGATTGATGTTTCGCTGTCACATTTATGTTTCTCTCTGTCTCTGTCTCTCTCTGTCTCTCTGTGTCTCTCTCTCTCTCTCTCTCTCTCTCTCTCTCTCTCTCTCTCTCTCTCTCCCTTCCTCTCTCTCTCTCAAAAAAAAAAAATTATTAAAAAAACAACACTTGCCCTGACCGGTTTGGCTCAGTGGATAGAGCGTGGGCCTGTGGACTGAAGGGTCCCAGATTCAGTTCCGGTCAAGGGCATGTACCTTGGTTGTGGGCACGCACATTCCCAGTAGGGAGTGTGCTGGAGGCAGCTGATCGATGTTTCTCTCTCATTGATGTTTCTAACTCTCTATCCTTCTCCCTTCTTCTCTGTAAAAAAATCAATAAAATTTATTTTTTTAAAACCCACAACGTTTGATGCCTAGAAAAGGGGAGAAAGAACAAATGTGACTTAAGAGAAGAGCAACCATAATTCCCAAGATTTGTAGGCTTTCCGCAACAATGTACACTGGACTCTATCACCTTGAATCAGCTTCTCCTCTTATGATTTCCTGTTTCTCCTGCCTAAAATAACTTTCCCTCAGGTGAAGTTTCTTCTTCCTCTTCATTGGTCCATGTCTTTCTTTCAAACAGTTAGTTAACATTTACCACCACCCCCAACCCCCAAAAGCCTCTACTCACATCTGAGCTGATTCCTTCTAGCCTTATAAATGTACATTTTGGCTAGAACTCAAAGACAAGCCTGTAGCTACAACTGTGGCCTTGGGTGTAATTAGGAGTCAGCATTCTACAGCCTGCAGACCAAACCCAGCCCATCACCTGCCTTTGAACAGCTCCTGAACTAAGAACGTTGTGTGATGTGAAAATTGTATGAAATTAAAATATCAATGCCCACTGGTTGAGGTTTATTGTTATACACACAAGCTTATTAGTTTGATTATCATCTCTGGCTCCTTCTACAGTACAATGGCAGAGTTACATAGCTGTAAGACTGTATGGTCACAAAGCCTAAAATATTTACTATCTGGACCTTTCCAAAAAAACAAACAAACAATTTGTCAGTTCCTAACATAAGGTATTAAGCAAGTTAGAGATGTTAAATAAGAACATATCAATGAAATACATTTCAGGCAAACCAAGGCGAAGGCTATCAAATAGCCAGATGAAGGTCTAAGCCCATAAATCAGACTTAGTGGTTACCCTGAGAATCAGGATATTACATAAAAGGGGGGATATACAAAGTCTACACTCTACACTTGATAAGAGTGGAGATAATAGTGTGTCCTAGACCTAGCCCACTTCTTAGAGCTGGGCAGGTCCTCATTAATTTTTAAGTAAATGACCAGGAAGGGAGGAGGAAGAAACATAAAACAACTGAAATAAAGGCTGCACGGGGTTGGGAGTGAAAGAGGGTCCCCAGGCACTGCCTCAAGTTTGTCTACTCTTGTGTTGATGTCATGAATCCCCAAGTTAGCAAAAATTCACACTTTGGAAGCTAACATGGTATACGCTAAGCATGCACTCAAGAAATTAAAGAAATGACTAAATAACTATAGTAACTGCCATAATGCTCATTCAAGACCATGCTTCCCAACCCCTTTCTCAGCCACCAAACACATATATTTAGTCCGGAGAGTAAATTCAGACTTGGAGATTAGCAAGAGGAAGGAAATCAAATATAGAGTTCATGAAATAAACAGCACCACTTGTCACTGTTGATCTTTGATTACAACTGGCTCTTCTTTCCGAAACAGGGCCTCTTCTCCCTCTCTCTCTCTCTCTCTCTCTCTCTCTCTCTCTCTCTCTCTCTCTCTCTCTCTCTCTCTTTTTGCTTGCAGGTGACGCCCACACATATCCTTCAGTGCTGGCAGAGATGCTCACTCAGATAACAATTGGAGTTCATGCTGCACATTTTCATCATCAACATGTAAAACCACAACTATAGGAAAACAGAGCTGTTTGCTGCTCTTCTGTCTCAACTGACATTTCCACCCAGCTCTCACAATCTGTTCTTTGGAGCCAGAGGGGTGGTTTAAATCTGCCATTGCGATAGCTCTGCCAGGTGAAATATATCTAGAATCCAATTCACTCCTATTCTAAAGTAAATTCACCTTTTTGTCCCCTCAAATTCTCAGCACCCAAAAACCTTTCACAGAGTTGAAACAGGTGACTCTGACAGGGAACAGGGCTCAAGAAGCACACATTCTAGCCTTAAGTGGCCTCCATAGTGAGATCAGCTTGGCTCACTCATATTTCATCCCGAGAGTTTTTCAAGTGCAGAACGCAGTGTCCACACCCTCAAATGAACAGAAGGCACACTGAGAAAGTGGGCCACAGTCTGCTCTGGACAGTGGAAAGTGCTGAGAGCCCATGAATGTTTGAAGGGAAAACACCAACCAATTCCTTGGGGGTTACTGAATCAGAGAAAGTTGAGAGGTCCACCCCCACAGACTCACTCCTGAGGAACCAAGCTTCCTCTGAGCACCACTGTTGAAAAGTCAGGAGTTACCACAGTGCCTCTCCATTTAGGAGACACAAATAAGTTACCAAATAAGGTTTGGTGTGGCTCTAAGATCATCTCATTTGCAGTTGCTTAATGTGGTGGTCAGGCCACCATTATGATGGATCCAGAAGTTCCTTAATTTTTCTCACTCATCCATTACCTGTGTTCCACACTGGATGAGAGAGGAGAGAAGGTGCTGCTTTAAAAGCAATCAGTCTGTTTTCTCAGACTGGAGAGAGAAACAAGTGGATTCAGGGCTGCAGGCAATTACATATTTAGTCATGTAGCTACAACATAGTAGGAGGTCTGTTAAGTAAACTTATGAAGTTTGCATTTTATTTCATTTTGAACTTGAGTTTCAAGGTACTGGAAACTTTTTACTGAAGCAGTTTGTATTGTTTTTATTATTCCAATAAAGGAGTGCTTATTGAATAGATTCGTTTAATAGCTGATTTTTACCAAGGTTGTTTGTCCCTTTTCAATTGATTAGATCTGCCCTATTGAACTCATGAGTGAGTAGCGGAGTTCAGTCTTTCTTGGATTAGGAAACATATAGGCTCGCCTTTTTTTCCCCTCAAGTTTTATTTATCTTTAAGTTTAATGAGGTCCATTTCAACAAATAAAAGAGCAAGTATGGAGATGAGCTCATCATACATGTATTTGACTTCAGGCCATCCTCAAAACACAATTTGTATGAAATAAATAGGAGCTGCCACATGAATTATCAGACCAACCCTTGTGTCTCTTGAGGGCCTTTCCCTACCCATAAGATTATAACTCTGTGTGTGTGTGTGTGTGTGTGTGTGTGTGTGTGTGGTGATGATGATGATTATCATGTCTGATTTGAATGTTCAACTTGTTCCAAGTGCCACAATTTTGTTTGTTGTTTTCTTTTATTTTTAAACTATTGCAAACCATTAGAGTGTTCTGTTATGACATGAGCATGACAGATGAAGCAGTTGAAATTGTCTGTCCCCAGCTTTCCCATATTTGAGCTCTTTTTGAATCGCAGCCAGTCAATGCATTTATAGAATTTGTTGAGACAAAAATCACTCCCTAGAAAAGTGCAGCAGTTCAGTAGTCATACAGGATTTTAACTACAAATGCAACATTTTTAGAAGTCCTATGCTAAAGGCGTGTTCAAAATGTTGTCAAGAGGAAATTTGGAGACTTCAATGGGAAATCAATTTAACTCTTGACTGTGGCTTATTTAGCGTGGCTTTTTAAGATTACTCTAAATCTTGTTTTTACTCACTGCACAAAAATATAAATTAACCTCATATCCAGGAAGTTTTCTTTTTCCAGGTTTCATTGTATATATTTTACCTCCTGTTCCATTAGAACAAATGCATTTTTTGAACTTATTAATAGGAAAGTGGAAAACAGAAGTGCTTCTCTCCATCTCAGAGTGTGATGGGTACATTTAGATTAACCACTGATTCATTAGGGTATGTGAGAGTCATTCAGTCAGCCAATACATGCTTATTGCATGCCAGGCACTGTTCTAGGCACTGGGGACATGGCAACAAACAAAGCAAAGTTCTGTCCCTCATGGAACTTGCATTCTAGTTTGGAGACACAAACAGTAAATAAATAAGTAAAAAATCTAGTGTAAGAGATGGTGGGGGTGAAAAAAAACAAGCAAGGAAAGCAGATAGAGTTTGGGGGAAATTAACTAGGAGGGACCTGAAGGAAATGAGGGAACAAGCCAAGTAGATCACTAGAGAAGGGCATTCTAGAAGGAAAAAAAATATATGGGTAAAGGTTCTGAAGAGGGAACATGTCTGCTGTTGAGGAGCAATCTGTCAGAAAGTATTCATTGACCTGTAGGAGAGAGATTCACATCACACAGAATGCGCAGGTAAGCCCGGCCTGACATCGCAGAGATATAAACTAATGTTTTGATGAGAAATTGTAACGGAAGCCAAGGTAGAAATATACCTTGCTTGAAGTGAGAATATTTGAAAGTATGGGTTTTTTTGAAAAGGCTAAAACTAAAGATTGTGAAAAGGATTTATTTAAATCCTTTTAATAAACATTTTAAAAAACACATAGAAAGTTTCCTCTAGTTGTGTTGCCAAAGGTGAAGCATATCTGCTCTGAACGTTAACATTGAAGCACGAATTAAAAAGCAGGCACGTGAGAGTTCAGTAATTTTATTACTGAATACACAGAACATGATGTACACTTGGCCTCTTTAAATTGGCATGTTCAGCCCAAAATAAGGAAGCTCACAATAAAAAAACTTACAGAAATACCAAGGATAAAACTCTTAGAATAAAAGCAGCAAAGGACATTGTTTTCTTCATAAGTACCATATCTGAAACTGTAAATGCATGGCTCCAACCACTGTTTTTAAACCATTTCTTGGTTCACACTAATAGTGAAAAAGGACTTCCCTGTTAACACTTCTACTTTGGTTCTGTTCAAAGTGAGTAAGAAGAATCTGAAGTGTGATTCATCGTTAGTGAACCTGTTTTTCCCATCAGAAAATAAAACTGGGTATTGCCAAAGATCAAATCTTTCCATTTTTATTTTTTATTTATTTATGTTTTGCCATTGCCCTTTCTACAAATTCTACAGCTCTATCATTTTTAAATCCATTCTGATAACTTAGATTACAGATCTCTGTTTGCCAAGAGACTGGCAAAAGGGTACAGTTGCCAACTTAAATTCAAATGTTCTTTGTCACTCAAATACTGCTGGGCTTGGCCTTCTTCAGATGAATTAAATTAATGGAAAAGGAGCCCACTTAAAAATCAACCAAAGTACAATATTTTCTGCCTGGAATCATAATATTCTTATCTCTCCCCACAACACACAAAAAAATTTTAAAGAAACTTATTTATATACATAAAAATGTGAGGTGGAAGACTGTACATTTTTTCATTACAAGCCAAAATAATCTGAAACAGGATAATGGTGGAAGTTAAGAGGCTCTCAAATTTTATAAGTACCTCATTCCTGGATAATGGGTTTAAATTTGTGTTATATCAATAATATTCTCTCCCTTCTTAGGTCATTGTCCAGTGTAATTGTTATACATAACTTATATCTATGGCAATAATAATAATAATAATAATAATGGCTAAAATTACATGCCAGGATCCAAGATGGCTGCGCCCAGGTGAACACCTAGCCGCAGCCGCACACAACAATTTCAATAAAATACAACTAAAATATAAAACGGACATTGCCCAGAACTACAGGAAGGTTGACTGACTGGAAATTCTACAGCGAGAAGCAAGGAGAAAACCAGAAGGAGGCGCGGAGGAGCTGGAAAAGCCCAAGGTACAGAGACGAGGCGCCTGCGGAGAGGACGGAGCCGGAGAGGAGGGAGGCCAAGTGCCTGACGGGCGTTCCCTAGCGGAAAGGAGATAAAACTCCGACTGTGCTGGGCCCCCGACTGCTCTGATCCCCAGTTTTAAGCCAGACCCCGGGGACTCAGGCTCAGCCATAGGGAGCCGGGCTGTAAGGCGGAACCCCGGGGAAGCGGCGAAAGGAGGTCCCAGAGGCGCGCACACTGCACGCAGAGAAGGGCCGGCCGGCTGTGCCGTGGGATTGCCCTGACGGGAAGGAGACAGGGGCTCCAGACTGCTCTGAACGCCACCTCCAACTCCACTTCCAACTGAACTGAACCCCAATACCGGGCTCATTGTGGGAGAGCATAGACTGTTTGGCAGCAGGCGAAAATCGAGGGCACCTTTCTCTCAGAGGCCCCAGCAGCGAGCACTGACGGACCCACATAGGGCGGGGCTGACGGAAGCCAAAGCTGCAGGCTCCACCCTGAAACCCTGTCCCATCTGTAACTGCGAAATGCGACAACAAAATAGATCACAAACGAAAGAAATGGAGGACAAAAAGCATCTGGATATAGAGTTCAAATCTACGCTTATAAGGTTTTTCAAGAATTTCCTAGAAAAGATGGATAAGGCCTATGAGGATATGAAAAGAGATCAACTAGAATTAATAAGGAGTCAACAAGAAATAAAGAATACATTGTCTGAAATAAAAAATATTTTACAGAGTCCTAAAAACAGAAGGGAAGATCACAAGAATCAAGTCAAAGATTTGGAACATAAAGAGCCAGAAGACACTCCTCCACAGAAGCTAGAAGGCAAGAGAATCCAGAAAATTGAAGATAATGTAAGAAACCTCTGGGACAACTTCAAGCGAACCAACATCAGAATTATTGGGGTCCCAGAAGATGAGAGAGAGCAAGATATCGAAAACATACTGAAAGAAATAGTGACAGAAAACTTTCCCCACCTGGTGAAAGAACTAGACTTACAAGTCCAGGAAGCGCACAGAACTCCAAACAAAAGGAATCCAAAGAGGACCACACCGAGACACATCATTATTAAAATTCCAAGAGCAAAAGACAAAGAGAGAATATTAAAAGAAGCAAGAGCAAAGAAGGTAGTAATCTATAAAGGAGCACCTATACGATTGTCAGCTGACTTCTCAACAGAAACCATGCAGGCCAGAAGGGAATGGCAAGAAATATTCAAGGTGATGAATAGCAAGAACCTACAGCCAAAAATAATCTACCCAGCAAAGCTATCACTCAGAATCGAAGGTCAGATAAAGAGCTTCACTAATAAAAAAAAGCTAAAGGAGTTCATCACCGCCAAACCAGAATTATATGAATTGCTGAAGGGGGTTCTTTCAGAAGAGAAAGTAAACAAAGATAAAAATTATGAACAACAAATACGTAACTATCAACAAGTGAATCTAAAAACCAAGGAAATTAAAAAAATATGATGAATAATATTAACTATTGAATATAATAGAATCAGAGGTATGGAAGGGGAGTGAACTGACGATTCTTGGGGAAAAGGGGAGAGGGGGGCGTGGGAAGAGACTGAACATAAACTGTGCACCTATGGATGAGGACAATGGGGAGAGGGGAAAGGGCAGAGGGTGGGGTGGGTACCTGGTGGAGGAGAGCAATGGTGGGGAGGGGGGGAAAGGAACACTTGTAATAATATGAACAATAAAAACTTATAAAAAGTAAAAAGAAAAGAAAAAAAAAAAAAATAAATAAAATTACATGCCAGGCATGGTACTAAGTTCCAGGAACAAGTAGAAAAAAAGACAAACTATGGCCATGTCCTCAAGGAAATTACAATATAGGGACAGATATTTGTGATCATTATTTCCATTTTATAGTTGAAGAACCAGAGTCTTAGAAAGACAGCAATGTGCCTGAGGCCAACTAGCAATGGAACCTGAACCAGGTCTCTCTGCCTCTAAAACCTAGACTCCTCCAACATTGAAGCACTGAACAACCATAAAGGCAGCAGTAGAGCCATTCTCTAATGTCCCCAGGCACACACCAGTTGACCCAAACTGGATGTAGAAAAATGTCCATAGTCTTTCCAGGGTCAGACCTTACAGGGTATCTTGAGAACTTCGATGCTGTCTCAAAAGACATATTCCAGAATACTTTTCGCACATCGATGGACCTCCAGGTACCTGAATCCTAGGAAGCTGTGAGCCCTAAAGCACTGAAGATCCTGAAAAGAAGCTTTCATGAGAGCTCCTGCCGCCTGCCATCTTCTGGAAAATCGTCACCGGTATATTCCTCAGCACATGACAAGAATTAAGTCATTCCTTTCTATTCTCCTTCCCCGCACCCCAATGAAGGCTAACATCCCTTTTTCACAGTATCATCACTTCCCTATGGATGTGCATTCAACATTCCACTTCAGATCTCCATGCAGACAATAAAGAGACCAGCTAGGCAAACCTGGAATATATGGAACAGAAAAGTCCCTATAGAAGTTGACTGGAATATTAATAATATTTAAATAATTTTAGCATCAAGTGGCCTTATTTCCAAATATATTCTTCCTTGGTATGGGAAGACTACTTTATTTTTTTTTTTAATCATACTGTGAAAATTACATTGAATTTCCATCATAGGGAATAAGGAAAGCAAGTCAGTTTAACTTGCATTGCTTTGAAGATATTCCATTGGTCAAAATGACTAAATATGACCAGAAATCATCAAAGATAATGACTACATATTTCTAAACTAAAAGGAAAACAACATTAAATAAGAGCTCAGTGGTTCATTTCATGAGTGAAAGACAGTGTTTTCACGTTTTAAAAAGGTCTCTCTCCCCTCCCCTCCTACTCTAACCTATCCCCACCCTGAACCCCCATTTAACAAAAAAGGAATGATTTTTTAACCTTTCTTCTCCATCTAAAAAGTTTTAAGCCCACCAGTGTGGCTCAGTGATTGACCCTCGACCTATGAACCAGAGGTCACAGTTCAATTCCCAGTCAGGGCAACATGCTCAGGTTGCAGGCTCGATACCCAGTAGGGGGCATGCAGGAGGCAGCCAAACAATGATTCTCTCTCATCATTGATATTTCTATCTCTTTCTCCTTCTCCCTTCCTCTCTCTAAAATCAATAAAAACATATTGAAAAAATAAAGTAAAAAGTCCTTCAATATCACACTTTACTTGACCACCACAATGCAGAGGGGTAAGAAAGGAGTAAAACTGTAAGCAGACCTTAAGGCTAACAGAATTCACTCACTTTTTATTTTCTGCCCTAGCCTCTCAATCAAGTCAATAAATATATAGCAAGTTTGCAATTTGGTTGTGGCACTACAAGACTTAGTCTGCCATAGTAATATTCTTTAGCTTCATTTCGGCTTCTCAAAAATAATGTTATTTGGTCAAGTCAGTCAAGAAAATGTGTCACTTTGTAGCCCAACAGGGGCCTGAGGTGGCCGGCTGAAGATGAGGCGGTCCTTTCCTATCCAGAGCAGTGGTGTGGAGCAGGTGAAGAGGTGTCAGCCGGCTGGCTTCTGGATAGGGGTCCATGTCAGGAGCGATAGGCTGCAAAGTCTCTCGATGGAGCATAGGGATGGTAGTGCCTGCGAGTAGGCCCCAGCCTCCGAGGGGTCATGTTCAAGTAGTCACTCTGAAGGACCCTGTTCCTCTTACTCTTCATCTGCAGAAAAAAGAGGTGTCATTGTGAAGGGCCAGATACATGGAGAGAGATGTCATTTCTAAGACTTTGGAGGCAACTTCTCAGACCATGAACTGTCACATGAAGCCTAACACCAGAATTCATTAAGCACTTTGAACTTAAATCTTGACTAATCAACCTTAACTACTTTGGACTCTTCTAAATTAACTTGAAAAATCCGAATCAGAGAAGGTATTTTAGAGAAATGTTACTCTCAAAGAAGTCATTTAACCTGAATTTCAAAAGCATATCTCATTTACATATCTGCTGTTGATATAAAATATTCTTGAAGGTCCTTCCTCTTTTGCAAAGGTCAAGCATCCCCTCTGCAATCTTCTTATATTAGTCATTTGCTTAACAATCTTTGTGTGTGTGTGTTTTTCATAATTAACCCGAGAGGACCATCAGCATTTCAGAGATTGGAGTAATCATAAAACTCATAGAATCATAAATTCATAGCAATGGATTCCAAATGGGAAGATAGATCTAGGCAACTAGTTATATTCCTGTTTCATTACATGTATTTACATTTCCTGGCCCTCAGGCTCAGCTCCCTCTAGAAGAATTTTTACGAGGGGTGAGAAAAGTAAGATAATACTTCATTAACCTGGAGCAAGAGATATTCTTCCGTGAATTTTAGCAAAGTTTGGATTAAGGAGTATCTTCTTTGGATCAATAGAATGGTAAAATTTATATATTTGGGGGGGGGGAGACCCTTAAAATTCTAAAATTAGAAAGTCATCTAGATTTCTGGATTTAGAATTCTCTATTATGGAAAAAAATGCCTATTTCCTGGCACATAGGCCTAATGCATAAGTAGAAATGTTGGACATGAAAGATATGAACTCTTGCTTAAATGAGTAAGCAAATGACTTCAGCTCTGGCCTTATTTCCTTGCACTTCTACCTGGGTGTTTCACACCTTCCTTGTCAAAGGGGCATGAATAAGTGTTAATGAAAGGCTGAAAAAACACTGACCTTCACATTACTAAATATGAGTAAATGTTTTCAGACCTCATTTTCTTGAACTCTCAGCAGCATTCTTTATTATTGATTATTCTCTCCTTTTTGAATCACTCTTCCACTTTGCCGTCTATGAGATGGAACCATCCAGGTTTTCATCCTGCCTCCCTGACTGTGCTTTCTGGCCTCTGCAAGCTCATCCTTTTGTATCTAGCCATTCAGTATTAGAGTTCCGCACAGCTTTGTTCTAGGGCCTAGGCTTTCTCTTCGTAACTCCATCCTCACCCTAGGCAATCTCATCAACATTCACAACTTCAATTATCATCTACTCACCCGAATTTATATCTCTAGACTAGACTTCAAAATCATTTTAAACTCAACACATCTAAAACAAAACTAAAGAGCCCTAGCCAGTTTGGCTCAGTGGATAAAGCATTGGCCTGCAGACTGAAGGGTCCCACATTTGATTCCAGTCAAGGGCATGTACTTCAGTTGCAGGTGCCCCAGCCCCAATCAAGGTGCTTGCAGGAGGCAACCAATCAATGTGTTTCTCTCATGTCATTGTTCTTTCTGTCTCTCTGTCTCCCTTACACTCTCTCTAAAAGTCAGTGGAAAATATTCTCAGCTGAAGATTAAACAAACAACAACAATAAAAATCCCTCAAAATCTTCCCCTAAAGTCAGGTCCTCTTTCAGGATTTCTCATCTTAGTGAGTGACACTACGTATATAGAGTTGCCCAAGCCAAACCTTCTTGCCTTGTCAACTCCAGCTCCTTATCCTCTGTCCTAGAGGACATTTGATAATGTCTGAAGACATTTTGGGTTGTCACACCTGGGAAGAATGCTAATGGCATCTAGAGTGGGTAAAGGCCAAAGATGCTGCTAAATAGTCTACATTGCACAGGGCAGCCCCCCAATAACAAAGAATCATTCAGCCCAAAATGTCAATAGCGCCAAGACTGAGACGTTCTAATCTAGAATCTGGTCATGAAATGAAAATGGAATGAAAAGGAAGCAATAGATACAACACATATCATCAAATTAGCATGAGTATCGTGAGACTGCTTGACTCCTTCTTGTTCATACCCAAGATGACAGATGACTTGAGCCTGGGTGACTAGAAGGATGGTGTTCCATCCATAGGCATTAGGCAAGGCAGTAGGAAAAATATCTTTGAAAGAAGTTATACATTCTGCTTTAGTCATTTGGGACTTGAGATGATGGATGAGTTATTTAGCTGGAACTACGAAGAGGATAGTGTTAAACACACATGATTGGAGGATTCATTCAGAGAGAGGTAGTCATGGAAACCAAGTGCATCAGGGAAGCTGCACTTCAAACATCTTGATTCTACATCCTTTCTATAAAAGAAAGGCAGGAGTTTTCTTGAGCACAGGGTTACAGCAGGACAGGAATCAGGACCTGAAAATGTCTGCTCCCAAGTCAATGTGGAAAGCTGCTGATTATACCCTGGGAAGCATTTTAGTGCTTATTCCAACCTTGAAGACTCCCCTTGCCCGATTCCCAAATGATAGTCTTTGTCCCCAGATACCCCTCAAAAAAACTACAACTGGTAGAGAAGGCCCAACAATGAAGATGTCTTGGTTCTGGGTTCTCCAGGTTGCACACAAAGTCTATGAAAGATCTGCTGCGATAACTCCCATGCCTACTCTCACAGTTATCAGATGGTGGGTTTAGTCATTATCACCCTAATTTTAAACAACAGTAGGATGGAAATGACACATGCATGACTGGAAACACTATCCAGAACCCACAGTGTCCGTGTGCATCTAGCATGTGCATAGATGTTTGCAGAGTACTCACCTGATGTATCTGTGTGACTAGGTCACCTCTCTGATCCTTCACCATTAAATGTCTGCTAATGATATCGTACATGATTTCAGAACCCACTTCCCTTGCCCTTCCCTACCCTGCAGCCCTTACCCATTTGTTTCCTAGGAGCAGTCGCATGACACAAGGTAATTCAGTAAATGAAGGACTGAGTGATTGTAGCAGGTGCTGATCTGTGGCAGCCTGGCCAAGGGGAACTCTTTATTTATTCAAATGTCAGCAATAGGTCAAGAACTGAGATAGAATCTGCAGCTGCTCCCCAAAACCCACTCAGCTTAGAACTGCCTACAGTAGCACGTCACAAGCCCTCAGGAAGTTCCGGAAAACAGCAATTTATACCAAGGTACAGTGCAGAGCAGCCAGAAATGGGATCCTAAAAAAGGACCCAGGAAATGGCTAAACTCTAAGGATCCCTAATGGCCTGGCTGCCTAGCTCAGCAAGGTCTAGTTGCTTAAATAGTAACAGCTGCAAGAAAAGATGAGCCCAGGGTGAAAATGTTGAATTATACTATGAAATATAGATATATGTTATGGGGTAACCAAATTGACTATAAGAGGCCACAGATGATAAGATATACAAAGCACTTTAATTTCCCAGTTCATAGGGATCCTGTGAGACAGAATAAGTAAAAAAAATAATTTTTTTAAGACAAAGCAAGATGAATCACGCTGGATATTAGTTGTACTGCCAAAGAAAAACCATAGTGCCTATGTTGTTTCCAAACTGAAAGTAAACTGTTAAAACTCCTTGAAAATGAGAAGCTAATTTGTCCCTTTGGTTGTTTTGAGCCACTTAGCAAGTTAGTGCCTGATTATAGTAACTGATATTCTAATGCATATTAACAATAAATTTTAAATGCTCATCAGTACCCTTCTGGCCATATAAAGTTAAAGCAGTTCCTAAAACTACTTCCTGCCAAGTCAGTGAATTACATTGTCTAAGGTCAGCATATTATAGGGGAGCACTTGCCCTGGAAAGGTACCCAAAAAGCCACTACACCTGACTTTTAAATTAAGACATTGACATTCCCTATGGGATCAGGAAAAACACACACACACACACACACACACACACACACCAAGAATTAAGAGTCTAAATTCTAAAATCATTAGCAAACACCACAGTGGTTCAAAGCTGGAAGGGACCTTAAATGAAGACACAAGGATCCAGAAAGATAAGGGACTGAGCTAACATCAAAGGAAGAACGTAGGCGATATTTCACTGCATAAAAAGCCCCCATCAGGCTCAGGCAACTTGAAGAAGGCAAGACTGGCAGGCAAATTCTCAAGATGATATCTAGTATAAAGGATTTCCAGGAACAAGCAGCCATTTTATTCCCTCCCCTGAAGAAGGTAGAGATTGGGCAATAGGCAGCATGAACAGTGTTCAGAATACCCCAAGGATCTTCTAAAATGGGAGAAGTATGTGGGGAACAATCAGGAGGGAAACTTTGGGAACAGGCCAACAAGAGAGTGACAGCAGCCCAAATTGTGTCTATCATTGGTGTGATGGTGAACCCATGGCTGCCCAACCTCACCCAGCACCAAGACTGTATGTAATAAGTATGATGGCTACCCATGGCATGGCTACCAGAAATCTCTTCCCTATGTCTGCTTTAGCTAAATGGAGTATGCCTTGAAGATGGGTGTTATACTTCAGACCTGTTTATTTGAGTCTTTAGTTTGGCTTCAAAGGAGGTTATGAGGTTAAGCATCACTAAGTATTAAATGTGCTTAATCCTAGGTAGATGGCAAATATAAAGAGAAATAGTCCTTTATCCAAGAGGTGCATACTTTTCTTGTTGAAAGAGTGAACGACTCATACATGGATATAACTTTCAGAAAACATTTCAAAGACAAAATGAAATCAATACATGATTATTCTATATAAGAATAATGTGTATATAAGAACAGGAAGTCCCCAAATGGGAAAAGATCCTTGATAAGGAGGTTCCCTTCTTAATAGTAGATATGATCATTAGGATACTTAGTGGATGCTTGATATCATGATATCCTCAAACCTCAGCAAAAAATTCAATGCTGAAGTAGGTTAAAAAAATGCACCACATTTAGGCATGAAGTTTGCAAATTTGTTAAGCTCCAATTCAGTGATGAGAGCTCAGAAAAGTCTAATTCTCATTATAGTTTCATAATGACAGTACCATAGTTGGTCTCACAAAATTTAACTGCCTCTGAGGAGATAAAAATATGAGTCAGAAGAACAGACTTAGTTTCTTTGCTAAGTTTGAATGCATCATTTCAATAGCCAAATTTCTCATGATTTTTCACCCTGAGCCAAAGTTCTTCATTGACTTCGGTTGTCTAGATTCCCAAGTTGCTTAGATTTTTTTATACATATGTACATTAAAACTATTTTATATGTCATAATGATACTGCAAATGGGGAGGAAAAAAAAAAGTAATGGCTCTTAGTACCCCACCCTTATTTAACCATTTAGCTTTTTATTCTGTTTGAACCAGTGCCTTCTGGAAAATAGAATGCCTGTCAAATTTTTATCTCAGAATAAGTTGGACAGGCTAAAAGAGAACCTACTTCAATCCAGCAAGGGAAAAGGAACTAATAAATATCACATGTTAAACAGAAAATACACTACATAGGCAAAATTCTTAAATCTGATCAGATCACATGTGGCAGAAAAGTTTGCATGAAAGCAGTGCTGCTTCTCTTACCCAGTAAGTAAAAAGAGCCACTGTTACTAGCAAGCTATACAAAGCCAAGACTCCAACAGCAACCACCAGTGCCCAAAATGGCTTAGAAGACTCAGGAGTTGGGTGAGCTGGACAATGATGATTCTCTGAAAAATAGAATAGAGTGCATTAAATGACATGGGAGCAACGCTTGAATACATTTTTTCCCTTCTGAACATTATGGAAGAACTAGAGGCCCGGTGCACGAAATTCATGGGTGGGGGTGGAGGGGTGTTCCCTCAGCCCAGCTTGCACCCTCTCCAATCTGGGACCCCTCAAGGGATATTCGACTACCCATTTAGGCCCAATTCCAGTAGGCCTATACTTACTACATACAAACTTGGTGCTGAGTGGGGTTGGGCAGCCATAGCCATGGGTTCTCAATCATACCTACTGGGATTGGGACTAAATAGTCAGTAGGATATCCCTCTCACGATACAGGACTGCTGGCTCCCAACCACTCACCTGCCTGCCTGCCTGCCTGATTACCCCTTACTGCTTTTTCCTGCCAGCCTGATCACCCCCTAACCATTCCCCTGCTAGCCTGATCAACGCCTAACTGCTCACCTGCCGGCCCGATTGCCCCTAACTGTCCTCCCCTGTAGGCCTGGTTGCCCCTAACTATCCTTCCTTGCCAGTCTGATTGCCTGTAACTGCCCTCTCCTGCTGACAATCTTGTGTCCACATGGGGGCAGCCATCCTTGACTACATGGGGGTGGCCATCTTGTGAGTGTTGGAGAGATGGTCAATTTTCATATTACCCCTTTAATATATAGGATTATTATATAGGATGTGAGAGGGACCAAAACAGGCAAAATATCACAAGCTTAGAATGTGCAGACATCCTCTTTGGGATTTATCCAATCCCACTACTCATCAGGACCTAGTTTTCAAGGCTACAGTTGAAAACCATTTCTTCAAAGTGGTACATTTGTAGAGTGGCATGTTACCTTTCACATGGATAATGGTTCCATTGCTCTTCTCATTATCTATGTATGGAGGAGGATACATGACTTCTATTTTGCAGAAGTAAATGTCTGTTTGGTTAACAAACAAGTTCCAGAGGTGGAATGTCACTGTTTCGTTGCCCAATTTCCCATCACAGTGGAATCCTGGTTTTGGGCGAAACTTAAGCTGATGGGAGTAGTTGCCATTCACAACACAGACTTCCACAGCACTATCTGCTCCCTTATAAAGAGATGCTCGGAATTCCTTTGAAAAGAGGTTGTAGGTATACTTGCAGCTAAGGTTGACAGCATTGTTGTACACCACAAGCATGGGTGATTGCTTCACCAAAATCTTGTTTTCTGGAGGAGGAAAAATCACTTGTTTAGAACAGGGTATATAGACTTTTTTTCTGAAATCAAAGTAAAACAATTAACAAAATAAACAGATCTCCTACATGCATCTTGGGAAAGTGTCACACTCTTAGCTAGACAAAACATATTAAGCAAACTACTGGAGCATATACAATAGATGCTATGGAGTACAGTAACATTGTTTTTCTTCCCTTCCTCTCCTTTCAATCCCTCCTTCTCTCTGTGGGTTCCAGGCAGTGTTTCCCAAACTTTTGACATATGTGTACCCCTTCTATAATTTTCATAACGCTGAGTACCCCTCGTACTCATGAGAATGTAGAATTAGGCTCAGCTAAGCGAGGTGCAGTGCATATCCCCACCAAACTCCGGTGCAACACGTACCCCCACCAAACTCTTCCCGTACCCCTGGGGGTACACGTACCACACTTTGGGAAACACTGATCTAAGGTTTCTCTCCAGCCTTACTCAGTTTCCCCGACCAAGTCCTCCTTTTTAAAATTTTCTGCAAAGGAATCCTAGTCTCATCTTTTTTTCTTATATCAGCTCTCAAAGTTAAATCAGGAAGAATTTGAATGCTCATTATAACAGCATCCAAATATTAGTAACAGAAACACAATTCCTGGAGGGCTCAGTAAACAGAAATATAAATGCCTAACCCAAACTTTCTGTAAAAGAGGGAGATGCTGGCATTGCTTGCTGGCGTTGATTCTTCCCATCAGAACCTGCCCAATGATTTCTTCTAAGTACACAAAGAAAAAGGCCAAGCAAAACAAAACCACAGAAAAAAACAAGTTGGATTTTTCCTATCAAGACAGCTTGAACTTTTTTATTCTTTTTTTTAAATTTAATAAATCTTTATTATTCTGATTGTTACAATTGTTCCTCTTTTTTCCCCTCCATCCAGTTCCCACCCCTCCTTCTGCCCTTACCCGCCCCCCCACTGTCCTCATCCATAGGTATACAATTTTTGTCCAGTATCTTCCAGAACCCCCCACACCCCTTTCCCCCTGAGAATTGTCAGTCCACTCCCTTTCTATGCCCCTGATTCTATTAAATTCACCAATTTATTCTGTTCATCAGATTTTTTATTCATTTGATTTTTAGATTCACTTGTTGATAGATATGTATTTGTTGTTCATAACTTTTATCTTTACCTTTTTCTTCTTCCTCCTCTTCTTAAAGAATACCTTTCAGCGTTTCATATATTATAATACTGGTTTGGTGGTGATGAACTCCTTTAGTTTTTTCTTATCTTTAAAGCTCTTTATCTGACCTTCAATTCTGAATGATAGCTGGGTAAAGTAATCTTGGTTGTAGGTTCTTGCAGTTAATCACTTTGAATATTTCTTGCCACTCCCAACTGGCCTGCATAGTTTCTGTTGAGAAATCAGCTGACACCCCCATAATTCTGATGTTGGTATGCTTGAAGTTGTCCCAGAGGTTCCTTATACTATCTTCATATTTTTGGATTCTTTTTGCTTTTTGCTTTTCCGGTTGAGTGTTTTTTGCTTCTTTGTGTTTCAAATATTTGACTTGATTCTTGCAATCTTTTAGTCTGCTGTTAGATCTCTGTATAATATTTTTTTATTTCAGTCAGTGTATGCTTAATTTATAGTTGGTCCTTTTTCATATCCTCGAGGGTCTCGCTAAATTTATCAGCCTTTTCTAGAAAATTCTTGAAAAACCTTATAACTGTGGTTTTGAACTCTATATCCAGTAGTTTGCTTCCCTCTATTTCTTTAATTTGTGATATATTTCTTTGTCTCCGCATTTTGGCTGCTTCCATGAGTTGACAGAGTGACTTGTGTGCTAGGTGTCCTATAGGGCCTAGTGGCTCAGCTTCCCCAGTTACCTGAGGTGAACACTCTTGGTGTGCCCATTTGTGGGTTGTGTGCACAGTCTTGTTGTAGGTAAGCCTTGACTGTTGTTGGTATCACTGGGAGGACTTGACTCCAGGCCAATTGGCTGTGAGGATCAGCTGTGCCTATGCAGGGAAAACTTCTGTGCTGGAGACACCCTTATGAGACAAGACTTGCAAAAGCCTCTGTGCTCAGCTTGGATGGGGCTGAGTCTAAGGGCAGAGCAGCATTGGTTTCCCATCAGGCCTGCCCTAATAGGCCTTTGTGTCTCAGTGTTCCATGGTAATCACTGCAAGTACCTCTGAGAGAAAGCCGTCCTCGAGTTCCACCCGCTGCCAGACAGTCCAGTTTCTCTCCAAATGAGTCTGGGTCCCCAGAGTCTCGCCCGGAACTGGAGTTCAGTGCAGTCAGGAGCTCTTGTCTCCCTCCCCCTTGAGAAAGCCAGCCACACTCTCAGTTGCCAGTCCTCTCTGTGTGTGCACCTCAGTACCTCTGCCTCCTGCAGCTCCTCTAAGTCTCAGTCTGCTTTTCTCTTTCATTCTAGTTGTAGAATTTCCACTCAGCCAGTCTTCCTGTGGTTCTGGATAATGTCTGTTTTATCCTTTAGTTGTAGTTTTGAAATTGTTGTGCGAGGCAGCAGTTTAGGTGTTCACCTATGCTGCCATCTTGGTTTCAGTCCTGATTCTTTGCATGTTTACTTTCTAATGCTCTTAGAGAGTATTTGTTGAATGAATAATAAATAAAGCTAAACTTATTGTTGAGACACACATTTTGAATAAGGATTTAATGAGATGGCTGTTAGGCTTAGCTGTGGATAATGATACAGCAAGATCACCATCACTTATTGGTTATTTAATGAGATCCTATTATTTTCACAGCAATATATAAAGAAGTGTAACATGTGATCCTTGCTCTCAAAAGGCTTGAAAACTAGGGGTCTCAAGGAAATATAAATTATAAGCTGAATGAATTGAAGCACATAAAATAAGCTATTCAAATTATAGAACTTGCTGTATTTTGAAAGTATAAAATAAACATAAATGAAAACTGATGGTAAATTGAGCACATTCATTTACCCTAAGAGATATCATTATCTGTAATTTAAAAACTAGCAAACACATAAGCTGGAATTAAATAATTTTGTGGCACTATCATTAATGAGTACTTAGAATTAAAGTGGTCTCATTGTCATTATATTAATGGCCATTATCTTAGCATAGCTTGTAGAAATATAGTTAATTTACAAAAAAAAATATTTGAAAGCTATTAATTCCTGCAACTTTTCAGTTCAATTTTACAGACATGATACTTTCAACTAAGCAAGATTCTCAGAGAGTTGTAGTTTAACTGATCTAGGTAATATATAAAGTGGAAAATAACATTCTAGTATTTTCAAAATGGTGTTTAAAAATATTCAGTTGATCCTGGAACAATATGGGTATAAACTACACAGGTCCACTTACATGCTGTTTATATGCTGATTTTTAGATAAATACTGTAAATGTATTTTCCCTTCCTTATGGAATCTTAAGGGTTCTCTATATACAATTTCATGTCATCTTTCCAATTTGGATACCTTTTATTCTTCTTATCTGATTGCTGGCCTCTACATAAGCTTGGGAGTTTCCCCTTCTCTTGAATTGTTTGGAATAGTCTGAAAAATATAGATGTTAGTTCCTTGAATGTTTGGTAAAATGCATCTGTGAAATCATCCAGTCCAGGACTTATGTGTGTTGGGAGATTTTTGATGACTGCTTCAATTTCATTAGTTGTAATTTTTCTATTCAGATTTTCTGATTCCTTCTGATTCAGCTTTAGAAGATTGTGTGTGTGTGTGTGTGTGTGTGTGTGTGTGTGTGTGTGTGTGTGTTTGATGAATTTAACCATTTCATCTAGATTGTCAAATTTGTTGACATATAGTTGTAATATTTTCTTAGAATTCTTTGTATTACTTTGATGTCAGTTGTTACTTCTCTATCATTTCTTATTTTATTTATTTGGGTCCTCTGTCTTTTTTTCTTGATGAGTCATGTTAGAAGTGTTCAATCTTTTTTAGCTTTTCAAAGAACCAGCTCTGATTCCATTGATTTTTTGTTTCTTTCTTCTTTTTTTCCCCCTCTATTTTATTTATTTCTGCTCTGGTCTTTATTATTCCCTTTCTTCTACTCACTTTGGGCTTTGTTTATTGCTCATTTTTCTAGTTCCTTTAAATTAAAGTTAAATTGTTTATATGATATTTTTCTTGTTTCTTGAGGTAGGCCTATAATGCTATGAATTTCCCTCTTAGGACTGCTTTTGCTATGTCACAATGATTTTGGGATTCTTGTATTCTCATTTGTTTCAAGGTATCTTTTGGTATCTTCCTTGATATCATTATTAATCCATTCATTGTTTAGTAATATGTTATTTAGCCTCCATTTTTTGCTCCTCTGATTGTGTATTTTCAGCTAGCTTGTTATCCATATTACTGATTCGATCCCCTGCTTGATCCAACCTACTGTTTATTCCATCTAGTATGTTCTTCATTTACACCTTGCATTCTTCATTTCTGGCTGATTCTCTCTCTCTCTCTCTCTCTCTCTCTCTCTCTCTCTCTCTCTCTCTCTCTCTCTCTCTCTCTCTCTTGTTTCTCTGTCCTTTTTATGCTTTCTCTCTCATTTTGAAAGTGCTCAGTAAGTTTCTTCAGCATCCTCATAGCCATTTTTTTTTAACTCTATGTCTAATAAATTGCTTGTTCATTTCGTTTAGCCCTTTTTCTGAACATTCCTATCATTCTTTCATTTGGGGCATATTTCTTTGTCTCCCCATTTTGGTTTTCCCTCTTGTGAGTCTACTTAGGTCAGACCTACTAGGTTAAAAGAGAAACATTGTCAACCCATCTATTATATTTGCTTATGGTATCAAAAAAAAACGCCTTGACTGACGTTTCTATAACTGAATTGACAAGTTGTTTTGATGATGAATTTAGTGCTTTGCTTTTCAAAGTCTTTCCTTCAGCTAAACCAGCTAAAGGTGTGGAGACAGGAAGCAATAACCTCAAACCTCTTTCCCTCACAACTCCTCCTTGACAACAGACAACATGAGAGTAGATTGGAGGTAAGAAGGTACTTATCTGCTACTTATGAGCAAGGCATTGAGAGCTAAAAGATTTCTCACAGATAATCTGTGAATCTTGTGCTATCATTGACTTCTGGAAAATTGTAAGTTGCTTGTGCTTCCATGAGAATGGAGTGAAAGAGAAAGCTTGATTACAACAAAAATCTTCCTCTTCTATCTATTGTAAATAGGTCAATTACTATATTAATAACCAAATCAGCTCTCTGCACAGGTGGAGTAGATAACCAACCATCTGTAAGGTGTTACTCCAAGTACTAGAGAAAGAACCTTGACCCTGAAAGTATCTACATGTTGACTTAAGTAATCATAGCCCTAGACAGTTTGGCTCAGTGGATAGAACATCAGCCCTCAGACTAAAGAGTCCTGGGATAAATTCCGGACAAGGGCATATACCTCGATTGCATATTCAATTCCTGGCCCTGGTCAGGGTGTGTGCAGGAGACAACCAATCGATATGTCTCTCTCACATCAATGTTTCTCTCTCTCTGTGTGTTTCTCCCCTTCCCTTCCACCTCTCTAAAAGTCAATGGGAGAATATCTAGAGAATTACAAAAAAACACACACAAAAAAAAAGTAATTAAATAAGGCTATAAAGCATTTTCTCCTATTTTATCTCATATGAACTCCATATTAACATGTGAAGTAAATAGACAAGGTATTCATCTTTATGATCATTTTATATGTGGAAAAACCAGGCAGTGGAGTCAATGACTTGCCCAATGTTATAGAACAAGTAAGTGACCCTTAAGACTTGGCTCATGCCTCATGCCTCCTAATCTATTGTTATTTTCTCTCTGCCAGGTTGCATCAAAACTTCAACACAATTTCAGTGATTGATTTTAGATCCTGTAAAAGTTGGGCTTGATATAATTGTATGGTACAGTATATCTAAATTGAGAGCTAGGAAGAAGAATACTATTGAGTGGGGGAGTAAATGGAGTGGGGGAAAACAGGACCAAGAAAAATTCCACTTACTCCATCATTTTGCTGGAGTCCTATCCTACCAAAAGTACTCAGCTGTCGGAAAGCTGGAGATAATCTATACTAATCCCTGTTTTCTAGGAAAGGCAACGGAAAACAAATTAAGTAAATAACTCTCTAAGCAAGATCACACAAATGGAGGAAAGGCTAAGGTTTTATTTTTTTGTTTGTTTATAAATGATTCTATGGGCAATGTTTTGAAACGTGAATGAATAGAAAGCAAACTTTGTGAATTCAGCAAAACTGACTTAATTCCATGGTCCTATTTAGAAAAAATATATGTCTCCAAACAGTTTGTGCCTCTAATGCACATTCAGAAAACATTTTGCTTACCATTGCAAAGATTTCCTGAAGGGCATAGATGGATCCCAGATAAGTCCTACCGATAATATGGTCACATGAAATGCCTCTTGTAAATTATTTCAGATCTACAAGCAATAATTATACCATGGCAGCTCTTCCATTTCAGCTTGCCCAAGTGTACAAAAGGGTTTGAACATGAACATTTGTCAATAATAAAGACCCTTTTCAGTCTAAACCTCATTTGAGGAAATCCTTAAATTCAGTCTTTGTGAATTGCATTTGCTTGTCATGTTTAATTTACCATATTTCATATTTCCTTTTCTTTATCATAGTACCATAGAGAAATACAATACCACATGGAGGCTGATAAACCAGAGAGTAGAGTAGGCAGCACTCAGTACTTAAATCTGTATTGGGAAGTTAAAGACACAATAGAATATATATAGTAGATATTTAGCAAACAATCTTACTTCCCTTCAGAACCTCTTAAGAACTTTTGTGGGTTTCATTTCAGCACATCCCAGAGTTTCTTTTGCAGTTTAAAAATTAGGTTGGAAAATCCTATTCACTTTTATTCCATTTTTAAGTTCTGATTGTACAGAATTCAATATGTTAGGCAGAAACCAAAGAAAATGAAAGCTTTCTATTTTCAGCTATTTTGCCCTATGATATTTGTGATTATTTTGTGAAGGTAACACTGGTTTCCCTAGCAGAGAATGACACCTCCCACCTGACCACAGAGCTGGTAAAGTTACCATAACTTCTCTCAGAGTATATTTCCTGCTCAGACGCAGGATACCCTTCAACATGTGACCATCTGACCCCTTTCTCCTTCTCAGTCCTATCTTCCATTAATTCTTAAGAGAGAAAAAATTATCAAAACAATAAGTACTTTCCGAAAATAAATTTTGATGTGTCAGAAAATTGTTCTTTGGCATTCTAACTTCTACTGTGACAAAGTCATGCATTCATTCAGCAAATAAGTAATGGGACCTAATGTTCTAGGTTCTTGGGAGATGGGAAGATGTAAAACACAAAGCCTTTTCCTTCTGGGAGAAATTCTAAGGCAGGGGCACGATTAGCTATACTCCAAAGCCATGTCTGGTGCATGAGCCCCATAGAGATTCACTGACAGTCACACGTAAGAGGCCTTGTTGCCAGATGACCTGAGTCTGGAGGCTTTTGAGCAGGCTGGGCTTTAGCTGGATATGAGGTCTGGGGCAAATCTAGACAGGCTAAAATGAAGGAGAGAACTTTGAGTGTAAGGGTTTACTGGAGACTATCAGAGTATCCCATTTACTTAACAAGGAAGTAAGTGAGGATGGGCGCGCCTTTAATGTCAATGTGTATTTTACTAGAAAAGCAATAGGAGACATTAAAGATATCTGAGTTCAGAACAGAGTGGTAAATGCTCCTTTGGGATGTTAGCACATTTGTGCAGAATGTAATGATTTGGAGCAAGGCTAGAGTGGAGGCGGAGACTCACTGGAGGCTGTTGTAATAGTATTGATGTGCACTCATGGGGTCTGAACTGCGGGTAGCAGCTGCGATAGTAAGGATGGACAAGTCATTGGTGCTCAGTTATGATTGGTGATGGTGAACAGGAATCAAAAATTATTTTATAGCTTTCTACATAAATGTCATGATGGCAATTCAGCTAACAGATAAAAAAGAAACCTCACAGGTATCAAAGGACTTCCTATATTAATATATTATTTTCTAAATGTATATTTTAAACCAGTAACCAAATTTGGGAAATATATTTTTCTCTTAAGTCACCATCATTCTGACCCCTCACTTAAAATAACTCTAAAAAAGATGAGAATACATTGATCCTCTCTGTCTCATTCTCCTTAAATCTTCTATTTAAAAAAAAACAACAAAAAAAACCCTGCTCCGAACCACCTTGGCAGATACAAAATCTTCTAGAAGTTTGAAAATAATTGATGTGTTGAAACAACATTACATAACAAAATGGGGGAGAGAGTGCAAAGACAATATGTCCCTTAAACTCTTGCAGTCATTTCAAAGCATATTAGTATCTCAGATCCAGGTTTGCAATCTCTCCAGGAGATTTCAGAAATGGCTGGCTTGCAATTCTTTGTATTTCTCTATCAGATCGTGCGTAAGAGCATCTACAAAGTGGGAGGGTGGTTGCGTTGCCTTGATAGAGCTGATAAAAGCCAGAGTTTTTATTCCACTAAAGCAGCATTTTTAAGCCAGAAATATACCTGCGATGTCTTCAAGTCCAACCCCTTCATATATCAGATGAGAAAACAAAGGCCTAGAAAAGCTGTGCCACAGTGTGACAGACTTAAAACTCCTAGTCACATCCTCCTACCTTGAAAGATCAGTAGCTTTGGCTTTTGAGCTTGAAAAGAAGAAGGAGGAGGAAGAGAAGGGGGTGGGGGAAGCGGAGGGGGAGGAAAGGAAGAAGAAGAAGGAGGAGGAGGAGGAGGAGGAGGAGGAGGAGGAGGAGGAGGAGGAGGAGAAGAGGAGGAAGAAGAAGAAGAAGAAGAAGAAGAAGAAGAAGAAGAAGAAGAAGAAGAAGAAGAAGAAGAAGAAGAAGAAGAAGAAGAAGAAGAAGAAGAAGAAGGGAGAAAAAAAAGAAAAGAAAAGAAAAGAAGAGAATAGAAGAGAAAAGAAAAGAAAAAGAAAAGAAAAGAAAAGAATAATGGCCTTTCCAAAGCCAAGGGCAAGCAGCTACATCTTTGTTACAAAAAACAAAACAAAAATCAAACAAACATGGAGATGCTGAGAGTAACTTTCCTGACTAGACAAGAGATCCCTGTCCCTGATGGTAGGCAGGGTTGGGCTGAACCTTGTGTGTTAGCCCCCAAAGGAGCCTCATAGTTGAAAGAAACAGTCTCCTCATGTGTGCCCACTCTCAACCACACTTTATGGGATAGAGTCTGTGGCTCAGAAATGGAACCCTCCTGGACCCCCATTCCTAAAGCTGTTCTTAAACTATGTACCCTGGCTATTGGTAGTGCTCAATATCAAGGGAAGTCATCAGGTCACATGGAAGTTGCAAACACAGCCACAGTGACATTCTGACACTTCACCGCATGTCAAGTATCCCTCAGCAATGAAAAGCACAGCTTGTTATCTTCTCAGCAAGAAACAAAAAGCTCAAGTCAAACACCCACCTAAGTTCTTAGCAAGAAAGTCTATGTCATTGTTAAAATGTAAGACATGTCAATAATTCAGATTCTTATGTGAATGAGTGGATGATGAATAGGAGTTACTGCAGTAATCAATACATTACACTGTGGATTGTGAGGCAACAAAGTGTGGAAAGGGGCTCGGCATTAGATCAGAGGTCAGAGTGAACAGAGAATGGGTAACTCTGATGTTAATCAGGAACCATTAACCTGGTTGCCTTGGCAGTCAGAGTCCCCAAGATAACGAAGATGATGACGCACAAAAAGGATGAGAGTAATGATGATGCAGAGATAAAGTTGGAGCTCAAAGTTAAGTAAGAAATTATCCACCATGGTACAGGCTCTCTTCTAGCAATGAAAACATAAACACAGCTAAACTACATGGTGACACACACAGACTAAATTAAAATGCCTATGAAATTAGGATTGAAGTCTTGAGTCTCTTTTTCACATCCTATAAAGGAGTGACTGAGTAGCAGTTTATCCCATACAGCACATCTCTCTTCTATAGTCATCAAAATGAGAGTAACAGGCAACAAGTTAGACACCTACTTTCCACTTCTCAGTTGGGCCTAGACTACCTTCTCTCCAGCTTTAGAAACCAAGGCTCATGCAATGATTCTCAGACTGAAAGCTTGGGTACATTTTTTTTTTATGACAACACCATGTCATTGGCCAAAGGAGTCAAAGAAATCAGCATAAAAGAGACATATACTGTCAGGTGTGAACAGGAACGCCAGGGCAGGCCAGGGGTGGGGCTGACAAATGGCTATGATGGCCACAGCAGCAAGTGGCAGCAGCCAGGGGACAGCAGTGGGCCTGGACATTTATCAATGGAAGCATGAGGACCCAGCTAACAAATTTTGGGAGATTCTAGAGACAATATGAATTGGTGTGCTTGGTGCAGGTCTGGCTGGGCAAAGCACTACAAGAAAGTATGTTCATGCCAATGCACCTACCAATAAAATGCTGACTAGGCTATGGTGCAGCTTCTTTATTTCCAGGAAGGTGTCTTTAGGAAATGTGTCACCAGCCCAGCCTTCACCAAAATCCTGGCATATATTTTATGGATTTCAAAGCTGGAGGCACCTTGTGTCACATTCTTGTGGCTGTTTATACATCTACACTAATAAAAGAGATATATGCAAATTGACCATCACTTTGCAACACCCACCAGCCAATCGGGAGTGAGTATGCAAATTAATCTGACAAATATGACGATGGCCTTGCCCCCCAGCCACTCCAGGCCTCTGGGCAATACATTCCAGGTAGAGTAGACAGGCAGGGTGAGACTCCTGCTGTGAGGGGGAGAGGGGGGTAGAAGGAGCTACAGGAGCAGCACTCCAGCTGGAGCAAAGACTGAAGGCAGTGGCCAGAGCAAAGGTCTTGGGTGCTGGGGGCAAACCGGTGCCAGCAGCCAGGGGAAGGAAGGCCTATTGTACAAATCTTTGTGCAATGTGCCTCTAGTATAAAAATGAACAGGAATAGTGGAGGTTTGATCTACAGAATCCATCCCAAATGGATCATAACCTTGAGATGTTTATGAACATCTGGCTCAGTGGATATGCATCAGCCTGAAGACTAAAGGGTGCCAGGTTTGATTCCTGCCAAGGGCACATGCCGGGTTGTAGTCTCGATCATCCCAAGTAGGGGTTGTAGGTTCTAGGTTGTAGGCTCTCTCATTTCCTCTCTGAAATCAATTTATATATATATATATATATATATATATATATATATATATATATATATATATATATATAATTTTTTTTTTTTTTTTTTTTTTTAAGACATTGGGCCAAAACCAGTTTGGCTCAGTGGTAGAACATCGGTCTGCGGACTGAAAGGTCCCAGGTTCGATTCTGGTCAGGGGCATGTACGTTGGTTGCGGGCACATCCCCAGTAGGGGGTGTGCAAGAGGCAGCTGTCGATGTTTCTGTCTCGTCGACGTTTCTAGCTCTCTATCTCTCTCCCTTCCTCTCTGTAAAAAATCAATAAAAAAATATATAAAAAAATAAAAATAAATTTAAAAAAAGACATTGGTACACAGCAATTGTCTGACCAGACCCAATATCTACATAATTCCAGACGTTGATCTGAAGTTGGCTAACAAATTGAAAGATATCATCAAATGACATCAGGTGACATTTACTGATGAGAAGTCAAAAGCTTCCCACCACATTTATCCGTATCCTTCCTCACAAGAAGATGAAGAGTGATTGAGACCCATGAATAGAAAAGACAAGCTGGTGTTAGTACATTAGGGGTTTTATCCAGACAGCTATGACACTTGGGTCCATAATGATGTTAATGTGGAAAGTGAAGATCTACTAATTCCAAGAAATCCATGGGAAGTTCATGCAAAATGGATTTAAGACACTAATGTTTTTTTCAATGAATGCTATGAATGAGGAGGATTATGAGGTGGACAGAACACAATTTGCTGAGTTTTTTACAGCAAATTTCAATGAAGAGTGAAGAGCCAGCCTGAAGTCCAGAGAAAAGGGATGGAAGGACTTATATAGCCCTAGCTAGTTTGGTTCAGTGGATAGAGGGTCAGCCTGCAGACTGAAAAGTCCCAGGTTCGATTCCGGTCAAAGATATATGCCTGGGATTGCAGGCTCAATCCCCAGTGGAGGATGTGCATGAGGCAGCCAATCAATGATTCTCTCTCATCATTGATGATTCTATCTCTCCCACTTCCTTCCTCTCTGAAATCAATAAAATTAAAAAAAAAGAAAAGAAAAGAAAGGCCTTAGTTAATGCTCTGAAAAGGCAACATTCACCTTCCTCTCCACCTCCCACACCCACAGACTCACAGAAGAAAAGTGGAAAGAAAGAACAACTAATCTTTATGGGGAAATGCAGATATCAAAAAGAGGAAGATAGCCAAAACCGGTTTGGCTCAATGGATAGAGCATCGGCTTGGGAACTGAAAGGTCCTGGGTTCGATTCAGGTCAAGGGCATGTACCTTGGTTGTGGGCATATCCCAGTAGGGGGTGTGCAAGAGGCAGCTGATCGATGACTCTCTCTCATCGATGTTTCTAACTCTCTATCCTCTCCCTTCCTCTCTGTACAAAAATCAATAAAAATATATTTTAAAAAAGAAGAGGAAGATAAGCAAGAAAATCTTACCAAGGATATGGAAGACCCAATACCTATACCCAACATAGAAGAAGTGGTACTTCCAAAAAAAAACAAATATAAGTCCAAAGAAAGATAGTGAAAATACACCTATGAAAGAGGCACTTAGCTGATCTGGATGAACAGAATGAAGAAACAGTCACAACAAGAGAAAAGGAAGATGAAGACCCCTTCAAAGGTGATCAGAGTCATGCAGTTGACCTTGGTAAAGATAATGAGACATAGAAGACCAATCACATTATTATTCCCACCTATGGTCATGGTTTGGTTATAACTACATTCACATGATTGAACAACATGCTCTTCCTGAGTTTTTCATTGGAAAAAAAACATAAATCCAAGACTCCAGAGATATACTTGGCATATCCAAATTTTATGATTGACACATAATTGCCTAAAACTTGACTGGAGATGTGTGTGCTGTGATGAGGGTTCATGCCTTTCTAGAGCAGTGGGGGGTTTGTTAACCACCCAGTGGATCCAGAAAGTCAGCCCATGGTAATGGGACGTCCTTCCTACTCCTCCCTTCAGCACATTGACTGATACACCCTCTGGGCTTGTGCCTCTACGTCTACAATCACCTCAGGTCCTGAGAAGGACAAGGAAAAACCAGCTGATTTGCAGAACTGTGGCCTCCCTACTGACATTTACTCATGCTGGAAGTGAGTGGACTGAGCAGGAGACTGACTACCCCTGGAGGCCCTGGACATGTACAAGGGTGGTTGGAACAGTGGCAGAACATGCTGAATGCATCCTTCACTTTTTGAGGCTTTCCACTGAGGGCCCATCCCTTGAGGATTCAGATGCTTCCCCTGGGCCCCTGGCCTACCAGCCTGTCCCCCTTCGTCAGTCGGGAAACCCAGTCATGAGCACTGCTGCCCTTCTGATATCCAGGATAGACCCTCTGTGTGGTATCTCCTGCAACAAAAACATCTTTACAGGAGTTTCTGTGGCTCGGGGACAAGGTACCCCAGGAATTGGCTGACGCGCATATCAAGAAAGTACAAGAAGTAGCTGGATCCCACCTACGGCCTGGAGGGCAGCTGCATCTCAGGCCTGGGCCTGAGGAGCCAGAAGGACTTGAAGGAGCTGAAGAGGGGGAAATGGAAACAGATCCTGATGGTGGGCAGCCTGGAAAGGCAGAAACAAAGGGGGAAATGAAACGGATGAAGCTGACAGAGCACAAGACTGAGACAATGAAAAATACCAAGAGGATAGTGAAGTTAGCCAGGCAGAGGCAACCAAATCCCAGGAAAAGGAGTCCCGAGAACAAGGAACTCAGTGACACTTGTCAAGAAAGAGGAAGGGTTATTGGGAACAACAGAGCAGAGCGGAACCTTTCTGAAGGAAACATAGCCGCAGCCGCAGCTACTGCATCTGCTCTTGCCTCAGCTGCCACAAAGCCACACACCTGGCTGCCCTTGAAGAGAAAGACCAAGGCCGCTCTCCTGGTTGAGACACGGGTGACGAAGCTGGAGATCACACTTCGGGGCCGGAAAGGACCGTGGACAGAAGGAGGCTTAGAGCAGCGGCAGCACCTGCTTGCCGAACGCCAGGACTTGCACGTGGAGCAGCTGAAAGCAGCGTGGGCAGAACCCTCCACAGGGACAGTAGCACTCCAGGGGGGCTGGCCCGGCCCCCCCGGCACCTGGGCATGATGCCTCGCCAGCAGTGCCCCTCCTCCCCACCCCTGCTACCCTCTGATGCAGCAGAGGATGCTGCCGCCCCACCTGCCCCAGCCACGTCACACCAGGCCCAGGTTCCATGATGCCTGGGCAGCCCATGCCAAGCTGCACGATACCCATCATTGCAGCTAGCTTGCACACCTGCCCTCGGGGAGTGGCCTATCTGTATGCTGCCCATGTGGGGAAACATCCTGGGACCGACCCGGGTAACCCTCATAGCACCTCGGGGCTTGTATCCCCCTTCTCCAGGCCCACCCACTGCCCCCCACGCGAGCCTGGAAGATGCCAGCGCCACCAGTGGAGGTTGGGATGGCAAGACTTAGGTCCCTCAGCTTCCTTGGGTCTCTTTCAGGACTTTCTTCTCACAGCCCCAAGCAGGAGTTGCATCTCCCGCTCTCCCCATTTCTCAGGCCCCATTCTCCATGCTCTGACACCCCGGTGTTAGGTCCTCAGCCAACACCCAGGGGAAGCCTGGGTGACAGGGTGCCCTGCTCCTCCTCAAAGTAACCTGTCTTCCCTGTCCGGTGTGGGCATTCTGTCTCTACTACCTGTGCTCTCCTGCAGTGCTTTGCTTTGTCTTATGCCTCTGTAAATAATGTCTTATACTCACTCTCTCTCTCTCTCTCTCTCTCTCTCTCTCTCTCTCTCTCTCTCTCTCTCTCTCGTCATTGCTTTAAAGAAAAGCATCCGAAATTAATAGGAACCAAACCATGGTGATGGGAAGGGAGGGTAGCCAGCGAGGGACAAACCTTCAGTCAGAATAAGCGACCTTATTTCTAGTTTTCTGAGTTAAGAATGGTGCAGGTGGTGAAATTTCGTGAGGCTTTTGCCACACACAGATCCACCAAAATTCAAAACAATGGGGGAAGGGGACTCCATTGATTTTTCTTCCTGGTGAGGTCCACACCCCGTTAGTGCCCGGAGGAGGAAGCACAGGCTGAGCACAGATAGCTCCCTCCCAGGCCCACAGACTCTGCTCTCTCTGCAGGTGGTCTGTTGGGTCAGGGTAGGCATTTCTGTGTTTCTGAAGGCAGTGTGAGCTTTGAGGCCTGGCATGTGCGGGGGCATTCCATAGTCCCTGGGATCAGCCAGGAACGTGTTAGAGGCCAAAGGCCATGGCCCCCCAGTGAATCTACTACAGTATTCACTGCTTGTACACATTCTTTTTCTCCCTCTTAAAAAAAAAAAAATGGGTAGCTAGAGCTTGAACATTTTAGCTCATAGACCTTGGTCAGGAGGGCTGGAGTGCTCCCCACGCTACCTACCTCTTGGAGTGGCCAGGTGATTGGAGCTTCGTGTGCATTGCATGCAGGAAATACTGGGGGGAGGACAGTCACACATGATAAAAGCTGAATAATAGTCATATGGAACTTATCCACTCGTGATCATAGGATCAAGACCTCAAGAAGAAGGACAGTCTAGTTCTCCTTCCTACCCAGAGTAAAGGTTTGAATGTGAGAGCTTCAAAGTTAGGATCACAGATTCATTTCTATTTCTAGTCTGTCTGTGAAAATGACTCATTCTATTTCCTGACATTGGTATATTGATATTAATTTCACAGTCCTTGCCGTAAAAGACCTTTCTGGATAGCTGCCTTTGAAAAACATAAAAAGTAGTACCTCGTTGTAGGGAATGGTGGCAGAGCAAAAGATAACTCTTAAGCAAGGTCTACACTTTTGAAATGTCCATCACATTTACTTGAAATGACAAAAACACCCGGTCACTTTCTGAACAGTCAGGAACACTGGCTACAGTGTATTGAATCTTAGGTAGATGGAGCCATTTGCTGGGTACGTTGCCTTTTTGATGTTCCTCTTTTTACCATACTTTCCCACGTCTGGCCTCAGAGCAGCAGCGCTTTTTTTTCAGGAGAGGTGGATTACTCCCTTTTGCGTGCAGCTATCTCAGAGGGGCCATTTGCTGAACTAAAAATAAAGTTTTTAAGTAGCTTGCTTTGCTGATCATTGAAATGATTAGATACCATCTTTCTGCCTTCCTGGCTCTCTCAGAAAAAGACATGCTGAGGGAAATGCAGCAGCGCTGGAGAAGCCAATCCTGTTCAAAATGGCTCATTTTGCAAAGATTAAATGAAAATAAATGCTCTCGTGGACAAAAAAATAAAAAATAAATTAAAAAAAAGAAGTGGTGTCGTCCTGATTTTGTCTTCAGTGTGGATAACTAGCTTGCCGAGAAATAGCCAATATCGGCTGCACACCTACAAACAATATGCACACTCTCCATCGGCAATCCCAAGCGAGGCTCCTTTCCAGGGCCTGCTGTCCTGAGCTGGACTCACATTCCGAGGCCCAGCGAAATTCTCTGCTATGGATCTCAACGGCACAACTACCCAAATCTGATAGAAAACATGCAACTTGAGCAAAGGAATTGTCTAAGTGAAGGCTGCCTCACACTTTCTAGGTCATATTTCTTTAATTTAGCCATAAAGATCTTTTCTAGAGTATCAGTAAAATCATAAAGAATCGGGGTAGGTTTAACCTTCCTAGAATAAGTGTTTTAAACTATGCTGTGAGCCAATGCATTAGGATTATTAGATTCATGGGGGCGGGGGAAGAGGGGTTGGGGGAGGAGAGAACCGTTCTTCTCTTTTTTTAAACACATACACACTTTCAACACTGACATACCAGTAGTCTCTCACAATCCTAAGAAGGACAATTACACTTTGACCAGAGAATTGTATTGCTATTTCCTCTTACAGGGTAAGTACAGAGAAGCAGAGAGCACACTGATTAAAATGGGTTATACATTTGTGCGTGTTGTCATTGTGTTTTCTCATCAGTTTTTCCATTGGAAGAGGCATTTCAGAAGTGCCCTCTGTCCTCCAAACCCTTTCCTACTTCATTGGCTGACCACTCAGCATCAAACCTGAAAAGTTATTAGGAGGTTGATTTGGTATTTGAAAAGCAGATGTATTTTAAAGTTGAAGAAACAAAGGTTTTTGCGTGTGTGTGCTCTCTAACTGCTTTTTTAGCTACTCCCTTTTAACAGATGTTCTAAAAAGCTTTGAATCATGCAAAAAATGCCTTCCAAGGACAGTGAATGAACTGATGGCAGATGGCTGTCCACAAGGCACATCAGCAAAGTACTTTGTGTACAATCACAAATTTTAGTTTTTCTGCCTGAATGAGGTTTCTCCTTCTTTTCTGCCAATTCTTTGCTGTCTAATAAACTAAGGAATTTTAAATGTTATTTTTAAATAAATTTTAAAGATCCCTTAAAAATAGAGTTTAAAGACCTTTTTAAAAATAAATGTAAAAATACCTTTTAAATGAATTTAGTAGCTCTAAATGCTTGGTCCTAGACACTGAGGCAAAACCTGTCTCATCACCAGCTGTGTTTCATTATATGAACACCTTTTATAAATACACACAATTTGTAAATGTTCTCGCTGGCATCAGACAATGAAACAGATGGGCAATTATGTAACTATTGTACTTATGCAGGTGGGAAAAGTATACCCTTTGGAGCACGTGCACATGATATTTAAGAACAACAAATAGTTCTCACATCAAAATAAATGCAATAGAAAATTGAAGGTATTGGTTTTTCAATGTATCTTCAAGGGAAAGAAGTAACTATATTTAAACATCCCATCAACCCCTATCAGTCCAATTTTTGAGCCAAGCAGAACCCTTTTCCAAGTCTAAGACCAAGCTGAACAAACACCTCTCACCCTAGCCCACCAAAGCAACAAGTTCCTTCTGTTTGGAATTGGGATTTTTTTCTAAAGATGACTGAACCTTGGATGTGTCTGCAGCTATGAAATTATAAACCACATCATGTTAGGTGGGATAGCACAAAGGTCCAGAACATAGATAGTCTAGCATCAAACCCTGGTTCCTACAACTAGTACCTGTATACCCTTGGGCAAATTAGCATTCCTACCCCTCCATCTCTTCATCTGAAATGGGGTTTGTAATAGTGTTAGGTGTACTCATCCTCCTCATCATCACCATTGAGACCCTAAGGGTTTTTAATCTAGGGAAATGGATTTCAGCCAATTGTAAAAACCAAACAAAACAAAATAAACTAATTTATTAGCATCTGTATTGTGCCAGTTTATGTAATGACTCCAGATTCATTTTGGCACTCGTGCAATTCTGGTAGACACAGTAATTACAAGTAACACTTAACTTGCCAGCCAAGCACTAACTACACTGAGCATTTTACATGGATTATTTCATTTTATCCTCACAATGACCTTGGGGTGAATTTATTATCATCACCATTCCACACATAAGGAAATTGAGGCTTAGAGAGTTTAAACACTAGCCTCAGCTTAGCTAGTGAACAATGGGTTTGTGACATGAATGCAAGCAGTCCAATTCCAGAGCATTCAGAACCAAACTGCTATTAGTAGTTTTCTTAAATTGAAAAAAAAAACACCATATATATACATACATATGTATGTATATATATATATGACATTTTCAACTAATAGCTAAATAAATTTTATTTCATTCCAAAAAAAGATGCTCATTAAAATATCATAATGTAGTCTGAGAATCAGTGAGTTTCTAAAAAGCAGATTGCCATTTCATAGCAAAACTATACTTCAAATACCCAAATTTCACGGTTAAAACGCAGAGAAGGAAAGAAATCAAAATCATTTACCTGTTACTAGAATTGACGGGAAGAAGCTGAGAGCCAGAAGCAGCCTGAGGATCATGGTGCTAACAGGTCAGAGAGGCAGCCCCTCCTCCGGAGGAGCCCCAAGTGTGAGGTGGGCTGAGGGCACACTCGCTAGGGCCTGCGCGTCACCGTCATCCAAGGCCACCGCCAACTTCACTTCTCTCGGGGCACATGATCAAACCACATGTCCTCAAACCTCAAGGCACCGCTTCACACAGGATATTGCATTGTTTTGATGACTGTAGACTTTTCTTTTAAAGGCGTCCTTTTCTTGTCACTGAAAAAGATTGCCAGTCACTCTATGATGGGCTCATGAGAATGATTCTTGATGGTCCGGGGTCACAGCTGGGGAAACCTGGTGCGTGGAATCCAGCAGGAATGTAAGGGTAGACAAAGGTATTCTAAAGGACAGATAAAGCCCTCTCACAGAGGAGAGATTTTCACGAGATGGGGATAGACATATTGTTAGAGTTAAATAACAACAATGAGAATTCTATTGAGGATTTATTTGGGAAAATTTAGACCAGTGTTGAAAGGAGTCATAAATATTGGGACTTGAACTTGTGTGTTAGACATAGGTAGCCCTTTGGAGAATTTAACACGTGCACCTTTGTTTATACCAAGCTCACTTCTAGGAACTTTGAGAACCACACACCCTCCTTGCAAGCTCAAGCCACTGAGAAGAGGAGGTCCCCTAAGCAAAGGGAGAGTCAGATAACAAAGGGGGTCAGTAAAGTGACCAAAAGCCCTTTTGTATGTCCCTCAAGGAGTCACTCAATATAAGTGAGAGGCAGGAAGGGAGGGTCTAGAGCAGGCTCCCCAAGGCCAGTCCCATGCCCTGAGCCCTCTCCTTCTGGCCATGCCTTCTGCATTTGAATCTTTCCACTGGTGTGGCCAACTCTGCTTCCCTCGTCTGGCACCTGACTCAGGATCTTGTATTTGCTGGCTTTCTCAAAATCTTCCCAGTCATTTTTTTCTGTTTTCCTGAACATCTAAGTTTGATATGATTACCCTAGGTTTGGTTTGGTTTGGTTTGGTTTTAAGATAGTTTGTATTGCTTTCTATTCTGACTATAAAAGTCAGACATATTTCATATAGAAAATTTAGAAAAAGATACATTTAACCTTTTTAAATGTAAAAAATAATCATTAAAACCAAAATCTCGCATAATCTTACCACCCTGATGTACTTTTAACTTCCTGCTCCATTGTCTTCCATGTGATTTTCTACTAAGATTTTTATATGTTTGATGCCATGTTTTATTTATAGTTTTCAACAGATATATGCTCTTATCTGTTATATCTGGAACATTTCCCCATGACATATAAGTATTCTTTATCAATACCATTTGTAATTGATGAACAATATCTTATAATCATATCATAATTTGTTTAAGCATCCCCTAGTACCAATTTTTTGCTATTTTAAAAATGCTACAGTGAACATCCTTGATGACCTAGCTATAAGTCCCACCCTTCTCATCTGCTGAATGATAGATTTAAAAATTTTCTCTCCCGATAGACCTCTTTTGTCCACATTTCAATTTTCTCACCAACACAGTCTTTGTGACCCGCCCATACTGACACATTTTTTCTGCCCTTTGGAGCAGCTGGTCCTTGAAAAGGATTCATTTACACTTCTGAACTAAAGGAAAATAATTATGTTAACGCCCCAGTCCTGGAGAAGATTCACTTCTAGTTTGACCCAGTATTCCTGGCTCGGACCCTCCACCCCGTTAGGGGGACCTATTGCTTACCCAGGGCCTGATATCTTTCTGGGACAATTTAAAGGAGGCCTATTGACCTTCTCTACAAGGTTACCCCTATTCTGGAGCGACTAGACCACCCAGATCTAGACAAAGAGGCTCTGAAATTCATCATAGAGATTAAGAATATGTACAGGAGAAACAAAGACTTCCTGAATTTCCCTCTGACCGATAACAGAAAGCTAAGAAGAAAATGAAGAACTATCTTTGAGCACAGGAAAGATAACTGTATAACATCTAGCTAATATTATGTATATGTAAATGCCTGGTTGAATCAAACTCAGCTGGAAAGAAACGGTGCAATTATCTGGTCTAACTCCTTTATTTTGCAGAGGCGGATGCTGAAGCCCACAGAGAATAGCTAATTAATAGAAACTCACAAAATATCAAGTAAGTATACTTGATTTTATAACTTGATTAACCATTTTTTGGTTTTTAGTCATTAGAATAAAAGGAAATACAAATGTTGGTATTTGCCTTCTTTTTTTATAAATATATATCACACTAAAGAAGCAAATCATTTCATTAGGGTTTGGTCCTTTCACATTTGCTCCTTGAAATTCAATGGCATTCACATGTACTGAGAAGTGAAAATGAAAGAAATGAAATAAAGGACATTAAAGCCATCAATGCAGAGATTACTGAGTCTCTACTGTGTTCCCCATAATAAAAGTAGTTAGCATTTATGTAGCAAGCACTTCACATGCCTTGTCTCATTTAATACTCACACATTCTGTAAGGAACACGCTACTATTATCCCCACTTTACAGATGAGAAAATGACTCTGAGAGAGTTGAGAAGTCTCAGGAAGCAGTGGAGTCAGCATTAGAATCTAGAGATTTCTAACTTGAACTGCTATGCCCTAGGCACAGAACTATACTGCCTCCTTACTGTCAAACCTCTCCAGGATTATAAATTCCTTCCGGCAAAAGAATAAGAAATGTGCATTATCTTTCTCTTGCAAGGCATCTAACATCTAGCCTATGTGCTGGAGTGTGAGAGGAAAAGGGGTTGGCCCCAGGATGCTGTGAAGACATAATCAAACTATGTTTGATTTAAAAAAAAAAAAATGCACCTGGATATTTATGGAGAAATTCCAGAATTTTTTAAATTCACACATGATTTTGAAATTCAAGGACATGTGCATGTGATGATACTGAAGTTCCAATTACATAACTTGTCAGAGAAAAATATAGTACAAATGACCAAATTCTCTGGGCTGTTTGAACATATGTAATAGAAATTACACTTGGGATTAAGAAACTTAAAAAGAAAGAATCTTGGGGCATGTAAAATCCTATATAATAAAAAGGTAATATGTAAATTGATCCTAATGGCATAATGACTAGGAACAACCAGTCACTATGATGCACACTGACCACCAGGCACAGACGCTCAACACAGGAGCTGCCCCCTGGTGGCAATACGCTTCCACAGGACTGACACTAACTGGGATGACACCTGCAAGCACAGCAGAGGTGGAGATGGATGTCTAACTGTGGTTTAGGCCTGCTCCTCCTGGGAAGCGGGCCTAAGCTGTCAGTTGGACATCCTCTGAGGGCTCCCAGGCTGCCAGAGGGATGTCAACTTGGGCCCACTCCACCAGGAGCAGGCCTAAGCTGGCAGGTGGACATCCCCCGAGGTGTCCTGGACTGCAAGAGGGTGCAGGCTGGGCTGAGGGATCTCACCCCATTCTCCCACCACCCCCACCCCTGCCCAGTGCACAAATTTTCGTGCATCAGGCCTCTAGTTGTAATATAATATTGTAATATTGTGGTCTTTATTCTTGGCTCCTAAAACCTCTGTAATTTCCTAATTAATAAAGGTTCTAGGACCATTTTGTTTTCATATTTGGTTTTTTATTCAGTTTCTTGCCCAGAGCTCCTAAATGCGTAGGAATTTTCTGGGTGATGGGAGCATCTTTTGTTCTAAGGAGGTGATTCTTGGTTAGCTCCTGGATAGCTTCAGGATGGGGCTGGTCATGAGAAATACCAAGCCATGATTAGAAGCTGGAAACTTTTAGCTCCTCTCCCTATCCTCTGAACCTGAGAGGGGGTCACGGGAACACAATTTATACACAGTCCAAAAAATTACAACCTGGGACTTGCATTTGGCATCTGTAGGAAGGACAATTTTGTGGAATTGACCCCTTAACTTGTGGGATCTGACATTAACTCTAATTAAATCATGTCAGAACTGAATTAAATTGTAGGACAACCAACTGGTTTCAGAGAATTAGTCAGTATTGATGGGGGGAGAATTTTGAGAATTCTAGCAGCTAAAAGCAAGGGCTTGAAGTTCCACAGGCTTAAGGGACAAATCCCAGTTGGGCCACTTGGTAGCCAAAGGAACTTAAAAAGTCATAACCTCAATTCTGCATGTGTAAAGTAGGAATGAAAATAATTCACACAGTAAGTTGTTCATATCTCACACAATGTGTGAATTTCCACACTCTTAAGATAGAAATAAGATTTAATGAATCTCCATTTCACACTTACTATAAGGGGCTGAGTAAATTTTTGTTGGATCAACCAAAATGGATCATCTATAATATTATATTATATCATAATATAAAAGCATAATATGCTAATTAGACCAGGCAGTCAAACGGCCTTCTGGACATCATTCTGGACGTCCTTCCAGATGAAGCCACAGAGGCAGGGGTTGAGGCAGAGGTGGTTAGGGGTGATCAGGCAGGTGGGTAAGCAGTTAAGGGTGATCAGGCAGGCAGGCAGGCAGGCAGGCAAATGGTTAGGGGTAATCAGGCAAACCGGCAGAGAACATTAGGGGTGATCAGGCAGGCAGGCAGAGGCAGTTAGGGGCAATCAAGTAGTCAGGAAGGCCAGCAGTTAGGAGCTGGTGGTCCCAAATTGCGAGAGGGATGTCTGACTGCTGGTTTAGGCCCTAACAGTAGTCGGACATCCCCTAAGGGGTCCCAAATTGTGAGAGGGTGCAGGCCAGGCTAAGGGAATTCCTCCCCCCTCCCCATGCACAAATTTCATGCACTGGGCCTCTAGATGAATATATGTTTGATATGTTTACATAGACTGATTTTACTTTCCAGCATGAGTAACACCAGAACTCTGTTTTAGAAATTAGCATAGTGCCTTCTTGGTGCATAGTTCTTTTCACCGTAACCTACACCAGTATAAACTACGAAATATCATTGAAGAGTCCTCAAGAATTAGTCAAGCCAGTCAATAATGGGAAACCCTCTGGCTATCTCTAATATTGAGCAAGCCTACCAGGATAATATTTTCTTTTGTCTAAATTTCAGCTAGAAACTTGCCTTCATTTTAGTTTCTAATTTTCCATAAAGGTCTTGTCATACAGGGGTTCAAATGCTCACCTGGTGACTGTGGAAAAATAACGAAGCTTGAGATTCTTTGAGCTATGCAGTTGGTACAAAAAAGTTATTAAAAAAAAAAAAAAAAAAAAAAACAGACAAAAACTCTTAAAAATAAAGGTCATGCATTATCACAAACCAGCAGGACCAAAGCCTGAAAAAAAAAATTATGTTGTGCCCAAAAGAAATGAAAAGGCAAGAAATAACTGCCATATTGATCAACTAATCCTACTGAGTAAACAAATATTAAATATATTTGCAGGAACAATCTAAGAAGTTTTATCAAGCATCCCATGAAAAATATGGTGAAAAATAGCTTAAAACATTATCTAAAAACCTTTTGACCACTTACAAAGAGAGACAGGCCTAAGGCTCCAAGTGGTAAAAGTAGTAAGTAGCTAACTTTTCCTGGAGGCCTCCTGCTGGCAGGCATTGTGCTCAGCATTATGCCTGCATCATCTCATTTAATCTCCACAATAACCTTAGGAGGTTGGTGCTATTAATATCTCTATTTTATAGATAAGAAAACAGGAGCTCAGCCGGGTTAAGTAATCCACCTGCAATCACACGGTAAGTAATAAAGCAAGGATTTAAATTTGATTCCGTCTCACTCCAAAAGTGAACTCTAGATTAGAGCATCATGGTGGAAATGGATACAGTCCCAATCAACCGACAGCTGGAATATGTGGTTGATAGCGCAGTGCTTAGGAACAAGGTTTGTAAAGAGGAACGTATCTTCCTGATAGGCACTCCTGACCTCTAGCGCCATCTTCATACAAATTCAGCAAGAATTCTATGTGACTTGCAACGTCTTCCTTCACTCTGGAGGATGTAGTTCTCCTAGTTTCCTTGCTGACCCTATACTCATGCAGACCCCATCAAGAGGAAGGAGAAAAAATCGTGTAGTTTTGACATCATCTTGGAGGAATTAATGCTGACGAGATCCTAAAGGAATGTGTGTACTGTCAGCCAGATCCACCATGTGCCCAGGCAATGCTGACCAGAGCTTTAGGACAGTTCCTTGACAATGGGTTTATTCACTTGGTAATCTGACAGAAAGCAGAAGGAGAGTGGCAGATACAGAAAACATCCATCACCATCACTAAAGACTGAGGAAGACGATTGCCCAGCAGACTCTGGCTGACCCACTATGGCAGTGTAAACTTAGAGGTCTTAGGACCCAAAGATACCGTTACAGGAAAGTCTGCTGTGATGTTCTCAAATTCTATTATTCTGAAAAAATGAATGGCCTTACGGAGCCATGTTCTTTTGGCTCAAGGAAGACCAGCTGCCTGCTTTATTGCTGGCATTATACAAATATACCAAGAGCCCTGTGCCAGGCTGAATTTTTACTTTTTTGAAGCCACTGACACAGTTGGATATTTTCTAGAAATAGGAATGTTAATTAAATATGACTGGGGTTGGAAGGGCTATGGAAGAAATGTATTTCACTTCACATCTTGTATTGAACCTGATTTGACTCTCTTCTATTCCCTACTGTGCATTCAGTGGAATGGTAAACAGGTCACCTCTGACCTCTTCAGGAAGTGCAATCTTGTCCCAGCCTTGGGAAAACTGTCATGCCTGGTTTTCATCCTTTCAGAAAAAAAATGTTAAGGGCCCTCATTCCCTAATGTGTGTTTAGTACGGAAACTCCAGGAAATAAAACTGTTAGCTCCAATGTTGCCTTCAATGGTCGCTCATGTTACTGAGCCCCATGGGAGCCTTCTAACCCTCTCCACTGCTGTATCTCCTTCCCTCCCCCCTGCCCTCTTCCACCAGTTCCCACACTCACTGAATAAGGAAGGTCATCTGAATACATCTGTCCACATCTCAGAAATGTCACAGAGGAGTAACAGCTGTTGACCTCCGTTCCAAACACGTGATCCTGTTTGTCCCAAAAGTAGTTTGGGTGAACTCCAGCTAATACATGCAATCTCTGCTTCCTATGGAGAATAGTAGAGCTAGGAGAGTATATTCCCCCACACTTGCTTTGGTACAAAACAGCCTGCTTTCAAGTACTGGATCCTATTACTGCTAATAATAATATTAGTAATTTTAATAATAATTGTAGCTAAAAGTCCTTAAGCATTTGCTATTTGCCAGATTTAGTACAAACCTAAAACATGCCAAGTTTTTAAGCCTTAACTTTTTCTTTAAGTTCTGGAAAATGCAGTACCTTTCTTTCTCTCTAAGTCACTATACTTCCACATCGTAATACACACACACACACACACACACACACACACACACACACGTGAAATATTGGAGAGAGAGAAAAAAAGCTGTACCAGATGTTACAAGAAGCTCAATAGTAACAATACGGAGCAAGATTAAAGAGGCTATGTCCTGAGGCAAGGTTCAGACAAATCTAGTATTCGTCTAAGAATCCATCCAGAAATAGTCATTTACACCACAGTGCATGTGATGTCTTTTATGCATGGTCTTGAGGAAAATTCCAGACTAAACTTGTCCTCACGCATTTAGCTCCCTTTATATTACAGGCTGCTCCTTTTTGGAATGACTGCAAACTAACTCATAATTTTCCTCATTGCGGGCCCACAATTGACTTCGAAACACAAGGAAATCTCGTCCACATCAGGAGTCCAATCTACACTGATCTCTCGTGCTGTTGGTCACTGTATGTAATTTGCCCAGCGTTGCTGTGCCAAATTGCCATAAGACTCTTCTAGAAAATTGGAATCATTTAGCAGGCGTCAACGTGTAACAAACAAGTGTAGGAGAGTCATATAGGGTGACCTCAAAAAATGCACTTATTCACTCAACAGACATACGTTCAGTGCCCACGATAGAGAAGGCCTGTTCTATACCCCGAAGGTCTAGGAAAATTAAGTCAGACCCCTGTCCCCCAAGAAGTTAAATCTGGAAGAAACACTGAAGAAGAAACTCCTAACTTGCTGGGAGAGGCTCTCAGGCCAGGGAGGCTGGGATTTGAAGGAGAAGCAAAACTGACCAGACTAGAAGCAGGAGAGAATGGGACTTTCCTTCCAGGCCAAGTGTGTACTATTTGCAAAAATCTAAAAGCCCTGAGAGAACCACAAAGAGCTCAGAGTGGCTGAAGCAGAAGGAACTGAACAAAAGCAAGAGAGGTGACAGGCAGTCGGGGGCAATCAGGCCACGGTAAGAAGTCTCCTTTTTGTACTGAGGACAATGAGAAACCCTCATAGGATGGGTCAGCACCCCGATCTGGGCTCCTATGACAGATTCAGGAGGCACTGGCATATTAGACCCAGGCTTTCAAAAAGGTTACATCTCTGACATCAACTCCAGTTGCTTGAATCACAATGTTGAATGGGATTTCTGAGGCCTCATACTGGTTTAATGGGAGCATGGGAAGGGCAAGGGGGAGGCTGGTCATGGCTCTCTGTGGCTCCCGGGTCAGGATTATAAAAAAGCCGTGAACACAGATCAGATGGCAACCTGATTTCCCCCCACCTGTCCCTTAAATCGTGGCATTTTTCCACAGTTGGGATTTGAGGAGGCCAACAGATTACTTCCTTCTCCTTGCTAATTCAATTCTAAATCTAAGAAGGGAGACCAAGAAAGAAAACGGAGTCATGTTAATGGAGATGCAAATATTACAAATAGAGAGCTACAGGAGAACATGGCTAAGATTGGTGGCCACATTGCAATAGCCCCTTGGTCAGCAAACTGTGGCTCCAAAGTCACATGCAGCCCTTTGGCCCCTTGAGTGTGGCTCTTCCACAAAATAACACGGCCTGGGCGAGTCTATTTTGAAGAAGTGGCATTAGAAGAAGTTTAAATTTAAAATTTTGGCTCTCAAAAGAAATTTCAATCGTTGTACTGTTGATATTTGGCTCTGTTGGCTAATGAGTTTGCTGACCACTGCCCTAACCAGTTTTGCTCAATGGATAGAGCATCACTCTATGGACTGAAGGGTCCCAAGTTCAATTCCGATCAAGGGCATGTGCCTGGGTTGCGGGCTCAGTCCCCAGAAGGGGGTGTGCAGGAGTCAGTCCATCAATGATTCCCTCTCATCATAGATGTTTCTATCTCTTTTTCCCTCTCATTTTCTCTCTGAAATCAATAAAAATATATTTAAAAACAAAGATTTGTGGCCACAGCAAGCACCCCAGTGTTAGGCAGATTTACCCATCAGTCACAAACATGGTTAGAAAAATGTGGGTCCCACCTACAAGGGCAGTCTTCACCACTGGGCGAAGAGTATGACACTGGCTCGCTGCAGGAGGACAGGTCCTAAAGGTGGGGATGAAGGCAGCAGGAGCGAGAGGGATATGTTAGGTTAGGGGAGGGTTTGTTCAAGTAGGAGAGACAGGTGCGCATGTTTTCATGCTCCAGCCAGGAAGACATAACAGAGAGAAAGACTAAAGAGATAAGAGAGAGAATAATGTCTCGGGGGGAAAAAGAAGATGACAGGAAATAGGCCTGGACATCAACTAATACCTCAGTATTAATTAAAAAGGAGGAACCAGCCCTGGCTGGGTGGCTCAGTTGGTTGGAGCATCATCTTGTGCACCAAAAGGTTGCAGTTTTGATTCCCAGTCAGGACACATAACAAGGTCACAAGTTCAATACCACGTCAGGGCAAATACAGAAGCAACTGATTGGAGTTTCTATCGCGTATAGATGTTTCTCTCTCCCTCTCCCTCTCTCTTTATCCTCCCTCTCTCTTTATCCTCCACCCCCTTTCTCTCTTTCTAAAATCAATAAAAACATATCTTTGGGCAAGGATTTAGAGGAGAAAGAGAAGTAGGAAGAGGAGGAAGAGGAGGAGGGAACCTCTTTGAGACTATCACACTTGTCTAGAAAAACACAAGTTACAGCAGTTAGAGATTAGGGAGCACTGAAGAGGCACTTTTCCATTTACACACACACACACTCCTAAAAACCCCCGTGTATGAGTTCTTCTCGTTGGTCGGCTTCACAGATGAGAAGACCTATGAAGCAGCAGGCAAGGACTGAAGCACAGTTCCTCCAGCTCTGAGACTGTGATTTTGGGAAAGTTGATTTCTCTGACTCCTTGCTCTTTGCCATTAAAGCATCATTTCATTAAACCATTGTTTCCAAAGAGCCTCCACTAGAACGAGTGATGCAATGGGAGAGGCATCTTCAGCAACTCTTATTCATTCAGTTTGTGTGGTGGAGAGTGGAGGGTGATGGGGAGTGGACGGCTTCTTGAGTTTTAAATTCTATTTCTAAAACCTCTGAAAAGGTGAGAAAACACCTCTTTTAGCATTTCTTATCCAGGGGTGCCACCTCAGACCTTTGGGAACCCCAGCTGACTTCTCAGGGCTTGCTGTGGCTGCTATGTCTGTGCCAGGAATTAGACTTTCTAAAAATAGCGTCCATCAGGTGGCTCAGCCTGGGAGGTGGCAGACAGGCTAATGATTTGCCTTGTGCTTACAGATGTGCTCTCTGAGGACCCCAAGGCGACAGCCCTAGGGAGTGGGGAGGGCTCAGGCTGGCTGAATGGACTCCCTGTAGGCCCTGGAGGATAGAGCTTGGAGAAAATTATGTTTGTTCTTTCCCCAGATCTCTACTTAGCAAAGGTCTGTGGTAGTGCATTCTTTGTATCCAAGATTGTGGGCACGTTCTCTCAGACCTCTCTCTCTTGGCTCTCTTGATTTATGACTCTCTTTTTGTTTCTCAGAAATTCAGGCTCTGAATTGGTATACAAACTGGATAAAAGTAGGTATGCTTCTGCACAAACATGGGGTTGACAAGAACTATTGCCTCTTCCCTTTTTCTACTCAGTCAGAATGCAAAATGCCTCCCAGGAAAATGGACGTGTGCAAGTCTGTCCCCAATATTCCTATCACATGGAACTGGCAAGATGACCCATTACGTCTGGCGGTTCTTAACTTTTTTAATGTCAAGGACCTGTTTGGTTGTCTGAGAACCTACAAGCCCTTTCTCACAACCACATTTTGAAATGCAAAGGATAAAATGCATAGGATTGCAAACAAACCAGAGTATTAAAATGCAGTTTTCAAATTTTTTTTGAAACATGATGTAGTATTATAGGTGCTTTATTAGCATTTTAAATAACAAGATCTAGCTATGGGGTGATAACTACTATAATTCTGAAATAGTGACAAGCATAAGTGATATTTTGATATACCTGCAACAGCTATAATGTGATATGAAAATACCTGTGATTTCTACTGATGCTAAAATTACTATGGTTCATTGCCTAAATATATTGTTGAAATGCTAAATGTCAGTTAGAGAAGTTAGTGAAAATAAAGATATAATTTTTTTTCCTGCCCAAGATTATGTCAGACCCCTGGTTAAAAAACACCTGAATAAGCCCTAGCCAGCTGGGCTCAGTGGATAGATTGTTGGCCTGTGGACTGGAGTTTCCAGTTTAATTCCTGTCAAGGGCACATGCCCGGGGCTGTGAGTTCGATCCTGTGAGTTCGGTCCCTCGTAGGTGACGTGCAGGAGACAGCTGATCAATGATTCTCTCTCAACATTGATGTTTCTATCTCTCTCCCTTTCCCTTCCTCTCCAAAATCAATAAAACATATATTTTTTAAAACCTGAATAAGCCAGTACATCTGGCAGTTGTCAGCATCACATCTGTAAGCACATGTGATTGCACACACACACACACACACACACACACACACACAGCTTCTTAATGAAATTCTGAAAGGACACTTCCTAGATGTCTTCTACCCTGAAAGATCAGGAGCAGAAAGTGCAGAAAGCATTGCACACTTCAGTATCAGCATTCTCTTAGCCTCCATTTCCATTTCCAAGTACCGACTGGGTGTGTATGGCCATTCCCAACCATGGTTTTCTCATTTGGGCTGAAACTTGCGCCAAAAGCACATGCTGTGTGGGACATATGGTGCTGAGATGAGACACAACGTACCGTGGAAGGCCCACTCTCACGCTCGGCCCCTTCCTCTGGATAATGATGTCAAGCCTCCTGATGACTCTGCAACTACCCCACATTTTTAACTTGATATTCTGTCCTTGATTGCAGATCTGAAAATCCCTAGAGAACTTCTGCCACTTAGGGCACACTCTCCCCTTCACTCACACCATTGCAGATGCATGAGCACTGTTTTGTTTTGTTTTGTTTTTATGCTCTAAAACACTGCTTTCTTTTAGGTGTCTGGCCCTTCACATGAGCTTTTTTTTTTTTCTGTCTGGAATGCTCCTACTCTTCACTCTTCCCAAAGCTTTCTCCTCCACCTGACAATCATTTCTGGCCACCTTATGTAATTTAGGTACTTCCTTTATTATATATAAATGTGTGTGAGTGTGTGTGCGTGCGCACTCTTTCATTCATCTCTTCCACTAGCAGCTGAAATTCTTAAGGGAAGGGACCCCTGTATCTAGTTTGTTCACCTCTGTGCCTCAGCACCAATGCAATGCCTGGTCTATAGAGGGAACTCAATAAAAATTTAGTGAGTGGATTAATCAGTAATGAACATTGCTTTTTATAAACAAAGCTCTATATCTGTAATGTACACACTAAGATCCTATAACCAGAGTTGTAAGTAGGCAGAGTAAAGTATGGGATGATTTATATTCAAAAGCATTCCTCTACTTTGTAGACCAGAAGTGATATTCTCTTTGGCCTAGTTTTTCACCTGTTGACCCTGCTGTCACAGCTCACTGCACTCACTGTGCCAATCTCCAGCAACTGCCATGGATGACTCTGTGCCTAACTTCTCTGCCTCCATGGAAGATGGCAGTAGAAAATACAGAGTTGTTTAATCTCTAGAACCATGGGGTTCAGCACCTGAAGGATGTATTAATCCTGACTGTCCAGGCCCTCTTTCTGGAAATCTCTCTCATCTTGGTGTCATTGTACCATGGAAGACAATTTTGGGCTATTAGTTCCTTCCCTGGACTTCATTTACTTTGCAAGCCATGCATTCATCCTCAGATGACTAATGAGCATTGCATTCAGTGATAAGCCTATCACTATAGGCTAGGAAGACAGACAAAGGCAAATGAAGCATGCCCTCAAGTGGCTCAAGACAGACAAGCAAATTAACAACTTGTACAGGGTAAGTTTCTGCTTTTACATTGATAGGAACCATCCTATCCTGCAGGACTATTTAAATGAACCAACATAATAAGGGCACACAAAGATATGTGTATGTATACCTTCATATTTGCCATCTCTCACAAGATCCTGAAAGTATCAATTAGAAAATGAACCTCCCTCCCAAAGGCACATGAACCAGACTTTCCCATTCAACACAATTACTGTTGCTTTAATGGAAAGTCTGGAGCTGCTGCTCTGCCCAGCCCAGTAAGCACAATGGAACATTTTCTTTAGGATTACCTCACTCCCAGTGACCCACACAGGAAATAATTATTTTGGTAGAGTCGCCAGTAAACAGTGAAACACACTTATAGTTGAAAAATAAGCTCTTTTTTGACCCTGCAAGACAGTGGCTTCACAAACATAGCTGAACCTAGTTTCTACCCAAATTCAACAATTTTGTACATAAATGGTGCCTTATTCTTGGATTGTGGGTTCCCAGACCCAGGCCACACTTCAGAATTCTGCCAAAAACCCCATTGCAAACAGTGGTTTCCTTGTGTTTCTGGCTAAAGAAGAATGTGGCATCAAAGAAAAATTATATTTCTTTCCTGGGATAGAATATGGAAATTCCATAGATGTCCTAGCAACAAGTTCAAACACTGTCCTGATGTCTGAGAAAGCCCGCCTGCTCCACGTTGGTCAATCACAAGGAGTGCCAGAGGAGCATGGCCATGTTGGGAGTAAATGAGAGTTTTGGGAAGAACTTTTTGAGTCCAAGCAAAAAGTTTGGGTCTCCACTCTCTATTCTAGTTGGGCCTAATTTCAGAGCCCTTTGTTTTCCTGAGTATCCCCCAAAGGCAGAGCACCCTAAATGGAAGAAGCTACAGAGCTCTGGGAAAAGTAATGTTAGCCGTTGAAAGAGAAGAGTTGATGTAATATGGCTATGTTCTCAACTAAAATTGACTTTATTCTACTGAAACCCAAAGTCACTAAAGAGTAACCTAGGAACAGAAGGCTACATGTTAACTTGGAACTTCTCTGTGAGTTCCTGCGGTCACTCCAAGAAATACACTGTGAATAGAGGGAGCTTGGGAGGAGCTGATCCAGCCCCCTTCTTGGGTCATTTTGGAGTGAGACTCACTGACTTCAAAGGAAATAGAGAATTCCTGAGGAGGGACTTCCCAGAGATTTTCATTTATTTAAGGAGGAAAGACAGAGGGGTTCTGTGCTGAATGGATTAGAATCCCACCTGGTGTTTACACCCAACCACAGGATGTGCTAAACATCCTGGCATGAATGGGCCATCATGTGGAGACAGCAGACAGCTGTTTACAGTACCCAATCTGGCCATATAAGCTTAATGATGCCTACTGTAGTTTCAAGTGACATAAAAACCAAATGTATGGGTATTCAGTACCTCAAAGATAAGTTGTGAGAAAAGGGGTCAAATCTAATCAATTCCTACCTAGAGGAATGAAAGAAATGTAATTGGTCATGTGTGATTAGCAGAAATTGTGATATATTACTACTAAATTATGGTAAAGTCATAACCCAAAAAAATCTTTGAGGTGAGAAAATCATCTTCCTTTGGTATAAGACCTGCAAACTATAGAAGGATAGAAATGTAACCAATGTCACAGCTGTTTTTGGTGATTCTATATAGCATAAGTAGCATGGCTGATGCGACTGGCATACATACACACGTGCATATACAGTATAGGACAATAGAATCTTAACAGTGATTTTAATCACCAAACGATTCCCAAATTCCAATTTAAGTCTCTCATCAGGGAACATTAGGATGTCCTCTTCCTGTTGCTGCCTTGTCCAAAAGCTAGAGCAGAACTCTTGGAGGGGGGCCAAGATGTCAGGAGGAAATTATTTTAAGTGCTGTTGTGCTTGGGAGGGGCAGGAGGGCAACATGAATTGAGCTCTCTATCTGAATCCATGTATAGTAATAATAAATCAGGCCCCCAGAAGACTTCAATTTGTTAATTTCTGGCAATAGACAGAGGAAATTACGCAAATGTCACACACACATAGGCCTGTTTAGTCACTCCTTCCTCTGTACTCTGTACATCCCTCTATTAGCACTTACCTCATTCATCACACTGTAATTATTTGTTCGCAGGGCTGTCTCCACCACTGGCCTATGACATGGGAAGGAATTACGAACACTAGCTCTGGAGCCACACTGCCTCGATTTGAATCCTAGCTCTGCCACTAATTCCTGTGACTTTGAGCAAGTCCTTTAAACCTTGCCAAACCTCTATTTCTTCTGTTGTAAAATAAAGTGAGTAACAGTATCTGTCTCTATGGTAGCTGGAGATGTTTCATGAGAAATGAATAAAAACATGTCCTGCCTTGAGGAACATCCTCAGTAACCGTTCGCTGTTCTCATTAATACCATCTGGGGGAAATCGCAGCCTATTCATCTTTGCATCCCCAGCATCTATAGGGTGTCTACTGCTGAACGCATGTAAGTTGAGTGAACCAATGAATGAGAAAGTGAGATGGAGAAAAGACAGCCTCCTCCAAAGCTCTTCCTTCACTCTGCCCCAGGCAGTGGAGAGACTTACTCGCCTGATACACATTTGAGAAGAATAAGGAGGCATGTGTGGCCTAGCCTCATCTTTCCTTTGAGCATGAGTTGCTCTCCAAGGGCACCTGCTGGATTTTACACTCCCAGCTTTGCTCTGGTGGGTAGGCCTACTCTTTTCTCCCTGTCTTCCTATGAAAAGGATGGGGAGGCCAAACTGTCCAGAGGAAGCACACATTCTCTACTTTCCTCCAGAAACAGGTGTGGTGCCATCTAAGACCAGGTGGAGAAGACTGATGACTTGTGTTACCAACAAAACAAATTCCAATTTTGGGGCTTAGTTGGTAGATTCAAAGGTGCTCCCATGAAGCTGCTCCTTCCAACCTAACTTAACCAATCATAAACATGATAGTTCAGCTTCTACCTGTCATTACTTGGATTATTCCCCAGTGTGTCCTATTTCTTTTTTTCTTTTTTTTAAATATATTTTTATTGATTTTGTATAGAGAGGAAGGGAGAGAGATAGAGAGTTAGAAACATCGATGAGAAAGAGTCATCAATCAGCTGCCTCTTGCACACTCCCTACTGGGGATATGCCCGCAACCAAGGTACATGCCCTTGACCGGAATCGAACTCGGGACCCTTCAGTCCCCAAGCCAACACTCTGTCCATTGAGCCAAACCGGTCTCGGCAAGTGTGTCCTATTTCTTGAGTCCTCTCCAAAACCTCACTGTGGCTCAATTTAAAACAATAATAACTTCTCCAAATTTTTTAAAAATTTTTCAAATTTTAATAAAACACTCCTCTTGGAAAAAACTGAAAGTACATGAATTTCTAGAGCACACATGTCAAACACAAGGCCCGCGGGCCAAATCCGTCCCGCCAGGCCTTGCAATGTGGCCCGCACCGCGCTGTCATCACTGCACTCCGCTGTGTTCCATCACAATGACAGTTTATGACTGTTCAGTAAACCATTCGGCCCGCGATTTAGGCTGGATTTTAGATTTTGGCCCCTTCTCTGATTGAGTTCGACACCCCTATTCTAGAGAATTGAAGAGTTAACTAGGATGCTGGCTACTCTCCTTTGTCCTCTCCAGTCCTATTCTTGGCCTTTCTCTTCTTTGCTGTATCTGGAGAGGTTGACCTCTTTGGCTGTATGCTCGGGGCTCACTTGCCATCTCGCTTCCAGGTGGGTTCCACAAGTTAGAGAATACTGCAGGGTGAGAAGAGAGACCAGAGTATTTACTTCGCTCTCTCCCTGACTGAAGTTTCATTCCTCTGCTAATAGCCACAGCTCTTGTTAGATGCTTCCCTCTCATGGCAATAGCTGGTGCTAGGTTCTCTAACATCACTCACTCTCCTTATCCCTTCAGTCTAGGAGCAGTAACATTGCTAATCCCCTCAGTGCTTCATCATCTTTGTTAGTTCCCTTAACCCTGCACACACCACTGCTAAGAGTCTTTTAGTTAAAGTCTCTTCAAGTAAACCTTTGAGTATGTCATCTCTTTCCCATTAGGACCCTGATGGAAATGAAGGAAGAAAACTAAAGAAAGACTCTTTTGGAGGTACACATTGTATACAGGCATAACTTGATATCACTAACCATTTGTCTCATCCAAGAATAATTACTCTAATTCTGATGACTCTTCACATAGAATCTGGTAACTTGGCTTTCTCTGTTCTATCTAAGGAAATAGAAGACCCTGGTCAGACTAGTTCTTATGACCACTCAATATCTCATCTCAAGTCAGTCAATTGTTATTGTGCTTCATGAAACCAGTGAATGGAAAGTCAAAAGGAAGTGGAAGTGGCAGAATTAACTGGGTTTACTTTTAGTTCTATGGAAAAAATCACAAGTTTGAAGGATTGACATTCTAAGATAAAGAGCTCTGAGATCAGAGTTCAAAGATAAGGACTCTGAGGTTTATCAGACACAAGCTTCTGAAAACATAGTTTACTTGGAGGCAAACTCAAGTTTTGTTTTCCAATTTTCCAATTGATTTTCATCTGCTCTTTTATATTTTAATATAGGCAATTTTTCACAGCCTCAAAACTTCAATGTAAGAGTGAATTCTGGCTCATAGAATAAGATCAGTAAGGGATTAGTGCTTTGAAAGAATTCTAAAAGGCAGTAGCCAAACTCTAATTACTTTACTACAGAAAATGTAAAAAAACACAAAAACAAAAATTCTCAGTCCAGGCTGGCTGATGTGGTTCAGTGATTGAGCGCCAACCTATGAACCAGGAGATCACAGTTTGATTCCCAGTCAGGGCACATCCAGGGTTGCGGGCTCAGTCCCCAAGAGGAGGCATGTAGGAGGCAACTGATCAATGATTCTCTCTTATCACTGATGTTTCTATCTCTCTCCCTTTCCCTTCCTCTGGACTAAAATCCTTAGTCCAGTATTCCAAAACTTTCACCATCTAAAAACCATCATACATTGTAAATCAAAAACACGATGCTCCTTCCTGCCATTTGGCCTCTGCTTATTCTATGACCCACAACCTGAAACACCATCCCTGTCCTCTCTGTCTATCCCAATGTCACTGTTCAGCCTTCAACACCCTGACACAACCCCTTCTTCCACAACACTTTCCCCAGATGTGCCAGCTCACAACGTTCTCTGACCTCTGAGCACCTTTAATACTTGTCACTTACCAAATCTCATTTCACTCTTTATTCCCTGAACCATTGACTGTCTCCCTCTAACTTTATTCTTGGGGTAAATTCTTAGTGATTTCAATATCTTTTCCAACTGGAGGCTTTATTTGGAAGGGAGGAGGATACTTAATATTTTAATTGGCATGGTTTTTATTAAAATTATTGGGTTGTCACTGGTTAATAAAATTATACAGGTTTCAGGTGTACAATTCTATAAGGCATCATCTGTATATTGTATAGCGTGTTCACCACCCCAACTCAAATCTCCTTTCATCACAATTTATGTCCCTTTTAGCCCCTTCTACCTCCTGCCACCCCCTTTCCCTCTGATAATCACCTTACTATTGTCTGAGGCTATGATTTGTTTGTTTTTCTTAATCCCTTCACCTTTTTCACCTAGCCCCCCCCCCAAAGTCTCGCCCCTCTGATAGCTGTCACTCTGTTCTCTGTATATATGAGTTTATTTCTATTTTGTTTGTTAATTTATTTTGTTCATCAGATTCTATATATAAGTGAAATCATATGGTACTTGTTTTTCTCTGGCTTACTTCCCTTCATATGATACTATCCAGGTCCATTCATGCTCTAGTAAAAGGTAAGGTTTCCTTCTTTTTTTGGCTGAGTAGTATTCCATGGTGTGCATATAAAATTTTAGAATATTTGTTCTAGTTCTGTGAGATACACAATTAAGGATGTTTTCAACCATTATTTCTTCAAATATGTTCTCAGTCCCTTGCTCTCTCTCTTCTCCTGTTAGCCCTATGATGCAGATTTTATGTTTCATGTTGTCCCAAAGTTGCCTTAAACTATCCTTGGTTTTGTTTGTTTGTTTGTTTGTTTTGTTTTAATTCTCATCCAAGGATTTTCCCCCCCATTGAATTTTTAGAGAGAGTGTGAAGCAGGAAAGAGGAAGAAAGAGAAAGAGAATGAGAAACATCAATGTGAGAGAGAGAGACATAGACTGGTTGCCTCCTGCAGGAGCCCTGACCAGGGCTGGGGATCAAATCTACAACCCTTCAATGCGCAGGCCAACACTTTAACCACTAAGCAATACTAGCCAAGACCTATCCCCATTTTTAAAAATTCTTTTTTCTTTTTGCTGCTCTGATTGGATTTGTCTGCTACCTTGTCTTCCAAATCACTGAAATTATCCTCTGCTTCATCCAACTTACTGTCTTTTATTCATTCTATACCCTGGATCTTCTCCATCATGTTCCTCTTACAAATTCCAAGCCTGGCTAAATCCAAAGCTCTACAGTCTTTGTACCTGTACTTGTACAGGGCTAGGGTCAATCATATCCCCACTTTGACTGTTCTCAATTTAAAGTTGTGACTCTCCTTATTGACTCTTTTTGAAGCATTTAACTTTGGTTTTGTAGAAACAATAATCCTCTTCCTTTCTGCACTCAGCCTACCTGTGATTTCACTAAATAATAACAAAGTGTAGTAACAAATGCAAGTGGAATTAACAGGTAAGGGAATAAATCATACCGACTCTTTGTAAGCATATAAATCAACTGGGAAGAAGAGAAGCATGTGTAGCCTTCTAGCCTGAAGTGTTCAAAGTGCCATGGACCTCAGCCAAGATGTATTACAGAGGGCACGGAAAACCTCTGTTAATCTGCCAAGTTTGTTAACTGGGGGTCAGGTAAGAGAGTGTGTACAATACATGTACACATGAAAACTATGGGTTCTGGAAATAAAAATCTGTAAGTGACATTCTGAAAATAAGCAAAACAGGATTTACCTCCTACTACTTCTTTATTGGCAATATGAAGAATCAGTTTTGACCCAGGTTTATTGCTTTAGAGTAAAGCTACTGAGAAAGAAGCCTGTCAATTTGCCTCAGACTCTTTCATCATTTATTAGCCATTTTGGCTTTATCCCATCATGGTCATTTCCTAATTGATGCTATAACATAAATATCAAGTTCTTTAAGATTAAGAAGCTTCACCCAGATGTAAATTATCTCCTCTGTGCTGAACAAAGATACCATTACAATCAATGTTTCTCAATCATTTGTTTTCATTATTGCCTTCCCCCTAAGGAGCCTTTTTTCTAATCTCTCCCTGACCATTAAATGTTAATATAATAGGTACATTGTATATCTGTTTATATACTGTACATCTATACTTTATACATTAAGAAAGTAGTAACACACACACACACACACACACACACACACACACACACACCTACACACCAATAGTCTCCTCCTTGGAGACAATTATTACCCTGTTGAAACTGCATGATTTTTTTTAATTATATATTTAAGGTATACAACATGATGTTTTGATATACATAGAATAGTGAAGTGATTACTACAGCCAAGCTAACTAATGTTTCATAGTTACCTTTTGTGCATGTGTAATAAGAACGCCTCTGAGCAAATTTTCAATACTCAGTATAGTATTGTCAACTATAGTCATCATGCTGTGAATTAGGTCTCCAGACTTACTGACCCTACATAACTGCAACTTATATACTTTGACCAACATCTCTCCACTTCCCCCACCTCCTTGCCTCTGGTAACCACCTGCTTCTCCTACACGATTCTTATTTGGCTGTTACCTGACAAGGGAAACACAGGGAAAATTGATTTTGGAAAGTGGCCTGCCTTAGTGGTGAGCCTGTCAGTAGTGGTTCATACTTCCATTTTTTTTTTCATTCTTTTATTCTATCATTCTTAACTTGCTATCTTTATTCTTATCAATCCAGCTCTCATGTTTTTATTAAAATGGTAAGCAATTGAACACCAGACTAGGACTAAAGATTTTCATCAAGAATAGCACAATATTCACCAACAATTGCAAATAAGCTTTTTAGCAGTGTCCTTGACCCAAGAAATGAAATATCTGTAAAAAGTATTCTTCAGTATTATCATACCATTTATGTGCCCACTCAGCTTCATAATTTTTTTATCATCAGTAGCATATGTCATTAATATTAGCAACATAGCCCAGAGATTCACATGGTGTCTATCATTCAGGGAAAAGAAGGAAAGGAAAAAACGGTAAATAAGAGAAGACTAGAAAGAAAAAAATGCCGAGGGTCTAATGCAAGTATGTCAAACTTGCGCCCTATAGGCTGCATGCCTCTAAGGGAACTATGAAACATCCACTTAATAAAGTGTGTTGTCCTACTAAACAAAAGATGTCAGCCTGCTCCTCCAGTGTTCACCATCTAATACCAAAAAATGAATCTAAGTTATTTTCTTAGATCTGGAGCCAGAAAAAGAAAATAATGTTTTTCTGTTATAATTATTTCATGAGTAGTCTTTCTGACATTTGGAGAGCAGTCCAAATGACTGTTGCTCTTATTTTCTCCCTCCCGTATCTATTTGTCTTTTCACATTCTTAATGTGCAAGAATATACACCATTGATCATAGATATCAGCAATTTTTTAGAATTCAAAAACTTTCATGCAAACTAAGGTTCTGACTCACTAAATATCAAGACCATTGGGAAATAACTTTGGGGGAATCAGACTGGTGTTTACAAAAATAAGCGTTTCTCCAGAAGCAATTGAGCCAAGCCAAACAGCTAAAATATCTATAATAATTATTAATGCATGTGCTTTTGCCTATAGAAATTATGAATCTTGAGTTTAAAAACTTTATTATTGCAAGAGAATAGGAGGGAAAAGAGAGAGATAATATGAGTTATAATTCTTAAAGGCATCCAAAAATTTGATAAAATTTCAAAATTTCCTGCATTGTTCAGCTAAAATATTTTATTTTAATATTTTTACCTACATTGTCTCTTTTGATAGAGTTAGGATTTAGATACCTGAGTGCTCATTTATATAAACACTGTCTTCCTCCATCAGACTGCACACTCTACAAGAACCAGTGTCATGTGCATTTTGGTCACTGTTACATCCCCATCACAAACACAGGGCCTGCACACAATAGATGCTCAATAAATGTATTAACATTTGAATAAATTGGATATAAGGAGATATATTTTGATATAAGACTTTTCTGAATGCAAAATGATGTTTAGAAAAACATCTGTTTCTTTATACATCTATCTTGATTTTACTCATCAGAGAGCTGTAATGTGCCAGAACAGAAACCATTAAAATATCATCCCTAACCTGAAGAGATTCACAATCTAGAAGGAATGACAGACATGTAAACCAATTAATCATAATATATTGAGATATGAGAAATCAATATCTATGTAAGAGGTAGAGAAAGAGGTGGCAATCCAATTGTTTTCTGATGAAATCAGAATTTTCTCTGATGGATAACCATAGAAAAAATAAAATATTTAAACTGAACTTTTTTGTTTTGTTTTGTTTTGGTAACAGGAACATTGAAAATGAAGCCAAGCTAAATTGGAGACTTTGTCCATCTAACCATTTTCTGTTCTTGGCTTGAACATCACTCCTTGGGAGAAATCTCTGACCCCTCTTGGCATACACACACACTGGGATAGGATTCCTGCCATCTATCTTCCATTAGAGTGGGAAGTCCATGAGGCCAAAGAACATGTCTACCTATATGTAGTATACTATTACATAGCTAGAGGCTAGGTCTTTCTTTGGCACCTACTAGGTGTTCAATAAATGTTTGATGAAAAAAAATCTCCCCACAATACATTTATTTTTTTCTTTCCAAACCAATTTTTCTCATTCTCCCATTCTATAAAGAGAAAAAATAATTTCCCTTTCTAAACACTGTTCTTTGCCCTTTCCTACAAAATGACTGTTTTTCTAGTTTTTCAAGACATCATCATGGAATATCTAGAAGTAAGTTGCATTTTATGCATCTACATAAGCAGAGAATTGAACCTGAAGAGGGTATCTGAGGCTGTTGGCCTACTTGTAGACTTCCAGAATAGGTCCCTCACAGCTCTTATTCCCACTTTCCAAGAGATCCGGGCTGAAGAAGGGAGACTTTCCACTGGAAAGTAGTTAACGATTAGTTGTTCTCAGGGGAACCATGAAAGATCAGCATTCACTTTCTTTGCCCAAAATTAATTATTACCTCCTGCATTCACTAACGGGAAGAGGAAAAGAGGAGCAAGATCCTGGCTGAAGGCTTAAGTGTTCCAGATATTTAGAAACAGAAGCTGAGATACCATGAAAGAGCCTCCAGTCCTAAAGCATCCAGTTCTGAGGTCAGTGAATCCTGTGTTTGGTGCTTCCCTAGGCCATCTGGCTGCCAGAGAGAGATATTTTAAGTCATGGCAAGGCCATGTGGCAACCTCAAAAACCACACCCTTTGAATATCAGCTTCCTCCATCAACAAGTTTGAGATGATGCAAGAAATAAAGGCTATGGGGATTTACTAGTAGGTCCCACAGAAATGCTGTTGCCTTTAAAAAAAAAAAAAAAAAAAAAAAAAAAAAAAAAAAAAAGATTAGTAAGTCCCTTGTATTTTTATTTACTAAATGTTCTTCTAAAAACTGGAAAAGTCCAATTTGGATGTTTTCAAATGTCCAGATGTGTCCTAGATACAGCTTAGATGTCAGAAGAGATTTGAATTGATTTAAATGTGTGAGGATTTGTGTGTGTTTTTTCCACTGTAAAAATATCTCTTCTGAATTATATAGTCTTTCATATGACGCTTGGAATAAATAGGGAAGAAAAGTACATTTAAATAAAAATATACATTTTTTTGCTGTTTCAGTTAACGACATCTGAGATGATGTTATACTATTGCTAGAGGCCCTGTGCACCGGTGGGGGTCCCTTGGCCTGGCCTGCAGGATAGGGCCAAAACCAGCTCTCTGACATCCCCCAAGGAGTTCCTGATTGTGAGAGGGTGCAGGCCAGGCAAAGGGACCCCACTGTCTTACTCATTCCCAATCTGCCGGACCCCAGCAGCAAGCTAACCTACTGGTTGGAGAGTCTGCCCCCTGGTGGTCAAGTGCACATCATAGTGAGCAGTTGAGCAGCCTTAGCATATCATTCGCATATTACACTTTGATTGGTTGAATAGATGACTAGACACTTAGCATATTAGGCTTTTATTATATATAATATGCCAATTGTAACAACTAATACACCAATAGGTTATGGGTTTGATTCCCAGTCAGAGTACATACCTAGGTTGCAGGTTTGATCCCAAGTTGGGGCCTGTACAGGACAACCAATCCATGTTTCTCACTCACATCGATGTTTCTCTTTCTCTCGCTCCCCTTCTTCTCTCTCATATCCTAGGTCAGTGGTTGGAAAACTGCTGCTCGAGAGTCACATATGGCTCTTTGGCCCCTTGAGTGTGGCTCTTCCACAAAAATACCACGTCCTGGGCAAGTCTATTTTAAAGAAGTTGTGTTAGAAGAAGTTTAAGTTTAAAAAATTTGGCTCTCAAAAGAAATGTCAATAGTTGTACTGTTGATATTTGGCTCTGTTGACTAATGAGTTGGCAGACAACTGCCCTAGATTGTCTGCAGGAGGGACAAAGTCCAAAAGGAGCTGGAGGAAATGGAGATTTGACCTGGGAACCATCAGAAAAAGAAAATGGGGAGCCCTCCCTTAGTTTCAGTATCAGCTCTTAGAAAGAATTATAGAAAATAGGAGCAGGACAGCTCAATTTGAGTAAAACATCAATTTTCTCTTTGATACCTAAGTGATACCCCATTAAGATGTCTGCCCCTGAGAATTCCCCAAAAAGTAGAATTCTTCTCTTCTTTAGCTTTGTGTGCAATTTTAAAAGTAGGTTTTCTTGGAACTTTTATTAAGAATTATAGATATCTCAAGGATAATTTCCATATCTTAGTATCCCTATACAATAATGGAAGAAAAAATCTATTGTTTTCTCCTCTCTCCTATTTTTGCTTATATCTTGTTTTATCTTGGTGTATTAAATAGATAAAGTAACATCATTTAAGAATACAGGGTTACTTGTATTATCCGTTGTATACATCAAGGTTTTTCTTCATCAAAGAAACCAAACTTTCCTATGTTCTTTATTTGGGCTTCAGTGTTACAGACCTTCCCCTTGAGGTATTTTGTAAAGCACAAAGGGTTCAAAAGAAAAATGCTTTCATTCTCAGTTGCCCAAACCAACATTCAGACTGGTAATGCTCCCTCTCCAATACGGTGTGTTGGAATCTAAACTCATATTTGAGGCCAAGCACCCCACAGTCAGGAGTGCAAGGATGGCGTTTTTTTCTTTGTCCAGACACCTTCAGGAACAAGAGACATGATCTTCCCCAAAAAAACGACAGACGTGACCCAAGAGATCAGGGTCACTTGTAGGTCCAGCAGAGATCAAAGCAGCCCTTCTTCAGAGGAACTTCTCCACTCCCTAGCATGTCCTCTGAGAAGATCCACAACAGTCAGTGTGAGGACAAAAGGAAAGGAGGCGAGGGGTGGCCAGTTCACTTCCTGCCAAATGACATGAAAGCAACCAGAGAGAATGTCCACCCACCTACAATAGCCTTGTTTGCCCTTAGTCCCTTTTCATCCCTATCTTGGCATCCCTGGTGAAAAAATAATAGGTTGCCCAAATATTTTAATAAAATATTTTGCAAAAGCAGATTCAGAGTATTGGGACTACCTTAAACCAAACCAACACAGCAGTGAGAAACGCCACGTCACTTGTTCCTCATAGTAAACCTTGGTTCAAATATCCATTCTTGATATTCTTGTTATATCATAAAAGCATTAACCACATTGAAGAGAATTTTGATGAATAAATGTTTAAATTATCTATACATTGCTACCATTTTAGTACAAATATTTTCTTGTGTATGTATTTTCTTCAGGCTTAATTATATGAGCAAGTACCTATTTATATTCACAGTTATGGGTCTGTTTTTGAAACTAACTGTGAAAATATTTTGCAAAGTACTAAAGCCAAATAAAGGGATAATCAGTTTAAACAGAATATGAAGTTTTACCAAAATTATTATCTATTCCAATTACCCCCAAATTTTGGAGACATAGCAAAACTGGTTATTAATGGATTAATGTCATCTGCTTCATTTCCTATGCTTTAGAAAACCATGTGCTTTGATGGTGGGGTTTGTTTTTTTTTTTTAACCTCTTAGCAGTTAGACATTTCTTGGTCATATAAATAAATGGATTGTTGATGAGATTAATATACTAACATTTAGTTGTTTTTAATGCAGGGATGACATTTATCTCTAATATAAGAAGTTTAAGAAATGACAATGTCATACCATGTCAAGTGGCTGACCATGTACTGTGATATTTTCTGTATGAGCATGGCCCAAAAATGGACTGTGTGAAACCATGAATCCTCCCCTTCAATAATACTGGACATTTCAACCACCAAAGTACCACTTTGCCATTGTTTATGGCTGTTCCTTCTTCCCAAAATATTCTCCACCTCCCAAACCCTCTCCACCATTAAATGAAAAAAGCATTTCAATTTCTGCATTTCCCTGTTCTCTTAGAAATTTCTCCTTTATGAGACTTAGCACTCTGCTACATTAAGGTAAATACATGTTTTTAATAAGCTTACAAGTTTGTGTAGAGATTCTATTTTGTGCCAAACATTATATTCAGAATATAGAAAATATAAGTATTTGCCTTGGGGAGCTTCTGCTTGTGGGGGAAGAGAGAGAAGAAGTTGTAACCATGTGTGTGGCTTTCCAAACTAGAGATAGTCACAGGCATGTGGCAGGAGCCCTTAACCCGGCCTGGGGCATCAGGATAACTTTCCAGAGGAGTAACCTAAGCTGAGCCTGGGAGGAAGGATTGTTGTCCAGGCAGATCGAGTCATGAAGTGCATTTCAAAAACAGAGAATCACATATCAAAAGGCATGAGACACCATGTCCAATTTCAGAAATTCAAGTGAAGTGCCTGAAGTATGAAGTGCTTTTCTAAAATATATACTTTTTATTGATTTCAGAGAGGAATGGATAGAAACATCAATGATGAGAGAGCATCACTGATTGGCTGCCTCCAGCCCATTCCCTACTGGGGAATCAAGCCAGTAACCCGGACATGTGCCCTGAATGGTAATCAAACTATGACCTCCTTGTTCATTAGTTAATGCTCAACCCCTGAGCCTCACCAGCTGGGTTAAAGTGCTTTTGGGGTAGTGGGACATGAAGCTAAAGAGGTAGACAGGCCTACCCAGTTTGGCTCAGTGGATAGAGTGTTGGCTTGTGGACTCAAAGGTCCTGGGTTAGATTCTAGTCAAGGGCATGTACCTTAGTTGCGGGCACATCCCTAGTAGGGGGTGTGCAGGAGGCAGCTGATTAATGTTTCTTTCTCATCGATGTTTCTAACTCTCACTCTCACTCTCCCTTCTTCTCTGTAAAAAAAAAAAAATCAATAAAATGTATTAAAAAAAAAAAAAGAGGTAGACAGGCCATGCTGGGAAGAACCATTAGTGCCTATATCAATCATCTGCTGACACAATGAGGCTGCCTAACAAAACATCCCTAAACTGTGAGGCTTAAAAAAACAGTCATATGTAGTTGCTCATGAGTCTATAAGTCAGCAGGGTGGCTCTCCTGGTCTCATTTGGGGTCCCTTCTATAGTAGGAAGTGTGCATTGGGGAGGCACTTCAGCTGACTTTAGCTGAACCTGCTCACGTGTTTGGGAGTTGGCTGGCTGTCAGGTGGTTTAACTGGTCTTGGCTCTTCTCCACATTCTTATCACACATCTGAAGTAGGTTAACCTGAGCATGCTCTCATGACACACAGCAATAAAAAAGATAATATGCCTGGCTGGCGTGGCTCAGTGGTTGAACTTCGACCTATGAACCAGGAGGTCACAGTTTGATTCCTGCTCAGGGTACATGTCTGGGTTTTGGACACAATCCCCAGTAGGGAGCATGCAGGAGGCAATTGATCAATGATGCTCTCTCATCATCTCTCTCTCTCTCCCTTTCTCCCTCTCCCTCTCCCTTCCTCTCTCTGAAATCAATAGAAGTATATATATATATATATATATATATATATATATATATATATATATTTTTAATGCTGTGGCAAAAAAGCTGACAAAGAAAGAGAATATGTTTTCTGAAATGTGTAAACATGTAAGACATCAAGGTGACGGTAGTAAACAGCTGTCCTCGCACCTAGACATGACGCAGAAAAGCCAGCATATAAACCATGCCTGTGCTTTAGCTATTATGGACACCAAGAGATGCTGCTTTATTATAATGGGGATGGAGGTGTGTTTTGGTCCTTGGAAGTCCTTCATTTGTGTTGCCAATAATTCTAGCTCTTGAAAATGGGTTACAAACCGGAAGCTGAGAACCTCAAATATAACGGATAGCTTTATACCTTTGTTGAAGATCTGAAGAATACATACAGATTTTGATTATCTGGGCATTCTCTCTCACAGAAATGTGAAACCAGGAAAAGGCTTAATTTAAGGATAGATTCTGCATCCCAGAGGCAATTTTCAGAAATGAGTAGTCCAAGTAAATTAGACCAACCCTAAAGCTGGTGTGTCTAACAAAGGACATTATATAATCTGAGACGTTCTCCTTACTCTAATTTGTAACAATCCCTCAGGGTGCCAGAAATAGAAGAGAATGCTCAAAATTCCCAGAAGTGTTCCTCTCCTCCTGCCTCTCTATCTTCCAACTAAATTGTATCGGGAGCCCTTTTCTCCCCTGAAGGTTTTCGTCTGAACCAGATACAATGCTGGGGCCGCTCTAGGAGAAACTTTTGCTTCAATAAATTTTATATGAGAAATAAATGTGAGAGCCTCCCATCCCTGTCAATCACATTCATTCAAATGATAGCGCATGGCAGGACCAGAGGTTGTGGAGAGGAAGGGGGGGGGGGGGGGGGAGGTGGTAATGTCATGAATTGTTTTCCTGCAGCTGGTGCTGCTCAGTAACAACTGTTCATGCAAAACAAAAGATCACTTCAGAAAACCAGAGACAGACAGACAGACAGACAGTCAGAAAGAGACCATTATAATCATATTTTAGAGATCAAACAGCTTGAATCATGTTTGCTGGAGCCTATTTAAGTTTCCCAGCTGTTTCATATAAACATTGCAATTCAAGTTACCATTCCATAATAATATAGCATTTTTTTAAAATATATTTTTATTGATTTTGTACAGAGAGGAAGGGAGAGAGATAGAGAGTTAGAAACATCGATGAGAGAGAGTCATCGATCGGCTGCCTCTTGCACACCCCCTACTGGGGATATGCCTGCAACCAAGGTACATGCCCTTGACCGGAATCGAACCCGGGACCCTTCAGTCCCCAAGCCGACGCTCTATCCATTGAGCCAAACCGGTCTCGGCATAATATAGCATTAATGTAATGACAAATGCATAGAGGAGTGCCTCCAAGCATCTAGCAGGTTTCCTGTCTTCTATTATCTTCCCTGGTGCTGGGGAGAGAAGAGAAAAGACGTTAACACTGGGAGGCAGTATAGCACGGTGGTTAAGAGCACCACCTTGGCATCACTTCAGAATCAAGTCCCACCTTTGCCTCTTACGGTGTGACCTTGGACAAGTTTCTTAACCTCTCCAAGGGCTCAGTTTCCTCAACTGTTAAATGGAGGTTGCAAAATTGATCCACTTGATGGTTCTTGTAAGAATTAAGAGAGTGAGTGCACATAAAGCATTGAGCGCAGTGCCCGGACCCATAAAGAGCACTTAGTAAATGCTTGAATTTATAATCAGTAAATGGATGAAGGAACGAATACTGTTTTTGTCGACCTGTCATTTTTTGGTCCTCATCCCGTCCCCAATCTAAGCAGAACGGAGGGAAGCTTTTGGAAGTAGTTGCAGCAGGTCATGTCAGATTGCTAAAGGAAAATGAGATGGCTCCACTATGCCAGACTCAGCTTTGCTGTTGGATCAAAGACTAACTGTGTTTGTTCCAGAAGATTCCTTCTCTCACCTTCCTTCCCCCACCCCACCCTAAGCATGTCTCTGGTCACACCGCAGCCACCATGCCTGTCCACATAGGAGGTGAGTATTACATGTCTGCACCCAGGTAATTCTTGGAACTTTTCTGTAGAGACTCAGTCTCCTGGGGCAAAAGTCCATAGTGATAACAAGAGACAGGTGTAGAGGGCAGGGCAGAAGACTTCCGAAAAATCTTTTTTTAAAACATATTTTTATTGATTTCAGAGAGGAAGGGAGAGATGGAAACAGCAATGATAAGAGAGAATCATTGATGGCTGCCTCCTGCAAGCCCCACTTTGGAGATGGAGCCCACACCCAGGCATATATCCTGACTAGGAATTGAATCGTGACCTCTGGTTCATAGGTCAATGCTCAACCACTGAGCCACGCCAGCCGGGTCTTGTCTCTTTTTTAATAGAAAAATATTATGAAACGTTTCTAGTTTTAGATCTTAGCTATTCCCCTAAGATGTTTACTTAACTGTCTACAACTTCAAAACAACAGCAAGAATGGCCACATACCACATAACCTGAAAAAAACAAAACCAAAAAAAACAAAACACAAGGGAACATTATTTAGGTCTAAGTGAACGATGAAAAATGCAAGAGGGATTTTACAATTACAGGTTGCCTTTGACCAAAGAACCAAATGGCCCTCCGCGCGCCGAACTGATTTTAGGATCTCTTTGGCCTCAGAAGTGGGCAATGCGGTCACTCGCAGTCGCCTATAGACCACGTGAACGTCCACCCCAGGACAAAAGAATCTGCTCACAGGCAAAATCCGACTGCTGCTTCTCACGCTTCCCAAAAAGAGTACAAAATACTTAAACATAAAGCTGTTGGCCTGTGTCAAAAGCGCAGAGCTGCTCAATGCCACTGGGCTCAGCTAGCCTAAAATCCAGGGAAGCACTCCACCCTGTCGGACACTATAGCGAGGTCATTGTGTCGTAACAAGCCTCTATCAAATAACAAAGTGCTGTGTTCCTGCTGAGTCTTGAACAAAATAAATGAATCAGCATCTGGCTTCCTTGAAGGAAGGGGAAGAAGTGTGCCTTTGCTTCCACGGAAGAGGTCATTCATTTGGCCTCCTGAAGTACACATTTTGCTCATCATTTTTTTTCAATTCTGCCTCTCAGTGGGGGCTACATGTGACCCAATTTGAAAATACTTATTTTGTGCAGAAGATGGTGCCAGCTCCAGAGATTCTAGAAGTGCACTTGCTGTCTATATAACTGGCTTAATGTACAAGAAATCCAGGTGGAGGGGGGAGATATTGGAAATATGATATGAAGCTGATACTGCATTTCCCTGAGCCAGTCAATGCAGAAACCTGGTGGGAATTTAGAAGCATCATAAGATGCTTCCCCATTTTTACGACTCAACTAACTATATGGTAAATAAGCTTAAGCTCATGTGTTTAAGTATGTACAGTAAGGCAACTTCGGTGAAAACCTAGGGCAAAACAGCTTTTTATTCTGAAGCTGTTAGTTGCTAGTTAGAAATGAATAAAGATCACTGTAGTTTATTCCCTAGGCTTGTATACTGTGGTTGGTACTTTAGGCTAGAGATGGCCTCAAGTTATATTTTACCCTAATAAAATATTCTTATGGTTACCACGATCTAGCCCAACTCTGTTCTTCCACTATTTCAGTACTCTGAGCACCTCTTTCAGCTTTGAAAACATAAAAACCTTATTTTAATTAGCAGAGGTATGCTCCAGATTGGTTTTGTTGAGTCTTGGACCTAATCTCTATTAACAGTTCATTTCTGTTGGCCTCCAAACCAGAAGCTGATGTGTCCACTAGAGGGAAAAGCAAGAAATAGCTAATGGCATGACATCGTTAGTTTTTTGTTTTGTTTTTTTTTTTTTGGGGGGGGGGGTTGTTTTGTTTTGTTTTGTTTTGTTTTGTGTGTGTGTGTGTTTTTGTTTGTTTGTTTATTTGCTTGTTTGTGTGTGTGTGGGGGGGGTTTGTATAGCTGCATCTTTGAGGAGATAATAGTTATAGATACCATTTATCAAGTGTTACATTGGGCACCTTGCTAAAGTCTTTAAAACATATCCTGCCAAAACCGGTGTGGCTCAGTGGATAGATCGTCGGCCTGCAGACTGAAGGGTCCCAGGTTTGATTCCGGTCAAGGGCATGTACCTTGGTTGCTGGCACATCCCCTGTAGGGGGTGTGCAGGAGGCGGCTGATCAATGTTTCTAACTCTCTCTCCCTCTCCCTTCCTCTCTGTAAAAAAATCAATAAAATATGTATATTTTAAAATGATCTCCTTCCAGACTGTGCAGTGAGGGGAATAATAATATTGGATAGAAAAGAGAGCAAGAGAGGAATGGCATCACAAAAATTGTTTCATTGTTGATGTCCAGCCAGAGTTAGCAATTTGCATGGTACCCAAAGATCGCAGGCATAAAAAGGCAGGGAGGAAGTTAACCAGATTGCCTCTAGCTTACGAAGAAATACCAAATAAATAAATAAACATGATCTCTTTTAATCTATCCATTTTTTAAGTAGAACCTATTATCTTCACCCTACAGAGAAGGAATTAGAGGCGTTAAGCAATTTTCCCAAGAGAGCTAATAAAAGGGAGAGCACAGAGTTAAACCAGGCTGGTTTTGCCATCCATTATGCAATGCAGCCTCCCAGGGCTGTTTGTGATGGGCAAATATTACACTTTTATTTCAAAAGGCAAGGAAAAAGAGGGACGTTGCTAAATGGGAGAAAAGCGAATGGAATTTTTTGTGCGCTGTTTACTCACCCACAAAGTTTACTGAGGGGCATGCACATTTTACGAGGTCTTGACAGAGTTTCAGGACAGTGCCCGCCCTCAGGGTGCTAATGTTTTAACTGGAAAGACGCCTGAGAATATGTCAGAGCCAAGTAAGTGCTGCAATGGAGTTATACACAATTATTGTGCGTGAGAGGCTGGAAGAAGAAGGAATTTTTCCTGACGGCTTGGCAAACGGTTGGAAGAACTTGTTTTGCCTACTAATCATTACTATCACATCTGTTTTAGTCTTCTTGTTAAGAACATTTGGCATGTGTTTGCTAAAATTAATGAATATTTATATTGAATATTTGAAGACTTCCAAGTCCACGGACTAAAAAAGAAAAAAAAAATCTGTTTTTTACATTCTCAGATGCTTTGGTAGCAATGGAAACTGGTAAAATGTACACAAAGAAGTGACGGGCTATAAAGCTGAAGGTAAAGCACAGTGGCTGAGTGAATTGCCCAAGCTTATGCCAGGGGGCAAGTGGCAAATCCACTGGCCTCCTGGCCCGCTGTTCTTTCGTCCAACAACGTACATCCTCTCTGTTTAATTGTCAGGGTGTTTGATAAAGCTACTCTTTTTTATATGCTGGAAGGAAATGTGTTCGGTGAGGATTTACTGGTGGAGAAACTTTTAGAAATGTCCTACTGTCAGAGATGCAAATACGTAAACGTTATGAAAGGATAACCTAAACCACTCGAGCCTCTGAAAACTTTCTTTTCGTTTTGGTCCTGGGGAAACGTGAAAATGATATGCTTTTGTAGAAAATTCTTTGGTTTTTAACCTCAGAAATGTGCGTGAGTGTTAAAGATTGTCTTTGTTTTGGAACTTGTAGATGGTAGAATTTAGGCATATTCACATAAAACTATAAACTGCATAAGCCTCTGTATTCTTTTTGCTATAGAGACTGGCTTTCTTTTTTTCTGCGTATTTCCCCTCAATTTAATTCATGAGACTTCTTTAATGCTCCTTTTTCTATACTTTTCACTATTAAAAACGCCTTTTTTTTTTTTTTTTTTCTCCTTCTGTTGGTAATTTTTTCACTTCTCATTACTGAATTATATAATGTTTTCGTTACATCTCAGCACTTGGCATGAGGTTGTTTACATCAAATCCACTTACCCATACTTTAGAGATTGATAATTGTGCTCTTTCAGTAATGACAGGAATGTAGCCAGAACACACACTCCTCATATAATCTCTTCACTCCCATAATTGGAAAAAAGCCTATTCTAAAATGTTATCTATTGGGAACCCGACAACTTTTAAACCCTAAAAAGCACATCTGCTAGAATTGTAAACAATGGAATCTTAGAACATCAGCCATTGAAGAGGCCTAATTTTACACATGAGGAAACAAAAGCCTGGAGATCTTGGTACAAATTGGTTTCTTTCACCCTTTGGCAATATGACTTATATAAACTAAAGTAAGAGATGTGTTGTCATTATATCAATGATTAAATGAGTAACTCGTGCTTCCTTGGTGGATTTGGTTTTGGAAGTATGTATTATAATTCGGGAGAAGTTGGAAATGCCTTTGGGCCCTTCGGTCCTTTAATTTATGAACATAGAATCACTAGTTTAAAAAAAGAAGAAAAGAAGAACAAAGGCACAGCATTTCTTTCCCCAGCTACTTGGGCTCTTCCACAGGAAGCCTGGTTATAGGACAGCAGAATCCCCTTAGAAATGCCCTCAAAGTTAGGGACATGTTATTCCTTGTTGCTTCAAGAGTGGACATGAAGGAAAGGTATGGACCTGGTTTCCCTGCTGGAATATGCATCAGATGTGTGTGGCTCTTTTTGACTATCTCAGCATTGAAGAACAAGAGAGCCAAATCCAATCTCAGGTCATCTGTCTTTGCTACGTCATGGTTTTCCAATGATGGCAAATCCACAAAGCAAGTTCCAGTCTATGATCTGACAGAGAAAAGGATTTTGTTCCAGGTGAATCATGACTATTTCAATAACAATGTTTGGAATGCTATTTCTGCAGTGTATTATGTCATATTATTTTACGAGATGTAAATCTAAAAGATATATTTTCCTCTTCCCCAAATAAGATGATTCTCTTTTTTTTTACTTTTACCAAGTGCATGTGAATTTGGGCTGTTTCCTTACCCTTTGAGTCTGTTGCCTCATTTACAAAAATGGAATAATACCCTTTTCACAGAGTTGTGGTTGATAAAGAGAAATTATGTAATATACTTATAAGATAGAGATACTTAATAATGTTACCTCACTTCCTTCTCAACTCTTCTTATCTATATCCCTGCCCTACTTCTTAGGAAATTTAATACATTGTAATATCTTTAAAGTATAATGACTTTAATCACATTTAAAAATTTTTCATTGAGATAAAATTTGTATACAATAAAGCATATAAAGTGCACAAAAAAGATAATTTTTTATGTGTACACCCATGTAATCAGCAGCCAGAGCCAAACATAGAACATTTATAGGCCCCCAGAACATTACACATGCCACCTCCAGTTAATACCTAATCCAGAAGTGACAATTATTCTGACTTCCACAATTATCACTAATCTCAAATATTTTAAAATAATGGAAAAAATAAATGACAATATATATCCATACCCAAGAATTTTTTTTAAATGAAGTAGTTCACACATTCTAATGTGGAAAGATTCCAAAATACATTGTTCTGTACAACTGAAAATTAAGAACAGAAATGATCATAAAAAGAATGGCAGATGGAAATGAGAAAAGAAATACTATAAGGAAAGCTATTCTGAGTTTTTGAAATCCTTTCCAAGCGTGGCCTCCCTTAATCACAGAGGAAGCATCCCCGGTGAAGTCAGCCACCAACCGCCTAAGTGGAAGGAAGAGTAAGCATGGTCGGACCATGCATTTACCGAAGCCAATGTACTCCTCTCCCTGTAGCCTAGACACCACCACATCCTGCGCTGAGCCTCCTTCTCACAGTACTTGCCAGGCCCCACCTTCCCCATCTCCACCCAAAGAGCATAGATGAAAGGCAGGGGACCCTTCAGTGCAGTCTTGCTATGCCATAATATGGGCACCCCACTGGGGTTTATAAGACTCTTCCTAAAAGCCACAACCAAAATGGATCCTTCCGGGGTGTGGTGAATAAATGCAGCTGCAAAGAGCATTTTATTTATTTATTTATTTATTTATTTATTTATTTATTTATTATTTTTAATAATCTTATCTATTTTATTTTTAAATATATATATATTATTGATTTTTTACAGAGAGGAAGGGAGAGAGATAGAGAGCTAGAAACGTCGATGAGAGAGAAACATGGACCAGCTGCCTCTTGCACACCTCCTACCGGGGATGTGCCTGCAACCAATGTACATGCCCTTGACAGGAATCGAACCTGGGACCTCTCAGTCCGCAGACCGACGCTCTATCTACTGAGCCAAACCAGTTTCAGCGCAAAGAGCATTTTAGTCAGTGTCTGCCAAAACCACTGTAAAGGGGCAAAGCTTTGTCTCAGAAGATCCCGAACCTTCCTAGTTTGCTTCTATACCTTCAGACTAAACTTTTGTTAACAACTGGATTTAGGTAGTCAACAATGAAATGATTTCCAAGAGTAGCCGGCTTGTTTTCAAAACAATCCAAAAGCTAGTATTTGAAAAGCACCTTCGTTCTTCCTTTGCAGGTAAATGGGAATGAGTGGGCACACCCACAGTTGTGCATTAATCGTTTCCTCTACCATTACCAGCAAGAGCCTTGAAAGCCTCCTTATTAATAATTCTCACTGCCCTGGACCTCCTGGAGTGCCATGGAAGCTTCTCTCCTCTTGTCCTGTTATTTACGGAGATGGGAAACAGCCCATGTCTTCTTTGTAATGACCCTTCAAATCTGTTAGACCTTTATTCTCTAAGCTAAAGAGCCCAGCGCTTGTTGGCCTTTCCTCTTAGCCCTTATTTTCTTTAAGCCTTAATTACATTTTTGCTCCTCTCTGGAGTTCTGCCAGTACCCCACATCCTCCTTAAAGGGGAGACACAAAGCAGTCACAGTTGGGGTCAGACCAGGGCTGGGAAAAGCTGACAGGCCACTTCCTGCCCTTTGCCTTGCATGCATCCCACTATCTTGTTGGCTTTATAAGTAAACAGCACTTGTTTAGCTCATTCTAACAGGGCTGCCATACTGGCTTAAAGTCAACCTGTCCCCATCTGGCATGGCAGCATTTGGGTTTTGTCCTGTAACTTTGTTGCACTTACCCCTTTGAACTTTATCTAATTCAAAATATCTTACCCAGTGAAGTTTCTGGATCATTTTACATTTGATCCCTACTTTCTCACTTCCTCACAGAAGATTTTTCAAACGCAGGAAGTGCCTTCCCAGAAGCCAAGCCATTGATCAAGATTTACCAGGATTTTTTTTATTTTTTCTATCTCCCCCCAGCCATTCACAAGGCAATTGCTGACAATAAGGTGAAAATAACCACCACTTATTTAGATATTATGCTAGGAAATTTTACATGCATTAATTCATTATTTCCTCACAACAGCCATATGGGGCAGATCTTATTACCCCCATTTTATGGAAGAGGAACCTGAAGTTAGCTAATTTAAGGCAAGTGTTATGGCCACAGAACAAATGAGTGCAGGATTCAAACTCCAGTCCCTCTGACTCCAGAATGCACTGGGCCACAATGCCAGGAAGCCATTGCTCACCGGCATTTGGGTGTAACTCACTAAGCAAATATGACTCTGCCTATAAAATATATGTATGACTTGTGCTCGCTTCGGCAGCACATATACTAAAATATATGTATGACTTATCCTGAAAGTCAAGAACAAGCATGGGTGCCTGACAGACTTCGGAAAAGGAAAAGGGATGAAAGTAAAAGAGAAGGCCAGACAGACAGGAAGGGAAAGAGAGGGCATAGTGGAAGGACAGCCAAACCTGTCTCCTCTGGGAGGCCTCCGAACACCTAATTCGTTCTGATCATGAAAGTAATAGTAACGTGGGGCAGAGACCAATGTTCAGTGGCCCCGACAGAGGGTGGCACGTCTCTTATATTTCTTGGACACTAGCAAAGAATTACCCAATTGTGGACCAGGGAAACAGGAGATTCCCTGATGAGATCCGTTTATTTAATCAGTTCTTGCAACTGTTAATCTACTACTGACTGTTTGGAGGAGATAAACACTATTTGTCCTATGAAGTCTGTTACTGCTTTACCAACAAAATGAATTTTATGATTAAATGGAATCAAAATAAGGAAGTACTTGAAAGCCATTTGCCTATATGTGCCAATATAGCTGTACGGACATGTGGAAACCTAGAGAGAGAATTAGAGTCAGAGGCAGTATGGGAAATAGGGGAAGGGGGCATCTTTCAAATAATACCATCTGAATGTTTTATTACAAGATGTTTGCATATGATATACATTATTTAAAAAAAATAGACTGTACTTAACATGTCATCTGCCCAAAACCCATTTTAAGAAATTTTATGTTTAAATAGAAGGGGAAAAAATCATGCACTTCTGTGGGCAAAATATTAAATGAAATACAGTAAAATAATATAAAGTAAAATTTAATAAGAAATGTGGATTTGGGGAAGGTTATCTTTTAGAAGTAGATTCTGTGAAATCAATTTTTAAAGCTCCTAAGCAGAAATGGAATTCTTAGTTCTCGATCGATATCAATTCTACAAGCACAATATTATTAGGAAGACTGATCCAAATGTCAAACTTTCCCTCAAGAATTTGATGAACTTTCTCTACTGTTTTTTTTTAAGTCTTATTTTTTAATACCATTTCTGACTAAAGTTGGACCCATACTAAATCAAATAAGAATTATTTTTCAAATGTAATACTACTTTCATGAATTTTCTAACAATCTTAACCTTACCTGTCTCAGAACACATTTTATAGAGACCTGTCAAGCTTATCAATACATATTTAAAGATTGACCATCAGAGAACTTCTCTCATGCAGGTGTTCTGATTTAGATGTTTCTCTTATGAAATCGGTACCTTTGTTGAACTTTCTAAACAAAAGGGTTTCAGGATTTCTCAATAGTCCTAAGTCTGCTTGCTTTTGTATTCCGCTAGTTTAAAAAAATAAATCCATTTTAATTACTGCCTGGCCAAAGTTTAAACTTAAAAGTAGAGTCAACAGTTAATCAATAGGTTGATCTGCTGTTGCAGTAGAGTATACTTAGGCCTGACTAGAGGGCATCCTGCTAAAACAGTCAACATGTTTTTTAAATAATTCAGCACAGAGAATCTAACCTGGCAGTAAAACTGCATCATATGAATTAAGTAATATTCAGGTACTTGATAAATGTTTGTTGAAATTGATATCTAATCAATTCTCTAACTTCCTCCATTAGATGATATGATAACAGTCATTTGTAAATAGCTTAGGTCTACAATTAAGGTAGTCTGTTTTCCCACAGTAGAGTTCCTTTAACACGATAGTATTTATTATTAGGTAGTATTTTGAAAAACAGTAAATATATTAATCTAGAGTCTCAGCCAAAATTAATGTTGTCTAAGTTAATAGCTGTTTCCATGTAGAAAAAGTTTCATAGTAAGAAAATATATATATATATATATATATATATATATATATATATATATAAATTGTTGTATGCAGCCTATATGGAATTACCTTAATTTAAACATGATCAAAATAGACCACCACCTGGTTGATTCTGCCTCAGATCTTTAATTTGTAAAGATGGTGTTAGAAGAAACTTAAATGGCAAGCATCTATTTTCAGTTTTGTTCTTCTAAACTTTATTTGCCTGAATTACCGGCAGGCTTAAAATGTTTGGGGATCTTTCACAACAGCTTTGAGAAAATCATGTAGCCAATTTGAGCTCACAACAAATTTTCCGCACCCAATGGTGACTGAGGAATGCCAGGAAAACACCAAACCATTTGGCATCAGATGAGTTCCAAAACTCCCATTTTGAAATTAAAGGCATACTCAAAACACTGAACCAAGGCCAAGAAGGCCAGGCAAGTAACATCTAATGGAAAGCAACAGGGCAGACAGACCTGCCTTTCCTTACTTCTCTGCTAGAATGTGATAAACAGTCATGAGGAGTATGTTTTATAGTATTTGTGCCTTCTCTTTCCCATCTTGGCTCACAGGTATCCTCTGAAACAGATGTAAGACATCAGCAAGTGTTTGGAGTGTCTTGAAGTCAACACGTGGGCAAGCATGCCACCTGGGGTAGAGGTCTGTATCTACACTAATAAAAGAGTAAAATGCTAATTGACAGTACATTCACAATGCCCTCCAGCCAATCAGGAGCGAGTATGTAAATTAACCCAATAAATATGGTGGGTTAATTTGCATATGCAGGCACCAAGTGGCCAGGGGCAGGATGCTTGCATCGTCGCCATGGCAACGATGTAGGCATTCCACGCCACCACAGCCACTCTGGGCCTCTGGGCAGCATGGGAAGGCAGAAAGCCGGCTCTGGGCCAGAGTGAAAAGGTGACTCCAGCCAGAGCAAAGGCAGTGCCAGCAGCCAGGGGAAGGAAGGTCCATTCTTGCATGAATCTTCGTGCATCGGCTCTCTAGTCTATAATAATAAAGGGGTAATATGCTAATTAGACCTGACAGCTGAGTGACCTTCTGGATGACATTCCAGATGAACTTCCAGATGAAGCCAGGGCTGCAAGGGCCAAGGTGGCAACCAGGGTTGCTGCTGCGGGGGCCTAGGTGGCAGCCGGAGCTCCTTACATGAATTTCATGCATCGGGCCTCTAGTATAAACCTAACAGACAACGAGGCAGAATGATGTCAGTGGTCCCAGGCTTAGTCCCAGCCTCACTACACTGTGGTGAAAGGCCAGGGACCAAGCAGGTTTGGCTACAAATTGCTGGAAGGCAGTGCAGACAATGGTTGAAGGAGAGGGCCTTGCAGCTAGCTAGTTTGCATCACAGCTCAGACACTTCCTAATCAGATAACACTGGGCAATTTCCTTCACTGCTCTGAGACTCTGTTTTCTTGTTTGAAAAGAGTGATATTTAATAACATCTATCTCAAAGTGTTGTAAATATCAGTGAATGCTTATAAAACATGTACAACAGTCGTTAGCATAGTTGGCATGGAGGGCATGCTGTTAATGTTAGCTATTCATCACTATAACTAAGTATCTTATTGTCACTATAACTCTCTAGATGATTTAATACTTAGACTTACTATGCTTGACTTCCAAGGCTCTCTCTCCCTTCTCTGAACCGCCTTGCAGATGTCTGCCATGTCAAGTTTTCTCGAAAGTCTCCTCCATCGTTTCACTTTCCTGCTTAAAAGCATACAAGGACTCCCTACATCCAAGAAAATGTCTGAACTCCTCGGTCTACCCAGCAAAGCTGCCTATACAGTCTGGTTCCAATCTGCTTTACCAACCTCCTACTCCAATTAGACTGAAGGCTCTCTTCTTGGTATCAGCCATCTAATACACATTTCTACTTCATGTTTCGTACACACACTATTAAGTACACAATACGTGGTTGGTACCTCTTTGCTGATCTTATTTTTGCTCCTGCAGCCTGGAGTATAAATGTTATGTCTGACTGCGGCTGAGGATCCTGAGGCTGTGGTCTAAACAGACAAGGGTTTGCACAGAAACTCCAGCCTCATCACAGTGCATCCTGGGAAACTTGGCAACAGTAACAGGGGTAAGCTAAGGGCACTGTAATAGAGCTATCATAGTGTTTAGCTATGTTTTTTAAAAAATATATATTATCTATTAAAGTGATTTTTTTTTAAAGTATCCCTATTGAAAAGTTTGAGAGAAATTCTCAGGTGAGAAATCTAAAAATAAGGCTCTAGAGTCCTAGAGGTTTGAAGAAGCTATAGGGTGTCCTTGGCTAAATATTATCCTAACTGTAAATCTTATCCATTCAAGCTTCTCCCCATAGGAGTGCCCACCTTAAGAGGAATTTGTTTTGTCCAACCCATGCGGCTCAGTGGTTGAGCACTGACACATGAACCAAGAGGTCACCAGTTTGATTCCCCATCAGAGTGCATGCCTGGTTGCAGGCTCCACCTCCAGGAGGGGGTGTGCAAGAGGCAGCCAATTGATGTTTCTCTCTGATCAATGTTTGTGTCTCTCTATCCCTCTCTTTTCCTCTCTCTCTAAAACCAATAAAAACATTTTTTTAAAAAATTATTTTTTTAAAAGAGGAATTCGTTTTGACTTATTTATACAAAGCTACAAAGTAATCTCTCCTTCTAATCAACAAAAACCTCCGGCCCCATTCATAAAACTGACTTAAAACTCACTGTTATGATGGCTTGCTTCCTTTATGGTACCACTGGGATTTGGAGGGGACATACCAGAGCAGGCTGTGCCTGGGCTTAAGGAGAGGCCCAGAGTGATGTGCTGATAACCCTGGAGGTTGGGGTGGGACAATGGAGGCTGATTCTCTGAGTGTTTACTCCTAGCTATTCATTGAGGAAGTGAAGGGCAATCCCCTGCCTGACAATTTGCAGGATGAATATCTTCCTTCCAAGGACATGTTCTGCTTTTCATGGCAATAGAAAATGGATAGGGAGAAAATAATTTTACATAATGTTAAATTGTGACAGAAAGGTTGGTCAATAGCTTTTCCTTATACAAAACGGTTTTGCAAGCCACTTTCAACAAATAAATGTCCCAAAACTCAGGCTCTCAATGTTGAGCTCTCACTAGATAGCAGTCGCAAATTGCCTTGAGCAAAACTACAGCTCACAGATGTGCTTTGTTTGGTCAACATGGTGTTTTTAATATTTTTAATATCATCGCCTTTATGCCAGATATTTGTTCTGCATTTGACACAGTCTCCATTATCCTCTATGGTCTTCCACTCTAACAATTATATTATCCATTAGTCCCTGCCTAGATGCACTTGATTTTTGCTGTTACTACAAGAATCTGTCTCTTTGATAGACCTCTTATGAATGGCCTTAGGAAATATGTCAGCAGATGCCCTTTACACATATCCTCATTCCCCGTCTATCTCTGTATATCATTCTCTTCAAGGCTCTATCAATTTTATACTTGGCTCCTCTCCTTAACTACACCTCAGAGGCTCCTGGGCACTTGTGTTTTTGGGTGTTTTTTTGTTTGTTTGTTTGTTTTTTGTTGTTTTTTGAATCATGCAATAAGAGGAGACCATTCCCACTTCACACTCATCAACTCTGCTTTTCTCAACCCTCACTTTACCCATAGGGCTCCGCTAGGCAGTGGGGTTTTGATAAGTTCATTTCTGCTCTCATGCTGAAAAACCTGGGCTTTGGATGTGCCACCAATAGCTTTTGGCTTCGCAAAATATCCTAAGAATGAGACATTACCTTCTCTAAAAGTAAACAGGGGATGGTAAACTGGAAACTTAGTTTGTCATCTTCAGCCTGTCCAGAAACTTCACACTGCTTCTCTAGTACCTCCCGCCTTGGCTGGCCTGGCAAGAGAGTGAAGCCACTTTGTTGTTCTGGGTTTCACCGGGACGTTTCATTTAAGTAAAATGCATGGCATTCTATTTCTTGGTCATGAGAGAGGGTAAAGGACAGAGTCGGCCTTTGACATAAACAGGGCTCATCCAGAAAGTAGCCAGTGGGAGATGTTGGCAATGTGTAATTATCCAGCTGGTCATCCTCTCCTTAAATCCACCCTCTTCTCCAAATGCCAAGTTTTGAAGAATTAAATATTTCAACATACCAGGCATAGTCCAAAACCAGATGTTTTAAATCTGTCTTCGTTTTGCCCCCTTTCTCCTTCCTTAGTTGCACATACAAGCTAGCAGTCCAGTAAGTTAATACCTTAAAGGAAAGGCAGCTGAAACTTTTGGTTGGAGCCAATTGTGAAGTCAGTATAAACTTTTCTTGAACTCTTGCTCAAGAAGGAAACTTCTTGAGTCTTAATTATCTTGGAAGCAGGAATTCTCAGCGCCCACTTCCCAATCCAGGCCAGTGCCTTTAGCAAAACCAATATTTTTCTTTCTGCCAGGGTCACCAAAGAGACGCTTGGTTATCTAAGCAGATGGTTGGTTTTCCAGAGCATGCATGGAGAACACGAAAACCCTGGCTGCCCTTGCTAAGACCCAGCTCTCATCTTCTGTGCCTTTGCAAATCCCCATCTCCTGTCCATGAGCCTGAGAAGTAAACAGACTTTTCTGGAATTCTGATAGAAGTTCATCCCAGGTCTCCCCCTTCTTTAGGTTCATCATTCCCACATGCCACCTCCTCCTGGTCTTTCTCCTCCATTGGTAATATCAATACGTTTACTTCAGCTAAACTCATCTCAAATGACTTTAGTGGGTCCTAATCACAGCAAGAGCATTTCAGCTCATTAATATTTCCTTTTAGCTTCTGTTACTCAAATCTGAAAGTCTCCATAAGTTTAGGTATTCTTAGATAAGGAATGGATAGCAAGGGATCAAGAGTTGAAGTCTCTTATCATGGGAATATTAAGATCTGTCCTCCATCCTGCTCAGATTAAACAGTGAACAGTTCATTTGAAGTTTCAGGGGGAAAAATGACTCTCATAAAGGAAGAGCTTATGGGAACATTTCACTTTGGGGTATTCCTTTACTGAGATCATTTCCAATTTCGTTATTAATTTCTCTTTTACAATCAATAATAAACATGTTTTAAATTCTGGTTTCAAAGAGAAACAACAGTATTATCTTCCTTGGCTCTTCAAACCCTAGAGCTACATGTTGTACATAAAATTTGCCACAGAGCAAACTTAGGCGAATTTCATCTCTCCCAAATATGCTACCAGTTCTCATGGACTTTATTTGTCAGAAAATACATGATTAAGACAATTGGAGAGTGTGTTTCCCACAGACCCCTGTGTACATAGGACCCACACAATGTGTTTCCCACAAACCTTGTGATATACAAAGCAAACACATTTTTTTTCTTTTATGACTCCAAAGAGAAAAATGCTTGGCTTTTTCCTTACCTACTTCACTCAGTGCCAAACCCCTGATGTGTATCTGGGGTCAGATGCGAAGTAGATACTATGAGCCAAAGACCACCGGATGTGCTGATGATAAACAGCCTAGGGAAAAAATAGAAGTCGCTGGTAAACTATAACAAATTGCTCATCTTTCCCGCCAACCCCAGATTCCTATGGATTAAAAAAAGGGGGTGTTCGACTAGAAGCAACCTCACAGGATGATCTGATCGTGAATTCCTAAATGGGCAGGTCATGCTGGGTAGTCAAACCCCAGGCATATAGCTTGTTTAATAAAGGGTTTATCTTTGCCTTCAGCAAGCCCGGTCCAATGTTTCTGTGCAACTAGGTTAGCACACCTTTGAAATGCCTCTTGTCAGACCACCCTCAAGAGAAAACATAACCTTGTAAACGATCCTGCAATCCAGTCCTCACCTGGCTTCCTCCCACCTTCATATGACCTTCCTTCCCTCCGCTCCTTCATTCCCAAGGCCTACATGGAGCTGCCAACTGCCATTTTCAGGAGCATTTGAGATCTTACTTCCCAGCAGTTACCATCAGCATTAGCTCATGTAAAACCTTATGAAAATTCTTCACAGGTTTGGACCTTCTTGCGTGGGCATTTCTGTCTCCCCGTGTCTGGCAACCATGTCTGGTTTCTAAAACCCAGTTTCTTCCTTTCTTGTTTTTAAGACCCACCTGCTGGGCTCTCCACGTCCCTGCCCAGCTGTGCCGTCTGGATGACAGCCTGTCTGCTCCCACCTCAGGGGCCCTCTCTACCCAGTGCTTGTGTTATGCTGGGCACCTCAGCTGGTCACTGCCACTTTACTCAATGCTCAGTCCCCTCAGCTTCCAGTAATGGATGGAGTTGTATTCCCAGGAAGGATGTGTTCAGGTCCTAACCCCAGGTCCTGTGAGTGGGACTTATTTAAAAAGAGAGTCTTTGCAGATGCAATCAAGTTAAAGATGAGGTCACATTGAGTTAAGGTCAGTATGACCGATGTCCATGTAAGAGGAGGGAAATTTGGACATGGGCTGCACAGACACACAGAAAACAGAGGCTGCGTGAGACAGCTGCAAGGCAAGCGACGCCCAGGGCTGCCAGCAAAGCCCAGGGCTGCCAGCAAACCCCAGAGTCTGGGAGAGAGGCATGGAGCAGATCCTCCCTCAGAGCGTGCCAGAAAAAAACCAACCTTGCCAACAACTTCATTTTAGATTTCTGGCTTTCAGAACTGTAAAACAAATAATAAATTTCTGTCATTTTCAACCACCCCATTTATCGTAGTTTGCCATGGCAACCCTGGGAAGTGAATACAATTTATCTCGCACTTTTGGAGAACTGCTCACTGCACCTACTATCGGCCAGGGCCTCTGCTGGGTGTTACAGAGCCCGCATTAAGTGACAAGGTGTTTCTGCCACTCGGAGACTCCCATGCAGCCTGGTCCGTGAAATGATGTCACGGATAAGCGCAGTGACGGGCATGCACGGAGCTCTGAGGGAGCAGGAAGGACACTTACCCAGCCCAGGGTGAGGAGAGGGCATCCTGAAAGAGATGATGGCCGGGAAGAAGTTTGAAGCGCTCCCTCCCTAGGGGACATCTGCAGGCCAGAGAAGAGACAGCTCTGCCTCCACCACACCCACCTCTAAAAGCAGCCTCTTCCTGCAGCCAAAGGCTTTAAATGGCAGAATGAAAGCCATGCTGCACCACAGCATGCTCTCCTCCAAGTACTTTTCCACCGCCTGGCCTGTCTTCCCAGCTTCGTTTTCATAAGCCCGTTTCTCCTCAGGCTTGATTTGGAGGGAGGGGAAGAGTGTCTGCTTACTTTTGGGGGTTTTCTATCTCAACTTTTTATCTTTGGAAATGTCAATGCAATATAATTTTTCTCTGTAGGTATTATTGCCCTTTGAAACACAAAACGCTTCAGATAAGATAGACAAGTAGCTTTTTCAGAGCGGATGGCATATGGAGTCCTTATTGCACAAGTAATGTCTACAAAAACAGCACAACAACTCAAAGAAAAGGTGATGCATAGATCATTTGAAAAATAGAAATAAGATTTTTTTTTTTTTACAGAAATACTCTCAGCCACACTATCTAGAAGCTATTATTGTATTAACATCCCGATGGGTTTCCTACTGGATTGTTTTTCATGCATAGTTTTTATTTTGTTTCTTCGTCCTCTATAAACAATCTTGTATCCTGCCTTTTTTCACACACCATTATAGCATAAACATTTCCCTAGGCCTTTAGAAACTCTTTATAAACATGGTTTTAATGGCTGTAAAATGTTTGGCTGCATAGATGCCCATGGTTTACTTAACCAGGCCCTGTGGTGGCCCTTTAGGTTAGGGCACAACTTCTTAAATAGCCTGCAGATAAACTTACCAAGCTTGAAAATGGAAATTTTAAGTCGTTTCATCATACACTGACCATTGTGTCATGACACAAGGGTCATTTTATCATCCGGAAGTTGATTTTAAAACAAGCAAGCCAACAAAGACAACATCAGAGGCTGCTCTCTCTGCCCCCCAATCCTCCTCCATCTCCTCCCCCAGCGCCACAGGTCATCCCATCATTGGCCTTGTGGCTCTGCATTGCTGGGCCCTATTGTTTTACCCCTTCCTATTCTATTCTCCCACCCCCGTTTCCTGGTCCAGCTTGAGTATGCTGGGCCTCAGCACCCCTCTCCTTGGGCTGAGTATCATGGACCAAGTCTCATGTCATTCTGGCCCATGACAGGTGCTTCAGTGCTAACCCAGGTACTGCTTTGCACTCTGAGTCATATTCCTGTGGGATTCATGCAAGTTTCTCTTGCTGATGCCACTCGGTATCCAGAGTCTCTTACCTGTGTTTATTAACCTGGGCTCTTGGAGAATCACCTACCTGTGGAGACACCCTGCTGCCTCTTGAATCCCTGAAGCCAGCCATTGGCCTGGTATGTGGTGAGACTGCTGTTCCCTGTAGGTGAACACCTTGCCATCCCAGCTCAAAATTTGCTATTGGATATGAAGTGGATTACTCTTTAAACCATGCAATTTGAATATTTTTATTGGTGAAGGTTAGAAATAGCACTTTGAATTCTGTCAAATGATAAAACAGGTGGGCTCTGAGCCAAGATTAAAGAAAGGAGACAGGAAGGGTACAGAAAAATATTGTCTAAGAACTGAAGGCAGCTATAAAGGCTACACTGCTTATTGACTTGCCTTTTCATTTCTCCGTATTATTTGACTTTCTATTTCTGCATTGTTTAGTTTTGAATTTGAGAAGAAAAATCGCCATTCACATAGGAATTTACATCATGTTATGGCAAGCTGACATTTTTTTTTAATAAGGATAATCGTGCTTCCTTTGAAGAATTATCATGAGAATTCAGTGAAAGTATGTGAAGTGCCTGACATGGAGAGTTAATAAGCATGAATTTCTTTCCCTCCTCCATTTCTCTCTCTCTCTCCCCCTATGTAATCCCAGTTCAAGGAACCAACCACATAAAGCCGCGTTTTCAGAGACTGCCCATTTCAACATCCCCAACTCCCAGACTGCTGAGCCCGTGTGGGACCCGCAGCCCTGCTTTCCGGGTAGGATCAATCCTGACCTTTACCGCCAAGCACACCATTCCATTTGGAAGCTACATGAAACCCTGCCATCCTGGGACAGGAGCCCAAGTGTAATCCTCTCATTTCATCCCCTCTCGGCCTTGAACTCTCATCCCAGTACCCCCGTGGTGTTCCACTTCTCTGTAAGTGAAGAAATGAAAAGGTAGCAAGGATAGCATGCCCAAAGGGCTTGTGACTTAAATGAAGAGAGGATTTTATATATTGTTATTTGCTTTTCTCTTTTCTTCAAGCCCTGTATTATTCTTCAATTAACAATGTGTAATATCTAATCAACTTTGGCATCACATTTCCATGATTTCCACTCTATTCTGCACTTCTACTCCCCCTGAGTCACTCATTCCAGTGGCCTTCTCCAGGGCCTCGGCATCAACCTGTAACTTTTTCACTTCTGGACTCTTGAGCACCCATACCCAAGATTCTCCTTATCCTCCAGATCCCTCACACCTGCATTCCAGTTCCATATGCTCTCCCATGATTTCAACTTGCTCACATTGGTCAGTCCCTTGCTAGCATTTATCTCTCTCCTGATCCAACCTCCAAACCTACAGCTCATAGTGGATCACCTGCTCTACTCTATTCCCTGCACCCCCAACTCCCATGCACACCTGTTTCTTCTAATTACTTTGCATATTACAGAGCCCTGAAACCCTGACCCCAGGTCATTTCCACACTCTACCTCCTCTGCTAACTTCTTCTGAAAGAAACATCACACACTCTTGCAGGTTTTTGGCACTCAGACATTTATGACCAACAAACTCAGCTTTGCCTTTGTGCATAATTCTTTTAACTGTATTGATCAGCAGCCTTCTGGATTCGCTCGTAAGCAGTTATTCCAAAGTCTCAATACTTTTTAAATCCCCAAACCACATTACTCTCCATTCATTTTCAGGTAGCTTAATCTCCTCACTGAAGAAAAAAAAAAATTTTAGCCATCATGACCTACGTCAGTGGTCGGCAAACATGCGGCTCTTTGGCCTCTTGAGTGTGGCTCTTCCACAAAATACCATGTTTGGGCGTGCACGTACAGTGCGATTGAAACTTCGTGGCCGAGGCACAAAAGTCGGTTTTCGGCTCTCAAAAGAAATTTCAATCGTTGTAATGTTCATATTTGGCTCTGTTAACTAATGAGTTTGCCGGCCACTGCCCTAACTAAATGGCCTTCCAGTCCTCTGCCCAAATCCTAAAGGTGTCCTGCTGCACCACCCTCTTCTACTTCACTGGTGTCCTGCTGAGGTGTGGCAGGTGGGAAGCCGCTCACAGCAGTGTGAGCAGAGCGTGGATATGCAGGTTGAGGTGACCTCACACTCGCACACAAGTTCCTTCCTAGTTTTCAGGCATCAGAAGGAAAGTGGTAAGCCGTGGCCTACAACTGTTTCTCCCCAGGCTGCCACATTCCAATATGGAACTCTGAGGAGCAGGAGAATTTGGGATTGAAATAAAGCTCTATTTTTCACAGTAGGAGAGTGTATTGGCTTGATTTATAATGTTAAGGTATTTAGGCATATATAATAGATAGCCTCCATTTGTACTCTTACCCAGACCACAAATGTTAGGAGTAGGCCTGTGTGAGAGCTGAGCATTCATATCTCCCAAAGACAGTGACTAGCTTTCACCTTTCATCTTAGGTGCCACCTCCAGGGGATCCATAGCACCTGCCAGGGGAACTGCAGGAATTCCTGAAGTGATTAGTGATGACTGGCCTGGGCACACCTAACCCATTCTCTGACTTAGTCATACCTAGTCATATCTAGTCTTCGTTTCATGGAGGAGAAACTTGACGTCAAGAGCAGTTACAATACTGTCCGCTCTAGAGAGGGGCAGGACAACACGAGGACTCGGGCCCTCTGGCTCCAGCTCAAGGCATTTGTTCTGACCATGCTGGAGGCAGACAGAGTCACCCTCAGAAAGCAGGAGAGAGAAACTTCTTCCCAGGCTCCCCCCAGAGCTGCTGAGCGTGTGCTTAGAGAGAAGCTACAACAGAACGGAATAATTAATTCAAGAAGATGTCACATGAGAAAAATTACAGGATTTCCCTAACAAAGCCAGTAGTGTTCTGAATTATGTAGAAATTATTCTGGTTTAATTCTAATGAAAGGGATATGAACAATCAGCTTGGAGATACAAAGGAATATTTTAATGGCAAGGCTGGAGTGTGCAGAGTCTAAATGGGGATAAACGAGCTAGGTCTTTTAAGTAGATGGTTTTAAGAAGACATACATGAGTTAATATTGAATGGTACTCTTGTAACAGGTCCTAAGTGGCAGACATCAGCTGGACAGAAAAGCATAACTGATACGGTCTGGAATCTGCTGAGTGGCCTCTGATAGGATAAAGCCCTTCATTACTCTGAACTTCAGCTTCCTCGTTTGTAATGAAGGGGACAGAAGATATAGCTTATACTGCTGCTATGATGATTAAAAATAATATGAGGTAGAAAATACACATGCAGAAAGCAGGCATTGGTGCTATTATCTATGTAGACGGTATCACTTATTCAGCCATATAACTAGCCTTCACGGAGCATGTATTATGCACCAGGCACAGTTGTGCTGTGTGCCACACTTCCCCCTCAAGGGCAAGAGAAACGAAGCCAGATACCATCAAGGGGGAGCCTGTACTCATCCAACTAGATTGCAATCCTACGTTTGCATATTCAGGCCTGTCCGCCTGGAAAGCCAGTTCTCGGGATGTTTCCAGTCTTCTTCCTGGGATGGTAGCGAAACCTCTGAGGAACATGAGAACAGACAGTGCTCTGTTTTGTGTCAGAGGCAGTTCATGCAATGGTGAGACTCACACTGTGCAGCCCAAGGGCTTGGGTTTGACTTTTAGGTACACCGCTTACTTGTTGAGTCAGTCACTTAACTTCTCTGTGCCTCAGCCTTTTCATCTCTAAAATGGAAATGATAATCGTGCCTCTTCAAAGCTCTGTGCGGTCTAAATGAATTAACATATGTTGATGCAGCTAAAATGGGGCCTGGCACATGCCCAGTGCTATACAAATACTGTCACCACTTAAATCTCCACTAATCACTGCCACAGAAGATGCTCTTATTTCCATTATACCCATGAGCCTTGTCCCTCCGTAACTACTCCTCCACAGGGAGTTGCTTAGAACAATAGGGTGAAGAACTTCAAACTATTGGCACTAACCAGGTCAGTAAATTATAGGTACCTAGGAAAACTCCAGTACCCACCCTGGCACCACTTAACACAGGGCCTAGCTTCCCCATAACAATCTGTTTCACCCCCGAGTCAGCCCAGCCATTTCCCTTCAGTCTCAAGGTTGAGAAGAACAGCCAGGAGCTTAGAATAAAAAGACCCCTTTCAAAGCCTCTGAGCCAATGATTTCCCTTCTGGAAGACCAAGCTAAGATAAATTACCATCCTATGACAAATCCAGACACATGTACAAACACCTTCTAACAAGAATTAAAACTAAAGCTTCAACTGAGGCACAAAAATATATTCGTTGCTGCATTTTAAAGGAGGTGGAAGTCCAAATGCAAAATTTTGTAGGGATTTAGCTGAAAGTTGGTTATATAATTTTTGAATTCCTGTGCCACATTAGAGATATAAAAAGGGCTGAGAGAGTCCTGGCTGCTGTGGCTTAGTTGGTAGGACTTTCGTCCTTTGCTCCAAAGGGTCTTGGTTTGATTCCAAGGTTGCAGGTTCAATCCCTATCGGGGCACGTGTAGGAGGTAACTAGTCAATCTCTAAAATCAATAAAAGTGTACCCTTAGGTGAGGATTAAAGGAGGGGGTGGGGCTGAGAGAGTGGGAAGAAGGAAGGTGTTCAGACAGATAGACGTGGGCTTGGGAGGAAATTGTGTTGTGGGTCCCTCTTCCCCGTCAAAGGAGGAGGTAGTGCTTCCCCTTTCCTTTAAGCCCCAGAAGGAAAGTCAAAGGGACCGTTTCTAAAGCTTGGGCTGTGCTCCCTGCAGTTCAGGGCACCAGGCACTGGCTCCTCACTCACAGCTGTAGTGACTGGCGGCAGGATGAGTCTGGGAAGTGATGCAATGGATTCAACATGTGCACATCTCAGGAGCCAGATACAGAACTCCTGAGGTGTGTGAAAGGGGTGTGGGCACGACCACCCAGCGGCAGCGACAGGCCCCAACGGAGAAAAAGTGTGTGGAGTGGACTGCGGGCACAACTGCCCACCGGCACTGAACCCTCAGGAGTCCTGTTTGTGGGACCTGCTACGTAGGCCTAATGAACCCTTGGAGAATTAAGCCAAGCTTCCAGTTTGCAAGAAGCCCTATGGAGATGCCCATGTGCCAAGAAACAGATGCTGCCACTGAACAGCCAGAGAGGAGCTGCCTCCAGCCCTGGGTGAGCCTGGAGCAGATCCTCCCTCCATGGCTCCCTGAGGTTGACTGCAGCCCTGGACAAGACTGATCAGAGGCATCCAGCTCATCATGCCCAGATTTCTGACATAACGTGAAGTTTTTCCTTTAGCCACTAAACCTAAAAAACAAAACTAAAAAACAATCAATCTCCTTTGAGGGGAGTAGTGCGGTTCCCCCTTGTTGATTAAACCATCTCTTCCTTTCATGCTGTACTTTCTTGAGCTGTGAACGGCCAGCCCATTCATCCTATGAGAGTACCCTATAAGTAAGAACTTTCCCTTCCCACCCCCCTGACCTCTCATTCCTCTTCCTGCCCCTGGTCAGGAATAGTAGCTACTGAGAAGGGGAGAAGGTAAAACAAACAAAAACAAACATACAAAAAAACACCACAATCTGCCACTGGTCTACCTGGGAATGGAAGGACTCTTACTTTTTTTTTTTCTTTTCTAATCCTCAGGAGGATAGGTTATTTAATTGATTTTTAATGAGAGAAGAAGGAGTGGGGTGGGGGAGAGAGATGTGAGAAACATTGATCAGTTGCCTCCTGTACGCGCCCCAACCAGGATCAAACCTATAACCTGGGTGTGTACCCTGAATGGGAATTGAACCTACAACCCTTTGGTGTTTATAATGACACCCAACCAACAGAACCACTCAGCCAGAGCGAAGGTGTCTTACTTTTAAATGAAGATTAGTGTGGCTTCTTATTTCAAACTGGATATTTGAATCTCCGAATGGAGATCATGAGATTTTAAAGCAATTGGAAGACATTATAGTCAGAAAAGTCATGGAGCTGCCCAAGTTTTTCATTCAGGGTGAGGGAAATAATTTTCCTCCTTGAATAAATTTAGCTCATTAGCAAGAGTAGTGGGAATAGTTCTTACCCAAAAAGGCCCTTAATCTTACACACACAGGGGCCAGAAATCTAGGTCAATCAGGATCCCTCTACTACTTCACTGTCTCAGCTTCCTTTCTCCCTTCTTCACATCGCTACCCTAGTCATGCTTGGGGACATCTAATGTCACTGCTTAACCATGGGCAGTCAAGAAGTAAATGATGCCCACAGTTATGCCACCTCATATGGGCCACTTCTCTGCAGGTACTCTGATGTTCATAAATTATGTTCTGCAAACCATTAATTCAAAGACATGTGATTCATATTAGCACATTAAATGTTTTTAATGCCCTGCAGAAAGGTAATTCCTTGAAATTAGTTCAACTTAGGATTTTTCACTTTTTTTTTTTTAACCATACACAATGGTTAAAAAAAAAACAAAAACACAGCAACAATCAAACAAAAAATATTAGCAATTGTTGTACCAGGGAATCCTGTTTGAGAAGTGGCACCCTGATTTCAATTGGCGGGTTATTGTTAAGAAACTGGGTGGCTTTAGGAGGACACTCCATCCTTTTCCTGACATAAATCATACTCTTTTGCCCTTTAATAGGAAACCAGAGAGCCCCACCCACTTAGCTAACATGATGTAAAAGCAAGCCCTTGATTGATGGATGCATGAAAGAGGACTTTTAGAAGCAAAAAGGGGTAGCTTGGAGAGTTTCTCTGGACTTGGTTAGTTTACACCTCAACGCTTTATTCTTTTGAAGGTTATTTTTACAGTTTCTCCACTACGGTAGATGCCACCATTTGTCTTGTTGATGTCCAAAATTGAATTGCTTTAAGTGAACCCTGTAACTGATATAAGCCTGCCGCTACAGGCAGGAAGAACATGTTGGTCAGAGGAAGGAAAATGAATTTTTATCTAACCCCATAAATTCAGGCACAATGATCTCCCTGTTCCTTAAAGTTGTCTGGAAGTGATGACTCCCTGACTCCCTTCCTGTTAGCAAGTCCCCCGGAAGTCAACTCCAAGGCCCAAGTACCTATAGCAGCATGAAAAACCCTCAGAGCCACTAACACATCGGGAGTATGTCTAGAGTGCCTGATGGGTCCTTTTCTCTTTGCCACGCAAACAATGTCCCACAGGGATTCCACCCAGTGACCCGGGGTCTTCTGCAAGGACTGAGGTGTCTTGGCATTTCATCACACCCACCCATAACCTTAACCCTTCCGAGGACATGACTTCATTCCTCCTGACCACAGCATGACCATTCTCTGACACAATGAGACACTTTGGGTTGGTGTTGTTTGTTTGTTTGTTTGTTTGTTTGTTTAGGGGGGCATGTAATTTCACTATATGGTGATTAAAGCATTTTTCTTATATATGTGTGATATTTGTTTCATCCAATTTTATGTTTCTCCAATACTAATCTCTTAAAATGTCAACTTTATCTCCATATTCCCACTTTCAAAACTGAGCAGGGAAAGTTCTGAATGCTGAGCATTAGCAGATAAACACTTACATCCAGAGGGAATTAGAGGCACTTTCGAGACCAGCTGGAAACCATTTCGTAAATGCGTGGGAAGTGTTTCCTTTTATAATCTATATTTCATTGTAGAGCCATGTGACTGATAGTGGCAAGAAGTTTGTGGTTAAAACACAGTAAATGGGCAACAGAGTACTGTGACCAGAAAATGGGGGGAGGGGGTAAGGGGGGAATGTTATATGAGAAAAAAAACACACAAAAGGCATAAAAAATTGATTGAGGAGGAGGTCATTCAATGTGAACAACTAAGTCACTCAGAGTTATGAAAATCATTTGTTATTTATGGACCCATTTTTACCAACCAATGTTCTTCCTTCCTCCCAAATGTGCTGTGAATGAATGACCCGCATGCTGTCCCCCTTGTGCTACTCTGGTTAATTCAGGGGGTTGGTAATTTTCCTGATGGCAAAACATCAATTCATAAAAAATGTTCACTGACTACCTGGCAGAGGGCCTGAGACCATATTCAGGATGTGATACAACACATTCATTTGATTGCTTTCTTTTGCAACACACACGGAGCTCTCCAAAGTTAGCTTTGCCTCCATTCCAAACTCTCTTGGCACAGCTCTTTCCTGGGTCCTCTGATGGAGTGAAAGAATCCACAATTGGAGTCTCATCCAAGGAAGCAGATGATGTGAGTGAAAAGATCCAAATGGGAACAACCTAATATGGATGTCGGGTGGGAATTTACCTTGACGTGAAGGTAACCTCTGAGAACATTCCCAGGCAAATTATCCCTGAGGCCACAGAACAGATAGGCTCAATTTCAAGCCTTGAAATTGAATATGCTCAAATGGCATGTTTTAATAAATTAATTTAAAATACATCACAGAAGCAAAGGAAAAGAGATGAGGTACGTGAACACACTTAAAATAAGGTGCGAGTGAGTGGAAGGATCACACTAATAATATCTCTCTCTCTCTCTCTCTCTCTCTCTCTCTCTCTCTCTCTCTTTCTCTCTCTCTCTCTCTTTTCCTTACCCCCTGCACCCCTCCTCCAGCCCCACATCAACCTACCTCTATATTAATGGCATCATTATTAGGACCAGAAATGAGATTGCAACAAAGGGGTTCATAGACAGAAGGTGCCCTGGGCAAATATTTCTTGATAAGAGACACAGGGGCAAGTTCATCTGGCCACAGCTGAAGCTTCTAATTAGCCTGCTGAGTAGCTCTGGTTTTCATATGTTTGTTTCTTGGGTAGAGGACATGTGAAACTAGAATGGGTATTGTCAATAGACGGCCAATTTAGGAATGACATAACTGTCAGCCCAGAGGGCTGTCATGACTTGATCTCTCCATCCCTTTCTATCTATATATATAAAAGTCTAAGCGACTGTTATGACTAGTCAACCAAACAACTGGTCAACTGAATGACCTGTCGACTGGTCGCCAAGACACACACTGACCACCAGGGGGCAGACGCTCAACACAGGAGCTTCCCCCTGGTGGTTAGTGAACTCCCACAGCCAACCTCCCATGGCCAGCCAACCTCCTGTGGTCCCTACTCCTGGCCGAACAGCCTCAATCGGCCCAATTGTCAGCCAGGCTAAGGGACCCCACCTGTACATGATTCATGTACTGGGTTTCTAGTCTATAAATAATATTCTTGTTTTTCCCATCATATGTTTCATTTATTCTGTCTTTCTTTAACACAGTCTATAGATTGTTAACTTATTTTTATATGTAATGCATCTTATGAATCTTCCTGTCTCACAAGCTATTCCCTTACTCATTATCTATAGTCAACATTCTAGGAGTTCCACCAATGTCTTCTAAGCTGCTAGTTTACTTTCTATGTATATTCGCCATTTCTTGTGAACTTTATTGTTGGTATTTATTTGTTTTCTTGCCTTCTACAGAAGAATTGAATATAGAGTGGACAAGCAGTGCAACAAATGTATATTACATCTGGACCTTCTCTAGATCTATCAACAGAACCTACAGATATCACCACAAGAGGCAATGAAACACTCAGCATGGTCTTCAGGCTTTCTCTTATATATTACAAACTTCGATGCCTTCCAAGAGAGCAAGAATAATTAAGTATATATTGATGTCAGTCTTGGGGCCTTGACCTGGAAGAGGGAGACTGATTATGCTATGAAATCTTTGAGACCATAAACTGTTTCAATTCCAATTTGGGATCATTTAGTTGAGCGTGTTCAAAAATCCAACCCTTGGCCTAATTCTCCTCATAAAAGTCACTTAGAATAAATCATTCATGTAAATTTAAAAAGGGAGCCTGGAACTATCACAGATGAAAACAAGGCACAAATTAAGAGTGTAGAATCTGGCTAAGCTAATGATCTGGTAATCACAGACTTGGCTGTCCTTACACTGGGATGCCAGAAACAAATTATTCTATTACTGCTTCTGAGATGGAGTCTCAATCAAGACATTAGCTACCACCTAATCTCATGTACAGGGCCATCTGTGAAAGAATGGCACACAAATCTACAGAAAGAAAGGTAAAGTGGACCTCTGACTTTTTTCAAAAGGGTCCCCCCCAAAACTTAGCTTTCTCCAGTATGGTACTGAGGGTGTTTCCACCACCAGTCTCTGAAGACATACAGTACTAGAGTCAAATCCCAACTCTTTAATGCTTACTAGTTGTATGATCCTAAGCATGTTTCTTAACCTCTCTGAGGCTCAGTTTCTTCATTCATAAGTTGATAGTTATATCAATTATAATAATATCCACCTGCAAGCGTTGTGGTGAGGATTAAATGGAATAATTTACATAAATTATTTAAATATATTATTTGCACTATACCCTCACACATGCCCTTCCAATGGTTGTTGTAGTGGATATTATGATAATTTCTGTTCTTGCTGCTATAATTAGCAGACCAACTTTATTTTTTTATTTTATTTTATTTTTTATCACCATTTATCCCCTCTATACCCTCTTCCACCTCCACCCTCTCCCTGCAATCACCACACTGTTGTCCATGTCCATGAATTCTCTTTTTTTTTTTTTTTTTGCTCAATATCTTCATCCCCACACCAACAACCCTCACCAGAGCTGTCTGCCTGCTCATGAGAGAAGATCAACTTTATAGTAAGAATTATATTCTTCTTTTAAATCCTAATCTGAGGATATGCTTGTTGATTTTAGAGAGAAGGGAATAGAGAGAGAGACAGAGAGAGCTAAAGTGAAATATCGATGTGAAAGAGAAACATCAATTGGTTGCCTCCTGTAGGCACCCTGACCAAGGATTGAACATGAAACCTAGATATGTGCTTTAACCAGGAATAGAACCCACAACCTTCCAATATATAGGACAACATTCCAAAAATCTGAGTCACAATAGCCAGGGCAAGAATTCTATTACTTTTAAAGTAGAGTTCCCAAAATGCATCTCTAGCTACTGGATAATGCCCTAAATGCCTTCAATAAAATAAAGCTCTTTTATTTTAGAACTAGAGGCCAAGTGCATGAAATTTGTGCGGGGGGGAGGGGGTGTCCCTTAGCCTGGCCAGTGCCCTCTCATAGTCAGGGAGCTCCTCGATTGTTCGCCCCAAAGAGGTAGGCCCTGCCCACCTGCAGCAGCCTGACCCTCCCTCTTCAGGGTGATCATGGGGCAATGGTCAGGCTCTGGGCCAATTACATAGTACCTGCCTCCACTGGCCTGGTGCCAATGGATGTCATAGCATGGTTGTCCGGAAGGTCATCCAGACAGTCATTCTTCTGTTCAGTCATTTGGTCTATTTGCATATTATGCTTTTATTATTATGGTAAAGAATCTTAAAATGAGACAATCTCCTTGGAATTATGGAATGTTGATTTAAAGTTACACAAGGACTTAAATGTCAATAGTAAATTCCTTTCTGGTGGAGGTTTTGAAGAGAGTAGAATGAGGAATAGAAGAAACATGCAAAGGGAGAAGAATGGCAGAGAAGGAAGACGGGCAACTGTTTGCCCACGCTTTGAAACCTGGGGTTTGATTCCAGACTCTGTCACATCACTCACTGTTACTGTGACAATTCGGCACCTTGACCTCCTCATATGGAAAATGGGAGTAACTGTGGGACCTGCCTTTTAGGGCTTCGGTATGGGTTCAAAAAGACACGCCTCTGAAGCATACTGGCTGACACAGCAGGTTCTGCGTAAGGGCTGCTTTCCTTCCCACACAGTTCCAGTGCTGCCGAGAATTGACTCGTTTTCTCACCCTGGATTCTCCCTCCTTACCAGTGCTGGATTCCCTGAAGATCAGGAACGGAAAGATCCAGAGGTTTTCAAGCTTGGATTTCTATATGAAAGAAATAGCAAGTAGAAGCTGATGGTGCAATTTAGCTGAGAAAATCCAAATCACTCGGATGCCACTGCCAGGAAATAGCTAAAGTCTCTCTACCCCTAAATGAAATTCCAGGCTGGAAGTCTTCAATTCATCCAACCCTAAATGACCTTTCCAAATCTTGAATTTCCCTGGACTATGGAATTCACCTAAAGTCAATCTGCTTAGCAGATGGAGCTGGGAGCTCTGCTCTGCTCTATGTACAGACGAGAATCCTCCCTTAAGTACCCGGGCTCAGTGAAGGTACTGGCACTACACCAGGCACCCAAGATCCCCGGAGCCATCCTCAGGTCCCCAGGGCTAAGCCAGGAAAGGGAGAGGACAGGCAGGTGCCATCAGGGCTCTTGCACAGCTAAGGTTTCTGCTGCTACCACTTTCTCACCAGTGGATGAGTTCTTGCTCAGGTCCCCCAGGAAAGAGAGAATGGTTTTTTTGTGTGTGTGCGTGTGTTTTTGTTTGTTTGTTTGTTTTAACGGAGCGTTTTCTAGTAGTTCAAATTTAAAAAGAGAGAGTGAGCTGTCCCAAGATTGGGGGTAGGGAGTGGGAAGAAGGTAAGTCAACAAAGTTCTCTTTACACTAAAATGAAAAGAAATAACACTTTTTGGGGTGCTCACTGAACCTGGCAGTGTTCTAAAGGCTTACTTACATCATTTAATCCTCACAATAACCCTACAAGGTAGTCCCCCTGCCTTTTATCATTGAGGAGACAGATAAATAGAGAAGGTGAGTAACTTGCTATAGGAGGCACAGCCAGAAAGTAATAAAGGCAAGACCCCAAGACAAACATGCTGGCACTGGAGTCTGAGAGCTTAACCATTATGCTAAGCTATAAAGATAGCATACATTAATGGAGCCCTCTCTTTCAGACACTTCACTACATGCCTATTTCACATGGGTCACCTCATTTAATCATAGTAAACTGTACGGAGCGGTTATAGGGTTAAGCCTCGGACTGACCTGCTGGCAAAATCACAAACAAGTCCTAGCTTGGAGGGCAAAGTCCTCTAAACATAATTAAGCTTGGTCTAGCTAATTGGCTGTGGGAGGGGCAGCAAGTGCTGCCAAAACAAGAGAAACTTGCAAGAACATTGTAAATTACCTTATTTCCCCCTGACTTGCAGTCTGGATCTGTCCTGTGGCCTCAGCAAAGCACAGAAGATCCGCCTAGACCCAGCTTATTCTCTTTGTCTTTTCTTCATCCTTCTCCTGCCCTCCCTCGGGGTCGCCAAACCCTTGGCTGTGCTGGCGAGGCACAGTAAAATCATATGATATCACTGTAATCCCCATTTCACAGATGAGTTCATGGCGCTTGGGGACGTTGAGTGATTTTTCCTAGGACCCAGTGGGATCTACTTGAGGATGCAGAGGTTTCATGCTGTGCTATATTTTTTATTTTTTAACTGTTTAGTAGAAATCCTGACTGCTCATGCCGCATCACGCCATGGTCTTATTTGTGTTGCTTCTACCCCGATGTTAAGGACATTAGCTAACGAGGTCTGTGCTTGTGTCAGAGAGGAGGGAACTCCATTATCGATCAGCATGACAGCAGAATGAATCTAGTTTCTTGCTGCCTAAAAAAATAAAGCAAATCTTTGATTTCCATAATTTTGGTGTGTTTTTTTCTTTGTTTTTGCAACTGGTGTCTGGCTGCAGTCACTCCTCAGGCATGCTGTAGCTCCTCAGTGACTTCCTCAAGAGCGGTGAGACGGTGGTATTTTTGGTTTGGGGTTTGAGGTAGGGGAAGTTTACGAAAGAAACAATAAACCATTTGTGACTTCTTCTTAAGTCACATGCACAACTCATATCGACTCTGAAAAGAGCAAAATTAAACGGAAGGAGGTCAGCCAGGCCTGACTCTGCCTTAGGAGTTTGAGATAAGTCTCCCTGGAAGCCTGGTTCGCAGAAGACGTAGCCGTGCCTGGGGGATGACAAAGGGCAACTTCATTTTGCAAAGTGATGAAAGATGCTGCTTGTGACGGGAAGGGTTTGCTTAGTGTTTTCCCCACAGGATCCAGTGAAATATGTCTGGTCATCTCCTACAGATCTCTGTTGCTTCTCTTTTGTAACTCCAAATCTACGCTGAGCCCTGGCTTCATCATTCAGACCCTACCCCTAACCACCCCCACCACCTCTCCTCACACTTCCACACCCCCTACACCTCTGCCCACCCAGCCCTGGCAACCAGCAGGACCCAGAGGTGGCTAACAGAGCCCGAATGAGCTCAGCATCTTAGCCTGTGGAGAGCCCTTGTTCACGTATGTGTTCCATAGCCATCAGACAGGACTAAAGATTAGAAGCCAAAAACACCGTGGAAAACTGATGTGCCCTTGAAGCATGTGGAAACACACACACACACACACACACACACACACACACACACACAAACAAACAAAAAAACCACAGGTGTAAGAAATGTTCTCTGCATTGGCAAACTCTGCTTTCCCCTTATTTCCCTTTTTCCTTCTCTCTTTTGTGAACTATCTTGTCTGTGCTTCACTTCCTTAAATAAGGCCTCCTTCTATTCCTTGTCTCTGTTCAGGTAAGTAAAAGAGCATTTACCTAAGGCAGGCCCTATGGGGAATGCACACAAAGATCTGACAGCACCCCTGCTCTCAAGGAGGATAAAAACACATTGGGGAGACATGGCAGACACAGGAGTAATACTTACGGGACAATCAGAACTACTACTAATCCATTTGACATCTTGTGAGACTGGAAAGTCGCTCCTTCCTCTAGAAGGGCTGTTGGCATGGAGAGAGGAACATGGGCTGGAGTCCAGCCCTGACTCAGCCTGTTGTCCAGATGCTCTTGAGCAGCACACAGAATGCATGTGGGACATGTGGGCTCATGCTGGCAACAATCATAGCAATGCCAGTCCAATGTAATCCACTGCAAATAGGCATGGTTCAGAAACTACCTGCCATGGCCAGGAGAAGTAGATGCTCATTAGTTTTATTGGGAAGGCTGTGTGTAGAAGGTGGGTTTTAGACTGTAGGGTAAACTAGGAAACTAAGGAAAGGTCACCATTCTGGATAGCGAAGGGCATTTTGAAAAAAGAAAAACGGACAAGCAGAGATATGGAGGTGAGAAGGTATATCAGTCCCCATACTTCTTCAAGCCCTTTCTTCCTTTTCTTTTAGATGCCTTCATTTAAAATATTGCCCCAGATTCCTCAGTTCCATGAACTGCATATCCTCTTCATAAAGGATGGGCAGACACTGTTTGCATGAGGAAGCCTGTTCTGATTCTGTCAGTGCTAAACCTCCGCCGTGGTAAATAAATCACTCCAGTCTCCATAGTGACGAACCCCGATCATGTCATAAGCTTCAGACACACAGTAAAAATAAAGACACACTGGAGGCTGCAGAAACATAGGACTTTGTGAGCCTCTGCTCTGACTTGGCCCTGTTCCTCAGCCCAGGCAACTCGTTTCCAGAGAGCGATTTTTCATGATCATTCTCTTACTCTTTTGTCTCCATGTGTAACTGGTGTTAAGGGAAATGGCTGAAGTGTAAGAGACATCAATGCCAATGTACTAATCATCAGTGGATATGCAGAAAATAAGATTGGCATAAATATATCAATGAGTCTTTTATCTGCCACCAGCCTAAATAATATTTTTCAGATGGAATTTTATTTTCAGGCCTCAGCTCTAGTTAGCAAACAGATGAAAACATAGCAGGTTGCCAGAATATTTATATTTATTTCCTTCCCCATCCAATACAAATAGGGTGACAGTGGTGGAATCAAAGGAGATTGTCCACTGTCTTTTTTCACACAGTAATCTTTCCTACAACATCCTTGGAGGAGCATTGTTTAATCTCCACTGGAAGAGTACCTGTGATAGAGTTCCCAACTTTTGGGGGGCCACCCCTTCCATTGTGGGAAAGCTCTTAACGTTTAATTCTTCTTTATATTGCATTTATTGCTTTCTGGTTCACTGACACTCATTGGTCCTAGGCTTGCTTTCCACAAAAACATAGAATGTGGACGCCTGAAGTTTTCAATGACTTAAGCTAATTTAAAGAGTACTAAACATAAGCCAGGGAACCTAATTTATTGTCCCAAAACCTCCATTCAACTGCCATTCTATGTAGCAAAATCAAGTGAACCTTTTTGAGCCTCAGTTTCCTCACTTACTAGTATAAAATGAGAGCATTATATGCCTATTCTACCTCACAAAGCCAAGGTAAGAATCAAGTTAAATAGTAAAAATCATGAGATGCAATATGAATAATGAATAAAGATGTTACCGTTATTCACATGCAAGCCCTCTGTGAGAGTATGTGACAGGGTGGGGGGAAGGTAGGTTCACACTTGCGAATAGATGAAACACAAGAGTTTATCCTTTTATTATTATTTATTAAGTATTGTGTTATTTTCCATATGAACAACTCTAACCCTACTTTTGCCCCACCCCCTATTTGAAGACAATAGGAATTACCTTGGTGTTTGCTGGCATGATAGTTTCTAGATTACTTTTCCATGCCACTGTCCTCATCAGAAGCTTCCAATTTGCCACTGTCCCTTCTAAGCTTAGCGCTCAGAATAAAGCCAGCAAAGGAGAAGGGAGTGATTTCCCCCCTGCCTCCCAGGCTGACCACAACATCACAGTGATTACTTCTGCTTCAGATCACATTGGTGCTTCTACCAGCCTCTTCAGACTGTCACCACACATTACGTTAAGGCCACCGAATGCCTCTATGTCTCTTTTCACATAAACTGCTGTCAAATCTGTCCTGAATTCATTTAATGTTAGGGTGATTATCAACAATTTCATAGTTATTTCCATGAAATTGATCTCTATTGAATGTCATCTTATTGGTGTCAGCTCATTGTCAAGGAATAGAATGCCATTCCATTATTCTTCAGTTACTTCAACTGACCTTTGCGTCATGAATGGGGGTTTCTGTGAAAGTGTGTGACAGGAAGACCTCTGAGAAATCCCAAAATGTTCAGTAAACAAAAACACTTAGAGAAAGATCTGTGTACCGCAGAAGGAAATCTCCCTAATCAAGTTCTCATAACTAGCATTCCTGTGGTGAGAAAAGATTGTTTTAATAAGATTTTGGTATTAAAATGATTGATAGTGGAGTATTTTTAACATTAACAGACATTTCCGCTTCTAGAGAGTCACAAACATAATTGCAGTCCCAACGTTTGATAACGTTTTTCTATGTTCTAAGCATTTAACATGGATTTTTTTTTATTAAAATACTTTTTCAATAAAGTAACAATCTTATCCATCATGTGACACAGGAGTGATGAGACTTTTTCCAAAGGAAAAGCCAATTACTGAACTGAAAGTATGGATGGAGAAATCTGAAGGAACATCAAACATCCTACATTATCCTTGGCCTCTCCAAAGGGGATTAGATATGCCCCTCACCTCCAATGAGCAAGGATTAAACAGGAGTCCTTTTTTTAAAAAAAATATTTTATTGATTTTTTACAGAGAGGAAGAGAGAAGGACAGAAAGCTAGAAACATCGATGAGAGAGAAACATCTATCAGCTGCTTCTTGCACACCCCCTACTGGGGATGTGCCTGCAACCCAGGTACATGCCCTTGACCAGAATCGAACCCGGGACCTTTCGGTCCACAGGCCAACACTCTATCCACTGAGCCAAACCCGTCTCGGCTAGACAGAAGTCCTTTGATCACAAGTCACCCAAACCCATTGCCAAGTGGCTTAAGAAAAAAAAAAAAAAAAAAGATAATTTATTGATTTATGTAGTAACTAAAACTAGTTTCAGCAATTCCACTCCTGGGTACATTGCCAGACATATATGAAAATGTTATTGACAAGCATTGTTTATGGAAGCTGAGAGTTTTCATCCATCAGGAGCCCTAGCTCAGTCAAGTCTAGAGTTGTAGACAACAAAGGCAGTTAGAACCTAAAAAACATAGTATTGGGTTAAAAAGGAAATATATATATATATATATATATATATATATATATACACACATATATATATATGTATATATATATATACACACACTAATGTCTGTAATACAATGTAATTTATGTTTATTTAAGACATACACAGCCAAAGCCAGTTTGGCTCAGTGGTAGAGCATCGGTCTGCAGACTGAAAGGTCCCAGGTTTTATTCCGGTCAAGGGCATGTACATTGGTTGCGGGCACATCCCTAGTAGGGGTGTACAAGAGGCAGCTGGTCGATGTTTCTCTCTCATCGACGTTTCTAGCTCTCTATCTCTCTCTCTTCCTCTTTGTAAAAAAAAAAAAAAAAAAAAACAGTAAAAATATATTTTAAAAAATCAATAAAAATATATTAAAAACAAAAAAAAGACATACACAAAAAGGATGCCAATATATGTTCTTTGGCATGTGTGCACCTTTGAAAATATACAAATACATTTCACTAGGTGCCTATGGTGGGAAAAGAATGGGAGAATGGCGGGGGGGTGAGGATGAACAATAAGTTTTAGAATGAGAGGCATCTTTTACAGACCAATAGTGATGTATGCCAAGAACTGAGCAGTATGATTAACTCAACTTCATAAGCCAATGTTTCAATTAGTTTTTAAGGAATTTTTTCATCAAACAATGTAATCAGGGATCAGATGGTCCTTGTCTCTCAATTCACTCCTCTCTGGATTGGCTTCATTCTCCGTCAAGCTCCATCCACATGGAGGGAAAGGTGATCTGGAAAAAACAGGTTTGTGTGTTTTCAATTTATGATCTCAGGAGGAGAAAGATTTACAACATTCCTACAAGGACTCTGCTTGCCACTGCTTGAGTCATGTGTCCATCACTGTCACGTGGAAATAGGTTATTCTTAACTGGTCAGCCTGGTCACACCTACCTGTTGATGGGTGAGACAAGGCCCTTTGATTGACAGCTCCATTAGTGGAGACCACCACCCACTCTAGCAAAGCACCTCTACTGTAATCCCAAAAAAGTCCTAAGAAGTCCGAATTCAGAGATAACTTTACTCTGACAAAAATATGTTTATTACCCTGGTTGGATTCTGTAGAGTACAATCAGGAAATAGCTTTATTTAATTTTTCTCTCATTCTGGTGCTTCAAACCTACTCTGTCAGGTCTCCTTTTCCTCACCCAAGATAATACATTGAGCAAACTGCATGACTTCTCTAGTTGCTTTTTACTTTTATAATAGTCTTATCTCAAGATATTAAACAGGTTCAATTTTCTTTAATAGCCAAACTTAGCTCTTTTATCTTCTTCACATCTTCCTCCCTTACATTCCAGTCCAAATCATAATAGGTCCCAGTAACCTGCAGGAGGGAAGTAGGCCACAGTCTTATTCTAACCACTCCAATCTTGTTTGTTGTTCCTCTCCAATTGAGGGGTGGAGGAGAAAAGAGAAGAAGTAAAAAGATTAGTTGGTTGTGTCCTCTGAGATAGACGTTCAAATTGTGACTGACTCTCTCCTGTGAGGAACTTAATGTGTTCTTTAGAAAAAAGAAAAAAACAACAGCAACAAACCCTTCTGGGGATCCCCAACACTTTCCTGTTCCTTCAATTGAATAATATCTTATCCTGTTGACCAGCTCCTGCTCAGACAGCGATCACACACACAGAGTATTATTGGTCAGGGTCCTTTGAAGATGGTTATACCTCCAACAGGGTCCACTTAGTCCTCATAAAACACAGTTCTTGCCTTGCTTACCATGGAATGTAGTTTGTGCCCACTACAGCCTTCTCTCTTGCTAAGAGGGACAGCTCCAGACAGCCTGGCATATATAGACAAGTAGCAGGGTCTATGCCCTGTGCTCACAAACTCCAAGCAACAGAGGTCAAATTGTCTCAAGACCTCACAAAATCATGAACATGAATGTTTATGTAGCATTGTTCATAATAGCCCCAAACGGGAAACAATCCAATGTTCATCAGCAGATGAATGGATAAAGAAAATGTGATATATATATACAATGGAATATTATTCAGGCATTTAAAATAAAGTTCTGGCCCTGATTGGTGTGGTTGTTGGTTAGGCATTGTCCTGGGCACTATGACCCAACTGCAGGCTCAATCCCCAGTAGGGGGCATGCGGGAAGCAGCTGATTGATGTTTCTCTCTCCCTGTCCCTTCCTCTCTCTCAAAAAAAATTAAATTAAATTAAATTAAAATTAAAAAATAATAATAAATTTTATTTAAAAAAGAAGTAAAGTTCTGAAACATTCTGCAATATCAGTAACCCTTAAAACGTTAAGCTAAGTAAAAGAAGCCAGACACACAAGGCCACATTTTGTGTGAATCCATTTAAGTGAAAATATCCAGAATAGGCAAATCCATAGAGACAGAAAGCAGATCGATGATTGCCATGGGCCAGAAGAAGGTGACATGGGAAATGACAACAAATGAACTTGTGGGTTTCTTTTGGTTAGTGACAAATATGCTCTAAAATTAGATAGCTGTGATGGTTGTACAACTCTGCAGGTATACTAAAAAACACTGAATTATATATTTTAAAAGGGTGGATTTGATGGACTGTAAATTATATCTCAATAAAGTTGTTGTTTAAATAAATTCTCCCAAAAACTGTTGTTGGAGTTTGGTGATGGACAACTGGTCACAGAAACAGTTTAGGGCGCCTCTTAGCAAGCTCCTGTGTTGGTCTAGCTCCTCTCAACCAAATAAGGAGGTACCATATTTGCTCCCTATTGTGCTCTGCTTTGGCCTCTCAACCTGAGACAGGAAAGTCCCATCTAGGAATTTTACACTGGATTTTATTTCCAGGCTCTAAGATAAATAAGATGCATATACTCGTGTCCTGGACAACCTTCTCATGGGCTATTCTCTTTTCAAGTTTTTCAAAAGTAGAAATTCCTGCCTACATAGCTGCAGAAACTATCCCTGTTTATTCAAAAACCAGGGACACTCCACTGCTTTGAGTTCTCAGCAGTCAAGGAATGATATTCACTAGGTATTAAGACTGAAGCCCTGGTAGCTTACCTCACATGAAGAGGTAGATTTTGTTTTGCTGTTTTGCTCACCTAATGGCATCAGTTCACGGTTGATGATTACAAACACTGTTATCATAGTTTTAGGAGGAATTGCCTTATTCAATACAGTTTCACTGAGGGGCTCTGTTAGTGAGCACACAGGTTCCAAGGCTTTAGGCAGGCTCCATGCCCTTACTGAGTTTGCCTCACCTCACCTTCAGTTAATAGGTACTCTAATGAGGCTGCCATACTTCTGTCAGCAATTACTGGTAATCAAGACAATTATGGCTCTAGGAGATACCAATGAGTTGCATTATATAATCAGAGGAAGGATCTTCTAAGCTATTAAAAATATAATAACACAGAGACACACACACACACACACACACACCCCATCTCCACCATCGTGTAAGCACCAGAAATGAACTCCTACAAGATTATGTGTTATGAAACAGATGCTCTGTGGCCACACCCTTTTTTTGACTATTAGTACCATAACATTGTAACCAACACAATGAGAGGAAGAGAAAGGCTCCCTTCCCCAAAACGTTATGGCAAGATTTTTACACAAAGATTAATAAACCCATTGTTTTTTTTCCAAAGAACTTTCATAGTTTTGCATTTATAGAACTAGTTATACTTTGAAGTGTGGTATTTGTATTTGTTTCCAAAAACTAATGGTTACACTGATATTGAGTGAGGCTCTGCATGTTTGGGGGTAGAGGGTATATGATAAATCTCTGTATCTTCCTCTCACTTTTGCTGTGAACCTAAAACTGCTCTTAAAATTTTTTTTTAATTCTAATGGTTACCATGATTCTATTGACCATCATGCAGTGAAATTTTGTGATTGATATCCATTTTGTTTCTCCCCTAAAAGGACATACTTCCCAAACTTCTCCCATCCCCGAATTCCTCCAGGTTTGCACTGAACTGGATCAAACACTGTCCCAGTGAGGATTGCCACCTCACTCTACCTAAAATGAATATTACACCTTTTGGAGAACAAGTCATCTCTTCCTATATCCCTATTTCCCTTGTTCTCCCAGCCAACATCCCTCACAACTCTTGGTCCAAAGAAGTATTTAATGTGTGTGTGTGTGTGTGTGTGTGTGTGTGTGTGTTCACATTCCTCACTTGTCAGAGATTGAGCAGGGGAGGTAAATATGAATATGCATGTTTGCATAATGTCCTCCCGACTTAGAACAGGAAGAAAGCCTATAAAGCATCAAATCTAAGTCCCTCACTTTTCAGATGAAGAAACTGAGGCTTGGAGGCACACAGTGCCAGAGCTGCAAGCCACACTGGATCTTCAGGCTCCCCCTCCAGGGCACATCCCAACCCTTCCCTGCCATGCACTTTTTACTATCCTCCCGCAGTCCTTCTCGGTGCCATTATTTCCTGATCTGTACAACAGGAATAACCACAGTTCTGCCTACCTCACAGAACGGTTGTGAGAATTAATGAGGTAATATACGTGAATGTGCTTTGAACCCCTTGAAAATGTCAGATGCTGTTTAAAATGAAAGTTATTTCAACTAAGAAAATAAATGCACATACCATAAGAAATGGATAATAACACAATTCACAAATGAGAAATAACACAATTCACTCTGCCGATGACTTCTAGCACTTATAATTAAGCTTTCAATTAAATCTAAGTACCAAATAACACTGAAGGCAAAATAAGATTGTCTTCTGTGCGTGGGGCTAAAGAAAGCAGCAGGTGCCTAATAGAAATTAGACAGCTACATGGGGCCTAATGAAAATTAGGTTATATTGCTAAATGCAGGAACTGTACCATGCCCTTTATTTCCCCCACTATTGACTCACTTTCACAACCACCGAATTAGTAATGGAACTTTGAGCTTATTCTCTTAATAGAGATGATTGGATGTTCTATCGAGAAGAGAGTGGCCTGTCCAACAGAAGTGAGCCCATGGAAAGAGAAGATCTTCAGACTGGCATTTAATCCATATTCACATTTTGGAAAACTCTGAGGAAAGCAAAAATGGGAATGGGAAAGAAAAAGGGAGGGAACCCATGACTTCCTGAAACATTTAACCTGCAGGTAAACACTAAACAATGAAAAATATGTAGAAAGAACAGAAGTAAAAAAAAACAACAACAAAAAAAAACCAGAACTGCAAAACTGTGACTTCATTCATTTAGGAGTACGGGGACAACATGCATGACTGGTATTGAACAAGGCTGGTTATTCAAGGAGATAAATTAGTCAAGAAATTTCCCTCAAGAAGAGAAAGCCCACAAGTCACAAACTTTACACACAGCAATACCCTCCTAAGTATCCCTTTGCCTAGATGTCGTTAGTTATTATAGCTACCTCTAACACACACACCCCTAACCCCTTTGAACCAACTACACTACATAGGTCACTTCATGAGCAACACGGGGAATATATGACTCAGCCCTTCTTCCTGCTTTCTGTCAGTATGAAGGTTAAGTGGTGGCAGAACAGCCCTGCAGTAAGATGAAAAAACCAGAGTCTTTGAAGTGCAGGCAGGCACTTAAGAGAGACCCATCTCATGAGCAGGGCATAGAGTCCAGAGAGTAGAAGAGGCATGTGGGTGCCTAAATGAGTGGAAGGAACATAACGATGGAGAATCCTAGAGCAAGTAATTCAGAAAGGCAAGCAGCAAGGTCTGGCAGCAGGGAGGTGGAACCCTGCTTGGAGAATGGCATTGAAGGGCAGATTGGCAAGGTCATGGCAGAACCTCTGCTCCAGAAAGTAAGGCAGAGACTTAGAATGCAGAAAAATAAGACAAAGACCCTCAGTCGCTTCACCAAAGGTACAGGGAAAAGTTTGGTACAAGGAACAGGGCAAAAGCCTTATTTCTACAAATAAATACAAGATCAGGACCAGCTGGCCTGCACTAACAGTCACCTGATGCTCACCAGCCAAACTCTGGCCTCTTTTTGTGTATTGTTGTTTGTTTGTGGTTTTCTTTCTATTCTCCTGAATAGGAAGAGGTCCTCAAACCGGGGACAGGGCTGAGTGGAAACAAAACTTTGATGTTGCTGATGGAACTACATAGGTACTCCTACAATGCCTGTCTATATCTTTATTGTTGCACTCACTTATCTAACAAACACTTGTATAGCATTTCATGCATGCTCCCACACATTTCATAAATATTAACTCCTATGAACCCAATGAGGTAGATACAGTGACACTCCCCACTTCAGAAATAAGAAAACTAGACATAGAGAAGTCACTTATCCAAGGTCACATGGACTGGAAGTGGCGGAGCAAGAACTTGAGCTCTATCTGAATTCAGGCTCAAATTCCATGTTTCTAACCATTACCCCACACCATTTGCTAGCTTTGTCATGATCCGCCTGTGTTTCTCTTCCCTAAAGACTAAGATATGGTCTCTGCTCTGGAGAACTTGGGTCACATCTTTGCATCTCCAGCGCAATGCCTACTTCATAAATGCCTCATGGTTGAATGAATACATAAATGAATGAACAAATGATTCTGGGCCTGGCATATCAAACACACAAACCCCAGGGTCGGAGGGAGCAACAGTGTACTGGACTTGGCTAACGTGACCAAAAAGACTCTGACGGAAGGCAGCCAGGAGCCACAACAGGGAGTGGCCAGTGAAGCTGCCTGGGGGAGGTCTGGAGATATGGCTCATAACAGCACCTGTGGACCCGTCGCTTAAAAAAGCAGGTGAGGTCAGAGGAGGCTGGGGCACAGAAATGATTATACAACAATATGCTACTTGGATGGGCCCCACATCCCACGTGCTATGTGGTCTCTTAGAGCCCCACACCTGAGAGAATATATAGAGTTGGTTAACCACAGTTTGTGCGTGGAAATAACTATTACCTCAAATCATTGTCAATAGTCTTACAGGATTGGACACAGCAACCTCTGGGTAAGAGTCAGTTATAATTAGCACATCATGAATTCAGCCATCAAAGGGACAGAACGATATTAAAAACAGAACTGGTCTACCGAACTGCATAAAAGCCAAAAAAGGTCACTCGTGAGAGAAGTCTTCCTAAATGTTTGAGCATTCAGTGGGCCCAGTCATGCTTTTGTGGGCAGGTACAGATACACACAGGAGTTACGCGGTGGACAGATGGCATATCCTCTTATTTCTCTCTCTTCTATAAGGCACTCTCCAACCAGAACCTTCGAGCTAGACAGTGAGTCAGTAATCATTGGGCATCACTTGTCATTTCAAGAGAAGGAGAAGGTAAAAGTACCTAAAACTTACTGAGCATTTATTTGGTGCTGGGTGTTATTCTAAGTGTCTATCGGGACCTCATGACATTCCCCATTTACAGAGGCAAAGAAAGAAGCATTGCCAGAATCAGTTCAGCTCAGTGGATAGAGTGTTGGCCTGTGGACTGAATGGTCCCAGGTTCGATTCCGGTTAAGGGCAAGTACATTGGTTGCAGGCTCATTCCCAGTAGGGGGTGTGCAGGAGGCAGCTGGTCGATGTTTCTCTCACATCGATGTTTCCTTCTCCCTTCCTCTCTGTAAAAAATCAATAATATATATATATATATATATATATATATATTTTTTTTTTTTTTTTTTTAAAAGAAAAAGAAAGAAGCATGGCAAACTTATAGGCAATTTGTCCAAGGTCACCTGTCAAACATTGGTAGAAGCAGGGTTCACCCTGAAGGCAGTTTATCTCTAGAGCCTGTGCTTAGAAACACACTCCATAGGGACCATGCACTCCGAATACAGCAAGTAATGCAATGACTAGAATGTGAAACTAACTTCTAGCAGCCACACCCAAGTCACCTTTGCATACCCTATTTGGAGCTCTAGACTGTGCTCAATCACCCAGAGCACTCATCCTCTAGATTTAATAGATGTAGGGAGTATAAGGATCCCAAAGGCTTCCTTAGATATACAGTATAGTCTTAGGATAGAGCTTTCCCTAATCATCAGTAGAGCAAAAACAGATCCAAGAAATATTTAATCCAAGATATGACAATAAATTCTGCTGCATGCTAGGTTAGCACATGCTACTGTTTCAAGGGACTGTTTTTTCCATGCCACGACTGCTAGCCCTGAGCTCCCAACACACTTTCTTCAGACCCAACTTATTCAAATGAGAGGATGCCTTTACATAACCAGGAAGCCTTTGGCATCAACTTCCCACCTTGGCAAGAAACCAGAGTAAGAGGGCCCTCCTCGGCCCATGCAGACCAAGCCCATCCAAAGCAAACAGTTCCCATAACTGTTTACTGTAGAGCAAGCTCCTTCCTTTAAAAAGGGCAAATGTGGAAAATCACCCGGCCAGACGTTGCTTGTTATTCTAGCACTTCTGAAATTCAGGGAGGAGGCCATCCAGCCCTTATTCAAATGGGGAATGCACACAAGTTGGGAAATACATCAAATGTTCTGTTGGAGTCTATAAAGATTTAATTGTTTTTTGGAAAAGCACATTTTTATCAGAAGTACTTAAGCAGTGATGATGTTTAATATCTCCACTTCAATAGCCCCCGCCTGGCCCAGCTTGCAAATGCTCCCTGCTTTTCTGTGACACCACCCAGAGGAAATCCACAATCTGTCTGTGTTCCTCAGGCCTGGCCAGACCGGGGAAAGAGCCATGGTGGAGCTGCTTCCCTCACTGGCTTCCACAGCCGCATTACTCCGGCTCTCCAGTCGTAGACGGAGACTGCAACATTATTGCTGACATACTTAACGTTTGCTGAATTTTTAAAGAAAACACTTACATGTATTCACAGCCAGGTCTTAAAATGGGTCAGCCAAAACAAGACGTCTGTATGACATGCAGGATAGTTGACCGCTTTATGGAACCCAGATAAGTCCATGTAAGGAATAAGGCATGGCTAGTACTGGTGATGTGAGTAACTCTACTAGTACATGGATTTGAAATTTTCTCTCTTTTTTTTTTCTTCTTCTAGTTTCCCAGGAGTTGGGACATCTTATGTAAACTTGAGCATTTGCTGTTTTAAATTCTGAAATGATTGGGCCAATTAAAATAATAGACACTATTAAATGTATTGGAAATAGCAAAACAATGCCTAATTCTTGTCTGGACGGCTCTATTCTGAACATAGAAAAGACGAGACAGCACAAAAAGATAGAAAATCACCCACTTAAGTCTTCATGTTCCTTCACCCTAAAAAGAAGAGAAGCAATCTTCAATGGGATTCCTTTACTTATGCTTAACATAAAGTAGGATCCAGGTGCCATACAGGGGTTAAGCTGTGATTGCCCAAGATATTGACAACTAAGGATTCGGGGAAAAGGCCCCAAGGATGAAAATGACCGTGGGAACCCGCTGGCTTTAGCCTTGGACGGGTGCAGTTGAGATAGAGAAGGCCCTTTGGCCGTGTCTGCTTCTGTTTGCCCTGGAGTGAAAGGCTGAGGGTAGACGTCAGCATTGCTGTCACATTGGCTAATGTGCTACCAGCAGGTGCGCGTGCCTCCAGAAAACTCCCCACAGATCAGCCTTTGTCTTCCTAATCTCAGGGATCTGGGGCCGAGCAGGAACTGCAATCTATGCCCTGTCAGTCTGGGAAATAAAGAACAGCAACCTCAGGCACCCAGGGCTGCCACCTGCAGTAAAAACACAAATATGTACACTTTCGTAGGTATCTTCTAACTGCGGATTGCGTGAGATGTACAAAACATGTCTTCTGCTAAGCAGTTGCTGCTCCTATTCTTTTTTAAAATAGGAGCGATTCCTTGTAAAGAGACGTCACTGGCCGAAACCGGTTTGGCTCAGTGGATAGAGCTTCGGCCTGTGGACTGAAAGGTCCCCCCAGGTTCGATTCCAGTCAAGGGCATGTACCTTGGTTGCGGGCATGTCCCCAGTAGGGGGCGTGCAAAAGGCAGCTGATCGTTGGCTCTCTCTCATCGATGTTTCTAGCTCTCTCTATCTTTCTCCCTTCCTCTCTGTAAAAAAAAACAATAAAATATTTTAAAGAGAGAGAGAGAGAGAGAGAGAGAGAGAGAGGGAGAGAGAGAGAGAGGTCACTGTTTTTTAAATTTTATCTTGATTGTTGAAAATATTACAGATGTTCCCTTTCCCCACCTCCCACCCCCCATTTACTATTTTTTAAAAGTGACTTTTCATTTTGAGGGGGGGAAAAAGGAGGGGGGGAGTGAAGAAATCATTTTATAATTAATGCTACATTGTTTACCATTAAAAACAGGATTTGGAAGCATATGCAATGAGTAATACTCCAATGACTAGTATAAGCATGTTCTTATTTTATTAAAATCCTCAGACTCTTCTTCATTCACTATCACTTTATATTCTCATTTTCAGAGCACTATAATAATCATTCTATTAAGCACATAGTTATTTTCAGCAGTCCAAATAACTCTTTTAGATGATGCTGAACACTGATCGCATATGTTTATAGACTTCAGCTTCCTCTCTTTGGCTAGTGGAATAGATCTACCACATCTAACCAAAGCCACAGAATTCAGTTTGAGTCAGTTGTGTTTGCTCTTTATTTATTTATAAACCCTGCCTCCTCCCAGAAAGGGTTTGAAGCTGCTCTTAGTCAGGCAACAGTTGGAGTCTTTAGGAGGCCAACACTTGGTTGAAACCAGTATTTCTGGTTCCTTACTGCCCGTGGAACCTCACAAGGACTGGTTCACGGAAATCACAGACCTGTGCGGACTGGCTCAGATAACTGCCAGTGGAACTAGCCATTCTAGCTTGCTTCTTCAGCCAAGAGTGGAGCCAGCAAAGTGGAAACTTTATAGAGGGTATGTTTTTCTTATTGGTATAGAATAGACAATCACTACTACCAAGACCCTTCACTCTGTGATAAAATAGAGAGAGAGAGAGAGAGAGAGAGAGAGAGAGAGAGAGAGAGAGAGGGAGAGAAAGTAGAGAGACCCAACTTCAAAGCAGTTGCTCAACGATAATATGTCTTCGACTCTGTCAACTGTCAACACCGTCAACACACTTCTACCAACTCAAGGATGCACACGTATGTTCTGTCATCATTGCACTTTCTTCTCAGACAGACAGCTTTCCAAATCTAGTCTTTTCATTCACATATTTTTTAGTGTTTATTAGAAGCCGGAGATTTTCCAGGGAATCCCTGCTCCATAGCTGGATGGACTAGCCATGTTTCCATAGCCCAGAGACACAATGTTCCTTCTGGGCTATGAACTTGTCACTCTTCATTGAACTCTGGGAATTCTTAGATAAGAGCTTTCAGAGAGAGGCGGGGGGAGGGGGGCCTGATTCCACAGAAATGGGGGTTGATAATCCAAGTGGCAACTTTCTCTATTGAGTAAGAATTAAATCGACATACTAGTTGAAACCTGACCCTCCAGTCCCTGGCATAGTTTTTTTTTTTTTTTTGTTTTTTTTAATACACCAACGCTCACTAAAGGATTATGATAGCAAAGATATCTTGATTCATTCTTAAATGTTCTCATAGTTTCAAATTAGAAGCTGCTCTTGACTTTCCCTCTTCAAACCTACTGTGAAGTTGTAGTGGTGCAGAATAACCAGGGAACAGTTCCCCAAACCCTGTCCTGCCCAGCAGTGTTTCAACTCAGAGTTCCACCTGGCACTTCTCCAGTCCTCCTTCTGCCAACCAGTCCTTCTTCCTGAGTTCAGCAAGATTCCTGATGGAAAGAAAAGAAGTTGGCAGCAGCAGCCTACTCCTCATAGTATTCAGGAATTTTTCTCTCAGCTGTCCCTTTCTTTCTCCACTCTTTCAGCCACCGACTGCCGGCAAACTCTTCTCCAACACCAGAGTGGCTTCAAGGATTTCAGGGAAAAAAGAATCCCAGACCTGGCATGACACCTGGTATATAATGATATTAAAAAATGTTATATGAATTAAAGAATTTCTGAATGAATGATTCTCCTTCTCTGAAACTTCTCCCTTATATCTCCAAACCCCTGAATACTCCTTCTTTATATTTAAATAGCTCTGATTGTTATTATATGTTAACTATAACAGCTTTTATAGAGGATTGTCAAATTGGAAGTTGGGGGATGATGCTTCAGGAATAAGATAAAGACAAATTACCTCATTCTAACCCCTTATAGTGTCCAGACATTCCACTTTCAGTATTAATTTTAATAAATAAAAATAATTACCTAAGTGTATTTCAATGATGTTTCCATTGTTTATACCTGAATACCCAATGTCTATGAGCACATATGCTTTTTAAAATAATGACATAGAAATATTGTCTATCTACATATCTTTAATTTAACTAGATGGAAAAATAGCCTTTAAAACAGGAGATGGAGTTTACAATAGTCCTGAAGTCAATTTAAAAAAACAAACACATATATTTCCTCTATCCCTTTATGTCCATCCAAGAGACCTCTGTTTATCCCCCTAGAACAGAATTGAGGTAAAATGGAAGCATGTATGCCAATAGGGTTGTAGAGTAGAAAGCAATAGAGAAATAAAAGATATTGTTGTTGCAGTCTTTCTGTTGTCTCTATACTTATCAGCTGGTAAATCCTACTGCAGAAGACAAAAGGGGGGAGAGGTTGTCATATTACTGTGTAGTCACAGTTCCATTGCTTAGTCTACCACTACTCAAAACATCACTTAAGAAAATTTTGGGGTCCCAAGAGAAGCACAAAAGTCAGGAGGAGAAATCAGCATGCTACAATAGAGAAAAATGACTAAAGTGACTTCACACGCTAAATCCTTTGAAGTGGAATCTTATTGCTATTTTCCATCACCTACTCCAGACATGCCCCACTTCAATGCCTAGCTATATGTAGTTTCCATTCGGAGTATTAACAAGTGTGAATACTATGGAAGACAAGCCGTTCAGTTATCTCAACGAAGGGTTTACACTGGCATGTGTGAGAAAGACTCAGATAACCTCACCAAAAGGTGATTTTTATTTTTTTTTTTTTTTTGCTAATCCATTGCGAAATAATGTCCTGTCAATATTGCATAATGTCCTTGACAATAAAGGTCAGTATAGTTGTTCTAACAGGAAAAATTGTGATCTTTATGTAATTTGTTTTGCACATTAATTATTTTCATAATTAATCTGGCTTCTGCTCCTGGCTCCTGTCATTTTACTGAAGCTTCTCTCTTAAAAGGCATCAATCACCTTCTAATCACTAAATACCATTTCTTCTTCCAGTTATATCCTCCTTGAGTCCTCAATGGTATCCTCAGTGTTGCTCAAATTCTTCCCAAAATATTTTCTTATATGCCATCACACTGCATTCTCCAGGTTCTGCTACGGCTCAGACCATTCCCTCAGTATCTTAATACCTCTTACTTACTTTCTTTCTCTTGTCCTTTAAAATCAGGTTTCCCTAAAAGTCCCCAGTGCTCTTTTCCCTCCCAATAGCTTTTCTGGGTCATCTTATCCCCTCCACAACTTTGACTATTACCCCTGCATATCTATTTACATCTCTGCTCTCAAATTCTCTTAGATAGTCTTTCACTGCCTCCAGGATATCAATGTTTCATTGCCTTCTCAAACTCAGCGCATTCACAGGCTCTTCCTTCTAACTTCCCTATTCCCGTGAATGGAGCCCCATCTTCCCAGACAGCCAGATTTTTGGAGATTCACACCTTTTGCCTCCACTTAACTCTTCCTGGACATTCTTCTGCTCCAAACCATCATGACATATTGCTTATAAGCTCACTCATGGCATTCATTTAAAGTTATCCTCCCTTGCAATTCAGTCAGTTATACATTTATCTTATGCTCCCTACCAGATATGAGCTCCTTGAGAAAAAGATTGTGCTTTTCTCAACTTTGTACACCCTGTAGAGTCTAGTACAGAGTCTGGTACAGAATAGGTATATTTAGTTGAAAAGGTGAAAATGAGCATTCATTGATACATCTTTCTGTCCTTTGCCATCTGAAGTCAACAACACTGAGCTCAAATTATTCTTAATCTCAGTACTCTGAGAAAAACTATTAAAGACACGTTCTAAGTAATACCACAACATGTAGCGTTCTTGCTACACTGAATTTACTGTGTGTGCGGCCCACATTTTCATTCATTGATTCCACATGAAAAAAAAATCTATATTTAGAAGGGACACTGAAATGTGTGGGGAACAAATTCACACCTCATGTGAAAACTATTCCTTAGATTTGCTTCCTCCGTAGTGGAATCCCTTCTCCAGTTCCCTGTAATTTGCTTGTTCTGGTATTACTCCCACACTTGGTTATGAGAGCTCTGTATTATGAAAAGCTACACTCAAAGCATTGCAATTTTAATTCAGTGAAAGCACACACCTTCAAGGGTGACTCAGTGTTATAATGAGGCCCACACTCCTACTCTTGCTGATCTCTTCACTGACTCTGGGGTTTGGTGTTAACTCAGCATGATCACACTTCATTTTCATTTTAGGGCTTGGTTTTTGTTCTGTTTAATATCAGAATAAACAGAATAATGGGAGGTAGCATAGTCAAGCTTTCTGATATCCTGGCCTACATTCCAATGCCAAATGCATGGCTTTAAATCCACCAATAGGAAGAGAGCAGATGTGGAGTTTATTGTAGCCTGGAGAACTGAAAAGAAGCTTGCCCCAACCTGCACTCTGATGAAGAAGTTTAAGAAAAATCTGAACAAATCATTCCACTGGCCTCTTCTTACTGAAAGGGCTATAAAGAGGTAAATAAATAGAGCCCTACCTCTGCCCTAAGGAATTTTTCAGATTCATCATTTTATAGAAAGAAGAAGAAGAAGAAGAAGAAAAAAAAAGGCAACTCATGCTGGAACCTGCACTTTTAAGAGCACTTCATCCAGCTCAACAGTTTTTCTGTTTATGTCCAGCCGATGGACAGTATAAAGCTAGCACATACATCAAATCCATTCATGTGTGAGACACTGAATGTATTGAATCCATCAGGAATGCCACAACCACAGAATTAAAGGCCCATTTAGAACTCAAGCTTGGTTCAATCTGGTAATGGCTGACAACATCTCAAGCTCATGTTTGGACAGGAGCTGTTTTTTTTAACATTTGCTGCCGAGGATCTCACAGGAAAACTGTGCTGCCAGGTTGTTTTTAATGAAGCCAAATTCAAACGGTATCTCTCATCTGTTTACTCCTCCCCATGCCCTACAGTCTACGTCTCACTTGCTTCTCCTGCCTATTTCCAACGCCTCCTACCTGACACTTTCACATTCCAGCCCTCTTCCCCCATATCATGTCACGGATTTCTGCTTCTATGTGTTTGATGTGTTATTTTCTGATCTCCTCAAATCTCAGTTCAAATGTTCCTTCCTCCATAGAACATTATTTATCTCGCCTCTTCCAACCAATTATTTCACTGCTGTATCTCAGTGTTTTTCAACCTTTTTTGGGCAAAGGCACACTTGTTTCATGAAAAAAATCACGAGGCACACCATTAGAAAATGTTAAAAAATTTAACTCTGTGCCTATATTGACTATATATAAAGTAATTCTCTTGAATAGGAATCAAATAAACACAAAGAAAGTATTTTATAATTACTTTATTATGAAATATTAAGTAAACAAAATAGTGAAAAATTATAAAATCCTACGGCACACCAGGCAACATCTCGCGGCACACTAGTGTGCCGCGGAACAGCGGTTGAAAAACGCTGCGTATCTGTACCTCAAATAATGCCATTGATTCCTACTTTGCTTTTTATGGTTTGTTTGTTTACTATTTCCACCTATCTTAATTTCCCCAGCTAACATGTAAACTCCCTCAGGGAAAAAAAAAAAATCCAGAAGGAATTTTTTTTTTTTATTTAGAACATATGTTTCAATTTTTTGCTTATGCAGATCCATTAATATACCTTGGGAGAAAAAAGAACAAATGTTTCCCAAGGAATTCATGAGAATGGAAAAATGTCGGTGGCTTGACTCTATTTTGTAGGTCAACAATCTCTGAGTCCTCCGTTGGGGTTAACATTTTATACTGTATAATAAAAGAGAAACATGTAAATTGACAGTACCTCTGTTATGCTCAGCAACAAATCTGGAGTGGATATGCAAATTAATCCAAAAATGGTGGGTTAATTTGCATACACAGGCGACTGGCGGAGAGCAGAGCAGGAGAGCTGGTGGCTTGGAGGACTTGGCAGAGCGGGAGACCATGGGACAGAGACAGAGCAGGAAGGGAAACCGAAGAGCACGGGGAGTGCCAGGAATGCTGGCAATCATAGTTCTGGTGGTAGGCGGATCTCCGAGACACTGGAGCAAAGTGAGCCTGGAGCAAGTTACTGTTGTGGTGGGGGATGGAGGGAAAGCAAAGGTGAGAGACATAAGTAAAATCAGAGTGTCTAGGAAAAATTAAAGGGAAGATATCCGAAAACTTCCAGGAAATCTCCACCAATGAAGCAAAGGGGGGAAAAAATGCCTCTATTATTCTGTGAGCAACAAACCAAACTGGGTTGGGATCTCAGACAATATGCTCATAAGATTACACAGACAGACAGGAACTCCAGGATTGGAGAGGGCTCCCCTGAGGGTTCCCAGATTGGAGAGGGTGCAGGTCAGGCTGAGGGACCCACCCCCATCACCCATGCACGAATCTTCGTGCACCGGGCCCCTCATCATTGATATGATTAGCATGGCAGCTCCTGACTTTCTTTCCTCAAAGTAGGCCACTTCATGCCAGCTGGGCCAAGCTTCTCCATTGTTTGTTCTTCAGCATACAGTGGCTTCACTACACAATATCCACAAACTGCGTTAGAAAGCAAGCATGAGGCACGTGTTTTATAAGTTGTCATAAAAGAAAAAAGTACCAAAAAACTCTCAGTAAGTAGCAATTTTACTCTTTCTATTCTAAGGCAATGCCAGCAATCCTGGAACAGCCAGCACATGGTCACTAATGTCTTGCCAAGTCTTCTTACATTATCAAGTCCATTGATATCAAAGCCAGGCATCATCATCATCTACTCCTGAGTCAGTTGCCACAGAATGCTTTGGCACCACACAAAGCACTTGGGTAACAGTGTACCTTAATTGTTGAAAGCACAGTCCCTGAGCTCTTGGAATTTTCCTTTTGAGTCAGCGCACATTGGCATGAAGTGTGACCACAAAGTTACAAAACTAAATTTTCATAAAAGAAACAGAAGTTAGATTTTTAAAGCAGTCAAGTTGGAAGGCAATGTAATTCCAGTGATGTTGGCATTGCCTAATGTTGTTTTAGAGCTCTTCTTTATACTCATTTCTCTCTCTTTTTTTTTTTTTTTCCACCATTCATCCCAATACCTCCTTCCTCTCTCCCCACCCCTTTTCCCTCTGGTAATCATCATACTGCTGTCTTGTGTCTGTGAGGGTTTTTATTTGTTTGTCTGTGGGTGGGGTTTCTTTTTTTGCTTAATCTCTCCACCTTTTTCATCCATCCCCATTAAGATCAACTTATATGGCATATTTATCAGAACCTTCTATCAGATGGTATCATGTTACCTTTTGTTTTAACCTCAGGTGGAGTTATCCAGCTTGATTACCCAGACCTGGCTTCAAATGAACAAGGGTAAGTTTTGAAAATCACATCCATCTTGGAACTGACAATTTTCTACAACTGAGGGCATTTCAAAGACATTTCAAGGCTCTTCTAAACATATTTTGATCAATAGCAGCCTAAGAAGAGTAGATGTATAATCTTACTGGGAATGGGGAAAAACTTAGACTGTTTGTGTTTAGACATATTTGCCATATAGTCACACTCAGCATGTTTCCCAAAAGAACTATAAAAGGCAAATAGAAAAATCATTTGGAGTTTTTCCTTGCATTTATGCATAGTCTTTTAAAGAAAGTATTCAAAAAAAGATTACGTATTCAGGCAGTGCCCTTGGCAGTCCCAGATCTGTCTCTCCCTTCCACAGTGTTTGGACTGAACAGACCCAGGGATAGCACTTCTTCCAGCCTCCAGCCACCCTCCAACCTTATCCAGTCACCACCTTCAGGACCAGTCAACACACAGGGGTGGTTTTCCACCTAAACTTCTATTGCCGAATAACCATGAGCTTCTGAATTCATCAGAACTATCTCACCGACGTGGAGGCTGCCATCAACAGCCTGGCTAGCCTGCATCTACCTCTGTCTGGGCTTCTCTTTCCACTGTGAAGATGTGGCTCTTGAGGGCCTGGGCGCTTCTTCCATGAGAGTTGGCAGAGAGGAAGCTCAAGGGCATTGAGTGTCTCTTAAAGATGCAAAACCAGCTCCAGGGCCCCATTCTCTCCAGGACGTGCCGGAGTCTCCCCAGGGTGAGTGGGCAAAACTCAGGGCGACATGGATGGTATCAACCAACCTTCCTCCCTTCCTCCCTTGTGGAGCTGCCTGCTGGGGTTCTACCCTGCCTCACCTCCGCAGGCGGCCGGCCCCCAGGCTGGGCTCACCCTCCAGCACGACCAGGAGCCTGTGGAGCCCAGAGGCTTCTGAGGGCCCCTCTGCGTCCCCTGGTGTCTGGCTTTCATCTGGGCCTCTTCCCAAAACTGCTAGCCAGTCTTTTAACCACCCTGAAACCCTCTCCCTTGGACCAAATAAAACAATAAAGCTTTCTGCAGGGGGGGGGGGGGGGAAGTATTCAATTAATACTTTTTTCTAAAGAAAATTAGCTATACAGTGGATCCAAGGGCCAAATTGGACTCAGCCAAACCTTCAAACACACATCTGCCTAGCTGTTGGATAATGGTTCACATATTTTAGTTCTTTCCTATTGACTTTGATACTACAGGATTTCTCTGTTTTTCTAAATCATGCCGAAAGTTTTATGAATTAGGGCCTCCAAGATGGATGTTTTGTATCTTGGCAAACACTCTCCAAATCTGGTACGTAAGCACTGGAACCGAACTGAACTTGGGGTCCTTAAGACAACACTATGGCCGAAAACAGTTTGGCTCAGTGGTAGAGCGTCGGTCTGTGGACTGAAAGGTCCTGGGTTCGTTTCCGGTCAGGGGCATGTACGTTGGTTGTGGGCACATCCCCAGTAGGGGGTGTGCAAGAGGCAGCTGGTCAATGTTTCTCTCTCATCGACATTTCTAGCTCTCTGTCTCTCTCCCTTCCTCTCTGTAAAAATCAATAAAATATATTAAAAAAAAAAAAAAAAAAAGACAACACTATGGACTTCACAGGGTACTTGAGAGATCACAGCTGAGCTACACAATTTAGTCACATTATATTGTGTCATGAGAGGAAAATTATCAAGGACCGAAGGTGGAGAAGATTCCTGTGTCATATAAATGTATAGTTTGTAAATATTATATGTGTTACAAATACATTTTGACTTTTCAACTGCTTCACTGGCCTACCGCTATATAAGGAATCTACCTACGGTACCTATGATTAAAATAATCTAAGCTATGAAGATGCTAAATAAAAGTCCTGCAAGTAATAATTTGCCATTGGAAATGTGCTAAATTATTCATAAAACACCATCTTTCCACAAAGAATGCCTTAAGAAAGCACCTTCGATATTATAAAGATAATAAATTATGGTATTTAAAGAAGAGTTCTAAATCTAAATAGTAGTGATTTTAATAGCTTTGTTCATTGAGCACCAATTATGCTCATGTAGTGCATACTTGGGGGGAGCTATTAATTGTCCTCACTTAACAAATGGAACAAATGAACCTCGGAGAGACATAGCTAGTAAATGGGCAACACCTGTGTTGTGCGGCAGACTCAAAATTAAGGTCCTCCCTGCAGCCTGATTTCTATAAATCCACATTGGTTTTGAAGAATAATTTGAATGGTGATAAGAGAAAAAATGAGGAGAAAGGAAGGAAGGAAGGGAGGAAGGGAGGAAGGGAGGAAGGGAGGAAGGTTGATTCCATCATCTATACTCTTCATGGTTTCAATGATTCCACCTGAGAACCCATGACCTATCTACATGCTATTAGTTCTGTTTTTATTGAATCTAAAGGAGTACACAGCCATTTACCAGATTGAGAAGAGTGTTGTGGCTGGTATAAAACAATGCTAATTCTGCATATTACAGTCCTTGCCTTCCTAGAGTTTATATTTTGTAAGAGAATATGTCTGTTTTCTTTCTAACATATCCCCAGCACTTGGCACAATGCCTGTCACAAATTGTACCCAATAAATACATGTTGCTGAAAGCGTGCTGAAAGAGTGTTTTGAGGGAAGTATGGGCAGGTTTAGGGACGTGGCTGCCCAAAATAATCATAGAGCAACAGGAACTCCTCTACTCAAAAGAACCTTTCAGGGATAGTCTGCCATTTTACCACTTGAAGCTTCACTTGTCTGGACAGGTTCCTCTTTGAAGAGGTAAACATAGCAGTCATTCCCATCTTGATGCCAATGATTTATTAGGTAAACATCTTTGGGAGGTGCAGGGAGTCCAAGAAAAGGGAGTGGGGAGCTAGAAAGTGTAACTAAGAAAAAGTGGAGAAAGATTCCTCTTGCTCCCCAACATCTTTTCCACTCCACTCCACTCCACTCCACTCCAACTTTTCAATGAGTTGTCTTCTTGGGCAAGAGAGTCCTTTATTAAACAGGACTGAAAAGCTTCTAATGACACCGTTAATGCTACAGTAGGAAGATGCCCCCGATTGTACATGCCCTCAGATCTAATTTCTGCTACTTCTATGCACATCCACAAATGTGTGTTCTTAGCCTAGGTTTCTAATTCACCAATTCACTACTTGATCTTGTTACCTTGGCTTTAATTGTTTAACAACATCTATGTATTAAGCTGTAATTTTCACAAATTATTTTTCCAAGTGCATGGGATATAGAAACATCCAGTTATCGATAAACATACAACATACTACAAAACAATCGGCCTTTTTTCTAAATAAGAATTGGTTTGCTCCCAGGCTTTAGTAGAGTCATGGAAAAAGTGATGATCTTTTTTCTTAAGTCTCCAAGTCCTAGCCCTGCTATTTATTATGTGCTTGACCTTGGGCAAGTCATAGTTTCCTTGAGCTTCATTTTCCTCTGTAAAATGTAATAATAATTATATTATAATTAATATTATATATTTAATACACACAAATAAAACTGAGGGTCCTTATGATGTTGATTAAATTTAGTTTTAAATTCTAGCTCTAGAAATCATCTCTCTATCTATCTATCTATCTAGCCTCCTCTGCCTCCCCCCCCCCCCCCCCTTCCAGGTCTAGCCTTTCTCTCAGATAATCAGCAACCCGCAAGGCAACAGAAGACAATAGCCTGGAGCTGGCAAATGGTCACACTGCCCTACCTCTGGAAGGCTAAAGATAACAGCTTGACCTCAGTTATGCTTCAGTTCCTGAGCCCTATTGTGGGCCCACTACTTTCCCATGAGCCCAGAGGATGCCAGAACAGATCTCAGAGCTACCCTCCAGACCTGAAAAAATGAAATCCTGAAGAAATGATTCAGCACCCTATCTCACCTTTGACAAATCAGCTCCTATCATGACCTGGAACCCCTAACCCACCATGTCTTGTGATTTTTGCCCAATATAATCTGTAATCTGCAGGCCATTGGGGAGCTTGGGCTTTTGAGCATTAGCCTCTTGTTCTCCTGAATGGTGCATTCATAATAAAATAGCCAATATTTCTCCACTGCAGTTCCCGGCGTTTAGTGTTTGGCTCTGCTAGTGCCGGGTGGACAAACTCTTTCTGTTCTGTAATACAAATATATATATATATAACTTTGTAGTAGTGTATACCTCACAGAACTGTTGGGAAAATTAAGGTGATAATATACGGGAAAATGTTTTGTAAACTATGTTAATCAGCTTAACAATAACCCACAACCTTCGGACCAACTATGTTTTGTAAACTATAGAGCTTTGTACACATATAAGGTACTATTATTTCTTGAAGAACCTAAATTATAGCAATTAGACTAACTTGCACTCCAAATCCTGGCTCCACTGCTTGCAAGCTGAATGACATCAAGCAATTATATAATCTGAATTTAAGTTTCCCCCCTTTGTAAAATAGAGATGAGTTGTGATGATAAAACACGGAAATGCTTTTGAAGTGCTGCCTGGAACACAGTAGGTCCTCAGGAAATGCCACCTCCCTCTCCCTTTCCTGCTGCAGTTTTAAAGGCTTTTATTTTCCTTGAATCAGGAAATATAATAACCAGGATGAATCGTGGTGAAATGATGCAACAAAAGAGCAGCAAATCAATGATAAGATATAAATCATGATGTTTCTCCATCTAGTAATAATCTCTTACTGTGCTGGAACCATCAACAGCAAATTGCACAAATGCCAAATCAACATCCTAAGAAACAGCATGAAGCAATCACAGCAAGGCAACTTAACCTGGAAAACTACCATAGAAAGATGAGTGATGACCCCCAAAATATCCTTATTTGTATTCAAAAACGTGATTGCAAATTGCTTAGACAAGCAGGATATGTTCAATTAGATCTTTGAAATTTTACCAGAAAAATGGTTTGAGCTCTCTTAAGACCTTGTGGAGTTCTGGGCTCATGATACACCAGCTATTGTACAATTCATTTAAGATGGCTTCTTACCACCAACAGTTTTTTGTGTTTTTTAATGCATAATATTGCATGCTCTGCCACTAAGCTCTGCTGTGTGTCATCCTAATTAAGGATGCAGACAGGCTGTGCAGTAATGATGATTGATGTCTGCTCCATGCCTTAGTGGGGAGGAAGGTGAAGATGAGCCTTCACTGTAGTCCTCAAGAGCAACATGGTAATTGGTATTGCTCACTGCACCGCAAAGCACATCTTCCTGGAATTATAGAAGAAGCACTTAAGAATAGAGAATTATCTTGCATAAAATTGCAGTTTTGCTTATCCCAAGGAACAATCCTGCAAGGCACAGTTTCCCACTCTTTTCGGCATATAAATGAATGACAATGTAATTTTCGCCATTTCATTTCAGTGGGGCCATCACACCAGTAATAATCATAGTTCATTTTTGACTTTCTGACGTGGACCTCTGTTTTTATCTTTTTGTATTTTAGACTTTTGTATCTTGAGGTCCATCAGTCCTTTTGTCTGCTTGTTTACCTGCCAGCGTGAAAGCAGCTATTTTAATAGTCACAGTAGTGACTGACCTTGAAATAATGAGAAACAGCTCGTGAGTAAAGAGCTAGTTCAACCGTGTTGGCTCATGGCCCACTCCCATCCTCCTGCAGCTTGATCACTTTTTCCTCTAAAACGAGACACAGGAATTATCACCAGTTAACAAACTGCAAGCACAGGTAATACAAGCGACCATACCAGGTATCATGTAGGCTTCACAGCAGAGAAAGCTTTGCCTACAGAGATGGTACCTACTCCTTATCAAGAAATAGCAAACGGGGTCTCGCCTCTGAAAAAAGCACGGATTCTACTCAAACTTAATCTTCTAAAGCCAACTTTCTAAAAAGTGAGGGTTCTTTATATATCTACATTATGCTCTAACGTACCCATCTAACAAATTAAAAAGTAGAGTTAAGACATTCATCTATTGGGGACGGATTCAATAAACTAGAGCATACCCAAATAATGAATCACCCTAGGTAAAGTCAATGCATTCTCTTTGAACGGCAATTCTGACCAATTCTGAAAGAAAAGGTGGGAGTAAATTAGGGAATTCAACAGAGCAGAAGAAACTGGGGTATTGGGGGCTATTTCATGCTCAAACTGAAGAGCAGAGTGTTATTAAGGAATGGGTTCACAGCTATGCCAAAAATAAAAATAAAAAGCCAAATATTGTACAAGCCAGGCTAGGTAGGGATCAAAGTGGACAAATCTGACCACTGGGCCCTTGCTCCCCAATTATCTACCACTGTTCAACTGAGACACACAAGACAGAGCACAAAGCTGAGCGAGAATCAGAAGCTGCTTTGGGACTTGGCCTTCAAGTGCTCTGGCTTTGCCGGGACAGAAACTTCAGGGGCAAGACTCCTCCTTGTTCCATCCCCAGTTCAACCTCAACCTGCCTCCTCTTCCTTAGAATTGTAGGATTGGTAGACTGATGAAAACTGTAGAGCTGAACAATTTATTCATTCTGCCAAGGCGAACAGAGACCTAAGAACGGGAGGCCACCGTTTAGCAGAACACTGACCAGGGGACCAAGGACATCAAAACTCTGATTGCCACTCAGCTCATAACTACCTAGGTGCTTTTGGGCCAACTACCCCTCCTCCCAGCCTCTTTCCAAAATGAACGCATCACTTATCTCCAAGGTGTTAATCACAGACAAGGGTCCAATGTTGCATTTCATCCAGAGGCTTCTGAATTTCAGTCCTCTACTCCTGGAATAAAATATTTCACTTCAAAGGAGTGAATCTCAAATAATGGGAACTATCGGTAGCGCTACTGTCTGTGACGAGCTTCCTTTTATTTCTTTGCTCCCATATGCTGATGGTACACAGCCAATGGTGATGTTAGCAAACTTGAATTTAATGGAGTTGGAGGGTTTGGTGGCATGAGTTTCTGTAAGCAGTTCCAGTCTTCAAGGTTGTACAAATTATGTTTGATTTTGCAACGAGTGGGGTTTTCAGCTAGTGCCAAGGCTATTTTTCTGAGTCAGTTTCATTATTTGGAAAGTAAATAAAAGAAGTGTTTTTATCCCCAAAGATATAATTTTATGTTCAGAGGGTTAGAAAACAGTTGCAAGAAAAAAAAAACAAAAAACTGCAGAAAGAAACAGGCTTTGGATATTGGCATTTTTAAGCAGAGCAGGGAAAAGCTTTTTTTTTTTTTTTTTTTCCTTTTTTTCAAATAAAGAATAGGAGTTATTTAACTTGCAAGTGAGAAAGCTGACTAAATATTGACACTGTCCTTTATTGTAATTAGAATTATAAGTACAAGATATGGTTGACTCTCCGTAAGTCAGACAAAAGCATACCTAAAGCAATTCTCCTTCCACATGTAAAATACAGAATGATGCCTCAGAGTGAAGTATTATAAACATGTGATCGCCATCATTCTGGGTTAGCAAAAATTACCCGAGATTCTTCATGTTAAAAAAAAAAAAAAATGATCACTCAATTCCTTTCCAGCTCCCTGAGAACTTTCTCTTCCTTCGGTGGGAAAAGAGCGAGTCAAATTAACTCATTGCAATGAATCAGTGGCAATCTGACTTTTACCTTGGGCAGCATTTTCATGTCTTTCCATGTTAATAGTCTCTGGCCTTAAGTGAAAACCCGCATGGTTTAATTTGTAACTTAAGAAATAAGAACTAAATATGCTCCCTTTCAGAAGGTGGAGTAGCCAGAGAACCGTTCTGGGTCTTTTATATTGTTTTTCAGTTCCATTGTGTTGAAATGTGCTGACTAATGATTTAAATAGAGCATTGTCACAGGGCAGGTCCCCTAGTAGATCCCCTGGGTTTAATCAACACAAAACAGCTAAGTGCTGCCTTCCCAGAGCAATGTGTGTGTTCCCTTCCCGTGAAACATAGATTCACCCATTCAGAGGGTTACATTCTTCCCACCATTTTCCTCCTACCACACTTGACATTCAAACTAGGATTTACACAGGGCAATTAAACTGCTTCTAGTAAACATGTTAGTGTCCAATACATAGAAAATAAATCTGCTTTTTACAAACAGCATTCTCCCAAAATAAGCATTGAAAATTTCTCACTTCCTTAATATATACTTCCTACACAAGTAAATGTATATCTTAGTTGGAATAAAACCAAGCACCACCACCACTACCCCAAAGTTTGGTTTACAAGTGTAATCAATGCTATTTTGAAGGGAGGACAGGAACTCAGGAGTGCCCTATAGCTTCCTGAAAAGTAAAAATCTGAAAAATGTGAGATTGTTTTGTTACTTGAATTTGGATCAACATTATTGCTCCCTGCTTTAGGAGTGTTATATAAATAAAGGAAAAGTAACCTTGAACCTCTGACCATAATGCTTCGTGTATCTATTTAATGATGCCATCCCGGTTTTCTTCCACTCTGTAAATTATCCCTCCTGAAAAATAAATTGCATTTGCAAATAACTTTCAAATATATTATCTCCTTTAACTCTAACCACAGTCTCACCAAGTAGGTAATTTTCCTCACTCTTCTCAAACCTTCTACTCCATCCTTGGCCCCCTCCCTTTGAACCAAAGACTGAGGCCCCTACTTCCCAAGACAGTGATGATCACCAGAAGAGAATTCCTTCAACTTCAGTCCCCCTATTTTCCTGAATCCATACCCATCTCTGTTTCTTTCCCTCCTGCCCCAATACAAGAAAAGACTCTCCTCCTATCCAAAGTTAACACCCCCTCACCCCTCCCTGGCCTACTTTGGAGAGATTGTTTTTCTCTCCACTTATTCCCATTCTTTTTTTTTAATTTTTTTCTTTATTAATTAAGGTATTACATATGTGTCCTTATCCCTTCTATTGCCCCTCCCCACTCATGCCCTCACCCTTCTCTCCCCTCCCCCCCGGTGTCTGTGTCCATTGGTTAGGCTTATATGCATGCATACAAGTCCTTCCATTGATCTCTCCCTTACCCCCACCCTCCCCTACCTTCCCTCTGAGGATTGGTGGTCTGATCCATGCTTCTCTGTCTCTTGGTCTGTTTTTGTTCATCAGTTTATGTTGTTCATTATATCCCATAAAGTGAGATCATGTGATAGTTTATCTTTCTTTGACTGGCTTATTCACTTAGCATAATGCTCTCCATCCATGCTGTTGTAGTATTCCATTGTGTCGATGCACCACAGTTTTTTAATTCCCTCATCTGCTGATGGGCACTTATTCCCATTCTTACCTTCTTTCTCTAAAAGCTCTTTACCACCAGCATTTAAACACTTCACCCTTCAGCTCCACAAGTGCCTCTACCTACCACACTTCATCTCTCCCTCTTCACCTCTAAATTTCTTGAATTCACTAGCCTCCCAAACTCGCTGTCCTCTGGAACCTTCCCTTCTGAATTCTATTCATGCTCCTCCATTCCTCACCTCCCACTGACCCCTTAGCCCATCAGAAACTGGTTTCTGGCAAACATTCCACCAAAACTCTTCTTGCCAAAGTCCTCCCGATCACAAACAGACTGCTCTCCACTCCTGTCTTTTGCTCTTTCTCAGCAGCATTTGACACTGTTGATCGTGCCTGCCTTCTGAAGTGACTCCCCCTTTGGCGTACGGGACATTGTGCTCTCCTGGATACTCTCCTGCCTCTCCGTTACTCCTCCTGGGTACCCTTCAAGGGCTCTTTTTCTTCCTGTCTCTTCAATGATGGTCTTTCTCAGGGTTTTTGGAACCTAACTTTTTCTCCATCCACTCCCTGGATAATCTCAACTCTACTTCTAGGCTTCGAGTATTCTCTTGATGCTGACTACTTCCAAATCTTGTCCTCAGAACTAAACGTCCAGCTTCTTAACGGACATTTACACAAGCCATGCAAAGACCATTTATAAACTCACCACCTTCTCCAGCAGCCACTCGATGGAGCAGGGGATGGAGCAACACACTCATCTTCTCAGCGAGGACCATGGGCAGAGCAGAATTTTCTCCCACCTGGACCCCTCCAAGCCGCATCTACACTACAGAAGGGGCGTGGGTTCAAAGCAGCAGCCTGACACTTAATTTCCCTGTTTAATTTGAGGGCATGGGGGACTCAGTGAATGGTTTTAAAGTCCAAACTTCCTACCTTCACACACATAACAGTTTTCTTTGGCTGCTCCGTATCTTTCATTTGATACTATAGCTAAATAATAACAAGCCCTTATTTTTTATGTTATACTAGAGGCCCGGTGCACAAAATTTGTGAGGGGGGTACAGTCCCTAGGGCTGGCCTGAGATCAGGGCCATTTTCCCCAGCTGCCCTCAGCTGGCCCCGCCCCCCGCTGCCACCCACCCCTGGTTCCCCATTCACCATTGGGTGATCAGTGCCTGACGGCCTGGGGAGGGGACTGAGAGGTCAGCTGTTCATGCCTGCTCGCCAGCCTCCCCCTTCCCTCCACATGGGTGGCCATCAGGTGATTGGAGCCTGCTGGCTAGGGAAAGGAACCAAGAAGTGGTAAGTGTGCCTCATAGTGACTGACCCAGTAGTCATTCTGCCATTAGGATCAATTTTCATATTACCTTTTTATTATATAGGATAGAGTCATGTGCACTCCACACTGAGGGGGGCCCAGATCCGGATGAGGGGGTCCCTGCTGGGGATTGAGCCAGCCCAGAGAGAGGGCCTCGGGTTTGCAGGCTGATCAGGGTGAAGGTCCCACTGGGGGTGGGGTCGGCCTGGGCAAGGGACCAGGGTGGTTTGCAGCCGCCCATGCCCCTAGCTTTGTCAGGAAGGAAGTCCGGAATGACTACTGAAAGACTCCAGTCTATCCAGTCTAATTAGCATATTACCCTTTTATTAGTATAGATTCTGGGCACCATTCTAAGCACTTGTATAATACATATTAGGTTGATTATTCTTCACAGCAATCCTATAAACCAGGTTCTATTAGTATTCCTGTTTTACAGAAGAGAAAACTGAGGCAAAAGAGATGATCTTGCCCAAGGTCACATAGCAGCAGTCAGAATTCAAAACCATATGATCTGGTCTTGATATTATGATTCTTAACTACTATGTTATCCTGCCAAATGGAGCTATTTGGAGCTCCTGGAGCATGCTCTGCTATCCTCTGGTCTCTCTCTCTCTCTCTCTCTCTTTCTCTCTCTCTCTCTCTCTCTCCCTCCCTCTCCCTCACACACACACACACACACACACACACACACACACACACACACTTCTACTTCCCTCTGTGCTTAGGTAACTCTTGCTCACCCTTCAGATCTTCGTATAGAAATCAACTCTTCTGCGAAGCCTTCTCTGACTCTTCCTTCTGCACCCACCCCGCACTCCCAAGACAGATGCCTCTCCTCAGGTGCCCACAGCATCCTTTGCATGGCTGTGTCACCACATTCTGCTGAGATTGCAGGTTAACTCGTCTGCCTATACTTGTAAACTGCAAGACTCTGGAGATAAGGACTACATCCTGCTATTAGCTGGGTCTCCAGTGCCTCACACAGGGCCTGGGACATGGTTAGGGGGTGAGTGGTAGCTGGGTAGGTGTTGAATAAATACAAGGAGAATCTTCAAACAGCATTGGCAGCCAGACTGACCTGAGGCTGGGTTGTCCAGATACGGGTCTAAGGCTCTTGAAATTGACCCAGACCTGACCCAGAACTGTTCCCAAACATAAGTGCGGGACTGAGGCTGTGAGTGAAGACTTCAGGCTCCCAGCTGTTGAAATTAAAAGAGAGGAGATTGCAGAGAGCCAGGAGGAGACGAAAGCATTCGCCTGGATGGACGCCTGAACAGATTTTATAAAGTGGATCACAACATAAGAGAAAATGAAAGCAGATAAGCAGGAAGGACAGCAAAGGATTAAAGAGAGCATTATTCTGGGAGGTAAAAAAGAAGAAGAAGAAAAAAGAGGGAAAGTGGGAATTTGATATGAGAGCTTGATCTAAATTTAAACTGGGGAGTTTAAGTTTCCAACGCCATACAACTGATCTGGAAAACGTAGCCAAGTCAAACAGCAGCCATGGTGCCTTTGGAGGAAGCGTTTTGGTACGATTCGGAGTGGGCTCCACATGATCATAAGGATTCACTTTTTAGAGGGAGGGGTGAGCCTGGTGTTTTTCTGTGTTTATTTGCCACTCTGGAGAGTAGTACTGCAGTCAACACAGCAGAGGAAAAAACTCCCTCTCTAGTTCAAGGTCCATTAGCAAGCCTTTGATGTGCTTTCTGGATGAAGATTGATCTTAGGTTATAATCGCTCCATTCACCGAGTCTTTTAATAGGATGCCTGAGTCTAGGGCAGAAACATTAATGTACTGTGACGGCCTTGACTAAGAAAAGCATCTCAGTAAGAAAAATTGGCGCAGCTACCACCACAAGCAGTAAAATACCAGAAGTATCAGAAACATCATGTCTGCGTACCTATTTTAATGAACATTTATATTCACAATGAATGATCTTATAATTATTTTAAATAAAATCTCTTTATATTAAACTTTATTCTTTCAGATTCATTAAGATGAAATATGTAATCATCAATTCTAGGTTTGACATATAAAAGGGAATTTTGCTTCTCTTAGCAGTCTTATTTTTTTTCTTCAATAGAGGTCTTGCACATTTTTTGGTGTCAGGTTGAGATAATATATTTTATAAAACAGACAAGTCCCTGGCACATAGCAAGGGCTATCCAATGTTAAATGTTATGCTATTCTTTTTATAAAATATCTTTATTGATTCTTAGAGTGTGGAAGGGAGAGGGAGAGAGAAACCCACAACCTGGGCATGTGCCCTGACCAGGATGACACCCAACTAACCGAGCCACACTGGCCAAGGCAAAGTTATGCTATTCTTATACTGGAATTAAGACTTCAAGAAAATAGTTTACCTACTTTAAGAACATAAACTGTCATTAAAGACTTTAAAAAAATATGTGTCCAGCTGTTGTTTAATGAGTATGAAGTTTTAGTCATACAAGATAAAAAAGTCCTAGAGATTTGACGTACAACAATCTGCACCAAGCTGACACTATAATGCACACTTAGAAATTGTTAAGAGGGTAAAACCATGTTATGGGTTTTTTACCACAATTTTAAATAAAATCTGTATCCAAGCGGTCTGCTCATTGCAAGTGAGACTCATCTCTTCATTAAAGTACAACCCAGCCAGTGTGGCTCAGTGGTTGAGCATCAACCCATGAACCAAGAGAACACCAATTTGGTTCCCGGGTCAGGGCTCATGCCATGCAGGAGACATTTTTATCTCTCTACCTTTCCCTCTTCCTCTGTCTCTAAAAGTCAATAAAACATACTTTTAAAATAAGTACAGCAGAATCTCTTATTGGAAATCTCCAGTAAATGAGAGTCATAAAGGTACTTGTATTGCTGGGATAAACTGGCCACTGTGACGAATAAACTTCTACTGTCATCAGATATGACACCGAGTGAGGACTATTGCTTGCTCATGTGGTGCCCTGGTTGGCAGGCAGCTTTCTTGCAGGTGGTGACTTAAGGACCCAGGTTCAGTTCACCTGTGGCTCCACCTCCATTAGGCCCCCATTGTCCTAGGCCCCCAGCCAGATGGAGGAGGCGGGAGAGAAAATGCAAGAGGAGATTGCAGGCAGAAAGGCATACCTTCTTCTTTAAAAACTTAACTCAGAAGTGACAAAGTCACTGGACTCTCACGTGGCCACACCTACGTGCAAGGGAGGCTGGGAAATGTAGACCCCAGCTTGGCAGCCATGTCCCAGCAACAGCTGTGACCTTGAAGAGAAGAACAGAGTTTGGTGGCCAGCCACTGGCGACCTCTGCCCCACAGCACTTTAAAAAAAATATTTTTAATCTTCATTCAGACTTCTCAAATTGTCATTCTCTTCGGCACTTTAAGTGTATGTTGCCAAAATACTGCAAAATTATTTTAAGATTCTCTTAACTAATGATGGTTTCCTTTTACTTTTGTCACGTCCTTCATTTCCACTTATTATACTTTTAAATGGGATTTCAAATGATTCAAGCATCATAGAATTCATTTCTAAGTTCTGAGTTCAGCCCTGCTTCTGGCCACAGGGGATTTAAGAAGCCTGAAAAAAATCACTTATTCTCTGTCTGGACACATTTCCTGGTTCGAATCACAGAGTTTTGACCTAGTTTCCTGTAAGCTATTTCCCATTTCTTACTCCCATTTCAATAACTAAATTCCCATCCCCACCATTAATTTCTTTTTTGTTGTTGTTGTTTTCATTGTCCTTTCTTCCCACTGAAGTGGGGGGAAATTATTGAATTTACTGGGGTGACACTGGTTAACAACATTATACAGGTTTCCATGGAGTTTCTACCTTGATATTTATTTCAGTTAGAAATGTATTTGATGGTAAACAACAGAAATCCCAAAAATGATTCAACCAACAAGTGTTCTTTCTTTTAAAAAATTACAAGAAGCCCTGACTGGTTTGGCTCGGTGGATAGAGCGGCGGCCTGCGGACTGAACGGTCCCAGGTTCAATTCCGGTCAAGGGCATGTACCTTGGTTTCGGCACATACTCAGTAGGGAGTGTGCAGGAGGCAGCTGATCGATGTTTCTCTCTCATCGATGTTTCTAACTCTATCTCCTTCTTCCTTCCTCTCTGTAAAAAAATCAATAAAATATATATTTTTTTAATTACAAGAAATCTGGAGGCAGGGCATCTAGGGCTGGGACAGGACTGCACTATGTCGACACCTTGCTTTGTTCCCTTTTCTTGCCCCACCTACCTTAGCATGTTGCCTTTGATCGCCGTGTACTGAGGCAGAGTGCAGCATGTTTGTAAGCAAGGCTGGGAAACAAAAGAAGACAAGGTCCTCGCCAATAATGTTTATCCCTATTTATCAGTAAAGGAAAACATTTCCCAAAAGCCTGTTTCTTACTCCCACCATCTACCCCTTAATAGGTCTTAGGTTAGAATCGGATCACACGGCTACCCCTGACTACCAGGGAGGAAAGCTGGTTTGGGGCATCAAGCAACAGTACCTTTCGTAGTTCCCACTGTGGTTATTCTGGGCCTGGGATCCGTCTTCTTTTGTCTTCCTCGGAACTAACATAGTGCCCTGAAGCTCAGACCCGTGACCAGGGCAGTGCTACCCACTTCCCAGGCCTCCCTACTGCTGACTGACCCCCTGCCCGGTTCTGCTCATCACTCTGACAAGACTGCGTGGCTGCTTATGCTCAGGAGACTGATGAAACAGCTTTCTCTGGCCTTGGCTGGCATTGTCCTCAAAGCACCCATCTCTCCCAGGGGCTTAGTCTGAAACGATGAGACCCCCCCACCCCCGCCGCCGCCCCCACTTAAGCCAAACTAGTCAGTAGGGCTGAGCCTCCATACTCACCCTCAGAGATAATTCAGCATTTCTTTATTTTTTTTAATAGATCTTTATTGATATCAGAGAGGAAGGAAGAGGGAAAGAGAGATAGAAACATCAATATGAGAGAGAATAATTGATTGGCTGCCTCCTGCACATCCCCCACTGGGGATCAAGCCCGAAACCAAACGCATGTGCCCTTGACCGGAATCAAGCCTGGGTCCCTTCAGTCCAGAGGCTGAAGCTCTATCCACTGAGCCACACCAGCGAGGGCAGATGCAGCATTTCAATCCTAGACCACCCATACTCTTTCTAGGAGTATCCCTGATACATGGTAATCCCTCATTAAAAGTGTGTGTGTGTGTGTGTGTGTGTGTGTATATGAGTGTGTGTGTGTGTGTGTGTGTGTGTGTGTGTGTGTGTTTAAAGAATGATGATGCCCAGGTCTAGCTAATAGAGTGAGAGACAGCTAGACAAAGGCAGAAATCTAGAGGGAGTTACCTATGATAATTCTTTGTTCTGTGTGACACGCTAGGAGCACACGTTTCTATGTGACAGAGATTTACATGTAGATGTGACTTGTCCTCCAGTTGCCACGCTGCTCAGAGAAAGCTGGGGGAAGAAGCGTTTTCTTCCCCTACTTGGAACCGTAAGGAAAGAACAGGCACACGTACTCACATTGCACTGAGAGCGAATAACTTTTTTGTTGGCCTTCCATGCATGCAGGTCTAATGTCCCTGGTTTTATGAACCATGATATATAGACATGGATAATCGGTGGCAGATGTACATATCATCTCTTCCAGAGTAAGTCTAAGGAAATACGTATGGTCTCACTCAGGAACAGCTAAATAGGCATCGATAGTCAAAGGTCTTGATCCTTTGGATCACACTTAAAGGAAATAAAGTTTTTGTTACACAAATAAAAGCATAAAATGTACATTTAAAAGATTATAAAAAAATATTTAGGAAAAGATCTTTCACTCAGAGTTTTGACAAGTATTCTACATGGACAGACCTTCACATAGGAAAAAATGCATAAGAGGCCCTGGCGGTCTATTATTTGTTGTGGTAACAGCAAAGAAAAAGCGCCGTTGTATGTATAGATATTACTCACCCTACATCGCCATGCTATTCTAATTATAACCTTTACTTAGCATTGCTATCACATGCACACATGTATCCAAAACTGACACAGAGGAACAGAGAATATGAAATCTCCAGGCAACATGGAAACTCCTATGTTTCCCTTTGTCAACATGGGAGTTTCTAGGAAAAAAGAAAAACTGTAATTGCACAGCCAGCATTATTACAGAAGTTACAAATATGCTATGTCACTGAAGAAACTATTGCTGGTGACTTGCCTTGCTCTTTACCAAGTGATTTTAGGGGTAAGGGGAATCAGAGAATGAGTTAGACTTAAATACGTGAGAGGACTTGCTACAAATGGTCCAGTGTGATTCTTCTTGTAATATAGCTGTCACTAAATTACACTCTCATCGACATTTTTTAAGGGGGAATCAGGCTCTCAAAAACAGAGTCACTGCTGACGTTTTCTAACTTCTATTTTTAACCCCTATGATAGGCGGTGAGACTTCTAACATTTTACCTACCGGAATTAATCTTACATGATTAAGTGTGAGCTATGAAAATAATTCCATGCATCCATTCTCTTCATGTCTCAGATCTTTAATTTTTTGTTTGTTTTCTTCTCAGTCAGAATTTCTGACTGGGTTTGTAGAAGAGGTTAGGTATCTGGTAGCTTATTAGTGATTGAGCCTCTTGGCATTAAAGCTTAGGGCAAAGGATTCTCCCTGGGCTGAGCAAGCGCGGGCCATGTGACTGTGTGCAAGGAGGAGGCTTTTGAGATGTGTATTTATGGCCACCTTCTGCGTTTTCCTCTTTCTGGCATCCTCCATTCAGGAAGGTAGTAGACCTCGTGCTTCTTTGCCTCGGGGGAGTGTTCATATGTCATCGGGGGAAAGCAGAAGTTGACAGCAAGATACTTCCCTTCTTGGTTTTAGTTCCAAATGCCTAAACCACCCCCACAGCCAGACGTGGCCTCTGCTGGATTCCCGGGAGAAGAAGAGAACTGGGTGTGCCTCTGAGCGGAGAGGGCTGGTGTGGAGAAAACGAGATGTCCGTGCACCTGTTGTTCTTCTGTCCTCTCTCCCCTGGGAGTAGCCTGAAGAAGTGGCGGAACATTTCTAGTTCACCCAAGACCCCTTCCGGTACCCACGGGCTGAGTGAAAGGAGCAGGTCCTGGGCCTGAGGGACTCTAAGAACAAAGGCCGTGGGTGCCTCCACGGAACCCGGCGTGGGCGGGTGACTGAAGGGACCTCCCGGATGACTAAAGGGGCCTCCCAGTGCTTTGAGGCTCCGTGAGGCCTCGGGGCACCCCTGGCGTGGGGTGGGGACAGCAGGGAGAGAGTCCCAGAAAGGACTGAGGTTGACTTTCTGGTCTACCTCGTGGAAGGATAGACTCCAACTCAAAATTATTTCCAGAAAACGAATGTGAAGGGTTTTGTTTTTGTTTTTTTGCACATGAGAGTTTGAGGCTTGAAATTGGTAGCCAGAACCACTGAATGTGGATGCTGAAGAAGTACAGAGAGGAAGATCTACTTACTCCCTCCTTTTTGTACTGAGAGAGGGTAATGGTCCCTTTCACCAACAACTGATATTCTTTAGGGGGAAAAATCCAGTTTTGTTACTGGAGAGAACCACACCTGAGGACTAGTTGTGTAAAGTTGAAAATGTGATCTTGAAATACATGTGAAACATTTTGTGTTCCAGTGTACATTCAAATACAAAGTCCTATGTCATGGCTCAAACCTCGCCATTCGTTTGAGCCATCATTTCTTTTTTTAAATATATTTTTGTTGATTTTTACACAGAGAGGAATTGAGAAGAATAGAGAGTTAGAAACGTCGATAAGAGAGATACATGGACCAGCTGCCTCCTGCACACCAACCCACCCCCCCAACACACACACACACACACACACACACACACACACACACACATACTGGGGATGTGCCTGCAACCAAGATACGTGCCCTTGACCGGAATCGAACCCGGAACCTTTCAGTCTGCAGGCCGACGCTCTATCCACTGAGCCAAACCGGTTTCGGCTGAGCCATCATTTCATTCCTCCCATTCATCCTTTTCCTGAGCTCAAACACACAACATTCATTTCCACATTATGTTGCCTGTAGTAATACTCAGTGCCCAGTTTCTGCACTCGGCTGTATAGCTCATAAGAGAAGGGGCTTTGAAAGGACTTATTCTTTATAAAGTGCTGTTATCCTCATTATTTGTTTGAGTTCTAAAATACAGTGATATAACAAGAACAGCAAAGAAAAATATGATTTTTCTATCCACGATGAGCCAGCATCAATGCCATTATGTTTTTCCCCCAAAATAAAACTTAAAGTGGATACTAAGCTGTTGCTAAGGTAGAAAAGGAAAGGGGAAAGTTTGTCACAGAGACTTTCAGGTTTTTATGGAGGACAATTACATAACCTCCTTAATATTAGTTCATGGTGAGTGAGGAAAGCCGCAAATAGGGTTACATCTAAAATGTTCATGGCTTCTAATTTAACTTATTTTCAAAGAGACTCTGATCATTAGAGCAACGGGACTCTCCTGGGTGTTTAAAAAAATTGTGGAGACAATTTGTTACAAATAGATATTGTTTATATGTAATATTCTTAACAGAAGATGGTACTCTAGCTATTTTCTGCTTAGTTTCTTTTCCCTAATTAAAGACTAACTCAGTCCATAGAATCCTGAATTTAGTTTAGAGTCACTTTCTTAAAAAGTAGACTTTTTTTAAAGAGCAGTTTTAGGTTTGCAGAAAAATTGAATGGAAAGTACAGATTCCAAACATCCCCTTAACTACAGCCATCCCCCAAAGTTTCCCCTATTATTAACATCTTGTATTAGTGTGGTACGTTTGCTATAATTAAAGAGGCAATATTGATATATTATTGTCAACTAAAGTCCATAGTTTACATTAGAGTTCACTTTATTGCATTCTATGTCTATTTTGTGGGTTTTGACAAAGGTATAATGTCTATATCCATCATTATAGTACCACACAGAATAGTTTGCTGCCCTAAAAATGCTCTGTGCTCCCCCTATTCACCCCTCTGCCCCCCTGGAATCACATATTATTGGTGATGGGCATATTATTGGTGCTCTACTGGTCCTGATGGACAGTACTGTACAGAATTGGGCTCTGTTGTATGCTCACGTTAAAATTATTGAGAGAAGGGTGTCATTGTCCAGGTAGGAAACATTTTTGAGTGTTTAGTACCTTATTTGGTCTTAAAATTTATACTTTCACTTAATGCAAAAAAAAAAAAAAAAAAAAGGCAGAAATCATTTCAAAAGCAGAAATAGGGTTACAGCTGAACACAGTAAAATTTCCCTTGGAAGAAAGCAGATGAATAGATCAGACAAAGGTTTTCCTCTTATTCCTATATATATTTGGAACAAGACATTCTCCTTTCGTGGAGAAAACAATAAAAGCTCCTGCATACACACTGTGGCCAGTGTGGCTCAATGGATAGAGTATCAGCCAGTGCACAGAAGGATTTAGGGTCCAATTCTTGGTCAAGGGCACATACCTGGGTTGCAGATTTAATCCCAGACCTGGTCCAGGAGCATGCAGGAGGCAACCAATCAATGTGTCTCTTTCATATCTCTCTCCCTCGCTCTCCCTCTCTCCCTCTTCCCCCTCCTTTCCACTCTCTCTAAAAATCAATGAGAAAAATATTCTCGGGTGATGATTAACAACAACAAAAAAAAACATCTGATAGATAGCTATAAAATTTAAATGTCATTTAAAATATTTTTCTACCTTGCCTAACCAGTTTGGCTCAGAGGATAGAGCGTTGGCCTGTGGACTCAAGGGTCCCAGGTATGATTCAGAGCAAGGGCATGTACCTTGGTTGTGGGCACATCCCCAGTAGGGGGTGCGCAGGAGGCAGCTGATCAATGTTTCTAGCTCTCTATCCCTCTCCCTCTCTGTGAAAAATCAATAAAATATATTTAAAATATTTTTCTCCCTTGTACAAAGTTTTATAAAATAGACCCTTAAAGCTAGTAAGTTTTTGTGGTCATCTGATTCAACTCCTTGTCTTTAGGCAAAATTATCCATAAGCCATTTTCAAAAGTTTTTTTTTGTTGTTGTTGTTGTTTTTGTTTTAAGAACTGCTATAGAAACACACTCTTCAAAGTTCAGAATTCATTTCATTATTTGCTACTGTATGGTGAAAAATCTGTCTAAGCAACTAAATTTCATTGTGTGATTGTAGGCTTACTCCCCTCCTCAATCTTAATTTCTAGGGACCCTATCTTCCGTATACCAAATTTTTACAGATGTTAAGACCATTGTTGGACCCACTTCCATTTTTTTTTTTCCCCCTCTCTCTCATGGATAAGTGATCCTGGCTTCTTCATCTTTTCCCATCGGGCCTTACTTCTCATTCTTAAATTATCTTTGTGGAAATGATGAGAAAACATGCAGCCTAAGGATGACAGCATAGTATCCTGAAACTGTCCTCCCGGGTACCAGGCCATTTCTAACTTATAAATAGCCACAAACCACCGCGCTTTCTCCCGAGGAGGCCTCGACCTTCGTATTGCTGAGCTCTTGCTAAACATATAATTCAATCAAGCAGCATGAACTGCTAGCTCTCTGCGCTCAATTGATAACACATGGTAGGTTATTTGCCTCATGAGGTTTGTCATTTGTTGGGAGTGACCTGTTCCAGACATATAGCCTGCATTTCACAAACATTCAGAGAAGGAACCCCTCCCTGGCCGATTCAGGGGTATTTCCTGGAGTGTCCTGGAGACGGCTAGGCAGGTTGGAGGGGATGTGGATAGGCAGGGAGGGGAGGGGAAGGTAGTCTGGACAGTGAGAACAACAACAAGGAGCAAAGCCACAAAAGCAAATGCCAGCGAGTGAGGAAGGGAAGAGGAAAAGGCCAGCCCGAGTGAAGCCGGAGTGAAGCCGTGCTGTAAAGTGGAGGCAGAGAAGGTGGGGATTGTGAACAGCTCAGAAGCCAGTTAGAGGAGCTCATTTGAGGCAGTAACAGACCACAAGGAATCGTTATGGGTTTAAAAACAGTCCTGACTGTTTTCACCAGGCCCTTACTGCAGATGACAGAAACAGCCAATTTGGGCAGAAAGAGTAACCTTTTGATGTATACAGCCGAACCTAGGGAAGGAGGGAAAAATAGCTAGCTGGTTCTCGGACAACCACAACCAAGGATGCAAATACCACTGGGATTCTCCCGCTCTGTTCTCTTCATCTTTACTTGGTTGTCTTATTTCCTATGATGTTTGAACCATAGTCAACAGTATTTTTCTGGTTTGCCTTTTTCTGAGAATCCCATCAGAAAAGAATTGACTTTTTCCTCTTAATTCTAGTCGAAAGAAAGATAGAAAGAACAACATGCTGGGAATACTTCTGAGTCTCCCAGTTGGCAGCACATGCTCTCATCTATAGCCTGCCACTGGTTGCGTGGGAGGCTGTGTTGGGAAGAGCAATCCAAAGGAAACATACTGTCTCCAGAAGAAGAGAAGAGTTCAGGGCAGAGAAAATAGCAAATGTCCTCTATAGTGACATTTATTGATTTTGTTATTGTCATTCTCAATGAATAAAAAAGCAATGCAAGATCATTTTGAAAACTGGAAACCTAGATTATGTTTCACTTTTTTTTTTTTTTTTTACAAATTGAACACCCTTCATAACTTATTCTTGTGGGGCATGCTAAAAATTCATACTAATAAAAGGATGATATGCTAATTAAACCGAATAGACTGGACAGCTTCTGAACGTCCTTCCAGACAAAGCCACAGCGACTGCAAGGGCCGAGGAGGGCCAGCAGCCATGGCGGCTGCGAGGGCCAGCAGTGGTAGCAGCAGAGGAGTGATGGGTAAGGTAACCAAACGTCCCACTTTTGGTGGGACAGTCCCAATTTTTAACAATTTGTCCCGCGTCCCTGGGCCTTTTAAAAAAAAGTCCTGATTTTTTTAAAGATTCTTTCCAAAAAGAATCTTTTTTTTTAATCCTTCAACAGACCTCTTTAGCTCCAGTAAAACATTTCCCCCATTGTTTACTAAAAATAACCTGCTACTTTCTGTTTGACACATTTGCTATAATATCCCCCAGACCTGGTCATACCCCACACCGAAGGAATACTTGGTGGCAATTCATGTTCTGCCCTGGTCTTTCCAATTACAGACGTTTTTGAGATGGGCATAATCCTTTTAATTTATTCTTTGGCACTGAACACACGTCATTCACTCTTTCACTTACTGTGTATAGCTAATACTACTATTAGTAATTTAGTTATTGAGCTCCAACGCTGACTCAAAAACAACACCCTGTAATATGTAACCAGAGAATTGCTGATTTCTGATTGGTTACATTCCTTTGTGGTCTGATGGGTCCAGGTTGTAATTACTACTGTTGCATAATAGTTGGTGTTTGTTCTAAGTCAATATCTGGAAATGTCCAGTTCTACAGATTTAGAAGGAAAAAAAAATGCTCTCCAACGGGCTTACTTGCAAAAAGCATCTATAATTTTTAAAATATATTACAAGGGACATGTAATACTTCATATTTATAGTACACGGGCTTTGTAAATCCCACATCTATGAAAGAAAGAAAAATATCTTTCTAGTCAAAGATCAAGTGTTCTGCAATTATTAAAGTTCAACGGGAAGGAGTGAGGCATGTGTAGAATGGGCTGTGCTGGGCCCTTGCCTCACCTTATACTACTGCCCCTGTCTCTGCTTCTCCCCATGGCTTCCAGATGCTCAGTGCCAGCTAAGTCTCACCTCTTTCATGATGTCATCTTCACTTGCTCCAAACCTAGTCAATTCCTCTCTCCTCTTAATTCCTATTGTACTGACAGTGTGTTTCAGAGTTGAGTATTTAGTTGTCCTCTGGCTATTTCATGTTCTTCTCTCATCAACAGTTTCTTGAATGCAGAGATCCCTTTTTCAATGAAAATTAACTTTGTTTTTTGTTGAATAATAAATGCTTTGTGCATTGTTTTCCTCAATACTTTGTTTTAGAGATCTGATTTATTTAACTTCATAAATATTGATATAGTTCATTCATTTTAATTGCCAGTTAAAGAATACAAAATCATCATTTAAAAATAAAAAGGTTAAAGAAAGTACCATAACCATACCATTCTGCAGTCAACATTTTTGTATTCTTGTCATATTTCTTTTTAGATTTCCTTATGTAATGTTTTTTCACCCGTTTATAATGTGCATAATGTTTGTAAATTTTTTTTATTGGTTAACATATTGTGAACATATTTTCAAAAAAACTTTCCCCCCCAGAAATCATCATTGTCTTAGTCTCATTGCTGGATACTGGGGAATTTCCAATTCTTTGCCATAATCCCACAATATCCTAGCTAATGTTTTGTTTTTACTCCTTGGAATAAATTCATAGAAGAGAAATTGCTTGAGCAAAGAGATGCACATTTTAAGGTATTTTAATGTCTATTGCTAAGTTCCCCTCCAGAAAAAGGTTGTAATGATTTATATCCCCACCTGCAGGATATGAGAGCGTGCTTCTTTCCCTCCTTGCCAATAGGGTAGGGTCAGATTTAATCATTAGAGACTATTTCCTGCATTCTGTCATACTCCTTAAATGATTCAACAGAGCTGGGGACACAGTGGGAACTAACAAAATTGTTTTGATAAATTGATTAATAAATAGTATTCTTGCCAATACTTATGACTACTGATTTTTAAGTTAATAATTATTCATTCACTCAAAATATTTATATTACATGCGATGATCCTTGTTCTGCCTACTGAAAGTGAATACAGCAGTTAGAAATGAAACAAAATCACTGAGTCACAAATTAAGACAGCGATAACTAGTTTCAAAGGTAGTGTGTGTAGAAACTACTTTTAAAATGAAAGCTGTAGTTTAGCCCTAAGAAGTCCCTTGGGAATAAACAATTTGTCTCATTTTTCTAAGAATAGGAAGTACTAAAAATGTATCCTTTGGGGAATAGAACTATGAATTTAGGATATGAAACCTTCCCATCCAGAATCAGGGGAATTGTGCCAGAGATGAAGTCAAAACCTGGTGTGGACTTTCATAGTCCTTTCCTAGGGTAGAGGGAAATAATCACAAAAATTTCCGGGAAGAGTTTTCATTCCTGAAAGCTTGTTTTACTTAAAGCTATCTCAGGGCTAGGGTGTCTAGATGGATGTTCTAGTCACTTAGGTAATTTAATTCTACAAGGCTCCTGGCCGATTATAAAATAAAATAAAAAATCATACTAAGGTAATAACCAGTGCTACTTTTCCAATGTACAAATCTTCTCACTTTATGTAAAAGTAATCATTAAAAAGTAGCATGGCTTTAAAGGTAATTGATTTGAAACCTCATTTTAAAGAATATGTCCCATCATTCTTTTATAATATTTTTCTCCCTCTGATTGGCTGATGGAGCTAGAATGAGTTTGCAGCTCATAAAGCATTATGTGATGGAAAGAGTGTGTGAGTGGGGTCAGAAGATAGGGACTCTACTCCACTGTCTACCACTAACTTTAGGCAAGTCACTTCATCTCTAGGGGCTATTCGTTTTCTCTACTATAAATAAAAAATGTGGCTTAAGCCAGCATTTCCCAAAGTGTAGTCTATGGAAAACATAACTTATGGGGTGTTTCGTTAGAAAAAGCATTTCATGTTTCAAGAGAATGGACTCCATATTCTTCCCTTTACCCACTAGACCAGTGGTTGGCAAACTCTTTGGTCAACAGAGTGGCAAACTGCGGCTTGAGAGCCGCATGTGGCTCGAGAGCCGCAGTTTGCCGACCACTGCACTAGACCATGTGCTTTTTAACAGCAGAAATCACCTTGGGTGTCTTTCTTGTCTTTGTATCTCTAGGTCTTAGAGCTCAATAAACACTTGTGGAATGGATGCTTTCCTGGTGTGAAGGAACTAATGAGAACTTGCTTACTTTTCTCCAAGGCTGAAAGTTACTTCGTTTCCTTTTCTAATTAGCCCTGGAAGGAGAGAGAGTTGGCTCAGAGCTATCTAAAAAGCACTCAATGGTCTATTTTTTTTTTTTAAAGTATATTTTTATTGATTTCAGAGAGGAAGGAAGAGGGAGAGAGATATATATCCATGATGAGAAAGAATCATTCATTGATCTGCTGCCTCCTGCACAGCCCCCACTGGAGGGGGTTGGAGAGAAGGTTGGAGCTGTGACCTCCTGGTTTATATGTTGACTATCAACCACTGAGTCATGCAAGCCAGGCTCAATGGTCTATTTTTAAAGATTTTGAATGAAGTGAATTATCTTTTTTGTTCAGTAGTATCACAGCCTACTGAACAATGACAGGAGGGATTTATTAGGTTTGACACTCAGATGTGTCTAATCTCAACAAACCTGGTTATAAGGGAGAGAGGGTGAAAGGCTATAGTCAGATTTGTGTAAGTTATCACTTATCAAAATATTTTCATTTATTAATTTAAAAGATACTCATTGTGGAAGGTATTATGGGAAGATATAAAGATGAATACATAGTTGTATTATATTTATTGGGGAATATCATAACTTACTGAAATAATTATAGAGATAATGAATAATGAATTCTCCAAGAAAGGAACAAAGGCTATAGGAATGCGTCATCAATACCATCTTCATTTATAAGATAACACTAGGGACCCAGTGCATGAATTTGTGCACCTTGAAAAGAACTGTGGGCCTCAAGGCTGTGATGTGCACAGGGGCGGGTCTCAGCTCATCCTCCATGCCTCTGCCCAGCCCCTCCCACTGCGGCTCCTGGTCCCATCTGCTGGCAGCCCTGCTCTTGCTGCCACCACATTGACGATGCTGGGCCTGCTTGTGTGCACAGCACAGAGCAATTGAAGGAGCTGCCAGCAGCAGGTGCGAGTGGGGCCGGCACTGTCAGCAGGTGCTAGCGGTGGCTGCTGCCCTGATCACCACTCAGGAGCAGGAGGAGGTAGAAAAGCCCTCAGGAGTGATTGGGGCCAGCAGTCACCCCTCACACCTGTTGATGGTGCCAAACAATCAGGACCGGCACCAGGCACCAGCAGTGGTGCAAGAGGCAGCTACAGTGCCAGCAGCAGGTGCAAGCAGGGCCTTCGCTGGCAGCAGGTGCAAGAGGTGGCTTCCAACCCTAACGTCCCTCAGGAGGAGATGGAGGTACAGAAGGCCTGATGGGTGATCAGGGCTGGCAGTTACAGTTAGCACCCACTGATGGTGGCCAAGCAGCAGGTGTGAGCAGGGCCAGTGGTGGCAGCAGTTAGTGAGTGCCAAGCGAAACTGTGGTGCACGGGAACAAAGAATTTTCAGTAACCACCAGAGGCTCGTCCAGATGACAGTGACCAGCGCTCTACCTTGGTCTAGCTCCCCTGCTCACCTGCTCCACCATCCCACCTGCTGCCAACGCCTGCCATGTTCCGAGAGTGCCCCCCCTGGTGGTCAGCCCACATCAGAGCGACTGGTTGTTCCTCTCCAGTCTATTTGCATATTAGCCTTTTATTATATAGGATTATTCTGCACAAGAATATTAAAGCACCTACTCAACTTAAAATACAAAAGTGCACATTATGTCTCAAGTAGATAGCTCAAGTGTGAAATGCAGCTCATGATTGTATTGTGTGGCTCTTAATACCAGTTTGAAGCAGATTGTGTACCAGTTTGGAACAGATTGTGTAGGGGAAAAAAGACCAAAACCACTTGAAAGTCCTCAAGAATAGCAGAGAGAAGGAATGTAATTAGCCAAATCAAGATTCGGATCCAGGACAGAGAAATGAACACCCTCGTTCGCAGAAAAGGAGCCAAGATCTCAGAAATGTACAGTCAATTCTTCATTTGTGACAATTCAAGATACTGGTACTTTCACTTAGCAAGCCGATGGAAAGATGTGAAAAAAAGCAACGAATTCCAGGTCACATCCTGACTTGTCAATTGTTTGAATGCTGTCAACAAACCCTGCTTTGCATGTAGCCAGTCAAAAATGATCTTATTTTTTTCTTCCTTCAATCCACTTTATGAGATCAAAACAAAGATACAAATGAGAACTTAAAAGTCAAGTCTGCCTTAGAATAAACAGTATCTGGATAATTCAGAGCTTGGTAATAAGAAAACGTGCCAACACCTTCCTCCTAAGCAATCTCAACAAGGGAAGTGTCAGCTATGAAGAACCTAAGGTAAGCAAATGTCAACATTAAAAAGTCCTTCAAGATCATTGCCATGTCCAATTTTTAAAAATTAGAGAATGCATTTTCCCAATTTTTAAAAGCTTCCCAATATAGTGCACGAACCGTAGAGAGTTGTTGCCCAAAATGAAAGGATTATTTTTTATTTAAAAACAAACAAAAAAAAGCCTCAGGTTGCCAGGACAGTGGTCCGTTAGGTGCCTAAGACCACACGTGAGGCGCTGCTGGGGTCCCGGTTCTCCGCACAGAGGGGCGCGCAGGCCGGTCCGGGATCCGCTCCGGCCCCGGAGTCCCTGGGCCGGACCGGCAGGGGCCGCGGGCCCGCTTCCCGGGGGCGGCGCCGGGATTTTCCTTCCTCCCCATTCATTCTGATTCACCGGCTCCCGCAGGGCGCTCACCGGGCGCGGAGGGAGGCGGAGCGCGGATGCCGGCGGGGCGCGGTCGGGCGCCGGAGGGGAAGGTGAGCGGGCGGGGCGGGCGCTGCCCAGGAGCGCGGACGCGGGCGGGGGCGCGGGCGGGGGGCGGCGCGCGGGAGGGGCGGGCGCGGGAGGGGCGGGCGCGGCCGCCGGCGCCGGAAGTGAGTGAGAGGCGGGGGGCGGGGGCGGCGAGCGGCCGGCGCGCGGTCCGCCTGTGGGCCGCCCGGCCCTCAGCCCCTCCTCCGGCGCCTCGGCCGGACACGGCCGCCCCGTCCGCCGCGCGCTCCCCGCGCGCTCCCGGCCCGCCTCGCGGCCGCCGCCCGCCCGTCAGTCAGTCAGTCAGTCAGCCAGCCAGCCAGGCACGGGCGCGCGGCGCGGGAGCTGCGGGCGCTCGCGGCGTCTCTCGGGAGGCAGCGCCGCGCCCGGGAGGAGGCGGCGGCGGCGGCGGCGGCGGCGGCTGAGGAGCTGCCAGCCCGGGCCGCTGCGGGAGCCGGGGCCGGCGGACTGCCGAGCAGCTGTCGCGGTGAGTGCCCGGCTCGCCCTCGGGCTGGCGGGGGGGACACCGGCGGGCGCGGGGCTGCGAGGTGCGGCCGCTCCCCCGCCTCCATTTTCCCGGCGCCGGCGGCGGGCGCGGGGCGGACGGCCGCGCTGGGGCGGGGTCGCGGCCGGGGCTGCGGGGACCCGGCCCGGCGGGGCGGCCGGCCGGGCGGTGGCGGGGCTGGTAGGCCGAGCCTGGGCTGCACCCCGCGCCCCCGGGGGTCGCGGCGGAGGGAGACAATGCGCTGGGGCCGCCGGGGAGGGTGCGGTTGGCTCCGCGGAGCGGCGCGGGGAGCTGGCGGCCCGGACCGCGCGCGGGGCGGGGGCGGCGCCCGCCGCTCGCCGGCTGCGGGAGCGGTGTTCCCGCCGGGGCTCCGGGTCCCGGCCCCCCGCCCCGCCTCTGGCGTCGGAGGCCGGTGCGGAGACCGGGAAGGCGGCCCCTCCGGTCCCGGTGCTGAGGAGGCAGCTCAGTGGTTGCTCCCGGGCTTCTGCGCCCGGCGCGTCTCCCCGGGGCTGCGTTCCCGCCGGAAGCCCCAACCCGCTCCGGGGGGCGCGGGGCTGGGCGGGGCAGGGCGATAGCGTGAGGATGCCCCCGCGTTCAGGTGGCTTGGAAGATGGGTTTCCTCAGGCAGACACTGTCTTAGGGGGACCCCGCGGCGGGAGCTGGAAGCCGCAGGACCTGTGAGCGCGGAGACGGGGCTTGGGAGGAATCGCTGCGGGGGAGTCCAGGCGTGCCAGCCCGTCCCGTGTGTGTCCTCCTTCCCCTCCGCGGGAGGGACGGTGCGGGGAATCGGGCGGAATTGGAGGTTTTCCCTTAGTCGCCCCCAACACACACACACACACACACACACACACACACACACACAGCCCGGCGTGATGTCCGCAGCCTTTCTGCGTGTGGGCAGCCCGCGGGGAGGGCGCAGCCCAGGTAACGGGCTGCCAGGGGTGGGGGCAGTCGGGGTGTGGAACGGGCGGCGCCGCGTCCACGGGGAGGAAGCTTTCCGGCGGGTCCTGGGGACATGCCCGCTGCCTCGCTGGGCAGGGAGCCGCCCACAGGACCCGCCGCGGGCGGAGGTGGCAGCGGCCACGGGCTGAGCCGGGCGGCGGCGGGGAGCCGCGGTGCCGGGCTGCCCACCGCGCGTCCCCCCTCCATCGGGAACCCGGGGTGGGCCACCCGCTTCCCGCCCCCCAGGCTCGCCAAGGCTCCTGCATTGAGATAACGCGTGCAAAATGCCCAGCAAGGCGCGCCGAGGGTTGGGTTTAACCAATGTTAGTGCCCTTCTTCCCTCGTCTGCCGCTTTTAGGGGTTTTCTTGGGGGAAGGTGGGGAGAAGAAGTGGACGTAGGCAATTGGAATGCAATGAATTGTAGAATAAGATGTTGAAGCAGAGGTGCCAAATAGGGGAGCGAAGAGGAAAGAGCGTAATTCAAGATTGGGAGCCGGTGTGGGGATGGGAGGCGGCGCGGGGGGGGGGGGGGGGGGGCGGGAATAGATGGAAGTTTGGCATTTAAATGGAACCTTTAAGAATGGGTAGGATTTCAGCTGATGTGGATTTGGACGGGGAGGACCAATCCCAGTAGAGGGGGTGCTATTCTTGAGAAAGATTGGTGGAGGAAGAGCAATGTGTGTGTGTGGGGGGGGGGGGGGGGCAGGGGACAAAACAGACTCTCGAAAGCTTTTTAGTTCTTGTTGAGTCTGACCTTCGCAGATTGTCTCTGTTATTTTGCTTTTTGTGTTGTGAATGTCTCAGAAACCAGATCTAGGGTATTCAAGCAAGTACAGAGAGGTGTCTAGCAAAGCTTAACACTTGACTTTTTTGGGGATTAGACATTTTGTGTTATTTGGACTGATGTTCTCTTCTATTTGAATTTAATAAAGAATTATTTGTGGATAATCCCTCTCTCTGGTAGAAAAAAGCATCAGATTTTTCAGGTTCAAAAGCCTCACTAATGTTATATATTAAGTAACTGGCTGAAAGGAGTGGAGTAGTGGGCACATATTGGGTGTTTCTCAAACTTTTAATCCATAGCATTTGTTTTCACAAATATTTTAACACTTATTTTCCATAGAGTTCTTTTTAACCTTTGTCTTTGAAGATAATTTAAAAGGCCTGTTCTTTTGGTTTTGCTCCCTTTGGTTCCCACTCATGCGTAATTACTTACTGGGTTAGTGTGGTGGATGGCTGTCACGCTATTCATAGGTAATTAGACACACATTATAAAGTCTCAGGGCTTTGCCTTGGTTCTCAAGTAGGTGAATGCTAACATGTTAGTTGTGTTGATCCTCCCAAACTCTTATTTTAGGAAAATTAATATTAGTGTAACAGGTATGTGACCTCAGGCAAATTACTTATCAAGGATCTCATTATCTTTACCTATAAAATGAGAAATATGGATTAAATCAGCGATTTTAAACCTTTTTCATTTCATGGCACATCAACAAATTACTAAAATCCTGTGGCACCCCAAAAGTATGTATTTTGCCTAACACCCCCCCCCCAAAAAAAATATGTTTGATTCATTCACACTGAAGGGCTATTGTATTGGCTGTTGTCTTCTTCTTCTTCTTCTTTTTTTTAAACAATTTAAGGGAAAAGAGGTCAGTGCCCCTAACTAGTTAGTTATTGCACGTTTAAAAAAATTCTTGCAGCTCACCAGTTGAAAATCACTAGATTAGATCACTATTTTTCAGTCTTGTATTCTACTGAAGTCTGGAATTTTGAAGAGGACCTTCAGAGGTTCTGCAGATGTTTGATTTAAACCTCATTAAAAATGTATTTTAGCCCTAATGGTTTGGCTCAGTGGATAGGCCTGTGGACTCAAGGGTCTCGGGTTCAATTTCGATCAAGGGCATGTACCTTGGTTGCTGGCACATCCCCAGTAGGGAGTGTGCAGGAGGCAGCTGATTGATGTTTCTCTCTCATCGATGTTTCTGACTTTCTCCCTCTCCCTTCCTCTCTGTAAAAAATCAATAAAATATATTTAAAAATGTATTTTAAACCCATAATTTAAAAAGTGACTGTTATATAACATGTACTGTTTAAAATGCTTATATTAATTTACTTAATCCTTGCAATAATCCTATGAAGTTCTGTTAATATACAAGAAAACAGGCATAAAATACAGAGCTATAAAATGGTAGAACTTTATATCATAATTCTTAAACTTGTATTCTTTTTTCTTTTCTTTTTTTTCTTGTTAATCCTCACCCAAGGATATTTTCCCAATGATTTTTATAGAGTGTGTAAGGTAGAGAGGGAAAGAGAGAATGAAAAAGAGAAAGAGAAACATTGATATGAGAAGAGAAATATCAATTAGGTTGCCTCCCTCATTCAATCTGCAACTCGGGTACTTGCCCTTGACCAGGAATTGAACCCGTGACCCTTCAGTGCTTGGGTAGATGCTCTAATCACTAGGCTACATGGGCCAGGGCAAGCTTGTATTCTTAACCACATTCCTATACTGCCACCATAATAAAATAAATAACACACAAATACTTTTTATTGTGGTAAAAATGTATAACCTTATATTTACCATTCTAAGCATTTTAAGTGTACAGTTCACTGGTTAAGTGCATTCACATGGTTGTGAAACCATCATCACTATCCATTTCCAGAACTTTTTCTTCATCTCAAACTGAAACTGTTCATTAAACAGTAACTCTCCATCTCCTTTCCCTCTCCAACCCTTGGTAATCACTTTTCTCCTTCTATGGACTTGACCACCATAGAGATGTCACATAAGTAGTGTCATGCAGTATCTATTTTTGTTGTATCTGGCTATCTTAGCTTAATGTCCTCAAGCTTCACCACATTATAGCATGAATCACAATTTCATTTTTGGGGGCATATACCAGAAGTGGAATGGTTGGGTCTATATGGTAGTTTTGTTTGATCTCTTTTTAGAAACTACCCTACTATGTTCTATTATACAAGCAGTCATGGCATTTTACATTCCCACCAGTAGTGCAAAGGGTTCCAATTCTTCTAGCCTCCCCAACACTTGCTATTTTAGGTTTTTGTTTTATAATAGCCATCCTAATGAGAGAGAAGTGGTGTGTCGTCGTGGTTTTACATTTTTCTACTGATTAATGATGTTGAGCACTGTGTCATGTGCTTATTGACCATCTGTGTGTCTTTTTTGTAAGAATACCTATTCATGCCCTTTGCCCATTTTTAAAATTGGTTTTGTTGAGTTGCAAGAATTTTTTTATGTTTTCTGAATATTAACTGCGTATCAGATTAATGATTTGCAGACATTTTCCCCATTTTTGTGGAGTGGTTTTCACTCTATAAACTTTGATATTCAAAGTTTTTCATTTTAATGAAGTCCACTTTATTTTTGTCTTTTTTTTTTTTTTTGCCTGTTCTTTTTGTGTCATTGCCAAATCTAGTGTTATGAAGCTTTTCCTCTGTTTTCTTTTAAGAGTTTTAAGAGTTTTAGCTCTTATGTCCATTTTTAGTTAATATTTGCATATGATTTCAGGTAAGGGTCCCTCTTCATTCTTTTATTTGTGAATATCCAGTTTTCCCAGCACCATTTGTTGGAAGGACTATATGTACTTTCCCCATTGAATGGTCTGGGCATCCTCATGTACATGCATAATAAAATTTTAACACATTGAAAATTATAGTGCAACATGATTAGACATGGTTAATTGGGGGGGGCAAGCATTCTTTAGTATACAGCTTCTCTTATTATCTTTGTGCTTATTTGTGAATTTTAAATGGGTTAATGAATGATAAGGAAAGTTGGAATTTGCAGATTTTTTAAAAACTTAGCGTGTCTATTCATATGGAATTGTTTAAACAATACCTTACTATGGCAAATGCATTGTGTTTAGTTAAACAATGGGCAAGACCCAAGTCCGTTTCTTTGAGGGTATAATTCTGTGTAAATAATTTGTTTAGTAGCAAACATATAACACTATGTCCTGATGTCATAATATTAGATGTTTTTATAACTTTTTTTTAAAGGTTTGGGTTTGTGTCTTTTTTGTTTGTTTGCCTTCTAAGCAGTTGTTAGATATCATTACTAAATTTTAAAAGAAAGAACTAAAACAAAACAAACTTGTATGCATTTTATTGAAGCATATTCTGAGACTGCAAAGTGAACCCTTAGAAGCTGCTAACAAAGCAAGAGCATCCTGGCTGGGGGGTTCAGGTGGTCGGAGCATAGTCCTGGGTTCAGCGCACAGACCCAGGGTGGCATATGCTGACCACCCGGGGGCGGCTTGGAACATGGCCGGCTTGTGATGTGATGCTGGGTGATGCTGGCAGTGGGCGGCAGTGGAGGTGCTGCCAGCCCCAATAGGCCCCAATGAGAGCGGGACTGCGATGGGATGATGGAGCAGGTGAGCAGGCGATGCCAGGCCAAGGCGGTGTGAACGGGGCGATTGCCCCATAGATGGCCACCAGCGGTTGGGTAGGGGCCAAAGCTGCTGCCTGGCTTCCAGGCACTGAGGGAGCCAGGCCTCCGATGGATCGTCCCACAGACAGCAACCAGCAGGCGGCAAGCCCTGATCACCTGATGGGGTGGGCCCCGGGTGGGGATCAGGAACTGGGGGTGGGTGGCACCCCGGGTATTAGGGGAGTGGGCTGCAACGTCTTGCTGGCTACCTGGAGATGGGAATGGTGGCTATGGAGGTGCAGAGAGAATGCAGGGTGTCCACGGAGCTCGCTCTCACTCCCCCTGCCTTCTTCCCCCAGAATGTCAGGGTTCAGGCGCCAGGGCCAGCTGGCCAGGGGGAGGGACCATGAGAGGCTGGCTGGCTATGGGAGCACACTGACCACCAGCGTGCAGCTCCTGCATTGATTGTCTGCCCCCTGGTTGTCAGTGCACCTCACAATGACTGGTCCACCAGTTTTTGGTTCGCTTTGGCTTTTATATATATAGAATGCCACATTTTGTTTATCCATTTACCTGTTAATAGATATTTGGGCTGTTGTCATTTCTAGTGTTCACAAATGAAAACTGTGGTGACATTTGTGTATAAATGTCTTCATGTCTATGTGTTTTCATTTATTTTGGGTAAATACCTATGAGGACATGCTGGTTACGTAGGGTAGATGTGTTTTTAATTTGAGCCACTTTTTATGTTCTTATTAGTCTTTTGGGATGTGACTATGAGTCTTGCCCATTTTAAAAATTGGGTTTATCTTTTTTTATTCAGTTGTATCAGTATATAATAATAAAAGCATAATATGCTAATTAGACTGGACGGCCGAACAGCAGAATGACTGGATGACCTGCCTGAGGAAGCCAGGGTTGCAAGGGCTGGAGGCAGCCACGAGGGCCAAGCCTGTTGCATGAATTTTGTGCATCGGGCCTCTAATTCTTTCATAAAAGATGTTTTTTATTGATTTTTAGAGAGAAAGGATGGGAGAGGAATAGAGAGGTAGAAACATCGATGAGAGAGGAACATTATTGATGGCTGCCTCTTGCACACCCCCTACTGGGGATTCAGCTGGCAAACCTGGCATGTGTCCTGATGGGGAATCTAACTGGGGACCTCTTTGTTCCTGGGTTGACACTCAACCGCTGAGCCATACAGGCCGAGCATTGTAGCAATTCTTTACATGTTCTAGATACAAGTCCTTTATCAGCTCTATTTGTGAATATTTTCTCTGAGTCGGTGGCTTGCTTTTTTTTTTTTTTTGATAGTATCTTTCAAATATCAGAGGCTATTGGACTTCATAAAAATGATTAATATTTCCTTTTGATGGTTAACATTTTCTGTGTCGTAATCTTGGCTTACACCAACATTGTATTTTTTTTATTTCCCTGTGTTTTCTCTTAGGAGCTTTATCATTTTAGCGTTTACATTTCAGTCTATGGTCCATTTTGAATTAACTTTTTATTGTGTGATGTGAGAGCAGCCCTCCAGATTTATATCTATTAGTTCTAGCACCATTTGATAAAAAATGCTTTTTGTTTTTATCTGTCAAGCATACCTCAATACAATTGGTAAAAAAATATCTTTCCTCTTTTCCTTTAACTTTGACATCCCTGTTGAAAATCATTTGACAGTGTAAGTGTGGGTCTATTTCTGGACACTCCATTCTGTTACATTGTTATAATTCTCTATTCTTTTGCCAGTACTACATTATCTTGATTACTTAGCCTTATAGTGAGTCTTGAAGTTAGTATACCCCCCAAGTTATTCAATATTTTTCCAGATTTTTTGACTACTCTAGGTCATCTGCTTTTTCATACACATTTTAAAATCAAATGTTGGAAGATTGGTTATAATTATAATACATTGAATACCTAGGTAAATATGGGGATAATTTACATACTGCATCTTCTCATTCATTCACATGGTGTATCTCCATTTATTTAGATCTTTAATTTCCCTCAGTAGTATTTTATTTTTTTCAGTTATATAAACACTGCATACTGTTCTATGTGGATCATTTATTAGATCATTATTTATACTTGCTTATTTTTATGATAAAAATTAAGATTTGGTTTGGAGTTTTCCATATGGTAATGTTATCAATGCTTAAATGAAAGTACCATCTATTCTGATGTGACAGTGCTAGAAACAGGAGACTAAAACATATATTTAGAAACATTAAAGCAGAAGTTTACAACAGTGTAATTATTGGCATAATTCTTTTGGCTTGTATGGTTCTGGATATTAATATTTCAAGAGGCATATTAATATAGCCTGATATTTTTAGAATCAGAAGTAAAACAGTATCTTATCAGTTTAATTGGGTCATAAATTTTTGCCAGAGGATTTTTGAATTTTCATTTTGTAGTTTGCCTTCTTTTCCCCCTCTTTCATTAATATTAATGAAAATATGTAACCCTTATGAATGTATAAAAAGAAAACCCTATCATCCAGAAATCTCTTTACATTTTTTGGAAACTATTTATGTGTGTGTGTATGTGTGTATTTATATAGTTCATTATTATTTGCACAATTTAGTTCTTTCGTTTAAACTTATCACTAGCATTTTCCTATGCATTAAATGCTTTATGAATAATTTGCAAAGTCTGCATTATAATTCAGATGTACATAACACACTTGAATTTACACAGTTTTTCTTTTCTTATAAGATATTTAGTTGCCCTGCCCCTCCCTATAATTTTTAAAAATATTTGGCTTTGATGAGCATACTTATACTTATTCATATACTTTGTCTATGTTTTGAACTTATTTTAAAAATAAATTTGTTTTTAATTTTGAAACATTCTAAAACAAAGTATAAAACTTGAGAGACACTTATCACCAGTAGTAATCAATTATTTATATTTTGCTTCAAATAATTTGTGTAAGGAGGAAATATAACAAAAATCCTCCCCCAGGTAACAATCTGTGCTGCATTGGTGCATGTTTTAGTGCATTTAATGCAGATATACCCATTAAAAATTTTTTTTTTAATCTTTATTGTTTATATTATTACAAATGTTCCTCTTTTTGCCCCCCCTCCATTGCTCTCCTCCACCAGGTTCCCACCCCACCCTCTGCCCTTTTCCCACCCCTATTGTCCTCATCCATAGGTGCACAGTTTATGTTCAGTCTCTTCCCACATCCCCTTCTCCCCTTTTCCCCAAGAATCGTCAGTTCACTCCCCTTCCATACCTCTGATTCTATTATATTCACCACTTAATATTGTTCATCAGATTTTTTTTTAATTTCCTTGGTTTTTAGATTCACTTGTTGATAGTTACGTATTTGTTGTTCATAATTTTTATCTTTATTTACTTTCTCTTCCGAAAGAACCCCCTTCAGAAATTCATATAATTCTGGTTTGGTGGTGATGAACTCCTTTAGCTTTTTTTTATTAGTGAAGCTCTTTATCTGGGCTTCGATTCTGAGTGATAGCTTTGCTGGATAGATTATTTTTGGCTGTAGGTTCTTACTATTCATCACCTTGAATATTTCTTGCCATTCCCATCTGGCCTGCATGGTTTCTGTTGAGAAATCAGCTGACAGTCGTATAGGTGCTCCTTTATAGGTAACTACCTGCTTTGCTCTTGCTGCTTTTAATATTTTCTCTTTGTCTTTTGCTCGTGAAATTTTAATTATGATTTGTCTTGGTGTGGTCTTCTTTGGATTCCTTTTGTTTGGAGTTCTGTGCGCTTCCTGGACTTGTAAGTCTAATTCTTTCACCAGGTGTAGGAAGTTTTCTGTCACTATTTCTTTCAGTATGTTTTCGATATCTTGCTCTCTCTCATCTTCTGGGACCTCCGTAATTCTGATGTTGGTTCGCTTGAAGTTGTCCCAGAGGTTTCTTACATTATCTTCAATTTTCTGGATTCTCTTGCTTCTGCAGAGGAGTGTCTTCTGGCTCTTTATGTTCCAAATCTTTGACTTGATTCTTGCCGTCTTCCATTCTGTTTTTAGGACCCTATAATATTTATTTCAGACAATGTATTCTTTGTTTCTTGTTGATCCCTTATTTCTAGTTGATCCCTTTTCATGTCCTCGTATGTCTCGTTTATTTTATCGGCCTTTTCTAGGAGATTCTTGAACAACCTTGTAAGTGTGGTTTTGAACTCTATATCCAGTCGCTTTTTGTCCTCCTTTTCTTTCGTTTGTGATCTATTTCGATGTCTTGGCATTTTCACCGCTTCCCTGATGGGGCGGAGTTTCAGAGTGGAGCCTACAGGCTTGGCTTCGGTCAGCCACGCCCTATGTGGTTCCTGAGTCTCAGTAATCCCCAGGGTCCTTAAGTACTACTCGCTGCAAGCACCTCTGAGAGAAAGGTGTCCTCAATTTTCGCCTGCTACCAAACAGTGTAGGCTCTCCCTCAATGAGCCCGGAACTGGGGTTCAGTTCAGTTGGAAGTGGAGTTGGAGGTGGTGTTCAGAGCAGTCTGGAGCCCCTGTCTCCTTCCTGCTAGGGCAATCCCGTGGCACAGCGCAATGTGCGCGCTTCCGGGACCTCCTTTTGCCACTCCCCCGGGGTTCCGCCTTACAGCCCAGCTCCCTCTGTTTGAGCCTGGGTCCCCGGAGTCTGGCCTAGAGCTGGGGTTCAGAGAGTCGGAACTGGGTCCCAGCACAGTCCGGAGCCTTTGTCTCCTTCCCACCAAGGCAATCTGGCAGCAGAGTCAGCAGTCCGTCCTCTGGGCACAATGTGCGCGCAAAGCATGTCTTCGTACCTTAGGCTTTTACAGCTCCTCCGCTCTTTCTTCTGGTTTTTTCCTTGCTTCTCGTTGTAGAATTTCCAGTCAGTCGACTTTCCTGTAGTTCTGGGCAATGTCCGTTTTATATTTTAGTTGTATTTTATTGAAATTGTTGTGTGCGGCTGCGGCTAGGTGTTTACCTGTGCAGCCATCTTGGATTCTCTCGGAAGTCTCAGCCATAAAAATTTTCTTATTGCTGTCTGTACTTTTGAATTTTATATAAAGGGTAAAGACTATCATTCTTTTAAAATTTGCATTTCTTTACTCACCGTATAGTTTGACATTATTCATACTGGTTCTTAAAAATTCAGGTCATTCTTTTATAAGAATAAGGCCGTTTTGTTTTCCATTTCTCTTTTGAGGGATAGATAGATGATTAGGATGCTACATTGAGCATCCTTTTACATTTCTCCTAGGTCAACCGAAAAAGTTTGAAGACCAACAATTAAAAGCATTAGTAGATGAAATGCATGTCAAACTCAAAAACAACTTGAAGAAAGATTAAAAGTTGCTCAGCAAGCAATTTCCGATAGTTTACAAGAAAAGGGAAAGATTTTAAAGGAAGGAAAATGGGTGCCACATCAACTGAACAAAAGACACATGAAAATCAAAAAGTCATCAGTAAAATGTTGCTTCAAAAGACAAAAGAAAGTCTTTTTTTGTATCGAATTGTGACTGGCGATGAAAAGTGGATTTACTTTGAGAATCCCAAACCACAAAATAATAGGTTGATCAAGGTCAACCATGAACATGGACTGCAAGGCCAAATTGCTTCAGAAAGAAGACAATCCTCTGTGTTTGGTGGGATCAGGAAGGTGTGGTGTATTATGAGCTTCTACAACCAGGTGAAGCTGTTAATACTGATCGCTACCGACAACAAATAATCAATTTGAACCATGCTTTGATCGTAAAACGACCAGAATGTTTCAGAAGACATGGCAAAATAATTTTGCTTCATGATGATCCACCATCACACACTTCAAAACCAGTTAAAGACACGTTAAAAGATCTTGCCTAGAAAGTATGAACCCACCCACTGTATTCACCAGATCTTGCTCCTTCAGATCACCACTTGTTCTGATTGATGGCACATGCACTTTCTGAGCAGCACTTCAAAACATACAAAGAAGTGGAAAATTGGGTCTCCAAATGGCTTGCCTCAAAACAAGAAAAGTTCTATTGGGATGGTATCTACAAATTACCTGAAAGATGGGGGCCATGTGTAGCTAGTGATGGACATTACTTTGGATAAAGCACTTGTGATGTTTCTCTTTAAATTATCCTGTTTTCTTTTATTACAAAATCCGCCATTATTAACCGGTACACCTAGTATAGCATCAGATTGGTTAATTTTTGGTATCAGAAACCCTTAAAATAAAAGTATAGTCACCTGACTTTTTTTTTTCTTTAAGTCTCCTTGGAGCAAAAAATGGTAGGTAAGCCCATTGGGTTTGGCTCAGTGGATAGAGCATCAGCCTGTGGATTAAAGGGTCCCAGGTTCAATTCTGATCAAGGGCACATGCCTGGGTTGTGGACTTGGTCCCCAGTAGGGGGTGTGCAGGAGGCAGCCAATCTTGCAGGCTTTATGGACCCTTTCGGTGGGTATAATGAAGGTTCTGTTCTTACTAATTAAAACTTAGGGCATAAAAATAGATTTACCCGAATTTTCTTTTTAATCAGAGTTAGTATTAAAATATTAAAGAATGTTTAGCATCTATAGTTTAAACACCCAACAAATTCATTCTGAAAATTTCAATTACTTTATATAGGCCTTATTTTATATTTCACCCAAAGCAACTCTTGACTCTCAGTCTTAACTATTTTCATTTGTGGCTGGTTAATGTCAGGAATAAGAACCATCTGTGGTTAGTTATCTGACTCCTGTCAGAATAAAATACTAAGATACGCGAAGATGGAAGAATTACTATAATCTATGGGAAGTCACATTTACTAATAATGGGACTTCTCCCAAACTTTGAGTCTCTTGTCAGAATTCTGGGTAACTCTAAAAATCTTTTTACAAAACTGTATGACCTTTGGGTTTTCATATGTGGGAATTGGAAGTAACTTCTCTGAGAAATACTGAGGAAGGATTGATGGGACAGAATGAGGAGAGAGAATCTAAAAAGATGGAGAAGTAAAGCAGGTTGCAGGAGTACAGAATTTTGCAGTGAAACCTTGGAGAGGAGAGAAAAGAAGATGAAGGAAGTTGAGAGGATAAATGTATTGATAAACTTGCTTTGCCAAAAACTAGTTTTAGTTATGTTTCTGTCACTTGCAGGAACCCTTACTAATACCCATTTGTTGCTTTTTATGAGAGTCATGTTATAACACAGCTATTGAATCATATCATATCCTTATAAACATATAACCTTATCCTATATAATAAAGAGCTAATATGCTACTTAGACCGGACAGCAGAATGACCTTCCAGTGGGCATGGGACAGGGCACGAGGCAGCTGGGGCTGCAAAGGCCTACACCTGTACGAATTTCATGCATCGGGCCTCTAGTAGAAATATAAACTGTTCTGCTGAAACTAAAGTGCATTATAGAATTTTCTTTGTGTTTTGTTTTTTTTAAAACTATTTACCTCTATTGGTAGGGAAGTTAACTTTTAAATGTATTGGTTCCTTTAAATTAATATTTATTGAGAACTGAATAAATTAGCCACTTTTTTTTTAAGTACTTCACCTTTAGCTTTGAGTCATCTTAAATTAGATGTCATCTTAAAGTAGAACTATTTAGCAGAAAATACTTGAAATTCTGATGAAGAGGGAACATGATTATTTGTTAGTTGCTCTGGGGTGAAAATGAGAACCATATGTCTTTCTCAGAAGCCTATGACCTAGTTGGGTGTGGAAGGTGATAAGGCAAGTACACAAATAACCACCACATAATAGAAAGCTGATTAGCTATGAGTGTCGTAGAGAGGCACAAAGTTCATGGGCCTCTCAGAGGAAGTAGTATATAACTTTATTGTTTTTAACTAGCACAGTGCTTAAAGGGTTTTGTTTTTTTTTTAGTTTTAAAAATTGAGATATAATATACATACATAACATTCACTCCTTTAAAGTGTAAAATTCAGTGAATTTTAATATATTCACAAGGTTGTGCAACTTCACCACTAATTACAGAATAAACTTTAAAATTTTTGAATGTTTTTACTTGAGGTTTGCCCTCTATTTCTCAGGCTCTCCACTCCTTTCTACCAGTGGTATTTTTATTGGCCACCTGACACCAGAAGGCATTTAAATTTGCTGCCAGGCTTAAGATAATTGTTTTTGTTTTTGTTTTTTTAAGTTTCCTTAATCCTGAAAGCAAATGCCACAATTACCTTCTGGGTGCCCATGTGGGTAATACTGGCTGCTGTCCTGCTGAGCATCCTTTTTTCCACCTCTGTTCCTTTTCTGACTTACTATCTGACTTCTTCAGCAACAGTACCACCTCTGCTGCAGCCTTCTGTAAGAGATGGTGTCTCATTACCCTCAAGAGGGCTTCCTTAGAATAGTAAAATCCAAACTCCTCTTCTTGGTTTACAAATCCTTGCAAGATCTGGCTCTCTCTTCCTGTCAGGCTAATCTTTCTGTTCTATGACACATCAAACTTGTATCCTCTACCTGGAATGCTCTTCTCTCTGATCTTTGCAACATCAGATTCCTTCTCATCGTTCATATGTCACTTTAAATTTTGCTCCTCAGGCCTCCCCTGTTCATCGAATATAAAGCAGCTATTTGATCACTTTTCACCCAGTTCTCATTTAATTATCATTACACTTGTCATGGTCTGATTCGTTTGGCACGTACTATGTGCTTTAATACATAGTTGTCGAATAATGCTGAGTAAAAAATGCTTGCTTTGAGCTATGACTTCTGCTCTGGTTCATCTGGCTATATGATTCTACCATTCTCTTCCAGAAATTTACCAAATCTCTGGTCTTTTGATATCTGCCATCTCCAGCTTTCACTGCCTTTATGAGTTTATTCCCTTTTATAATTGTTTTCAATTTCAATGGGAGAAATGTAATGTCATTCTTTTGACAGGTTGAATTGTGCACTCAGAAACATGTTCATGAAAAAATGAACAAAAGGCCAAGTTAAGAAAGCATGACTTGTTTTCTGAGAATATTAATTAGTTTAGGTTGATTGAAGGGTAGAAAACAAGGTTGAAAATTTAGGTTGAGTCCATATCAGAGAGGGTCTGAAATCATTTGATGAAGAGTTTGTACTTAACTCAGAATGTCATGAGGAACCCCTGTGGGTGTTTGAGCAGATCACTTGTGGGTGTTAGGCTAAGACAGTGCCCCCTGCCTCCCCCCCCCACACACACACACTGCCTTGTGGGGAGATATTTGATGGATATGGTTCATCATTCTGTAAAAGGAATTCTTTTACAAGGTGGTTCATTTAAGTGATGATAAATATAAGATTAAATTGACAAAATTGTCTGATTTGATTTATAGTTCTTAGGCATCTATCAATTGTTAAAATAGTTTTTATTTATGCATCCTTATTTGATCTTTAGTTACATCACAGTTAATGTACATGATGTCCTGGGTTGTCAAAAACAGAGACATAAAGGAGAAGGCATAAAGCATGCATCACCTCCACTTGTATTTCTATTTCCTCTGTGTTAGGGGGTTTCACCATGGCTAGCCCAAAAACAACACATCTCTCTGTTACTAAGGAAGTACAGTTCCATGTGGAAACTGTACAAAACTGAGTTCAGGTGTCAGCTCATTCCCAGAGGACCAAGTCATCCAGGTCCCTCATGGCAAATCTGTGCCTGATCCTGCAAAGCCTTTGAATAATGTAGTACATGCCTCCTTCTAGTCCCTTTCAACACTTCAAAGATCATGGTTTATTTTATTTTTTAAATATGTTTTTATTGATTTCAGAGAGGGGAAGGGAGAGGGAAATAGAAATATCAATGATGGGATCGGCTGCCTCTTGCACGCCCCCTACTGGGGATCAAGCCCACAACTAGGGTGTGTGCCTTTGACCACGAATTGAACCCAGGATTCTTCAGGCCACAGGTCGGCACTCTATCCACTGAGCAAAACTGGCTAGAGTGACCATGGTTTACTTTAATTTGCTTCATGTTCGGGCTTACAAAAGGAGGGAACTTTGTTCTTAGATAATTTGTTTACCATTCCCCTGCAGTTAGGATTAATGTTCTTTGAAGATCTGGAAGGTATTTTTTGCTTCCTTTGTAATGCAATTTGTAGGCAGAGTATTTTGAAATGTTAGACCCTTAGTAAAACTTGGGCCTTTTCAGTTGAGGGTCACTAACTACAGAGAAAACTTCATGATGTATATATGAAAAGACAATTTTGGCTTTTAAAAAACACACAAAACTTATCTTTATAATGACAAAAACTATAAAATGCTGTTTCTTTAAGAACATATACAAATGGAAGAGGATCTTCAAAACAAGAACACTGGTTTATGCATAGAACATAGATATATAAATAAAAGAAGCATACCAAAGATGGGAATTTTTAAATTTGGGGAAAGTTCAGTTTAGATCTCACTCACATTATGGGTCAAACTAAGCTACCTATGTAAAATGTAGTAGTTATGTAAAAGAGTGAGCCTGATGTGTTGCTCAGTAGTTGAGAGTCTACCCAGAAACCAAAAGATCTTGGTTCAGTTCCTGGTCAGGGCACATGCCCAGATTGCGGGCTCAATCCCCAGAAGGAAAAGTGCAGGATGCAGCCAATCAATGATGTGTGTCTCTCAATAATGTTTCAATCTATATTCCTCTCCCTTCCTCTCTCTCTAAAAATCAATTTTAAAACATTTTTAAAAGAATGAATAATAAGCCGGGACCGGGTTGGCTCAGTGGATAGAGTGTCGGCCTGCGGACTGAAAGGTCCCGGGTTCGATTCCGGGCAAGGGCATGTACCTGATTACGGGCACATCCCCAGTGGGGGGTGTGCAAGAGGCAGCTGATCGATGATGCTCTCTCGTCGATGTTTCTAACACTCTATCCCTCTCTCTTCCTCTCTGTAAAAAAATCAATAAAATATATATTTTTTTAAAAAAGAATGAATAATAAACTAAATAAATACATAAATATTTGCTTGCTGGGTAGAAAAGAATTTACTGAACTAAATAGTGTAAGAATTCAAAAAGAAAGGAATTTATATCTCTGGTAACTTTAAAAATTTTAGAAGTGTCTTAAAAAAAAACTTTAACAAATTAAAAGGTGTAAAACCTGAGGAAAATGTTGCCATATACATAATGTGATTAATATATTGAGTCTCTAAAGAGCTCATGTAAATTCAATTGGTTTATTAAATTCCCAGTTTCCATCTGCTCAGTTTACACATGATACCATTTAGTTCACAGCAGGTCCTGTGTTGTAGGTCAAGAGAGAATCATACCTCTGGTGCCTTATTCAGATGAGTAGTTAATGACCTTGCAGCTGACCCCCGACCCCCCCAACTCACTTCATTTTACATCATGTTGTGTCCATTTCTCTCCTTTTCTTCTCAGCTCTGGCTTCCACTGACTTCCTTTTGATGTCCTCTTCCTCTTTTTGTGCCTTACTAAATTTAACAGAGGTTTTGTTTGCTTTTTTTCTTTACTGTTTCTTTTGTCTGAGTTAGGTTTCCTTCCTCTTGCTTTTATTTTGCAAGTTTTACCTTGCACAGTTGGGGGGGCACTCTTGAACTTGGAACTTTTCACAGCCCCCTTCCTCTAGTGTCTGTTTTTCTTTACAATTATTTATCTGATCAGAGCAGCCTAGGAGGTGTTTAAAACACCATTTTTATTATTTTTATGTATGATAGAGCTACTGAAGCATAACTGGATGTAAAGAACTAGAATTTATCTCTAAGTGAATAACTGAGAAGCATGGAACTATGGTAATGGAGGAAGAGTGATTGGGGTATGTTAATTAGGGATCCTGATGCTGCCTAATTTCTTGACAGTTTTAGGGATAACTCAATCTAGGTGGTTCTACCTTTAACCTAATTGTGTTTATGCAAATTCTATTACTTTGTCTTGAAACTCCTCCCAATAATTATAACACAAGACACTTACAGCTATAGCTAGACTTTAGTGGACATAAGAAGTACCTATGGGAACATTTTCCTCAGGTTTTACCTTTTAATTTGTTGAAGTCTTTTTTAAAAGACCTCAAATTGAGTTAAACCACACTCATACAACATATGTCTAGGATAGCATTTAACACAGTGTTTCATCATTGTTGGTTCCTTGTCTGTCCCCTACTGCCCTTCAGGACATCTCTGTTCTTCCAGTGTCTGCCATATGGTAGATGTATTGTACATATTATAATCAAAGCTCCTCTTGGCTCTTTGGAATATTGAGGATGCTAGACTTAGACAAATGCTGTAGTGGCAGCTCTTCACTCCTGTATTCTGAGAGTTTTCACGTGGTTTTAAGTATAGAGTACTTATTTTCACAAAAAGCAATTAGTTTTGAATTATTAAAGGGACAAAAAAGAGTAATAAATAAGGCACCCTAGCTATACATCATGTATTTTTCTCTCTTAAGTATGTGACTTGTGTAATTTCCTTATCTGTAATTATGTCTACCTAATACATACAGTAGCCTTCTAATGGTCTTTCCCTTTTCTAATTACTCTTATGCTAGCACCCTGTCCTTTGAATACTAACAAAATACTATTTTTTTCCCTACCCCTTTCATTTCTATGTTTAAGAATCCAGTTGCCTTGGGCGGAAGGGAGGGTTTGGAAGGGCTTGGCTTTCTAGTTCTATATGACCTGATCCTGCCTTAGTCCTTGACCTTTAAATCTCACTCTTCACCTGTTTATCTGAGTCATTCTCATGACAGTCACAAAAACATAGACCTTCTTCTTTGCTCTTTGTAATTTGCCCTACCTGGAATCTATTTATTCAGATTGCTAAACCCTAATCTAAGCCTAGCCTTCTCAGTAAATATCATCTCACCGTGAGGAAATTGAATAGTAAACAAAAATATCTCCCAAGAGGAAGGTTTTAGGGAAAATATGCTTGAATAATTAACTTGTAGAAATTTTAGTGGAAATAATACTAGATCCTCCCTTCCCCCAACTGATGGACCACCAATCAGCACCTGCCAAATAGCCTAAAACCCTGATTCCTAAGTCCTGAAGTGCCTAATCATGTGCCTTATATGAAACCACCAATCAGTGTGTGCCAAGTACCCTAAGTCCCATCCGTTCCCTTCCCTCCCCTCAACAGACACCTTCACCCCTGCACATGTGCTTTCTTCCTTTGGGAGACGGCCCGGCAGGGTTCAGCCTGTGTCCTGGTCTCCGGCCCTCTGTCTCATCTTTCAAATAATATTGTTTCATACTAAAGCATACTAAGTGGATGTTTTTATTATGTGTAGTGGAGCTTATTATATATATTACAAGTTTTAAACTGTGATAATTTAAGCATGGTTGTTCACTATTATCTATGAAATGAAACCTATCAGCATATAAGAAATGGCTGAATTACTCCATTACTATTTTTACTTCATGGGTAAAATAAATGTAAATTAGTTTAAATTATTAAAGTCAGTATTACTATCATTTATTTTTATGTAATAAACATGACTTTGAAATAATAATTAGGCTAACTAAACCTCATTAGCTTAACTCTCCCTCATTTTTTTTTTTTTTTTTTTCAGTTAGATGTTTGCCAGAGATCTTTCAGTCTATCTTCAGGACAGAATCCACACTCTCCCTCTGAGAACCTGCCCCCAAGGACAGTATGGCAGGAGGGGAGAGTGGGAAGAGAGGTCAGAGAGGTCATTGAAGGCCAGGATTACGCAAGCACTTGTCAATCTGCTAGCAGTTTTAGATTTTAGTCTGTATTCAGTATGTCTGTATCTTGGGGGAAGCAAACCTTTTCATTTGTGTTAAGATACATTTATTCTTCCAGGACATAAATATAATGGATCAGGGAATTTAAGATTAACCGTAATATACTCTCCCAAAGTACCTAATCTAATATAGTCACAGAATAATAGTATCTGTTCTAGTATAATTATAGTTTTCTTAGGACTGTTTCCACATCATTAAGGAAAAAATCATATTAGAAGCTGTTTAAATCCGAGTTATTTTAAAAACAAAATTTATAAGCTCTATTTTCTTTTCCATAATTTTTCTCCTCTTTGGAGGGACACTTGACTGATTATTGTATTTTATATATATTTTATGCTGTCATTTTCAGTAAGGGCATTGTGTTGGGAAAATTCAGTATTGGAATTGTGATTTAATTGGAGACAGGCATTGATTATATAACAAAGAATGAATTTCCTTACTAGATTTGATGACTTTAGATAGTGCAGAGCCTACAAACAAACATTTCCTGGGGCTCCTCATTTGGTGTGTGTAATAAGCAGACATGATGCCATAGAGGAGGTAAGAGAATAAGGATCAACATCAGCTTCAAGAGAATGGAAAGTACTACTTTGGAGTGTAGGTCCTTAAAATGATGTGGAACCTACCTAAATTTTTATTGGAACAGTCTCTGAATAAATGTTTTGTTAATTTTTATAAGATAACACAGGTGGTAATAGGAATTCAAGAAAGGCTAAACTTGGCAAGTTACATAGATGTTATAAAAGTTGAATAGTTGCTTGAAAATTTCCATTTATTTTATGACTCTGATTGTTTCCTATCCATATTTTACTCTTCTTGAATCTATAGTATAGCCTAGATAAAAACAAAACCATTAATGAAAATATTTGAGATTTTAAAAATCCAAAGAATTATTGGGTTTGAATAATAAACTCACAAAACAGAGCAGATTTTTATGTGGAATCTATAATTCTATTTAGTTTTGTGATCATTTAAAATACTCATTCATTTTGAACTATTTTGTGTGTGTGCTGTAAAATTATATTGCTATTGTTTTTTTTGTTTTTGTTTTTCTTTCCAGTTTCTTGGGGGCAATTACAGTGTGAACTCAGAAGAAGAGTGCATTATTATTATCTCAGAGCAGGTTTTCTCTAGAATATTTTAGCTTCTAAATTATTCCAATGTGTTTAGTTTTGAAAATTAGGGAGGAAGAGGAAGTTGACTCTTATCTTCCCAGTTCTGCTGCTTGTTGGCTCTTCTTATGAAGACAGGTATTACTAGAAACTAGCAACTATTACTTGAGTAAGTCACCTGATCAGATGAGGTTTTTCTTGGTAATAACATTTTATGTTTTTCATGGGTAGATAACTTAATGAAGAATTATATTAATTGAGATTGAGCTGTGGAAAATTTAGTAATGAGTAAAAATCTTAGAAATACTATTAAAACAAGTGAATTATAAAAACCAAATCAAGAGCCACATTTATGAGTTGGAAAATTAGTGAATGTTTTTTCTTTTGTCAAGGTAGATTTATACTAAGTGCTTAGAGCATGAAGCTAAGAAATCAAAATGATCAGTTTCTATTAGAGATATTGATAAGCTGTTATCCTTTGTTAGTAAGCTTAAGAAAATTGTTTCCCTTTAGTGATTAAATGAGATATGGTCTGATTTTTAACATTGTTAGAACTAAGTTCAGTTGGGTTTTGCAACATTATTTGACCCTTTCTGAAAATCTTTATATAATAAAATAGATTTAAATTTTAACTTCATGACATCTCATCAGCTAATTAGATTCTTTGCTTATCTCATAACCTTATTTAAGTATCACAGAGGTAATTTTGTTGATTGCTGCTTTGGAGGTATAAGATGTGTACAAATTCTTATTTGAGATTAAAGATATGTTTTAAGTTCTGAGGAATTTCTAAATCAGTTGACAGGTTGTATTCCAAATGTTGCCTAGATTAACTAGAACAAAGTCTGTATTTCAGAAAGGTGAGTCAGGAATATGGAATGTACAATGATGATATTCATTATGTCCCTGGGAAATTGAATAGGTATTTAAGTTGAAGGAAAAGGATTTTGGTCAGATAAACTTAGAATATGTTGTTTTAAGCAAAGTTAAGCTTTACTGAAGATTTCTCAAAGCTATTAATATTGAAATATTTTTTAAAATTAGATTAATCTTTTAAGTATCTGGTCAGTCATTGATCTTATTTTGTTTTGTGTAATCTTTTCCTCCCTTCACAAAATAATATGCAAGTTCCATGTCAGATAACACATTATTTTATTAATGGGAAGAAGAAAATGTCTTTTTACTCAAGGGTCTTATAATTAAGTCCCACATATGGGAAATTTCATATATGATTAATTAAAATTAAATGAATTTAATTTTGTTTGTTTTTTATTTCAATTTTAATTCCTTAGATTTTGTAGGAACTAATGGGGAAATAAGATAAAAGATAGATGAAATAGAAAATGAGAAAAGGAGAGGAGTAATTAATTCAACAGACTAAATCAGATTTAAAATTTTGTTTAGTCTTTTCTATGAAATGCTTATGGGACTAAGCTTTTGCAAGGTACATGCATATTTATATCTAAACAGATTTTTACAAAATAGATAAGTTGCTTCATTAAAGTCTTCTGGAATTTTTCACTATGGTGTTTTAGAATCTGTCAGTAAAGAGAACTGATCTACTGTCATATCCTCTAATTATGGGAGTCATCTGCAATTTTTTAAATTATTGCTACTTGTGGTTCTGGTCATAATTTGATACTGCTTATTCTTTCACATTTTTCTAAAAATTTGAGACTTACTGGCTCATTTCTACTCACTTGTCAACCCTGTCTCCAGTCATCACTTTTACTTTCCTTCCTAGTTCTGAAGGTTTGACTCCAGAGAGTTGTAGTATGTATCAGAACATACACTGCATACTTTTTCAAGTTTATCCTGTAACTATTCTATACAAATGTCTGTTTCAGATGGAGCAGTTATCAGATGAAGAAATTGACCATGGTGCCGAAGAAGACAGTGACAAAGAAGATCAAGATCTGGACAAAATGTTTGGAGCCTGGCTGGGGGAGCTAGACAAGCTTACTCAGGTTAGAAATAGTGCTTGGAAAACTGGTTGAGGATTTTAAGTCATCAGGGAGTGCTATAAGTTTATAGTATAATCATAAGGTTATGGTGGATATAGGTTATATTTTTAAATATGAAAAGAAAATGTCCAAAACATTAACAAGTAAGTGTCCAAAATGTCCAAAACATTAACAAGTAAATGAATGCTATAGGACAAGATATTATCTTCTTTGATTATTAGAAGAAATTTTAAAATATACTTGTGAATTCTGTTTATCTACAGGGATTACTTAGAATCTCTTTCATGAATTGAGATTGCTGGCTAGAAAGTTTTAAAGACTAAAATCTTAAAGTCTAAATTTTAGCACATCTTATTTCATAACTTAGTGAATTTGAATACTTTACAGCATAAATAATAACTTCATTCATGAAAATATTTTCTATTACACGATTGCAGAGTACTGACAAAATTTCATTCCCAGCTGCATTTTAAAACAGTAGGAAAGCCTTTTTATTTTGTTTTATTGGGGGGTTGTCCCTCAGCCCACTCTGCACCCTCTCCAATCCAGGACCCCTCGGAGGATGTTCAACTGCCTGTTTAGGCCCAATCCCTGTGGACCTAAATCCAGGACTGCTGGCTTCCAACCACTCTCCTGTTTGCCAGCATGATCATCCCCTAACCAGTCTCCTGACAGCCTGGTTGACGCCTAACTGCTCCCCTGCTGGCCTGGCCATCCCCCAACTGCCCTCCCCTGCCAGCCTGGTCACCCCTAACTGCCCTCCCCTGAAGGCCTGGTTCCCCCCAACTGCCCTCCTCTTTAGGCCTGGATGCCCCCAAATGTCTTCCCCTACAGGCCTTGTCACCTCTAACTGCCCTCCCCTGCTGACCTGATCACCACAACTACCCTCCCCTGCCGGTCATCTTTGACCACATTGGAGCGGCCATCTTGTGCAAGGGCATGGAGGTCAATTTGCATCTTACCTCTTTATTATATAGGATGAGTTTTTTGTTTTACTTACTCCTTTTATTTAAAGAATGACATCCTCAAAACCAGGTCACTTTTATAATAAAAAGGTATTCTGTTACTACCCCAGATGATATATAAAGATATGTTTTATTAAAACAACTTTAACTTTATGTCATTGAGAACATTAGAACAAAAATTATTTTCATTCATTATTAATATCTCTGGGAAGAACTTTTATGTAAAATTGCTTAAATTTGAGATTCCTTAACTAGTAAAAAAGTAGGTAGTAAACTGGAAACTTAAAGTACTGGTTTGTTCCTCTCTTTCTGTAACAGTCTAAAATTGAAACCGATGAACTCTTCACATAATTCCAAGAGTAATTCTAAGATCGATAGTTTTGAAAAGCAGACATGTTTGTGACCATAATCTGTTAATGTTCAATTTTGAGGAGAATGCTTTCACTTCTACTAGGATCACATAAGAATCATTCCCTTCATCTCCAGTCAGGGGAAATAAAATTACTTGTTGAGAGAAAGGTCTTATATCTGTAGTTGTGAAGCCATTTCAGTTTAATTCTTAATTTTTTTAAAAAGGTGATTTTGGTGTAGAGATGATGACTAGACTATGCATTTCTATGCTGAGGAGAAAAAGGAATGAGGAAGCAAAATAAAGGAAATCGAAAATGATAATATGTGCCAGCTGACGTGTGGGGTTGCCTTGACTGTATGATTTTATTACTCATACTTGGGAAGGGAGCCAAAAAAGAGAAGATAAGTAGATATCACTCCAGCTGCTCTAGGTGGAGCAGTACTCCATGTTACATGAGCCAGTTACCACAAAGGTTCTCTGTGACTGTTCTTTTTATTATACAAATCCATCTTTAGAGAGAAAGATTTAAAGAAACTCTTGTGTAATGGTGGGTCACTGCTAACAGTTGCTTTTAAACACTTCAGAAATTTTAAAAAATTTTACTTAGTGGCTAAACTTCAAGTTTTTTAATTTATTATTTTAGTTCACTACAATGTGTCTTTTGTGTGCCTATATCACACATACAATGTTAATGTGATTTTCAATTTTATAATAAGTCAGATTTAAGTTTTAAGTGGTTGGTGACACTTCTGAAATCATTTGTAAAATTTGTGTGTATTTGCATTTTTCTGGAAGGTGCATATTTTCAAATTCTCAATGTCTCCCACTCCCAGAAAAAGATTAAAAACTATCCTACTGATTATGAATTTCTTGGCATCAAGGAGTATTTCTTGCTCTTTCCCTTGTTGTCCCAGCACCATGGACACAGCAGACAATTATAATGAATATCTGTTTATTGAAACTGGTAAATAGATGGACTTTTAATAGGTCCTCAATTATATTCAAGTTATTTTACAATAAACATTACCTACCTATTAGTCTTCATTTCCACTGAGAGAAGGAGGCTTAGGGATTAAATTGCAGCAGAAGACTTACGTTTGAGATTAAAGAAGAATTTTCTGGCTGTTCTGTGAAATTTTGAAATAAAGCACTGAATGGTCATAAATGTCCTTTATATGGTGGTTTTAAAACCAGGATGGACACTTTCTGAATGGATTTGTTTTATCTTGAGATAAATGAATAAAGAAACTAGCATTCTACTGTCCAGCATTCTCCTTTATTTGAAATCTATTTGATAATTATAGGTAGAGACTAAAGTTTTAAGACCAATCCCAATATTAGTGAATTTATTTAAATAAATGCTATATATCTACCTACCCTTCCCCTGAATTTCTCTGTTGTAAACATCTTATTTTCCTTATTATAAGAAAGGTTAGAAAAAGTATCATTTAAAAGGTGGTGAGATAACTTACAAGATACCCAAACCTGAAATGTAGTATAATTCTAGACTTTGCACAAGCAGTGTAGCTGGGTTACAGTTTGCCCTCATAGAATTTGAAAAGATCAAGGATATTTCATTATTGTTTAAAGTTGTAGCTACTCTGTTAAGATCTTGAGTCACACTAATTTTGAGTCCAGAATTGTACCATATCTTCAGGGTCCCTCATGCCAGGAATGGTGCTATGCTGGACCTAAAACAAATTACTTTGAAGAAAGAGATAACAGAATTATCTGCATCATTTCTTCCTATTTGTTTTACCATGCCCATATTCATATAACTAGTTTATTTTATAGTAAATTTGTATAAAATGAACTTAATCTCTGTATTTGATGTATTTGGAAAGATGTATGACATTTTTAGTGCCTTCAGTAAGATTATTATCTAATTAAAAAAAAAAAAAACTATCACCAAAATAATATGAAAACCAGTTACTTTTCTGTAAGGCTATTACCTAGAAAAACTTTGGTTTTATTACCTATTCTGTAACAATTCACTTAATCATAAAACAAACTGTATCTTTTGTTGTTGTTGTTAATCCTCTCCCGAGGATATTTTTCCATTGATTTTTAGGGAGAGTGGAAGAGAGAGGGAAAGACAGAGAGAAACATCGATGTGACAGAAACACATTGATTGGTCGCCTCCTGCACAAACTCCAACCAGGGCCTGGGCCTTGGAGGAGCCTGCAACCAAGGTGTGTTCCCTAGACTGGTATCAAACCCGGGACCCTTTGGTCTGCAGGCTGATGCTCTATCCACGGAGTCGAACAGGCCAGGGCAAACGGTATCTTTATATAATTGAAGTGTGGATACAATATGACTTCTCAAACTTTCTTTTTAAAGAGTTTGGATTCTGACAAGCCCATGGAACCAGTAAAAAGATCTCCCCTTCGCCAGGAAACAAACATGGCTAATTTTTCTTATCGCTTCTCCATATACAACTTGAATGGTAAGATGTAATTGGAAATAAAATGTAAAATAGCGTACTAAGTTATATAATGTAAGAGCAGTGCAGCTATAATACCAAGTAGCTCAACATAGAAATGATATGCATAACCTGACTAAGTTCTTATATTTCTTAATTTGTTTATTACTATTTCAAATGATCACAGGAAAAAACAAACTGGAACATAACTAAAATAGTTTTGTAGTTGAGTTATTAATAATTGACAATGTATATACTTGAGTGGAACCTGAAGTTCAGTGAAGTTAGTTGTTAGTGATTTTAAAATCAGCCTTCTCACCTTTATTTACTAGTAATGCCCTCTACCTAGTCAACTTTATAGTATTTGAAATTGATATTTCAATCTGTAATTTTTTAGGCCTTACATTTTGCTTTATGGCTTCAACTTTTTAGGCAACATCTCTACCAGAGCACTGATAATATTAACAACTTAGAGCCTCTGATAAAAAGGTGCATTACGGATGAGGTTAAAACTAGGGACAGTGTACGATTTTTGCATTATTTTTACTTTCAACTTATAATTGTGTTCTCCTCTGATGGCTAAAAATCTTAAAAGATGGACTATTTGCTTCTAAAAAATTTTCTTAGAGTATAAAACAAAAAGCTGTTAAAAATACTCTATTTGAGAGGCTTTAGGACCAATAGGATGAGTTTTTGCTGCTTTCCCTGCATTCATGAACTGATTTATAGTATTATAGAATGTATACATTCTGATTCAGTTCTTCTGGGAACATCATGTGTATTGTTCATTGCAGAAGCTCTGAATCAGGGAGAAACGGTGGATCTGGATGCCCTGATGGCCGATCTTTGCTCAATAGAGCGGGAGCTCAGCAGTATCGGTGCAGGAAACAGTAAGCGTCAAATCACAGAATCAAAAGCCACTCAGAAATTACCTCCTAGCCGACATTCAACAAAACATGGCACCTTGAAAGGATTGTCTTCTTCATCTAATAGGATTACTAAACCATCACATGCCAACTACTCCCTGGATGACATTACTGCACAGTTAGAACAGGCCTCTTTGAGCATGGATGAGGCTGCTCAGCAGTCTGTACTAGAGGATGCTAAGCCTTCCATAACTAATCAGCACAGAAGAACGGCATCCGCGGGCACAGTGAGTGATGCTGAAGTGCGCTCTATTAGTAACTCCTCTCGCTCCAGCATCACTTCTGCAGCTTCCAGCATGGACTCTTTGGATATTGATAAAGTAACACGTCCTCAAGAACTGGAGTTGACACATCAGGGGCAGCCAATTACTGAGGTAGGTAGATGAATTTATTTATTTATTTATTGCTATTTTAGTACTTAAATAGAAAACTTTTTAAATATAGTTTTAAATAACTTTCTTATTTCCTCTTCATTTAAAATTTGCCAAGGATACCTCTGAGCTAAGTTTTAAAATCATTACAAAAGGTGTAGTATTACCAACTATGGCAATGTCACAAAGATGATTAAGACTCGCAGGAGTCCTCAAACTTTTTAAAGTGGGGGCCAGATCACGGTCCCTCAGAGAGCTGGAGGGCCGGACTATATGAACTACTGATTCCTACTGTAACACCTCGGCTGCGCTCACTGCCCAAAAAAGCTGGCGGGCCGGATCAGACTCCTCTGCAGGCCGCATGTGGCTCGCGGGCCGTAGTTTGAAGACGCCTGATTAAGAGGATATTTAGTTTCTTCATTTTTATTCTTGTGACAATTTTGAAGTGTTTGAATTGATGTTACTTATTTCACATTAATAAAAAAAATTTGAAATATGGCCCGACCAGCATAGTTCAGTGGTTGAGCTATGAACCAGGTCATGGTTTGATTCCAGGTCAGGGTACATGCCCAGGTTGCGGCCTCAATCCCCAAAGTGGGGCATGCAGGAGGCAGCCAATTAATGGTCTTCTCTCTGTCATTAATGTTTCTATCTTTCCCTCCCACTTCCTCTCTGAAATCAATAAAAATATATTTTAATGGAAACAAAACAAAATCTTGAAATGTGGGGTTTTTTGACATTTGCAAAGTTAGTATGGTTCATAAGCTGATAATAATTGCTTAATGTGTATTTATTATAAATTAACAACTTAAGAAATTTTTTAAGACTGATATTCCCATTGTAGTCCTCCAAGATTCTAGTTTTAGAGTTCACTTTATTATTAAAGAGTCAGTGTGGTATACTGGAAATAGCCACTGGGCTTGGAATCAGCAAACTCGGTTCCAAGTGTTTCCATTGCCACTCACTATCCAAAAAAACTAAATGAGTTTATCCAACATCTGTGAACATCAATTCCTCATAAGTAAGAGAAAGCTAATAGTACATGGTCTATCTTCTTGTACAGTGGTTCAGAGAGTCAAAAGGATATAATATGCATGAACAGATTTTTAAAGATGAAGTTTTTCTGGCTGAGGAGAAAGAATAGATTTGTCATAAAATAAGTTTGGAGAAAACTGAGCTTAGTTTTACTGAAGGTGAATTCTAGTGTGTGTGTTTTTTCACCAGGAAGGCAATTTTGTTATCGGGTAGCTATAAGAAAACCAGCCTTCCATTAACTTTGTATGTACAGTGCCCTCTACAAAAGCTAAAATAATCTATTCATGAATAATCAAAATGTAAACCTTATAAAACATTGTTAAAGGAATTGCACAGAAATGTGAAATATATACCTATTGACAGTATTGATTTTCCCCCATTGATTTAATTTGTTAGATTATTTGTTAGATCATTTGGCAACTCCATTTACCTAGCTATGTTTTAGGAAGTGTGGAGCACAAAGGAGGTTTGGATATAAAACAAGTTTTATTGTTTCTAAGGAAATGTATCATTTTATCATGGTGGTTTGGAGATAAATGAGTTTTATTGCTTCTAAGGAAATATATCAGTTTAAAGAATAAACATTTATTTAAAATGAAACTTATCAAAGTGATATATATTCTGTAGAGAACTTTAAATTTCTATCTAATGATACCTGGGGATTACAGTTAGCACCAGCTATTTATTAATATGTCTCATTTATGTATTTTAAATTTACCTATTGGGAAATGAACAATATTTTACTGAGGATATACTTTCTTGGTTTTTCTGTACTTTATATATTTATATTCCTTCTTTCCAATCTTATCATTTTTAATTGAGGCAAGGTGCATGGAAACAGGTTCATCATTCAGGGGTGTGTGTGTATCCATCTGTAACATACCTTCATAAAAGTTCAAACAATAAAAGAGCAAGTGAAGTGAAAAGTCCTCTCCCAGCCAACACTCCACATGGTATCCAGTGGTATGCATGAGCAAGGAAACCAATGTTCAGTGGTATTATGTTTAATGTAAGGCTTTAATACAAGGTTTGGTGAGTAAATGAGGAATAATGCAAGAAATACTCTTTAAAGTCTTTTCTATTCAGCCTGTTCTTTTTGCCTTGTCCAGATGGGTAGAAAAGTAGTTTGCTTCAATATACTTTTTCTGGATGTAGTTTGTTCTGATTCAAGTCAAGAAAACTAAGGGAGTCTATTACTGGGTCCCAAATCCATATATCAAATTATTTCCACACTCATATACAATTAAAACACACACACACACACACACATTAATTTTATATGTATGGAGCTTAAAAAATCAAATGGTTCTATAAGACTTGTAAACAACACTGCTATGTATACACACACTTTTTGCCCTTCAACTCCAACCTTTCTCCCAGTTGATTATATCTCATACTTATTTCAAACAAAATTGGTATTCTATTAATTTCATCTAAATTTTTTCTCTTTTGGAGTCTTTACGCTAGGATCATTCTTAGGTCTTTTCTCCAAAGCAGATTCTTCCAATCCCTTGCCTGGAGGACATATGCCTGGCTCCCAATGCTTTAGCAGCCCATTGGGAAAAGAATGCTTGAGTTGTGGGATGGTCCTCAGTGTTCAGTATGTGATCTTCCATTTAATCCTAGCTCAGAAAGGTTTCTTAACCATAAGTTTATTGACATTTAGGGCTAAAAAATTCTTTGTTGTGAGGAGCTATCCTGTGCATCGAAGGATATTGAGCAGCATCCCTGCCATCTACCCATTAGGTGCCAGTAGTACACACACACCCTCCAGTTGTGGCAACTCGATATGTCTGCAAACATGTTCCCTGTAAGGCAGAATTGTCCTCATTTGAGAATCACTGCTTTAAGTTTAGAGTTAAATGCAGATCTGAGTCCTTTTATTCATGGAAGATGACCTTGGGTTTGCCTTCCCCTGAATTCATTTACTAGAAAAATAATAAATATAAAATGTTTTCAAGCAATATTGTTTGTTGTAAATTGGCCTCTGATTGGTGAGTGCATATGAATCAGGAAGATAGTGAGTGAACTTTAGAAGCTGATGAAAAGTCACAGACCTTGACTTCCTGGTATGCAGTGTGTAACTCTTATAAGTTGGCATGAACACATTTCTTGAGGGGCCATGGAACCTAAACACTCATTATTTGTTACTAAGGGCCCAGTGCACAAATTTATGCACCTTGTACTGTGGTTGTGAGGCTGCAGTGGGCACAGGGGTGGGTCTCAGCCCATCCTCCACTCTCACCAGCCCCTCTGGTTTCCTCTCTGCCTGCAGCCCCGTTCCCACCGCTACTGCTCCCACGTGCTAGCCCCCTCACACCCACTAATGGCATGGAGCGATTGGGGCTGATGCCAGCAGCAGTGCAAGCCTGTGCTGTCAGTAGGTGTGAGCAGTGGCTGCTGCCCCAGTTGCCCCTCAGGAGCAGGGGGGAGGTGAAGAAGCCCTCAGGGGCAATCAGAGCCAGCAACCGCCGCTTGTGGCTTGTGCCCGCTGACGGTGCTGAGCGATCAGCGCCAGGCGCCAGCAGCGGGTGTGAGCAGCAGCTCTGGCGCCAGCAGCAGGGCCAAGCACCGGGCAAGACCACAGCACGTGGGAGCAAAGAATTTTCAGTAACCACCAGAGGCTTATCCCCATGACAGTGACCAGCGCCCCACCTTGGTCTGGCACCCCTGCTCACCTGCTCCACCATCATGCTGCAGCTGACACCCACCATGTTCTGTGCTCTGCAGCCTGCTGCTTTTGCCCACCATGTCCGCACATGCCCCCTGGTCGTCAGCACACATCATAGCCACTCACTGTTCGGCCATTCAGTCCTATTTGCATATTAGGGTTTTATATATATATAGATAATGTACTAGTTCCTGTGGAGCAGGAAGTTTTTCTAGCCATGTGATTCTGTACTTATCCCACATGATGTCTTTCTCTTAACAATGGTTGGTCCAAAAAAAAAAAAAAAACGCTGGTAGGCTGTATAGATACCTTCTTAAGATAGTACATCTCATACTAATGCGCTGTCTTTGTCTTCCTGTAGAACTAAGTGAGCCTGGTGCCAAGCTTTGTACGTTAGATTCCACATATGAGTGAGATCAGCAGTCAATATCAATCTGAACCAGAGATTGCTGCTGGTTGGTGAATAAAGGAGGGAATCTGAGAATTAACTGCATTCTTAAACGCTTTTAATCAATCCTCCTGCTTTTAGTTCTACCTGCATTTTCTGCTTCTGGAGACTTTTAAGATCACATAATGTAAATTGGGGTGCTCCTCTACTTTTCTCCAGCACTGGCTTAGCAGTCAGCTTTTCTTGGGCCTGCTGAGTTGGTTATCACTCTGCCATATGCTTTCTAGATTCTTTTTTCTCTTTCTTTACTTTTGTTGAAATACTGTGCTTCCAGGCACTTCACATATGTTATCTCATTTAAGGCTCCCATATCCCTTTGGTAGGGGCATTATTCCAAAGAAGAGATTAGTTAACTGAGAAATCTGTATTTGAATTTCAAAACTAAACTTTGGCCTTTCAATTTTTATCTATTTTAAAAATAAAGAGATGCTGATTGTTAACAATAATTATTTCCAGAATGTTAAAGAATGTTTAGCATAAAAGTATTTTTCATGGATAAACATAAAAATGAATTCTAGAATAATTTCAGTCAGTATTCTTTTTTATTTTTTAAATTTATCTTTATTGTTGAAAGTATTACAGATGCCCCTTTTATTTTCCCCATTAACCCTGCCATTCTGCTCCCGTCCCCTCCCTGGGCCTTCACCACAATATTGTGTGTGTCCACGGGTTATGCATATAAATTCTTTGGTTAATCTTTTCCCAGCCCCTCACCTCTGTAATATGTCAGTCTGTTGTATGCTTCAATGTCTCGGAATCTATTTTGTTTGTCAGTTTATTTTATTAATTAGATTCTGCATGTGAGATCATGTGTTACTTGTCTTTCTCTGACGGACTTTTACTTAGCATGATACTCTCCAGGTCCTTCCATGCTAGCTCAAAGTGTAAGAGATCCTTCTTTTCCTCAAATGTATAGGCATTATTATTAAATGAAATATTTTATGGATACACTGTTATAACTAGTAATATTCAACTTTGTATATTATAGCTTCAATGCAATTCCTCCACTTCTTTTACTTTTCAAAACTATTTCAAGAATTAATGTGTGCAGAAATTTTGAGGTATTAGAAAACAGCAATTGTAGCATCAGGGGGAAAACCCAAAGGCATTGAAGTCCATTGAATTATATTCTTAGCAAACAACCTTTTGGTTTGGAGTATTAATTGGATAGGAGGGAAGCACAAGGCTTTCTGAAACTTGAGGCTTGCATATCTAAAAGATTGGGTTGTCATTTGATTTCTCAATTGTTGCAGCTATGTTTCTCTCAAAATTCTAATGGCTATGTTGCTACATCTCACAGAAATTCATTCACATCTACCAACTTGGTGTTTAATTTCAGATTTTGCTGACCTAACCTAGTGAGGTTAATAGGAAAGAATAGGTATCAAGTGGAAGAAGAGCTTAGATTTGGCAAAAACCAGGGGAAGTGTCTAGTTCTCACTAACAAACATTTTTCAAACACATTAATTATCCCAATCAACTCTGGGATAAATGCTATGCTTCTTTCTGTGTATATTACTTAGAAATCTGCAATTTTCCTCCTCTGAGGAAGTAAAACATCTTTATTTGGTTTTAGATCGCTTTGGTTTTTTAAGTTGTGTTGTGGAGGGCTAGTGAAAGACCCGTTTTGAACAAGAATAGAAATATATCCATCTGTTTTTTAAATTAAGAGAAACTAAAAAATACAAAAGAAAGTTTTATAAAAGCATTCAAGTATTTACTTGTTAATTAATGGCCAGGAAAAGGAGAGGAATAAATAGAAGGGTGCGGGGAGGGGAGAAACTGTAGTAGCTACTATATTGAGTGCTTATTCTCTGTGGTGAGCATTGTGCCCTATATGTCAACACTGAATCTGCCTGGTGCCTTGTGGAATGGGACTAAGGCAGAGAGTGACTAAAATGTCTTTCCCAATGATTTGAACCCAGACATTCTGGTTGTAGAGCTCACACTGCAATGCTTTGCTGCTTCATCACAGAGTTGGAGGAGAATCAAGACAAGGCTAGACTGACTGGCCAGTGCTCTCAGAACCAGGCCTTAGAGACAGGATTTGCATGGGCTGGAGAAAAAAGGCAATAAGATTTATGCAGTAACATCCCCATCTGGTGGTGGTGGTTAGTATATTCCTGAATACAGTTAAAACTTAACAACTTCAAGCTATCTCTAATCTAAATGAATTGAGGTTTAAATAAAATTCAGATGAGGGCTAAATTCTAATTCTAATAGAATTCAATTTCCAGCAACCTTTGGAGATAAAATGCTATTTACTACCCTCATTTTACACATGAGGAAACGGGTTAAAGAAGAGTGACATTGCCAGTCAATAGCTGGCCTGGGGCTCGAACTCAAGCCTCCAGCCCCAGGGTCCACATTCTTAACCATTATGCTATGTTTTTTAAAAATAAAAAAATGAAGCAGTTGCGAAAAGCTCATACACGTCAATAAAAGGAATGTAAATATGCTCTACTGAAACACCATAATGTGTGGTCACAAAACTCTACTTTTTCCAGTTATAATCTAAGGTGTTAACTATCAAAAGGAAGTGTTACCTATCGAAAGTAACTGACTTTGGTACCAAGTCATTTCTTGATTTATGTTTTGGTTTCTATGTTCAGATCAATGCTTTTCTATATCAACTCCCCTACCCAACCCAAGATTCTGGCTCATAAATAATATTTCATTTTAACATGTTATAGATTCAGTTCAAAAAAGTAGTGATCCCTAACTTTGCTGATCTTTGTGGAGAATTTTTAAGAGATTGATGAAGAATTTGATAGTTTTATAACAAATGGAAGTTACAAGATTGGAATGTTTATTTAGAGCAAAATTTATGTGGAGAATTTATCCTCAATTTTCATTTTTATTATGTGTTTTGAGCACAGCTTTTCGATTTAAAATAGTGATGAAGAGTAAGTAAAGATTGGATTGGAGGAGATAATTTTTTGTAGGATAGTAAATATTTTGTGGAAATGGACCCTAATTAACATTAAACAGTTTATATCATCATATAATCCCTTTTCAGCTTTGTTAATGTAACAACATGTAATCTTTGTTTGCACACCCTATTTTCTATTTTTTTGTCACTTTGCATACATATATTCACTTTTGATAAGGACTTGTTGAATTTCATTGACGTTAATGTGCTATATTGTTTAACATGGTACATAAGCAAATATCTTTTTGAACATTTTAGATTTAGATTTTAAACTAAATTAACGAATAACTATTTAAAATATGGTATAAGCTTGTGTGAGAGTCTAGAGAGTACAGATTTTTAAAAACTTTTTATTTAGAAATAATGTCAAGCTTACAAAAATGTGAAAATATAGTACAAAAAGTTCAGGAAACTCATTGCTCAGATTCACTCATTTTTAACATTGTGCCGTATTTATTTTGTTGGGTTTTTTACATATACTTTTTTTCCTGAACTATTTGAGAGTTCATTGCATTTATCATGCCCCTTTAACGCTTAATGTCAGTCTTTGTTTCCTAAGAATGAGGATATTGGCAGTATAGATTTTATAGGCCTCCCGTTGATGCAGTGGTTGACCAGGTGCTATAGAACATGTTTAATGAGAAAATGTAGAGGGAGGAAAGCAAAAAGAATCTTAAAATTTGGCCAAGCATGTGGCATGAAGACCAAAAAGAAATAGTTATTCATATATTCCATTAATGAGCACATAGGCACTACACTGGGCTGTAAGAGATGAAACTGTGAACTTAATACACAATGTCTTTTTGAGATTATAATGTATTCTGTGAGGAGATGAGTGTCAATACAGACAACCAAACAAGCAGTTTCAGTCAGTGTGATGAGTACTGTGATAGGAAAGACAGAAAACCTTGGTTAAAAGGTCATTGGTGACTTTGAAAATGAATTATAGAATGGATTACAACACAAGGGATAAAGACTTTGGAAAATAAAGATACATGCTAGATCAGTGGTCGGAAAATGTGGCTCGTGGCTTGTGAGCCACGCTTTGCCGCTCTGTTGACTAATGAATTTGCCGACCACTGCCTTAGGGAAAAACACTTTAAAAAAACATTTTAATAATGTACTAATGTCTTTAACCTGAAGTCAAAACTTCTGGGCAAGAGTAATGCCTTACACAGTGGCCAGCAAACTCAGTCAACAGAGCGGCAAACCCAGGGCTCGCAAGACTCATGTGGTTCGTGAGCCGCAGTTTGCCGACCCCTGTGCCTAGATGGTAGGGGATTGAAGGATAAGTGGAGGAGATACACTATAACTGAGTTCAGGAAATTCGGCAGTGAAAAGGAGAATGATAGTTTAAGAGGAGGAGAGAACCCAGACTACTTGATTATTTTTCTGTTCTTCCTGCCAACAATAAACTGGACTAGATTATTAGAGGCTGGGCTGTTGGGGGTGGGGAGTGAGTGGGATAGAGGATATGCTTAGCTTTGGATGGGGAAAAACATATTTATTCATATAGAACTGGAGAGAATGAGAATATGGGGGTAGCTATAGGATGCATTGTAGTGGTGAAGATAAATGGATGTGATAGATGGATGTGATTTGCTTAGTTAATGGAGGGAAGTGAGGTCATGTGAAGAGGTGGAAGGGTAAAATTAGAAGCTTGAAGAACTTTGTAACCGTTTAGAACAAGCTTTGAGTGGAGAAAGACAGACAGAATGCTGCCAAACAATCAAGGCCCAGTTGAGGTCAGAGCATGAATTGGTAATGGACACAGTGTTTCTCCATAATTCTACTTTAGAGCTCTACTGTCTAGAAGTAGAGTGAGGTTACCCTTAAATTATCAAAGGTTAGGATCATCTGGTTCTTACCTTTTTTTATTTTTGCATGATATAATGAAAGATGCATGCAACTTTTCATCAGTGATCTTTTCTCTTCCTGCATGATAATGAGAACTGCCCTTTTCCACCTCCTTTACCTATCATTTTCTTCCTTCCTGCATTTTCACAGCATGCTATTTCTCTGAGATGTCCCAGCAAGCCGGCCAAGCGTCATATTGACTTCATAGAAGAACAGGCTGAGCTGACACCTGTAAGTTCTGTAAACATGTCCATGGAACTAGTTAAAGATCAATGAAGAAGAATGCATTCTTTAAATCTTTTGATGATGAAATTATCATATACCTCAATTTTTCAATTAAAAATAAACCAAGGTTAAAAATAAATGAGCAAAAGCAAATGAGCAACTCTATAATATGGTACTATTGAATATTAATACTTATGGTGAGATTATGTAGGTTGTAGCATGTCTAACATAGAGAAACTTTGTGTTGGAACCCCAAGCTGCCTCTTACTTACCATCCAGGACTCTTAAGCATTTTAAGAAATAATATTGGGTTAGGTAGTCCACCTAATACTTGACTTCCATACCCTTCAACACACTAAGTTGTAATTGTCAGTTCTCTCCCTGTTTAACTCTAAACTTTGTGAAAGTAAGAAATGCCTCTCATTGCCTGACATGATTGCAGGCTGAAAGTTAAAAAATCTAAAAATAGTTGAATAAATAAAAGAAAGGGGGAAATGGAAGAGAGTAAGAAAATGGGCTAATCAGTGAAATGGATTAAGATAAGACTAAGCCTTTGTGTTGTTAGTGATAAATGAAGGAAAATATAAAAAGGCCCCATTTAAATGAAGCTCTGTGCATTTTTGTTACCAGTAACGTGTACCAAGACTAAAGGCCAATTTAATGACATGTTCAAAGCAGTGTCTTTTACTTTCCTCCATCCTCCAATTGCACACCACTCTTCTCACCCATCTTACATCTTTCTCCAGTAACCAGTTCTCCTGCCACCCGGCACCCTTTTCTGAGGAATGCTAGAGTGATGTGGGATAAAACACTTACTGAAAGGAGGAATTTGCTGTTTCTGATTTCTAGATTTTGTGGGGGTGGGAGAGTCCTGCAGCAAATACTTGAAGCTTAGACAGAGGAAACTTGGAGACCTGGCCTCCCTCCCTGCTAGTGATTAAACAGTGACTAGCTATCCTATGATCATAGTGCTTGAGGTCTCGTTTTTTTAGATGTAACATATTTTGGAGTAGCCAGCTATCATGACTGTACCCCTTTTATAATATTTTAAGATATTTAAACCTTGAATATTTTTAAATGGATAACTTCTACTTTAGAGCCTTCAAATAGATATTATTCTTACTGATCAGAGTATAGGTAGTTATTTTTTAGTGACTTGAAGTCTTGAAATAATTTGAGTAAATCTTGTAAGATTTTTTAAAAGTTTAAACCTCACTTAAATGTAGAATCTAATGAACAAAAGAAATTAGTATACAAAATAGGTCCAGAGGCATGGATACATGGAACAGAATGACAGATCTCAGAGGGGAAGGGGTTAGGGGAACAAGAAGAGATTAACTAACGAGCATATAGCCATAGCCCATGGACACAGACAGTAGTGTGGGGAAAACCTGGAGTGGGACAGGGGCTGGGTGGAGGTGGGATAAATGAAAGACATCTGTAATACTGTCAACTATAATAATAATAATAATAATAATAATAATATAATCTAAAAAAAATACAAGCAGTGAAATACCATAAAGAAAACCTAACTCAAGTGTAGGTATGACTCAATATTAAGTTAATATTATTCTATTTAATAAAAGAGTAATATGCAAATTGTCACACCGAGACACAGGATGACTGCCCCCATGTGGACAAAAGATGACTGCCACAAAGTGGCCTGCAGGGCAGAGCAGTTGTGGGAAGTTAGGGGTGACCAGGCCAGTAGAGGAGGGCAGTTGGGGGTGACCAGGCCAGCAGAGGAGGGCAGTTGGGGGAGACCAGCCTGCGGGGGAAGGCAGTTGGAAGCCAACAGTCCTGGATTGTGAGAGGGATGTCCAACCGCCCATTTAGTCCCAGATTGGAGAGGGTACAAACTGGGCTGAGGGACACCCCTGCCCCTGCCCCGTGCACAAATTTTGTGCATCATGCCTCTAGTACACTATAATCAGGAAGTAGTATGTTTTATTATCTATGACAAAGAACTTGATGAGAGTAGAGGCTGCTCTAGTGTTTGTTTACGTACATGAAAAGAATTTGTTTCTCAAGAATAACTTGATATACAGTTAGGTTTATAAAATATAACATTATAGAATATTTTCTAGAACTCCACTTAACTATGCCAAGTATTGTTTTAAATGGTGATTAGTAACTACATAGCATTTAAACTAATTCAGAATTATTTAGGGACAAGCAAGTCTGAATTACATGTATCAAAACAACTGCACATTATACTACATGAGTTTAAATATAGTTGCATAAACTTACCTTGTAACAAGTTACTAAAACGTTAGTAAGAGGAAAAGGGCAGTTAGGAATATGTTATTCGCAATCATTTTAATGAAAAAATCTTAATTGAATTAATTTAACCATTTTAAGGCAACAACACTTCTTAATATTTTACTTATATCATTCAGTTGCTGTGCAACACATTATGTTAGTATCCTATATAATGAATTAATAAAATTTTACCGAAACTAGAGTAATATCATTAGGCAAAATATTTATTTTTCCTTTAGGTAATTTCGTCACTGTATTGTCAGAAATACTTTTGCAGAAGTTTTAGAAATGATGTTTTATTCTTTCTTTCATAAGATTATACTATTTAATGTGGGCTTTACAAGAGGAAGGAATGTGTTTGTCATTAACCTTTGACACCTGTTTATTTGCACTCTGCGCACAGCACTCACAAACACTGTCCTGGAAAACAAATTGGCTCTGTGGTCTGTGCAGTGTGTGACCCATTTCCCAGAGTGAGGAGCAGCAGGAGTCGGCTAGGGGCTAGGACGTGCCTGCTGGCATGGGTGGTATCTGTGCCCCCCTTCCTCTTTTTCCTCTCCTTTTAAAAATAATTTCTTTTGGACACGTTTTAGTGAGTTTAGGGAAAAGATATGAGGCTAATAATAGAGAATCATTCTTACTTTGTCTATTTTATATTTTAAACACATAAAACCTCCACTGACTTCTATTGCCTTTTTTGTTTTTCTCTTTCTGTACAAGCACTCCTATTTGGACAGGGAAACCTCCCTTCTTCTGAGAAACATTGCAGGAAAACCTTCTCATTTGCTGACCAAGGTGATACTTCTTCTTTCCACCTGTATGTAAATATTTATTGCCTCATAGGTAGAATATAATTTCTGGTTTTGATTGTGCGCTCAGATTTCTCAGATTGTGCTTTCTTATTTCAGCACTTTTGTGCTGAACAGAGGGTTGTTTTTTTTTCTTCTTCTTACTGAAGGTAATTATTTATTGACTTTAATATGTTCTTAGAGAATACAACATGTTTGCAGTAATTTACTAATTTTTCACTGAAAATTTACTGTTGTAAATACCTAACAGTCTTCACAAGTATTTTGCACTTTCTCTAGCTTAACATTGTAATTCACTTGAAAGTCTAAAAATTTTTAACTTTTACTAATGCTTATCTATGCAGTGAGATTTTTTTCAGAAGACTTTGTTTTCTAATTCTTTATATTATCAGCACTTCATTTAATTAAAACATTTCTTTATATAAACAGAATCTTACTTTACATTAGCTTCGCCAAATTGGAAGAGAATGTTGAGTTTTAATTTCTCAGTTCTTCAATTTCAGAATGGTTTGAATCAGTCCAGCTAGATTTTCACTAGGTTGGTATTTTACATCAGCTTTAAATCTTTTAGCCATTGTCATCATTAATTAGGGAAACAGAATAAGGAAGCTGACTATAAATAGCTTTCTGCCTCTTTTTAATTCATGATTTTATTATCTTATTATTTAAGTAATATTAAAGTCAAGAATGTCAGACTTGGTTTTTGAAGAATATTCACAATAATAATAGGTAATGTCTCTAAGTTGTTTGTTATTATATCAGAGGGGTATTTTTTATTTCATTTTTTCTTAACCATATAAATTTGTGAAAGATGATAAAGCTAAAATTAAAATCTCCATAAGAAGCAGCTCAAAGAGAAGATCCAAGAATCAGCAGTAAAACCCTTTCTCTTCTAGGAATGGGTTAGAAGTAGTTTAAATATCAGGGAATGTAGAAATCTAAGCAGATAATAGATGTGTACTTTCTAACCTTAGCAAATTCTTTCCATTTCCTCAGCGGTTCTCTGTTTACTGTCTCTACCGGGAATATTTACTCATAGCTTCAGCTAGAATCTCTGTTCTAGATCATATCTCTAACTGAGAGCAATAAATTTCCAGATAGCCATCAGGCATTTCCTGTATGATCAGTACCAATCCCGAAGGTCTTTAACTTCCTTACCCTGGAGCGTCACAACTTATATTCAGAATCCTGCCATTCTCCCAGTTGCCCAGGTTTGAACCCTCTACCATTCTTGGTACCTTTCTTCTTTTTACTTATGACCTCAGCTCTGGTGAAGCACCTGTATCTTCAGGATTTACTGAGCTCACCCTACCATTTAATCCCATTGCCACCACCCTAAAACCAGTCTTAATCTCTTACCAGAGCCACTACACTTGGCTCTTTATTCTTGCCTCTCCCTCCTCTTGTCCATTTTTTATGCTGCTCACAGATAAAGTGCAACTTTTAACCATTTCCATGGCTTATTTTTTCAACAAATATTTGTTGAGTCATGTTCTGTGCTAGCTGTAACATTGTATAAAATGGCCATATATCCCCCGCGTCCCTCAGGAGCTTAGTCTTCTTAGGAAGGTAGATTTAAAAAACATGAACAAGCAAGCATGTAGACAAATTCTAAATCATGTTTTAAGTGCTGTGAAGGAAGGCTGCATGGCCTTTAGATGGTAAAAATCAGAAAAGGCCCTTCTGGTGGCATTTAATCTAAAGCTTGAAGAATGAAAAGCCATCTTGAGGGTGAAGGAAAGAGGTCCAAATAGATAGTCTTAGGGAGACAGAGTTTGGCATGTTTGAGAAGCTGAAAAAAAGACTGTGCTGGAGCCACATAGTAGTGTGTGTGTGTGTGTGTCTTGATTTGGATTTGGAGAGGTAGTTAGGAAGCAAGTTATTCAAACATGCTAAGGAGTTTAATTTCCCCCCCCTAAAACTTGAAGAGAATAATTTCATTCATTTAACAAATATTTACTATGTACCACACAGCATTTATAACCCAATATGCCAGTGAACAGAACAGTTTCTATCAGAGAGAGAGTGTTCTTTGCAGGTTTTGGATAAATGCAATCAATAATAATGTCTCAACTCCGTCTGCCCAAGTGATGGTGATGCCAACTGCAACATCAGAACCATTCCCTACTCAGATCGCAGCTCCTGTTACCCCAGTGGTGGTATAACTGGTTTATATAGTCATGATCCTGCTTACATACAGTAAGAAATCTGAGCAGGAATGTGATTCTGTAGTATAGAACCTAAATATTGAGGGTGGGGTTGTGAATGGAGTCTAGATCATCTGAGCCACTGGGGCCTCTCAATGTCAGTGCCCTTTGTACCAGAGTGCCTGGCTCTCATGAAGCTAAAATAGGTTGTACCTCTTGGATATCTCCTGTGTGGCTGTGTTCTCCCTACCCAGATGACATGTGTCCAGGTTACTGACTCACCTGACCTGCACTCTTCCAAACTAGGACATTGTAACACCCACAATGCTGCACTGTGCTAGGCCAGGGCAGAAAAAAAAAGGGGGGGGGGGCGTGTTTGTTGTTTTGTTTTCACCAATCCAGGCCAGGTGAAAATTTTTATTTTTGACAAGCGGTTTTTATTTACTGCTATCTCAAAGTTTGTGTTATATCCCTTAGGACAAAAGGAACTGTCACATTGTAATGTAAAGAGCAAGCAATCACTTGGTAACTGCTAGTGTAATCTTAAAAAGATTAGTCTTTTGGAGCCTTAGTTTAGTGTGTGACAAGTTTCAAGGTGTTCAGATAATGTTAGTTCTCTAATATTAGTTCTCTTCTTGGTGAGAATCATATCAATTTCATGATTTCTTTCTTTGCTTTTTTTTTAAATTTAGAGAGGAAGGGGGATAGAGAGAAACATTGATTTGTTCCACTTATTTATGCACTCATTGGTTAATTCCTATTTATACCTTTACCGGTATCAAATCCACAAAATTGTGTATTGGGACGATGCTCTAACCAATTGAGTTTACTCAGGGCAGTTATATGATTTCTCTAAGGGAGGTAAACTAGTTGTTACTATTTTGGCCCTAAACAGGTTTCTAAAATAGACTACTTCATTAGCATCAAACTATTTACTACTACAAATTTTCTTTTAATTCTTTTAATCTACATTGTTTATTGTTTTAATCTGTGAAATAAACTAGATCCCAAGGAAACTGCTAACTTCTCTTTAGCCCCGTAATTTCAATAAGATTTGTTCTGGACCCACAAAGCCTTAATAATTTCTTAGTTGAAGGAATTCCCTAGCGGTCTGTTAGCAACTGTAACTCTATAAGTATTCTGTTTTTTACACTGAAGACAATGCTCTAACACTCTGTAGCCATAGCATTGGCTTTCATTTAATCATAAGATCTTCACTGAGTTTTTGTCCTTGATGTAAATTTGAGAAGGCTTGGCATTTGATGATTATTGATAGCCACACAGGAGTTTTTCAGGTAGAAAATAGGTTGTCTCTTGCTTTTGTAAGAGAAGGGGTAGGAAAGAAAGTTCAGTTATTATATGTGTGAGGTATCTTTTACATATATTTAGGATAATTATGGGACAAACAGTGTGAAGAAAGGGGTATGCCAAAGATAAGGGGCAGAAGACTTAAAACCTGAGTTTGTTGGCTTTAACAGAAAAGAGAGAACATGAGATGAATAAAGGTCTGTTCTTTGTATTAACATGGTTTGCAGATATTAAACATAGATTTGCATTGCCCTTATAAACTATTAGATGTCTTCTAAGTATATAATCTAAGTACATTAGCAAAGATTTATTGGTCTTTCCTATATTGCACAATGCTCTATAAGCTTATAACAGTTTCCTCCTTGTTGTGGTTAAAAGATATGATTATGGCTTAAATAAAGTAGGTGAAAATCAAACTTTCTGAGGAAGAATAAAATACTATGAATTTTGCAGTTTGATATAAATGTTTTATTTCCACTTTTGCTCCAAACTCTAGAACTTAGAAGTATCTTGATTAATTGTTTCTTCAAAAAGCTCCTAGCAAGGACATTCTTGTAAATAAACTGGAGAAGAATGAACTTCAATTTCCCTAGGTTGAAATTAAGCACATAGCTCTTAAATTTGAATTTGATAGTTTTAACACAGACCAATTTATGTAAAGAGTAATATGTTAGTAAGCAAATAGGAGAATAGCTAAATTTGGATGTTAAAATAGCCTACCTTGATGTTTTACCGAAAAATGGTTTCTTGTTCATGGTTAGGAAATCTCATTGGTTTAATGTATGTTCATTCGTTGCATGTATCTTGTTTCTCCCCCCCCCCCCTTTTTTTTAATGGAATTTATTGGGAGTCTTTTGTTCCTTTAAACCTTCCTTCCAGTGTATCAGGTTTTTTTTTTTCTGTTAGCCTGTAGAGCAGAAACTGAACTGGGAGCTTATAAACTAATCTTATAATTGAATTACTTTTGATGCCATTTCTTCAAAAGATAGCACTGATTGTGTTCTAGATAATATACTAAAATGTGAGTTGTGAAAATAAATTTTCATAATAAAATTTATAACCAATATCAGATGTAATATTTAAATTCTCATATTCCTTTTTTGGATAGACTTTATATTTTATAGTGAAATTTAGAAGGAGGTAAAGAGATTTCTTATATACCACCTACCCCCTCACATTCATAGTTTCCATTATCACCATCCCCCACCAGAATGGTACGTTTGTTACAGTTGATGAACTATATTAACACATCATTATCACTCAGAGTCCATGGTTTATATTAGGCTTCACTTTTGGTAGTGTACAGTCTATGATTTTGGACAACTGTATAATGACATATTATTATTATAGAATAGTTTCACTCCCACAAAATTCTGTGCTCCACCTGTTCCCCCCCTTCCTCTGCCCAACCCACTACAACACGCTAATTTTTTTTTACTGTATTCATAGCTTTGCCTTTTTCAGAATGTCGTATAGTTGGAATCTATAGCCTTTTCAGATTGGCTTCTTTCACTTAGCGATAGGCTTTTCCGTTTTCTCCATGTCTCTTTATGGCTTGATAGTTCATTTCTTTTTAGCACTGAATAATATTTCATTGTCTGGAATCAGTACAAATTCTCCATTCACCTATTGAAAGATATCTTAGTTGCTTACAAGTTTTGTCATTTTATAAGTAAGGCTGCTGTAAACATCTATTTATAGGTTTTTGGGTGGAGGTAGTGTTCAACTCATTTGGGTAAATGTTAAGAAGCATGATTGCTAGGTTGTATCATAAGAGCTTGTCTAGTTTTCTAAGAACCCACCTAACTGTCTTCCAAAGTGGTTTTTCCATTTTGCATTCCCACCAGCAGTGAATAAGAGTTCCTGTTACTCCCCCAAACCTCAGTAGCATTTGTGTGTGTGTGTGTGTGTGTTTATATTTTATTGATTTTTTTACAGAGAGGAAGGGAGAGGGAGAGAGAGTTAGAAACATCGATGAGAGAGAAACATCAATCAGCTGCCTCCTGCACACCTCCCACTGGGAATGTGCCCGCAGCCAAGGCACAGCCTCTAACCGGAATTGAACCTGAGACCCTTGAGTATGCAGTCTGACACTCTATCCACTGACCCAAACCAGTCAGGGTGGCATTTGGTGTTGACAGTGTTTTGAATTCTGTCCATTCTAATGGGTGTGTAATGGTAGCTCATTGTTTTAATTTGCAGTTCCCTAATGACATATGAGTCTGAGCATTATTTGTAGTTTTATTTGCCATCTGTGTATCTTCTTTGTATCTGTGTTACTCATTGTTAAGGTGTTTTGCCCATAGTGTTAAGAATTCTTTGTATAGTTCATAATTCTTCATCAGATATGTTTGATAAATATTTTGCAAATATTTTTTCCTGTATATAGCTGTCTTCTCATTCTCTTGAATATGCTTTATCCTAAAAATGTAATTTGCTTTTGAGGACATCTAATTTTTTTAACTTCTGCATATTGATTATAAAGTAAAAGAACTTGGCCTTTTAGAAGTTCATGTTTATGTTCCAAATAGAAAAAGCATTGATTCTACATACCAGTTTTTCCTCATCAGACTTTGAGATTTAAATTTATAGTAGTAGTTTAGTTTTCTTATTTTATAACCTGTCTTAAAAAAACTTGTTAAAATATATAATCAACAATAATTCTGTTGTTTATTTGCATAGTGTAGGTAAGATCTAATCTCTTAATCAAATGAAAATATCTATAATATTCTAAGAATTCAGTCTTATCTTACTCCTCTCCATTATTAAAATAAAGTTCTTTGTTTTCTGTCTAATTTGGTTTACAGATAGTATTTCCAGACCTTGGTGGTTATTATGTTAATTCCCTGGCTCCTTTCATTGACTGGGATCAGATTTCTGACAAACAAGCCCACTGTCTTTCCCCAACCACTGGTTTTTCTGTTTCGCAGAGTAGTGAGTAAACACTATGCTCGAAATGAGGGAAGAAAGCCTAGAATATGAAGAGAAAAGCAAAGCAGTTCAGAAACAGGAAAGCCAACAGAATTTAGGAGAAGACTGAATCTGTTTGGGGTTTTTTGTTTTGTTTTGTTTTGTTTTAGCCTGATAGCTTTAGGTTTTTAATGAAGAATAACACACGGATTGTGGTTTTTAATTAGAATCCACAGTAGATAGTGCTTGTCTGATATAATTAGGTTTTTCTTCGTTGTTGTTTGTGTGTGTATGTTTTTAAGTTTTATATTAGATAAAGGAATCTACAAGCTGGTAGTTTGTGTTTTTCTTAGTTATTTTCCAGAGAAATCAAAATTTAGAATTAAAAAGTAATCCTTTATATGTAAAAGTTTACTTACGTGAGTTTTTCAACTGGCGATTAAAGCTACAGTGTACTATGGCCTATTGCTGGAAAGTGCAGGTAAGTACTGGTATTAGAGCACTATATGTTGTTTTAGAAAACAAAAATTGATGAATGGTTTAAGTATAGTTGTAGTTCTTGATAATTTTATTACTAATCTAAACTTTATAAAGTAGAAATTATTAGAAATTAAATATTTGAAAAATTATATTTAACTTAAAAATTATCAATGAATTAATGAAAATAAATTTGAGTTTTATTAAGGAGTTGTATATGATTGATACTGAAGTTTTTTGTTTTGTTTTGCTATTTTTATGATGATACTTTTTCAGTGTAAGAGAACAAAACATTAGTATGCAAAAGATGGATTGCCCATGCTTTGGAGGGGTATAAATTCAGAGTTAGAGATTGTGCAGGTGTAACAAATTGTCAGGCCCACAGATAACCTATATACATTCATGTTTTCCCTACCCCAGAACCCCAAATTCATCTGCTTCAGATGGACAGAATCAAACTCATTAATCTACTACATTACAGGTTTCTTTTTCTCTGGAATATGGAATCTATTCTTATGAGATCTTTAAGTCTGCATCTTTAAAAAAGTTTATAATATGTGAGCTCTCACTTTGTGAACAGGGTTATTTAAAATATTTATATAAGTGTATAAAGTTATATTCTTGCTAAAATTCAATGCTAGCAATATCCTTAAGGATAAAAAGACTTCTTTTAAAAATCTCATTATTTTAGCATTAGTTTATCTGAAGTGCTTTGTTCACAGGAAGAACAAGCAGCAAAATTGAAAGCTGAGAAGATCAGAGTTGCCCTAGAGAAAATTAAAGAAGCCCAAGTGAAAAAGGTGATACTTGGATTTTTTAATCAGTTTTACAGAAGAGTAGTTCTTCCTAATATATCTTTCACATGTATTTTTTGTGTATAAAATGCATTTTAAAAGAAGTAAATTTCTGATTTTAAGTTACAACAGAGTAAAACAAAATAATCTTATTATAATCTTAACCTGTTATAATTTGAAGGAGGCTTTAAATTTGTTTATGTAGGTTATTTAATACCTAATTTTAGAGTATTTTATATAATAAATTAAAGTTTGTTTTAATTTATATTTAACTAAGGTCATTAATTATTAAGAGCATTACTCAATTATTGGTAAAAAGTTTCTAAAGTGTCTAATTTTTGGTTTGCATTTAATTTTCTTTTATAGCTAGTTATTAGAGTCCACATGTCTGATGATAGTTCTAAAACAATGATGGTGGATGAGAGACAGACAGTGAGACAAGTGCTGGATAACCTGATGGACAAATCCCACTGCGGTTACAGTTTAGACTGGTCACTAGTAGAAACCATCTCTGAGTTACAAATGGGTTAGTAATCTCATTGCTTCACTTTTTAATTTCTTTTTAATTCTAACAGTTTTCATGTTGATAAAAGTACTTAGAGACATATTTATATTTTATCCCCTATAAATAAACTTGGCTTTTTACATTATCTTTTTTTTCCAAGTATTTTGAGATTTCTTTGAATATGAGGTATCTAGTTGAGTTTAGATTTTCTTATAGAACAAGCTTTGTGTGTGTGTGTTTTAAGATAACAAAATACTATTTCCCTTTGAAAACAACTGCATAAATCAACACATTTACTGAAGACCAATTTATTCACATTGGTATTGAAGTCCTTATTCCCGCATTTGATTTTCAGGGGACAAATACAGCACAGATATCTTATTTTTAGCTAGGTGTATTATGTCTTAGTTTCCTAAGACTTGTAATTTGATATGGTGTCATCTGATTTTAAACATCCTCATTTTTTATATAATTCTTAACTCTTAAAACGTGTTGTTTTGTAATAAATCTTGAAGTAATTCTCTTAGCATACTTAATTGAATCAATAATCAATTTCAATTTGCTATTTTACTTAAAATATGTATTTGCATTTCTCTTACTACTTTAAATATTTACAGCAATTTACAGAGAAATAAAAAATGTAATTATTGATCCCCTCTCTCAGAAAATATGTACATAACTCCCAAAACTAAGCCATAAGTTATTAGACCATCATTAACATGAATAAAAATGTATTCTCGTAGTACTCATCTATAACTCTACTTCATTAAAAAATTTGAGTTCATAGATGTAGTAGCATCATGATACACAGAAAATGTTTGGATGCTAGTTTTGGAATATTTTTATGATCATAGTTTCAAAGACTCACATTTGTAATATTTTTCTGTATTACCTCTTATATAAATGACTATGGTGTCTTAAGTAACTGTTTAATCATATGTGGCGCAGTGCTTCAACTGCAGTATGAGGTGATCTCATAGATACAGAGATCAGACTGGTTGATTGCCAGAGAGGAAAGGGGATGTGGAGCTAGGTGAAAAGGGTGAAGGGATTACATGCAAGTTGATAGTCACAAAATAGTCACAGGGATGTCAGGTTCAGCATAGTGACTATGGTCAATAATATTAATAAGTGTATATAGAGCCAGATGGGTACTTGAAATATCAGGAGACCACTTTGTGAAGTAGTATATGATTGTCTAACCATTATTCTGTACACCTGAAACTAATAAAAAATAGTGAATGTTAACTGTATTTGAAAAAAAAAATTTTTTTAAATAAAAATATATATATATATATGGTCATTCAGTATTTGTTGAATGAATAAAAGAAAAGAAAACAAGGGGCTACTAAGAGCCCAAATAAGATGGTGGAAACAAATTATGATAAATGTAAACAACTCAGTTAAATATTATTAGAAAGGATGAATAAATAAAATGCAGCTGTTTGCTGTTTATAAAGACCTATTATCTAAATACACATAAATAAAAGGAATGTGAAGACAGTAACCAAAACAAAAGTAATTAACTTTAATAGCAGACAAAATAGACTTTAAGCAAAATTCATTACTAAAGATGAAGAGAACACATATATTCACTAGGAAGAGACCATATTTCTAAATTTTATCTAATAGCATTAAATTGTATAAAGCAAAAAAAAAAAAATTGACAGAACTACTAGGAGAAACTCATGTCAACCTTCATAGTAGAACTTTTTCAATGATCAGTACAATCAAGCAAACAAAAAAGGATACAAGAGATTTGAAAAATAATTTGTTTGATCTATGAAATACTATCTAATTACAAGAAAATATACATTCTTTTACAGCAGAAGAGGAATATTTCTAAAAATTTTTAAGTATGAGGCCATAAGCAACTCTTAAGAAATTTCAAAAAATTAGTATCTAAATGGGTTCTTAGAATATTTTACATTTTATATATATTTAATCTAAAGGTCATGTGCTTTGATTCCTAATTTAGAAATTAGAAAATATGTCTATGTTTAAAAGTAAAACCCATGACTCAAAAAATAAATTACCTTGGAAATTTTTTAAATTACAAGAACTGAATACTATGGGAAATACTTAATATCGGAATTTATGATAAGCACCTAACATATGCTTGGAAAAGGCTGAAAGCTGAAGAAGACCTAGAAGAAGGCCTTGATTCCAGTCCTAATTCTTCCATTTAGCAGGCCTATGACTTTGCTAAAGTCACTGACCACCGTTAGGGCATGTTCCCTTATTTGAAAACAGTGGGAAAACTTCTAAGGGCTCAGGACTTTAGTGTCAGTAAAGATTCTGTGGTTCTGCTGTGAATTATTTGCAAGGTTTCATATACTTGATGCAATTCTGGTGAGTAATAACAAAGTATTGGTATTTTATTTTGGGACAGAGAGAATCTTTGAAGACCATGAAAACTTGGTTGAAAATCTTCTTAACTGGACAAGAGACAGTCAAAACAGGCTTATGTTTATGGAGCGTATAGAAAAATATGCACTTTTCAAAAATCCACAGGTGAGACTAAAAGACACAGAGGTTGGTATTTTTAAATGGTTATATTGTTCTCTCATCGCTAAGTTGGTAGAGTTAAAAGATTGGCAACCACCTGGTTGGAATACTGTGGTTGTAAAACTCCATGGTAGCATTCACTGCTGCTGAGGTGGAGAGACCTCTGGGCCTGTTGTCGGGCCCCAGAGAGGTTATCAGCCCAAAGAGCCAGATGGGGTGAGCCCTTGGGGCAGCAGAAGTAACTCCAGGGAGTTTCCAGGTTTCTGCTCTATTCCAGAGCTGTGGTCAGTAGCTGTTTATTTGGTGAGTTTCTATCCATCAAAGAAAAGTACTTACACTTTTAAGTTTCTCTATTTCAGCCATTTATCCAGTTGAGACTTTTATTTCTTTTTTTAATTATTTTTTTAATCTTAGCAACCTTGATTATAAATGGTTCCACATTCTAATACATGTGACCTTGATTTACTTGGCTGTTTATAAAGACCTATTTTTGCTTATTTCAAAACAATGTTTGAGTTAATACTTTCTATGCCCAAATCCTATATAATAAAAGCATAATATGCAAATCTACTGAACTGCTGAAGACCAGTCTTTATGACATGCACTGACCGCCAGGGAGCAGATGCTCAACCCAGGAGCTGCCCCCTGCTGGTCAGTGCGCTCCCGCAGGGAGATCATCACTCATCCAGAAGCCTGGTTCATGGCTAGCAAGCACAGTGGTGGTGGCATTTGCCTCTCCTACCTCCACTACAGGCGGATGGTAAGGAGTGAGGGGTCCCAAACTGCAAGAGCCCCAGACTGCAAGAGGGATGTCTGACTGCCGGTGTAGGCCTGATCCCCGGCGGACATCCCCCAAGGGCTCCCAGACTGTGAGAGGGCACAGGCCGGGCTGAGGGACACCCCACCCTCCAGTGCATGAATCTCGTGCACTGGGCCTCTAGTATTTATAAAAATCAACAGGGAAGAGGAAACAACCCCACTATAAAAGGTAGTAATGAGGAAAAATAGTAACAGGGTTAAAGGTATTGAGTAGTCATCCTTCAGGTGGCTTAATCATGACACATCTTTACTGGATATTTTAAGTGAATACACATTTGGGAATATGGATAGATATTTTTATGGGTGATTGTTGAAAGTTTTTTCATAAGGCTAATAATTAGAATTCATATTTTAGTTGAGTCATCAAAAGGAGATTATGATAGTCTCAGAGAATTTGGGATTCTTCTTTAAAACCCAGAACATAGAATTACATTTTTCTGCATCTGGATCAATTAAGCTCAGCATATTTTAAGGAAATTTGCCTTCTTTGTCATACTTAATTTGTAAACCTTTCGGGTCCTGTAAACACAAGTTTCATTAGATATATCAAAACGTAGTATTGTGGCATGTAGTATTACCTCAGGATTTGGGGGAGAGCATTTATGTTGAGTTGTTCAAGATGAATGAGTAAGGTAAGGAGGAAGCCACTGTTAGCTGTTGAATGATGGTGTTCCTGCACAGGCTGCTTTCCAAAGAGTGTTCCTTCTCCTCTGCACAGCCGGAAACTGACACAGAGGTGCTCTCTCTCTAGAAGAAATCACATATGCTCTTGTGTTTACCCTTTCACTTATTCATTGTTCCAGAACTATCTTCTGGGGAAAAAGGAAACGGCTGAGATGGCAGATAGAAACAAAGAAGTGCTGTTGGAGGTATGACTCTTCACTCTCCCATAATAATATTAAAATATTAACCACCATTTTTTGTAAGTCTGTTATGTCAGTGCAGTATGTTCATTTTTGCAGTGTAACTAGAGAAGACTATATTCTTCGATAGCCTGATGGAGAGAGGTCAGCTGGTGTACTAAAAGGGGCATGAGCTTTTTGGGAGCTGATGAGTTGGAGAAAAGGCAGGTCAAGGAAGCATATGATTGTGCTGTTTTATCTGCTTATCCGGAGAGAAATTTGAATATAAGTAGCTGTTTACAAAATATTTCAAGCCTTCGTCTTATTGAATGTTTACAAGCATAATCGTTTTTAAAAATATATACATCTCCTTCTTTTGAAGAGTAGTAAAATTCATATTGAATTTTTGGCTTTTGCTAATTTAAGAAAGCTAAGATGAAAGATGTTCATATGTTTGAAAACCTGAATAAATGCTTACTTACAACAAGGCAATTAGGAAAGTGGAGATCAGCACTCAGCTTTTTATATGCTACTCGCTACAATTAAGAAAAATCCTTTTTATAATTCCTAATTTTTCTGTACTTCAGAGAAAGAGAAATTAATTTAGGCTCCATATGTCCTATGTTAATCTTCAGTGAGTATTTCTATCGATAAAATTCTTTTACTAAATACATGGTTGCTTTTTGTAATCATTCACTTAGCATGTTGTTTTCTTTTAAAATGCATTCCTATATTGCTTGAGAGCCAATCTAAGTATGTTATTTGGAAAAATATAAAGTTCAATGCTTATGTTAGTTCTGACACTTTTATTAAATTTAGTATAACTGTGCTGTTTACAAATGCATTTAAGTGTCATTATATGCAACTCAGTTGACATTTCTTCTGGTTCTTCAAAACTGTATATTAGATAAAATTTCACAGGAACTGCCATATCAGTTCTAAAACCATATTATGTTTAGAATAGGAAGTTCTAATTGAGGTATAATCAATAGCATGGTTTTAATACAAAACCATTTTGGTTTAATTACTGTGTCATGCATTTCACAGGAGTAAACACAACTTTATTCTGAGAATCCAAGGATCATATGTCTTTCCATCTCATCTTCTTTTAGGAATGTTTTTGTGGAAGTTCTGTAACTATACCAGAAATTGAAGGAGTCCTTTGGTTGAAAGATGATGGCAAGAAGTCTTGGAAAAAGCGTTACTTTCTCTTGCGAGCATCTGGTATTTACTATGTCCCTAAAGGAAAAGCGAAGGTGTGTCTCTTCTGCTGGCATTTGAGTTTCTTCATTGTGCTCATTGGTTTTAATTTGTAGTGCGCGTGCTGACAAGGTGAATCCAGGCTCTGATTTGTTTCAACTTCTGTACGACACACAGAACATTGCTTTGTTTACCGATCTGTCATAAAGAAGAAGAAACCAGAAAATGGCCGCTCTCTGCCCATTAGTTGGGCCCGTCTCCATTCTCTTGCCAAATTTAAAACCATCGTTTTATGTGTTATTTTTTGGGACTTCTAGAGTAGTTAGTTTTTGCTGCTTGTTGTTTGGGGAGAATAGCTTTCTGGAATTATGAATGTTTCATGCTTACCTGTAGCTTCTGAGCTTACGGGGGGCCAGCACTGTTTTAAGCTCCTCACTGTATCCCTCCTCCCAGTCTTTACTGCCACCCCGAGAAGTATCTACTCTTGTCCCTATTTAACTGGTAAGGATACCCCACCTTGAGAATCACTGTGCTTGAGATATGTGTGGACAGACACTGAACTGCATTATTTTCTTGTTCTTCCCAGAGAGCTCTTTTATACTAGATTATGTTTAATATACTATACCATATTTAAAGTTCCCTTAAAATGCCACCCTTTTTCAAGCAAGTCAGTGTTAATTGTAAATGTCAAGACAGTTAGTAAAAGGAATGGCCTTTTTTGTTGCATCCTGGGTTAAAAAAGAAACATTTATAGAGAATCCCACTGTCTTGTCTTCTGTAAAATAGCAGTAATTTCTACATGGTAAAATTTTCATTTTTTACTAGAAACTGTTGCCAGTTATGATATTTGCTTGCTTACAAATTATTGTTAATTTTTCAGTTTGGCTGTGTTTTATCTTAGGTGTCTCGGGATCTGGTATGCTTTCTCCAGCTGGATCATGTCAATGTTTATTACGGACAGGACTATCGGAACAAATACAAAGCCCCGACAGACTGTTGTCTGGTGCTGAAGGTAAACATGTATCTCTTTTTAGGAATTTTAATTGATGTTGGACATAGACTGTGTTATTGGGCATTTTAGAATAGTTTGGATCTTCATCTAGTATTCTGGTTTTGCTTTTTTTTTTTTTTTTTTTTTTTAATAGATTTTTAAAGGGATAGTGAAGGATAGTGAATAATGTGCTATACCACAGCTGATTCTTAGCTAAGTAAACTCTTATTAGATTGATGCCACTAAGAAATGGATGCTAGATTGTAAACTTTGAATCATAATATATAAAATAGATTATAAATTGGAGGTTTTCATTTCATAGCAGGTTTATTTTAGGAAAACTTAGATCAGAGCCAAATAAATTGGGACATAAAATTTTATGTGGTTTAGTTTTTCTTCTGTACTTACTCAGCAGAGCCATCAGAGGGCACTGTGGTCAAAGTGGACTGGCTCTCATCTGGTCCATAAATGTTTTTCTCCTCCCGAAACACACAACTATAACCCTGGTAATCCATGCATGTAGGCAATCCATGCAGGTATTATTGCCTGAGTTGTTTCTGGGTCCCCCCCCCTCCCTCCTTACCCAAATTTTTGAGCTACTCCCATCAATTATGTCTATACTTTGAGAACTGATGTTTTAGTGAAGTTTTAGTGATCTGTTGGGGCACTAATAAAAACAACTTGTAAAAATCCTGGATGATTATGGAGATGATTATGTCTTTCTCATTAGCTCCATCCTAGTGACCCTTTGGTAGCTATTAGGTCTACATGTTTATGTCATTGTTTGATTTTGCTTTTCTGAGAATTGTCATTTGAGTTTGGGTTAGTGGTGTTTGTTTAGTGGAGTTTTTATTGCTTTGATAAAATTAGGTGTAACAGTAAACCTTTTGTAGGTAATCATTTCTTGGCGAATACCGCTGTATTATTTAGGTTACAGCAGCAAATGATCTTTAAGTCAGTAGAAAGTAGCTGAATCCAACAATTTTCAAAATGAGCTCTAAAGTCCCCTGGGAGTCCCTAGGACCTAACAAGGTCCATGATGTCATAATTACTCTTCTACCAATGCTACGCTGTTGTTTGCCTTTCATACTCCCATTCTCTCACAGATGTCTAAATGGAGTTTTCAGAGGGGTTACTATATGACATGTGAACATACCTTTGCTCTCTTATGTAGTAAAATGTGTATTTGTATATTCTTATATTTTAAGTTTTTCTAAGTTTTAATTTCTTATAAAGTAAATATTAATAAACTTAACCCAAATAAGTAAAGTTTATTTGGGGGATCTTATTACATGACAGTAAGAGTCAGTTATTTTAACTCAGATTGTCAGTGAGAACCTAAGTTCTCTCTGTCTTTCCGTCCCATTTTCCACACGTCAGCGTGTTCTCAGGCTGGCTACTTTATAGTCACAGATGGCCACCACAGTGCAGGCCTCACATGTGACCCAGGACCCCATCTGTCGATGGACACTTAGGTTGTTCCCACGTCTTGGCTATTGTAGTAATACTCCAGTGAACATAGGAGTGCATATATCTTTTCAAATTAGTGTTTTCATGTTCTTTGGATAGATACCCAGGCAAGGGATTGCTGGATCATATGGTACTTGTATTTCTAATTTTTTTAGGAACCGCCATACTGTTTTCCATAGTGGCTGCACCAATTTACAGTCCCACCAACAATATATAAGGGTTTCCTTTTTTCCACATCCTCACCAACAGTTGTTATTTATTGCAGTATTATCGCAATTCCTTTTGCAGCTTATAAAATTCTTAGGGTAAGAATATTTTTGTTCTAAGGGGTTCTTTATTTTTTTGATGGTTAGAAGGATCAAAAGTATTAAAGTGGGTGGAATGTTACATGTTTTTATTTTTTTACTTCTTGCATGTTAGTTGAGGGAACTAATTTTCAAGACTAGATGTGTTTCCAAAGTAATAATGATTAGTATACATTCAGTGGTTTTCCTTTGGCACTTGGACTGTGATTTTATAGCATCACTTTTAGTTACAGAGTTTTAGAAATTATCAGTCTCAATCTAATGTTTGGCATAAACAAAAAAATAAATAAATAGCACAATAGTAATTCAGAATTTATTGTATTAAATTTTTTTATTCTCAAAATTTTTACCTTTTATTAAAGAATGCAAACATCCCAAATCAGCATCATTTTAGAAGTGAAATAATGACCTTCCTTTTGGTGTAGCTATTCATTTGTTTTGGAAGCAATTTCATTATATGTTCTCTTTGGAGTGTTTAATCATTTAAATGCAAAGACTGTCTCCTTCATACTTGCTCTTAGCTCTTGAGCGATTTTAAAAGTGGTAGAATAGTATTAGGGAAAAGAGAAGAGTGGCAGCAAATCTGGAAGAAAATTTCACCATTTATAAGGCAGTAGTTTGGCATAATATTTAATAGCATGGATTCTGAAACAAGATTGCATGATTTCAAATCCTGATTCTTTCACTTGTTGGCAAATAACTTTGAATGTGGTCCTCACCCCTTTGAGCCTCCATTGTTTCTCAGATTGTAGAGGTAATTTTGTGTGACTCAGGGTTTTCATGAGGATGGAATGAGCTAATATATGTGGGATATTTAGCATGATGCTGGTGCATGGTAAGTGCTCAATAAATGCCACTTTTTAATAAAATAACATTATATGAGTGGAATGGGCTTTCTCCTGCAATATTGGCACAGAGCCGAATGACCATATGAAGGCTACAGAATGAATGCCTTTATTATTACATTGGGAGGTTGAGAATTTTTGAGGTCCTAAAATGAATTTCAAACTAGCAAGTAATCTGCACATACTCAATCATATCATATAATACTCTTCAGATGTTATTTTAATTCTCAGGTTAGAGACAAACGAATATGGTTAGAGAATTTTTAAAACCTCTTATAATTGAACATAATTTAAATACTTTAAGTAAAATAGCCATTTAAAAAATGTTCAGAATAGCTAAAAAGAGAAGTCATAATTAACAGTCATTACATCCAAAAACTGAGTGCGATTTAGGGTTTTCTTCCCAGAGAACAAGTGGTTGTGGCCCAGTGGAGTTTAAACAACTTAAAGTCTGTTCTAGCACTTGCATTTTGCAGCCCTCAGCTGAAAAGTACACTCAGTTCTCCAGCAGGCTCGGTTTAACTTTGTCTTTGATCTTGTAGCACCCACAGATCCAGAAGAAATCTCAGTACATTAAATACCTTTGTTGTGATGATGTGAGGACCTTGCACCAGTGGGTCAATGGTATCCGAATCGCAAAGGTAAGTTTTCTTGGATTTGATGACAGAATAATGAGGTACTTAATTATATTTTTTTGATTGTCATGATAATTATTCTGGTGGTTTCATGTTTATGATTTTGCCTGTGTCTGGTTTTCTCAGGCCTTATGTTTTAAATATCTTTTTTCTTTGGGGCTAGACATAAACTTTTAATAGTTGGTATCAATGGAATAATTCTGCTAGTAAAAGCTTGTGTAGCATCAAAAGTGATTTATTTTGGCTTTGGAGCATGTATTATATGATTCTCATGTAGCAGAGTTCAGCCTAGATAAAAGAAATTGCCTGGGGCGGGGGTGTGTGGATGAATAAGCAGAGTTCAGGATTTTTAGGGCAGTGAAAATATTCATACTCTCTGTATGATACTATAATGATGGGAATATGTCATTATTCATTTGTCCAAATCCTTAGGATGTACAACACCAAGAGTAAACCTAAGATCAGCTACGGGCTTTGGGTGGTGATGATGTCAGTGTAGGTGCATTGATTGTAACAAATGTACATTCTGGTGGGGAGTGTTAGTAACAGGGAGGCTGGGAAATCTCTAAACTTCCTCTCAGTTTTACTCTAAACCTAAAACTGCTCTATAAAAAAAGTAAGTCTTAAAAAAGTCTTTTAAAGCATATTTTGAAGATGATTTTATTAAGTAACTGGAAATAAAATTTATTATAGCTATAAAATCAAAGTTGCTTAAGGAATAACTAAAAAAAAACTTCATATTGATAATGAATACAATCAAATGTCAACTTCTTGCTGCCTTTGTAAAAATGAAGAAAAATAAGATTATAATTTACTGGTATTAAAAGTATTTTTTAAGGATTGCTAGGTATTAATTTTAATACAGGCTATGAATAAATAAATGGAAATGTACCACTTTTCTGCCTCACCCGGCTGAATCATGCCCTGTAAAGTTCAGATGTCCTCACTTACTGCTTCTGTTTAGTACGGGAAGCAGCTCTACATGAACTACCAAGAAGCTTTAAAGAGGACAGAGTCCGCTTGTGATTGGACTTCCTTATCCAGCTCCAGCATTAAATCAGGGTCCAGTTCCTCCAGCATCCCAGGTAATGTGAAAAGCCCGTGCACAGTTTACTAGCGGTGTGAAGCCTTCTCTGTAGAGTGCTAATAGACTTGGTTGCTTCAGCATGATTCCTAAAAACAGCCAACCTAATTTCTAAATTATAAGAAATAGGTACATGAACTTTTTGTTTTACTTGCTAGAGGGAACAATATCCTGGGCAATCTAATAACATCCACATCTCACATAGAGTGAGTGGATAGGACTAGCTGTAACATTGGCATCTCTACCAGATGGCAGGCATTGAGCCAGGTGCTTCGGCATGGTTATCTTACCTGACTTGGGAGTCCAGTAAAATCATCTTCCCAGTCCCCTCGCCCTGGGAGTCATTCAGATTACACTGTATCCTCTGCCATTCCCAGCTCCCCTGAAGACCTGCCCTGGTGCCTTGCCAGGGGGCCAGGCTGTCAGTGTAGCTGCTGCCCTGTGGTGCCAACACCAAAGCCCTAGGAAACATACTTCCCACTCGGGAGTCCAGTCCTAAGTACTGTTCATTGCTGGGGACAAGGGTGTGCTCATCCCGTATAGATGTAAATTCCTAAGTGAGTGAGTTCTCTCAGGGATGGCCTGAAGCAGAGATGTATAATGAGATTGAATTTTGATGTAATGAAGATAAAACTGAAAAAAAAAATCACTGCTCTATTGCTAACAGTTCTTCCAAGATAGACTGGCAGGATACCAATAATTTCATGTGAGCCTTTTATTGTAATTATCAGTCTCTCGTGGTGAACTGTTTTAAAAGAATCAAGATTTCCTATTAGCCCCTAAGGTAGAGGGAAGTTTTCTGTTGGAAAATATGGGTGGTGCTTTATATGAAATGCATTAAGTAACTTGTTGCTCCTCTCTTGTGTAACAGATCTGTCTGAACGTACATATTCACACTGTCAGAATGCTGATGTATGTAATACTGTTTTTACAGAGTCTCAGTCAAACCACTCAACCCAGTCTGACAGCGGCGTGTCCGACTCCCAGCCAGCAGCACACGTGCGCTCCCAGAGCATCGTGAGCTCCATCTTCTCCGAGGCCTGGAAACGAGGCACGCAGCTGGAGGAGTCCAGCAAGGTAAGCGTGCGGCGATAGAGAGGCTGTGGTGCGGGGTTAGCTTGCTGCTCTTCCATCCCTTTTTTATGAATCTTTCTTGGCTCTACGTGATGCATTCTGTCTGGTTTCTCCTCAGAAATGAGTATTTGTGAGTGGGCTCTAGTGACTACGATTTGGAAAAACAACAAAAAACCCTGGCAGTGTGACTCCTTTTCAGTGGCTCATGTTTTAAGAAATATCGATCTCCTCCTCCTAAGTCGGTTTGAGGAGAGCAGCACCATTCAGTGCCAGTGCCCTGATCTTGCTGCGAATGTTTCCTTATGTATTATTAATTTAGTTTATTCAGACTCCTTTATCGTCTTTGCTTCTATGTTTTTGTTTGTTTTGTTTTTTTGACATTTCTCTTTCTCCGGTTATTGTATATATATGTGGAAGGCTACATTGAAATTAATCCCCTTAAAGTTTTGGATCCCTAAGCCTTGCACAGTAGCTTGTTCAGTGCCACTGAAGGACGAGTGTAATTATTGCAAGACCATGTAGAACATGGAGAGGCTCTTTAGACGATTGTAAAACACCAAATCAAATTGCCTCTGAAGTGCTGGGTGAGGGTGTGTCCTGGCCGCACTCACCTGCGCACTTCACTGCTGCGGACCGGGTGGCACGTTGGCCTGACCATTTTCTTTTTACCCAGTCATAGTTTTGACTTTTCTGTTCTTTTGGTCTGAATCACTTATGCAAGCACATTCACTAATGAGAATTAAAAGGTTGTTTTCCCTTGGTTTATTCCTTTATTTTAGTATTTAGCCCTCGAGAGGGTGGAGGAGGCATTAGTAACCCAATGTGGAGGCCTCTGGAAGTGAATATTTGAGAATTGGTTTTAATGGCCTGAATTCTCAAAGCACTTATACTTTAACTTGTTAGAGGCTGAGACTTTAAGAAATAGTCTCTCCTTTCTCCCACTTAATTTGGAGAGAGCGGCCCCTTTCCGGAGCCAATGACTCCATGTCTGTAGAGAGAAGCCGGTTCACACTGCAGACGCCTGGAGGGAAGTCTTCACCTTCCTGAGTGTTGATGGTGCTGTGCGTGTGCACTGGAAACGAGAGGCCCCGGAAGATGGGATCGCATGCCCGTGACCATGCAGGGCAGTCCCATTGCAGTTTCAGAGCCTGCGCCCTGTGGTGCAGCGGTGACGATGTGTTTGAGTCTTGATCCTCTTGTGTTTCTTCTGTTACCTCAGTCTCAGGTGCCAAATGAGAAGGCCAGCACAGCTAAGGTCTACACCCCTGCCGCAGCCAAGACAGGGTCAAGCTAAGGTCAGGGTTGCTCTGTGGAACATGTTAACCTGGGTGACTCTTGTAACCAAGTCTTGCGGACTAATGCTTTCACTTTGATGTGCAGTTTTAAAAGGAACATTCAAGTGTCCTGATGGGCAATAGAATTCAGCCCTGTAATGAATGAGCCTTCTAGTTCACTAACCTCAGCTTTCTACATGCTAATTAGGTCTCATTCACAATTGAAAACAAATGGTTTTAACTTGCATCTTCATACGATATTCAAAGAGCCTAAAAGATGTACTCAAAGTTATTAAACAAGGGTCCTTCCTCTGCTCTTTTCAAACATCCTTGAGCCACATCCATCCATGAGGCCGTCATGAAATGAGTGACCCGGTGTGATAATTTGGGCCATGCTGAGAGCTGGCCAGCAGGTTGTTGGCAAAACACTTCACTCATGACCCTTTTATCCCCACAACCTGCTGGCCAGCCCACAGAGCACCTTGATATTTTTCCTTTAGCCTTCCAGAGTTTCTTCTCATTGTCTCCTGCCTTTTTCTGTCTGATATTATGACCTTTTGCTATGATATTCATGAGCATTTCTTTGCGTATTTTCCAGTAAAATGTAAAGAATGCCCCCTCTTTACCTGCATTGCTGGACTTGTGTGTGTGTTGGGTGTGTCTCACATGAGCATGAGTGTGTGTGTCAAGCTCCTTCACTCCTGTGTGACTGTGCATGCCCGCCGAGCATTCTTATACTCTCAGTGTCAGCTCAGGAGCATCAAAAAGCCACCCTCGTGCTCAGAAGGCCCTCCATCAGCACTCCTAAGCCCAGCCAGGGCACTGCCTGACGTGGCTGAGTCAAGGACTGAAACTGAACTCGCCAGCACATCGGTGCTGGGAGGGAGGGCTCCCATTTGGGACAGCATTGCAACAGGAAGTTCCTAGATTGTCAGGCAGGATAGCTATTTCAAAATACTGTTGGATTAACAGACTTCCCTGTGCCCTCGCTGCCCTGGGAGCTGGATTTTAGCCTTCCTGCCTTGCTCATCTAGGATCACAGCTGCTGGGCCTTTTCACGCATGTCCCCCAGTTCTTGCCTTTTATTTTTACCCTTTTATTCACAGCCGACCTCGGTAACTTTTGCTGTTTTCTCTCACCCCCTTTTGTATTTCTTTTAGGCCAGAATGGACTCTATGAATCGATCCTACACTTCACTCATGACCCCTTTATCCCCACAACCTAAACTAGTCAGCCCCTTCACGGCCTCCCAGCCTTCGCCTCCTCTCCCACCCCCACCCCCACCCCCACCGCCCCCCCCTCCGCCCCCGCCCCCGCCGCCCCCTCCTCTGCCCAGCCAGTCTGCGCCTTCTGGGGGCTCCGCGGCCACCGTGTTTGTCAAGTACAGCACCATCACCAGGCTGCAGAACGCCGCTCAGCATTCAGGGCCCCTGTTCAAGCCCCCGCCCCCCTCCGCGGTGCAGCCTCTGTCCGCCACCTCACAGCCAGCAAAGCCTCAGATGCCCGTGCCCCCCAACGGAGTGGTGCCCCCGCCCCCGCCCCCTCCGCCGGCCCCCACCCCCGGCTCGGCCATGGCCCAGCTCAGACCCGTGCCTTGTGCGCAGGCCCTGCCCCAGTTCAGCCCCCCGCCGCCCCCGCTAAAGATCCATCACGTTCCGCACGGCGTCCAGGCAGCTCCCCCGACACCCCCACCCCCGCCGCCCGCCTCTCCCCAGGCGCCCCCCAAACCCCTGGCGACCCTGCCTGCCTCCCCCCAGGCGCCCCCCAAACCCCTGGCGACCGCGCCGCCCGCCTCCCCCCAAGGGCCCCCCAAACCCCTGGCGACCGCGCCCGCCTCCCCCCAGGCGCCCCCCAAACCCCTGGCGACTGCGCCGCCCGCCGGCTCCAAGACCGCGCCCCCATCCCCCATCCCCCCGGCCCCCCCGGCCAAAAAGCCGGCCTTCCCCCACGTCCCGCCCGCGCCGGCCGCTCCTCCGGGCCCGGGCCCGCCGCCCACCCTCCCCAAGCACCAGGGCTTGGCCGGGAGGCCGCCCGCCGCCCCGCCGTCCCCGGGGCTGTCGGTGGTGCGGCAGATGGCCAGCCAGTTCCCCGCGCCCGCCGAGCCCCCGAAGCCGCCCGCGGCGCCGCAGTCCCCGCCCGCCGTGAAGGCCAAGCCCCGGTGGCAGCCCGGCGCCCCGGCCCCGGCCCCGGCCCCGGCCCCCGACTTCCCGCCGCCGCCGCCCGAGAGCAGCCTGGCGTTCCCGCCGCCGCCGCCGCCGCCGCCGCCCACCCCGCCGCCCGCCACCCCCACCGCGGCCCCCGAGCGCAGCGGCTCCCCGGGCAAGAAGCCGGCCAAGACGGCCAGCCCCGGGGCCAAGAAGCCTCCCCCGACCCCGCAGCGCAACTCCAGCATCAAGGCCGGCGGCGCGGCGCCCCCCGAGCCCAAGCGGCCCTCGGTGGACAGCCTGCTCAGCAAGTTCGCGGAGCCCTCGGGGTCCCCCGGCAAGGACACCCCAGCGCCGCCGGCCGCGCCCCCCAAGCCCGGGAAGCTGAACCTCCCCGGAGTGCACCTGCCCGGCGGCCTCCAGCAGGGGGCGCCCGCGAGGGCCTCCGTCCTGGGTGCGCGCGGCCAGGACCCGGCCGTGGAGTTCCCCTCTCCGCCCTCCGACTCGGACTTCCCGCCGCCGCCCCCGGAGCTGGAGCTGCCCCCGCCCCCGCCGCCCGTGGAGATCCCGGCCGCCTTCCTGGGGGCCGCGTCCCCGCGGGTGGCCGTGGTCAGCCCCCAGCCGCAGCAGTGGGCCAAGCCGCCGGCCAAGAAGGCGCCTCCGCCCACGCGGCCCAAACGGAACGACAGCACCCGCCTCACCCAGGGCGAGCCCGCCGAGCCCCCCGCGGTGCCGCCGGGGCCCACCTCCCCCAAAGCCGGCCTCGGGGTGCAGCCCGGCTTCCTGGCCGACCTCAACCGGACCCTGCAGCGCAAGTCCATCACACGGCACGGCTCGCTCTCCTCCTCCCGCGTGTCCAGAGCAGAACCCACGGCCACCATGGACGACATGGCCCTGCCCCCGCCGCCCCCCGAGCTGCTGTCCGACCAGCGGAAAGCCGGCTACGGGGGCAGCCACATATCCGGCTATGCCACCCTGCGGAGGGGGCCCCCGCCCGCCCCCCCAAAGAGAGACCAGAACACCAAGCTCTCCAGAGACTGGTAGCTGCCTAGGTGTGTTCCCTGTTTCTGTAATCCGTCTACAATCAGCTCGCCTGGCCATCTGGGAGTTCAGGTGTCAGAGCCTTCCTTCCGGTGTGCTTTCCAGGTAGAGTCCAGCTGTGTGTGTGTACGTGTACATACCTATACAGTGAGTGTGTGTGGGTGTGTGTATATGCATATGTAGAGCTGGGAGTGATTCTATTTATTCCCTTTCATAATCTGAAAACGGATTTTGTGTATTTTGGGCAGAAGAAGCATGGAAGGGGTTGTGTCCTGTCCCTTGCGATTTCTAGTATCTGTCATGTGGATTGGGACCTAAAAACAACTTCTGTTGACTTTAGAAGGTGCATTCTAGGTCTCCATGTGCGGCTCCTGTGCATGTGAAGTATCATATACTGAGGAGGTGTGTCATGTGCTGTTTCTGTTTGAAGACAACCACGACGTTTGGTGTCTCGGTGGGGCTTTTGTGTTTGGTTTTCCCCGGTTGGCTAAAGTTAGAACTCTTGACTGACACTTCATGACTATACATAAAGGGGCACTTTAACCAGGAAAACCTCTCAGCTTCCTAGAACGGGTAGCAGTGCCGCATGGGGCGATTTCAGACGCTACATTGTGCAGTGAGGGCGCAGTGACCCGCTGACCCTGGGATGTCCTCTGCCTACAACACGTGGACAGTGTCGTACTGTAACCTTGGGCGTTTTGTGCTGTTGGAATCCTTCCATGGTTTCCCGATCCTCGCTTTGACTCGCTGTAAGAACCACCCAGCGTTAGATGTTGGTCTTAGAGATCTCTAACAGTTGCTATATCATGTTTCCCATCCTATGTCCAATATAGTGCATCATTATGAAAAGCAAAGTCACCTTCTGAAATGTCCATACTGCTCTCTAGAAGGCCAGGGTGATTCCAAAGGAACAAACTGGCCTGTGCAGGTGCCATTGGTCAGGTTGTGCACAGATTGTAACGTGGAGCCTGTCATGGAGGGGCAGTGAATGCGGTTGGTGCTGGAGCTCGGAGACGCTGCTACAGCCAGGGGTGGGCAGCTGTCCTTCCCAGTGTTCTCCGGGGGAGCAGTGGAGTCCAGCATAGTGAGGGGCATTACATGTTGTGCATGTGCAGTCTGGCATAACATGAAATCATTGCTCTAATGACACAGTAAGCCTGTATGCTTCATGCTACACTTCATGCACTTTTTTCCCCTGTGCATTTCCTTTTGTATCTGAGGGAAATATGATAAATTGACCATCAGGAATAAAAGGCAATCTCAGAGCTGCTCTTAAACAAAAGAACAAAAACTAGCTACCCCAGGAGTGACGGGAGCACATCTTGTAATGAGAGTCTGTCTGTGTGACGAAGGATGACAGTGCGGAAATCCGCTGACACTGCCCCCGAAGGAAAAGCTGTGCCCTGCGCTGGAGCAGTGGGAATTAGAGTAAGTGGTAGTTAGGTGTGCAGGGTCCCAATACCCGTGTAACCCATCTAGTGACATGTTGCATCATAAATGGCACCTGCCTTTCTGTTGCCACGTCTGCGGGCTGCTGTTCACTACGTTTACTAAGAACATACACCATTGTGCATTTCTTAAAGTCCCGCTTCTTTAGAAGATACTTTTTGGGTCTTTCCGATTGTTCACAAGGTTTGTGTGCTTGAGATTGTTATGCTTATGGTGACCTTTAACACATCTGCATTATTGATTTAAGCATGCATAGCAGTTTGGATAACATTTGAGTATAGATTGCCAAGCTTCAGTGTGTGAAGTAAAAGAGCTATTAATAGGAATCCAATGACATATGCAGTAGGGGTTTTACTGTATTGGTGTCATTGGTACATGAAGGTGGACAACGTGTGACATACCCTCAGTCAGTGATGAACCCTGAGATAACAGCCTGGTTCTCCAGTGTGGGCTTTCCTCGGCCCTGGTGCTGAGTCAGTGCCGAGGACAGCCCCCTAGGCTGGTGCGTTGGTGCATCCTTCTCCTCAAAGAGCAGAACAGCGCTAGGACACCCAGGAGAGGGCGGGGTCAGGGCAGGAACTGACCACAGGCTGCGTACATCTCTCCAAAGATGGAAAAGGCTATTAACCTACTTTCCCCCCCATTTGTCATGGTGAAACAACAGATTTTAAAAATACAAAAAAACACTTTAGATTATACTTCCAGTGTTTTAGCTCCCTGGTGGTGATTTTTAATTGGATTTTACTGGGATGAAGTTTTGTAGGGTGTTTTGTTTTTGAGGCTACTTTTGTTATTTTCTCTGGTGTGTGCACGGTAACCCCTGGGGGAGGACACTTGCTCTGTGCCTTCTCACTGCCTCCTGTTCCACAGCAGAGGTTCTCCACGTCAAAGAACATCTGGACAGCTGACTTGGCTGTTCTGAATGTGGACAAACATCCTGCTGTTGAAGGCAGTGTAGACAGTTGCCTATTAGAGCTAGTGACTTGGTTAATTAACTTAACGGTGTCACTAACCACCCTCCAATTAACATTTTGGTACCAACTGAAGTCAGCAACAACTTCGATCGGGTTTATAGGCATTAATATAAACGTTAGGCTATTCTCTATTGAAATTTACCACCGTGGCTTTTATTACTCGAAAAAATACATATATAATTCTCACTTGGGAAAAATAACTACTTTTTTTCTTTTTTAAATTATTTTTAAGGTTTTTACAGATGCCCACTTAACTGTAAATTGGATTTTTAAAATTTGACTTTTAAATGAGAAAGGTTGCTGACTCTTACGAGTTACTGGACGTGACTTTAATCAGAAAATTTCAAAGTAATTTGGACATGGTGTTTCCAGTCCTCTAAAATCAAGGTGCTGCTGGCCTCCGAGGGCATATTCTGCTAAGGGCTGTGCACTATCTTAGAAGCCCCTCCCTCTGTAAGTTTACTGCCACTGACAACAGTGCCGAGGTTACCAAGACAGTTTCAACAAAGTTAGAGTGACAACTCTGAGGTCAAAGTTCACAGGAGCTGTGCATCCCATTCAAGTTTCAGAAGCTGCTATTCTGGGAAAACAGTTGTTAATTTAACCTGGAAATCTTCAGGTAATGATGTGGAATTGACTATCAGGTCACCATCAGAACTGTGTGGCCTGCCTTCCTCCTCTAACTGCAACACAAACGTGTCATGTTAAAAATTGTAATGCATAAAAAAATAGTTTTAGTCTTACCAAATTTTTGAAACATATCTACAGATATGTTTACGAAACATATGTCTCTCTCAGATTTTATTCACGTTTAGACCAAGTAAGCCTGAATGACCCTGACTTGCTTTAAGTGAAATAGGAATAGTTTGGATTTATACACTTGATGAGAGGGTTCTCTCTCTCAAAATCACTTTAGGCTGTAAGTACCTTTTGGCACTTTGAGTTTTGTTCTGTACACTTGGCATCGTAAGTATAAAGCAGGATGGCCTCCATCCTCATGGGCACGTGACCGCTCCTAACGCCGAGATTTGACTCACAGAGAGGCAGGTAGGAAATAAATATCCCATTATCTTTTTATTTTCCTTTAACACCTTACGGTCTGTCCCTTAAATAAGCTCTGTTACACTGTTGTGTCCTTGGAAGGTCTGTATGTAAAAGAAACCTAACATTTATCTGTAAAGTAAACTTACTGAACAAAAATAAGCAAACAATATACTTGATAAACACTAGGAGGGGGGAAATCTCCAATTGGTTTGCTCTTTGCTTGTTCAAGTAATGAACCATTTTGAAGAGAAAACAGTATCTGCTGTAATCCCCAGTGCCTTGAACTCTTTGGAAGGAATAGCATTAAAAAAACCTAACAAGCCAACTTTGAGGTGCTAGTGGAAAGGAGGTATTTCTAGTTTATGCAAAAATAGAAGAGTTACTCTCTCAGGAGAGAGGGCTGTCTGCCTGGTGAGGATGGCTGCTTTCTACCAAAGACAGGAGTGGGGGGTGACCACGGCGGCTGCTGGTACCGCGCTCATACATGCAGCACTGAGAGGGAAACCTTATCGTCTTTGGAACTGCCCGCTGTTAGCTGAACTCATGGTAACCGAATACCAAAAACTGCCATTTTCCGTGATTGCCGTCTCCCATATTTTTCCTTTCCTTGTAAATAACCTCTCCTACAAGGTAAGCATTAACTGGAATGTTTCAAATGATTTTTAAGTTTATTGTCTGTCACTAGTGAACTCCTTTTATAGAAATGTACATTTAAAATAAAATATCATTAGCTTGTGCTAAATGGTGTAAAACATTGTTTACTATTTTAAAGGAAAATTGCACATAATATTTAACTGGGATTGCTTCCTCTCTTCCCATTTCTTTAAAAAATTTAAATCAAGGCTCACATTGACATGTAGGCTCTGGGAAGCTTTGCTATAAACAAACAGATTCAATATAGGAATGTACTTTTTTAAAGCATGACGAGACAGAAGGAACTGCATTATAAAGCACCCGATAGAGGACATTATTCAAATGATTATGCACAGCTCGGTAAAGATGAAGTTACAATTTTTCTTTCAGCTTTGTTACTATTATTTTGTTTAAATGTTCGCTCTCATTTCATTATGTGCCTTGCTCCCTGATTGTGCAAACCTATATATAGATATATATATAGATATATATATATATATGAGAGAGATATATTCAGTACTACTGACGATGTTTTTGTTCTACTGCTAGATTAAGTTATTTTCCAAGTTACTCTTGCCAGTGAAGTATTGTAATGGCTTAGGACAGTGGTCACACAGTCAGTGTAAATTTGTTTTCACCATGTCAGCTTACCCAACCCTTAATAAAAATAATACATAGATTTCGTTTAAACATGGGAACTTCACTTGACTGTTTGTGGATCGGCACCATTAAGAACCTGGTTTTGCTATTTATGCTGGGGTACCCTAAACCGGTTGTGCAGTAAGAACAGATTAAGTGGGAAAGTAAATAAAATACAATTTGAAGTGTTCAATTGGTTCATCTTTAAGTAAACAAACTAGGAAGCTTTGATTAAAAATAGTTTGCACTTCTGTTTTAAAAAAAAACATCTAATACAAAGGGATCCTTTTTGTACAAACCTTTGGTATCACAATTGTGTTGGACTGCTATGTCAAGGTATGTGTAAAAGTATATTTACAAGTCACTTTATCACTTTTCTCCTAGTTTCGGAAAATGATAAAACTTAATTCTTTTAAGGCTCCACATTTTAAATACTTGAAGTTTTAAGACTTAGTTAACAAAAAAAGGAGCAAATGTGGTATTAGATACCACCTTAGAAAGAAAGGAGGTTACTTGCATAAATATATTCACAAGACACTTACTTTGTGGAATTTTATTTAGGTCAGGTTCTTAGTACACAGCAACATTCCAAATACAATTTCAAAATTAAGAAGTGAATGCTCCCCCACTCCTGGAGGTGGTTTAATGGCACACACACGAACATTACTGGCAACGACTGCTCCCTCAGTTTTCTGTGGTTTTACCGTACAACTGGCCAGATCACAAATTGTTTATTTTCTTTTTGTAAACCATTCAGGGACACAAATATTAGAATGCTATGAAAAAGCAGTTTTTATAAGTTGCAAAAGATGATAAAATAAGCTTTTTCGTTTTGGGATGCTTTTTTTTATTAAAGAAAAAAAATCTCAAGGTATTTAGCAAGGGTTATTTGTCCTTTAAAGAATGATGTGATTGATTCTCAATAAGAACTAGGAACAAAATGAGCATGAAGCAAACCTAAGATAATGACGGCAATGTCCGTTTAACAAAAACCTGGTTTATAAGGCTGCTGGCTGTGCTCCTGCCAGTGCTGTGCTCCTACCAGTGCTGAAATAATGCTTCTGCTGCAAACACCTAACGGGAAAGGCCATTTGTACTGCAGTCAGTACACTCCTTTAAACAAGTTTAGTTTAACAAATACTGTGGTGGTATCAAGTATCTTTCTGAAGACATCAAAGAGAACTCAATTTTTGAAGAAACATACAGCACATTCATTTAAGACACTGCAGAAATAGTAAGTGGCAGAGTCAGAAACTTTACCATTATTAATTAGCTTTTATCAGAAATGAACCATCTAACCTCATCAGTAAAATGAGATTGAACTAAAATCTCATCTAACTCTAAAATTCTACGATCCTAAATAAATCGTGTGAGGGAAATCACCAATCGAGTTTATGGTCCCCATTCTTTCACAGGTTTGGCAGTCACCTGCTAATTCCTCCACCGAGTCCTTTTCAAAGGGAGGGTGGCCCTGTTCTCCGCTGAATAAAAATGAAAATAGTTCTTAATGCAAGTGGTAACCTGCTGGAAGGAAATGGACACAAAAGGACAAAAGCAAACTACCATTCTGAGGCTTCGCAAATCATCTTCAACCAACCTAAGATTCCAAGGAGCAAAGCCACATTGCAGAAATCCCTGCGACATGAGACATTCTAGTTGGGTGATATGCAGAAGGGGAAAGGACGGGGGGAATAGAAGGCCTCACCTGGTGACCTCCAGGGAAACCCAGCGAAGTCGCAGGCCCTTGCCAACTCTACAGTGGCCTTGAGGGAGACAGCAAGGAGCCAAAAGATGGGAAATACTGAGGGAAATACTCTTTATTTCAAACACAGCAGACTGAACCTCAGGTCTAGATCAGTGGTCAACAGAGCCAAATATCAACAGTACCACAAATGAAATTTCTTCTGAGAGCCAAAATTTTTAAACAACTTCTAATGCCACTTCTTCAAAATGGACTCACCCAGGCCGTGGTGTTTTGTGGAAGAGCCACACTCAAGGGGCCAAAGAGCCACACATGGCTCACGAGCCGCAGTTTGCCGACCATGGGTCTAGATTTTGACACGTTGATACTTTACTGCCTTGGCCGTTAGGTCAATGACAAAAGTATTTTCATTCATACCACCATGGCCTTTCAAACAAAGTTAAAAGGAGTGACTTAAAAGTTAAAAGGAGTGACTTAAAAGTTATTATTTTAAGGAAATAGAGATTGGACAGCAAGTCAAAAAGGAAAAAAATTCCAGTTAGATTATATCCTGATAATAAGGTTGCTTGCTTGTCAGCAGATTTAGTCTTGGATCCCCTTTGCCACAATATTATGTAGCATGTGAGATTTCTACGTTCATTTGGAATTCCTACTGCCCACTATCTCATCTCACTTATAAAAAGATAAATGGGAAAACTGACAAAACAAGAAATACTATCCTCACAGACTTAACAGCATGCAATCTATAAAATGTCACATACTTTAAAGGCTCCCATTACTATAGGCCTGGCCCATTGTTACTTAATATCCTTCTAAGACAATATATAGAGTTCAAAACTGTACAAAAATTTAAAGTATGCAGAAAATCAAACATAGTTTGAAATCACACATTAGTACTAAATAATACAGAGAGAGGTCAGCTGACCTGTGGTTCCCCTGCTCAGGCCGGCACCACCAGTGTCGTCTGCCAACAGCAACAGTCCGACAGGTAAGCCGCTGCTGCCAACTCTGGATGCGCAGTTGTCTGCCATCGGTGTGCGGTACGGAACTACTTTCTGGATTTCAAATATCTTCTTATTAAACCCTAAGCTTTCTCAGCAAAAAAGGTATTTAAATAAATAATTGGAGCATACCATTGTAAACGTTTTCCTAGTTATACACCAAGAAGAGCTAACCTGTCCAAGTAGTCTAGTTTGGGTTCATAACGAAGCCGACAGCTCAGAGGACACTCAAGGCCATTATTTCAAAGGAAAACAGGATAAAAAGGGTATTGGGATGATCTCACGAAAACATGGAGGCAAAGTCAAATTTAAAGTTAAAGAGAGCTAAAAGCAAAATGGCTGACTTGCAATATGTGAGGGGTGTGGGGAGGGGTCTTCAACTTTACAACGAAAAGTCTTGACAATGGAACTGTATCTGGGTCTCAGTCAAATGGCGAAGTTTTGTGCCCTGATAGACTCACGACTGGAATGTTCCCCCTGCACCGTCTGAATTCCCTCACACACTGCCACCAGGTACGTCCATTTCAATCACGTCCTCTATCTGCACTAGTTCATGTTCAAGGCTTACGTGTGAAACACAAGTTGACCCTGAGACCCAGGCAATTGAAAATCCACCTATAGTGACTCCCCACAACTTAACTACTACCGTCAGCCTTCTTTATCTGTGGGGGATCGAATCCAGAACACACACACACACCAAAATCCTTGGATGCTGAAGTCGCTTACACAAAATGATCTAAAACAATGCACACAGCTGGTTCTCCACATCTGTGGTTCCCAACTGCAGGTTGAAAATACTATTATCAATCTTAACTGGTTGAAAATGCAGATACAAAATCCAGGGATATGGAGGGCTGACTGTATATTTCTTGAAAAAATCCACTTGTACAGTTCAAACCCATGTTGTTCAAGGGTCAACTGTATATGTAGCTAGTACCTCTCCCCTTTGAACCCACACAGGGAAGTCGCCTGGCAAAGCTCTCTGGCCAAGTCACTGGGCCTGGGAAGAGCCATGACTGGGGGCCTAACCATTGCTGGTTCATCACCGAGTTTCACCTGTGAGCAGCAAAGCCCTCCTGGGTTTTGTAAACACTTCTTATACTGATTACCGAAAGGATTCAAGCCATCTTACTGACTCCACTGAACTTGTAGCTATAAAAAAAGGGCTTTATTGCAAAGTCCTATCAGTTTTTAATCTATGTAAGGGGATAAATATTTGGTCTTACCCCACTATTCTTAGTCTGAGAAACAAGGTTCAAATTCTCACCAAAGGAAGCTACTTCCAAGGCCAACCACAAAACCAAGAGAGTATTTCCCTTTTCTAGGTCAAGTGAGTCAACAACTCGGCAGCAGCTAACACTGGCCATTAACATCACTCCAGGATTACAGCAGCAAGCCTTTTATTCCCAGTGACTATCAAGAAATTTGAAAACAACTGCTAGTTTCCTCAAAAAGAAAGTTTTTCTCAATAGTGAAAGTAAATAGTTGGTCTAACTTCCAAAATCCTGCTTCTCAAACCAGGGCCCAAGGCAAAGCCTTAGGATCCTGCTGGGCAGCACATTTCTATAGTCCAACCTCCTCAGAGCCCTAAGCGCCTTCACGGCCAGCATCGCACACCTGCTTCCGCACGTGAGCCGGGCCACTACGCTCATTGGTGTCCTGGCCCTCGGGGCCACCAGTCTCATGCTGCAGCAGCACATTCAGTCACACTGGCCACCGCCAACCACCCTCAGAATGCTGGGAGACTCATTCTATCATCATCTACAGATTGAGAAACAAAGGGATGCAAGTCAGTTCAGCATTCACTGGTATTCGCAAGTACTGAGAGAGGACAATTTACCTGTGCGAGGAAATGAGCCATCAGAAACAACTAAAAATGGTTCAGTACGGTACTCAAACATCGGTTCCCTCCTCAAGACGGGTGGAAGGAAGTGGGGTACGCAGTAGGCCACAGGGCTAACCCTCTGGCACAGGCACTGAAGAACAGCCAGTGCCACAGGTACAGTATTCCTGAGAAAGATCCCAGATTTTGCTCTGAATCAGTCTTAACCAGATTCGTTTTACAGTTATGCTGTTATTCCTCTACATATTCAGAAAGGGTCACTTTATTTCAATCCAGACCGCTCAGCATAGTACAAATGATGACAGAAAGATCCATTTGTTCACAATTAGGTTGCTTTTTTGTTTTAATACTGGGGGATAAACCGGGGGGGAAACCCAATACATACGTAGTTACCGTTTGTGTCCTTCATTCGCTTCACTGGGAGAGTGCCGGCCCGGGAGGGCTGAAGTCCGCGGGGCGGGAAGGGACACCCCGGCCGGCGAGCTCACTCGGAATAGTGCATGATGGACTCCACATAGTTCCCAGGGAAGAGCCCCGTCACTCCGTTCATCACTCCCTCGTACCAGCCGTCGTCGTTCTTCTTGATGACATAAATAATGGCTCCTTCCTGAAAAGACAGCTCGTCTTCCTTGTCTTTTGTATAATCATAAATGGCCACAACTAGAGAGGAAAAAATAGGATGTGAAGAATAAGATTCCTACAAAGATAGGGCCGAATGAATATCCATCCTCTCCCAACTTTTACAGCACCTCCAACAGTAACTTTCTAAACAGACCAAAATTCTTGTTCTCCTAATACCCAGTCCTGTGTACTGGGATCGAATGTTCTCCGGGAGGTTAGGTTCCAGGCAGTCTAAATGGCAAAGGAATCAGTGAAGTTCCCGATCAGCGGCCCACGGAGAAACACGCACTGAGGGGAGACACAATCCCAGGATCGGGAAAGACTGAGCTTGTATCGTGTCAAACACGTCTTTCCACATTAGAATTGTCTGGTGCAGTGAGAAACCCATGAGAGGAGAGAGAGAAGAAGAGATGGATTAAAGGGACAGGAGCAGACTTGTCTCCTCACTTTCTGGAGTCACTGAGGAAGATAGTTGAGTTCCCACAGGTTTTATGCACAAATGCTGGGAGTCCATTATACATACACTCTCAAAACACACGGGGCATTATGTTACCAATTTAACACACCCCATAACACACTACAGTGTCACGGAAGCCAAGGTACCTTTTAGCTCTCCTGAAATCGTCATTGCTTAAATAACTTGGTAGCTGGGGCTTTGCGATATTCTCAGGGACAGCCTCAGGCTCCAGTTGCATCTACCTCAACACTTTAGTTATAATCTGGGAGAACCTACTGCTCAAATCCACTTGAAGTTTTATTTAAAAAACAAACAACAAAACAAAACATTGTTTCTTATTTCAGAGAGGAAGGGAAAAACAAACATCAATGATGGAGAGTGAGTCATGCACTGGCTGCCTCCTCCACCCTCCTGCATCCTTCAGGGGATGGAGCCTATCACCCAGGCACAGGCCCTGCCTGGGAAGTGAACCATGACCTCCTGGTTCTGACGCTCAACCACTGAGCCATGCTGGGCTAGCAGATTGCTCTTTTTTGTAAAGAGATCCTCGGTACCTTTTTATATCACTCAACGATCTCCATCTACCCATCCTTTCTGAGAAGCATACTGTACTGACTTGGTTAGTTTCTCATGTAACTTTAAACCTCGCATAAAAAAGAAACAAACTACAATAGCAGTTTATGATACAGTGCAACTTGCCCCCAGTTCATTTGTGTATCTGACCTAGTTTAATAGAATTAAAAGGCTTTGTTAAATTGAGTTTTTGTATCAGAAAATACTTCAGAGAGGCCTAGGAGGAAGTTAGTATGTATTTCTCAAAACATAACCAAACTCCTAACACCAGTATACACTGAGTGGCCAGATTATTATGATCTCTGAAGGTATAACAATCTGGCCACTCGGTGTATATCTTATATAATAAAAGGCCAATATGCAAATTGTCCCCTCAACCAGGAATTCCACGGGCAGGCTGACCAACTGCCCATGTCCCCTCCCCCTGGCCAGACCCCACCCATGCAGGAATTCATGCACTGGGCCTCTAACACACACACACACACACACACACACACTGAGTGGCAAGATTATGTGTTCAGAGACCATAATAATCTGGCCACTCAGTGTATATTAAATGACAAAAAAGTTTAACTATAAAATAAGACATGTAAAGTCTTTACTATTTCTAGTCAACCTAATATTTTTTATCACTCCTAGTTAACACTCGATGCTTACCAAAATGCAAACCCAATGAAAAAATAATTCAAGGGAGACTGTCCCTAAGTCCCGTTAATTCCACCTCCTAAAGCTCAAAACCAACACCTCCGTCATCTCATGTCGCTCACCACCGTCGGCAGCGTCTTCATCCGGAACATTCCTGACCGGGGGCCTGAAGACTCCCCATGCGTGTGAGTGTCTGATGATGAAGGAAAACTCCTTTTGGAGTCCCAACTTTTATAAACATTGCTCCCCAAACTGCCCTGACGTGAGAGCCAGGCATCAGTCACAGCCGTTCTCATTTCCTGTATATCCTCCTACGTGTGAGTGCAGAGCACTGTCTTAAAGTACCAAAGAAACCGTCCAAAATATTCGTGTGACGTTAAAAGGAGAATCACTCCACCGAGTAACCCAGCCTTTTGCAGGTTAGTTAGGTGGCACCATTTCTTTAAACCAGTGGTCAGCAAACCATGGCTCGCGAGCCACATGAAGCTCACAAGCCGCAGTCTGCCGCTCTGTTGACTGAGTTTGCCGACCACTGCTTTAAACAAACATTCAGACTAATGTAGTTATCAGTCGACATATAAAACATTTTTAAAGATGGAACATTATTTTACTTTCAGCAAGTAACTCGGAAGGAGTTAAAGGAACTGGGTGACAGTGCCACATGAGGAAATACTTCCATTTGTATCAGCTTAGTGGGAAAACAAGGTTTCAGCGCCTCTGCTGTAGCTAAGGCCCTCAGCTCTTCCTCAGAAAGGTATCCAACTTGGTCTCCCAACTCCTCCTCCTTTTATTCAAAAAGTTTAATTGATTTTACAGAGGAAGGGAGTAAGAGAGAGAGAGAAACATGGATGTGAATGAGAAACATCGGTCAGTTGCCTCACACACATCCCAGCTGGGCATCAAACCCGCAGCCTTCGGTGCACAGGACGGCGCCCACCGAGCACACTCCAGGGCCCTGCTTCCTTTCTAGTGCATCTGCATGTTGCCAGCAAGTACATGGGAACTTACCATCAACTGCTGGAAAATCTTCCACAAGTTTCTACCATCAGATTTTTAAAAAGGAAAAAGATCCAAACATCTCAGCATGGTACTCAAGGCCTTCCGTCACCCATTACAACTTCCTACACACACACCCCGGCCCTCTCCCCCCAAACCCACCGCGCCCCCTCCCACTGGCACTGCTCACCGTGCCAAACACGGTGCCTTCACTCAGAGGATCCTCTGCTGCAGGCCTTGCTAGCTCCCCTCTGCCTGAGAATTCTTCACTGTTCAGGGCACATCACAAATGTCCTCCGACAAGCTTCCTGGAATCCCCAGACAGGATTAATGGAACTATCCATTTTTTGACAATCATTACTGGAGCATCCATGCTGACTTTTAGACATAGGAAGATGAGCAAGACAATGGTCTTATAAAGACAGAAATGTTGCCTGATAAATTACCATACATTGTTGACACTTCTACAAAGAAGTTATATCATTGGCCTGGAAGAACACAAGATCAGATGGCTTGGAAGGGATGGGAATCGAAGAATTTAATGCCAGTAAACTGTACAGCCAAGACACTCAATCCCAGGTCTGCCAAAGCCCCAGCTGAGGAATGGCTAGGAATGTGCGCGCTGGAGTTACACACTGAGTGCGAACGCCAGCTCTGCAGTTCTTAGATCAGAACACATCTAACGTCCCGAAACTTCTTTGCTCCACTGTCCAACGGAAACGACAACAGTGCTAACGCCCCAAAGCTCTGCTCTACTGGATGAGGCAATGCACAGACAACACCCAGCCCGGGGCCTTGTATATAATGAACGCTAGCTGCTTTTATTATCATTAATAACTATAAGATGCACTGTCTTTTCTCTTTCACTAACATTTTCTGTTATTTTCTCTAACAAATTACCTTTAACCTCATTTTCTAGTCTGCAAGATGGGGAAACTATCTTACATGTGTAATAAGTCTTACATCATGCCAGGCACATGATGGGCAGTAATCAAAGGTTACAATAAACCTTCTCTATGGCTGTGGTTCTCAACCCTGGAATTACCTGAGGAACTTGTAAAAATTCTGACAGTCCCACAGACTCTGATTTAATAGGCCTGGAGGGCAGATGTGTCAAACACTCCCTCTGTGACTCAAATTTGCAGGGTTAAGACCAGATCCTAAGGTCTAAGATAGCAAAATGAGTCAGTAGACAACAGCCTGAACACACACACATACACACACACACACGCACACGCACACGCACGTGCATAAGAGCCATCATAAGCTGAACACAGCTGGTATGTTTTTGTTTTGTCAGAAAGAGTAAGGAAGAGCTTATTCAGTTTTCATGTTTTAAAAGATTTGAACTTAACAGAAATAAGCCAAACCCTTAAAAACAGCTTAGGGAACAATTCAGGCATATTCTTTAAAACTTTAAAGAGTTACTTGGACTCAAAACTTACTTTCCTCTCACAAATCTCTCCAGATTTTTACATGTTCACTAAAGAGTCAATTTTTAGAAAGCAAAACTTCATCATGTTATTCTCTTAAGGAATAACAGGGAGTTTTCCAGGATCTTCTCCCTTTGTCTAGGACAGGGTTAAAATCCGCTAAGGCGTCTGTTACACGCAGTGCCTAAGGCCGAGTCCTAGAGTAGTGCCTTGGGCTCTTTCTCCTCCCTTAAAAAGCAGCTTTAATGAGGTATTAGTTTAGATACAAAACACAAGCATTTAATTGCAGAAGTCGATGAGTTTTCACCAACGTATGCACCTGTATATATGATCAGCGTATAACGACCACAACGATCAGATACAACATGCCCGTCACCCCCACAACTCCTTGTGCCCCTGTGAAGATTCCCTCATCTACCAGAACCGGTCCCTGAAAACCATTGGTCTAGATTTCATGTAGATGGAGTCATAAAGTAAGAATCTTTCTTGGTCTTTTTCATTAGGGTAACACGTGAAATCCCTTCGTATAGTTGCTTATAACAGGAGTTTGCTCCTTTTCACTGAACAGTATTTCATTGAATAGATGAATATATCCCACAATTAATTTATTCACCATTTTAAAAACATTTGGGTTGCTTCCAGGTTTTGGCGACTATGAACATTCAAGTCTGTGTGTGAACACCATCGTCATTCCTCGTAAGTAGCCACCGCAGGAAGGAAGGCCAGATCAGCTGACAGGGGGATGCCTGGCTTCATAAGAAACTGCCAATGTTTTCCAAAGAGACTGAGACATGTTGCCTTCTTACCAACGAAATATGAGAGATCCAGCTGCACCACTCTCCCCCTCTTGGTGCAGTGTGTGTGTCATTGCAGCCATTGAAGAGGGTGGATGGTACTGAGTTTGGTTCACAGTGGCTTTAACCTGCGTTTCCCTCATAACTAACACTGAGCAGCTTGCCTGGCCACCGTGGCTCAGTGGCTGAGAGTCAACCTATGAACCATGAGGTCAAGGTTCAATTCTAGGCCAGGGCAGATGCCCAGGTTTCAAGCTCAATCCCCAGCAGGAGGCAGCGAATCATTGATTCTCTCTCATCAAGTGATGTTTCTCTCTCCCCCTCTCCCTTGCTCTCTCTGAAATAAATAAAAAACGAATTTTAATACTGAGCTTCTTTTCACGTGCTTATTTGCAATTCATGTATCTGTTTGGTAAAATGTGTTCAAAGTTGTCACGTTAGTGAATTATTTTGCAAATATTTTCCCCAGGCTAATATGGCTTGCCTTATCATCTCTTCAGTGTCTTTGAAGAAAAGTTTAATTAGTGAAATTCAATTTATCACTTTTTTTCTTTTTAAGTTTCATGTATTTTTGTGGTCTCCACAAGATTTTTTTCTTGATCCCAGAACATAAAGTTTTTTTTCCTACATTTTCCCCCAGAATTTTTATAGTTTAGGTTTTACATTCAGATCCAAAATATATTTCAAATTAATTTATGTGTATTGTGAGTTAAGGGTGGAAGTTCATGTTTTGAATATGGATATCCATTTGTTCAATACTATTTGCTGAAAACACTATCCTTTCCTCAACGAATTATTTGAGTTCTATGTATTCTGGTGCACTGATTTATATTCCTATACTTACACCAGCACCAGTCTTACACACTGCAGCTTTCCACTAGAACTCTGAAGTCAGGTAGTGTAATTCCTCCAGCATCAGACTTCTTTTCAGATTGTTTTGACTGTACTAGATCGTTTGCATTTCCATATAACTTTTAGAATCGTCTTGTCAATTTCTATAAGACTGACTTCTGGATTTTTATAGGTATTGTATTCCATATATACATACCATTTTGGGGAAAACCAGTCTCAACAATAATTATCAAAGAGCATCATACAGTTCTCAAATTTTAAGGCTTTTATTAATTTATCTAAATGTTTTAGTTTTTATCATGCAAGTCGTTCATATATTTCATTCAATTTATCCCTAAGTATTTCATATGTTATAAAAGTTGTTTTATAAATTTCAATCTCCAATTGTTTGTTGCTGACATAATAAAATGCAATTAACTTTATACACTGACCTTGTAACCTATACTCTTTAGTTCTACCAGATTTCTGTAGATTGCTGAGGATTTCCTACATGAGATCTTATCTTTTGCAGAAAAAGACTCTGATATTATCTCACATATCTGTTGCTGTGTTTAGTGTTTTTTTCCCATGCCTCATTTTGAATAGTTTGTATTGTCATACCATCAAGGTTGCTTCTTCGAATACTGTACTTTTTATCTTCAAAAAAGTGAGTTTTTCTCTTTTTAAAAAAATGTGTACATTTCCTCTTATGTTCATGTTTTCCTTTACTTTCTTGAACAGATATGGCATTTATAATAGCTATATTACACCCTTATAAGGTAATTCCATTATCTTGGTCATTTCTGAGTCTATTTCCATTAACTGACTTTTCTTCTAGTTATGAGTTACTAAAAGGATATTTTCCTACTTTTTTACATGGCTTGCAATTAACTGGCTGTTAGCCACTGTAATCCTGACTTTTTAGTGCACTGGCTTTGTTGAACAGTATTGAGTTTTGTCCTGCAGCTCAGCTGAGTTACTTGAGATCAGCTGGATGCTTTCAAGGGTCTGCAGGCAGCAGTGTTGGGGCAGTCCACAGCAACTCTCATCTATGGCCAATTTGCCCCCTGAGTAGGAGGACATACTGTGAGGCCTCTTCTCTACGCCTTGTGTATTACACGTCTTTCTATTCTGACAGGTCTGGGAACATGAACTATTTCCAGGCCTTTGTCATGTCAGTAATTTTTCTGCCTTGTTCTTTCAGTATCAGGTCATTTCTTCACACACCTGTACAAATCAGTGCTCAGTTCAAGACTCAATGGGACCTTCCAGAGATCTCCTAAGCTCTGTCCTCTCTGCGGCTTCCATCTCTACCTTCTCTGTACAAGTCAATGCCCACGCCCTGTATGGGTTACATCCTCCTTGCACTATGGCCTGGAAAGCCAGGGCACCCCAGGCTCACCTGGAGTTCCTTCTCTCTGGGGTCAGAGGCCACCACTGCCTATTGTCTACTGATTCAAAACCACTGCCTTAATGTGTTCTGGGTTCCTGTTTTAGGAGAGAATAAATCTAATTACTGTTGCTCTATTTTGACCCAAAGTGGAAGTCTACCATTTCTTAATGTAAGTTCCTCATGTGATTCTAAATGTGGCCAGTTTTGAGATCAGTGAGTAGCTTTAATTTCCTTAAAACTTCCTGCAAGACAGCACCCCTTTTTCTGAGCTGATTAGTACTGATAATATTTGGAAGTTTGTGTCCCAAGCACCATGGCATGGTTAGCTGGTATATTCAGAGAAACTTTCAATAAAAGAAATGCCCAATACTACTTTGTAAAGAAATGAAGAAACCATTCTTCTTTGGAAGTTTCATATGGAGATGCTTAAACTGAAATATCTGATAAAAGATGCCACAAAAGAAGCTTTATAAACCATGGGGGCAGAAATAATAAATTGGGGGGGAATCCTCCTCTTCCTGAGGCACTCCAGAAACGCCCCCCCTTTTTTTTACTTTTGTCTTACAGAAACCATTCACAAAGAGCATGCTCAACAGGAAGAATACGTTATCAATAGAAACAAACAGTCACAGGATTGTACTAGCATGCTTTCAAAACCACAAAACCTACAAACTAAGAATATACATGTAATATAAGCAAAATTTCTCTTATCAGTAAAACAAAAACTTCTCTTCGGTACCAGCACATGTCATTCCTGTGGGCAGAGTTCTTCCCACCCCTCCCCACAGCCTGACACTTACCCTTCTCCAAGTAAGAGCGCGGGGCCCAGGGCGGGTCCTCCTCGGCGTAAGGATCACTGTACTCCACCACGGCGGCCTCCTCCTCCTCGTAATCTTCTGGAGGAGGGGGCGGCGGGGGCGACTCATCAAAGACTGGCTCTTCCGCAGGCGGTGGTGGGGGCGGTGTGTCTGAAACTAAGAAGGTACCAAGCTGAAACAAACTGCACCTAAGGCAAAGTTCTATATTTCTTAGCTAAGCTGAGCTGCTATGTTCATGAACTATAAACCTACACTCGAAAATAACCTTTAGAAACATGAGTGGGCAAGAGAATTCCTCCACCAACTAGAAAGTGTCCACTCTCCAAGCAGGGCTTTCTCCTCCCCGGGGGTTAGTGTGTATGAATGCTGAATAAAGTTTAGCTGAAATAATTAACTGAGCCTTGGAACCTGTTTATGCCAATATAATATAGTTTGGCTTTATATGCTATCTAAGAAGTGATTATCAGAAATATTAATAACTTGGATACTTATAAGTGTATTTAGTTTATAAAAATTAGAATGACTCCAATGAAAAGTCAAAGTTTAATAATCTGCTTCTTTCTCTCAGTGAATTTCTTAAATATAGCATCTTACCAAATCAGCAGGGCAGAAATCACAAATAATTTTAGGTAACTTCATCTCTGAAGATGTTTGTGTTTAGTTTGGTTATTTCAGACTTTCTCCAAGGTAAAAATATATGAGTGATTTAAAATATTTTAAATATCTCTTTATTGAGATCTGCTTCCACAGCTCAGGTGTCAACATATATAGTAATGTCTAAATATCATCTCCAAACTCAGGAACTCAAAGCTTTTAAAATGCTTGATATACACAAGCACAGCTCAACAAAATAAACCGAATAAAGAGAGTTGCATTGATCAGTTGTTCCATTTTAATGAACAGCGCAAATTCTTATTTATGAAGTACCAGTATTGTTTCTGTGAAATTCTCTGAGCAATCTGTTTATTTTCTATTTTTTTCTCTAAACCTACTGAATGAATCAAATGAATTTAGAAGACTGCTGACCGGTGAGGATTATAAACTTCAAACTCTGCCTTCTCCCAGGATTCTTCCCATCTGCTGGGCCACTCTGCACTTATTAACGTACCTACTTTATGAACTTTAAAACTTTACCCATTACAAGTATTTCTTTTAGTTATAATGTGTATTTTTTAACAAACAAAACGTATATGTGATTTTAACAAAGTTTATGACAAATTATATGTAGTTGGGGTAAGAATCAATAATATTTCCTATTTGAATTTGAACAATTCCACAAAAATATACATCCAAATGAACTCTGTCTTTCAAAACAATCACCTTGAGAAATTACCCAGTTACTCAAAGATGTTGCCACTGCTCGTTTTTACCTTTTCTAATAACTGCCTGAGGGCCAATTTATGAAGGCGAAAACTGGCTTTCATGCCTACAGAAAAGTAAGTGAAGAGCAGAAATTGAAACGCCAATGTTTATTATCTTAAAAGCTTACAATACTACGGGATAAGATAAACACACTAACATTAAGATAAAGTTTCAACAAACATCAACTGAAAGCCCACTATGGTTAGGTACCTTCTACACTCAGCACTGGGAATAGAGCAGTGAGCAAGTCTTGAAGACATGGACAGCCAAACTTTTGTTTATAATTAAATGCAGTAAGTGCTTTAAGTCATTGTGGAAAATACAGGAGTAGACCAACTCTCTTACATGGTTTCTGAAACCTGAAAGAAATGAGTTTATGTCTAGGAGGTGGGATGGATATTTCATGTCAGATGTAAAGGAAAAAAGCAAAGAACTGACCCAAGTTCCAAAGGGAAGAAAGCAAAGAACTGACCCGAGTTCAGCAGAAAGAGGCTTGAGGAAGCTGAAGAGGACTAAGCAGGAAGGGCCTTGTGACAGTTGGAGCTTTATCCAAAGAGCAAGGGGGAGCCATAGAAGGGTTTTAAGAATAATGGGATCACTGCTACACACTTAGCACAGAATAGTTGGTTCCAAATAATTCCAGACTTCTTTCAAACATCAATCTTAATACAGAGTGACTTAAAAATAATGTATTTGAAAGCTATGATAATCCCAAAAGATAGGTGTGTATCTTTCCAAGGTGAATGTTTTTAAGAGGACAACACACATTTGAAAGTATAAGTCCTCCTATGTCTTTAAACACAGCACACTTCATACACCTCTTATTTTTATATGTTTTGTAGGTGAGAAATGTATATGGCATGGAAAGAAATTAGAAAAGATAACCCAAAAGGCAATCATATTGTGGTAACACTGGAGGTGCTCATGGAATACCCTCCACTACACTGAAGCAATAGAAGCTATTTTCAGAAATTAGCAAGTAGAAATGCAGAGACACCTGGAAGACAGAGTGAGCCCTCCCTCTAGGAAAACTGGGTCATCACCAGTGAAAACACAAGAAGAACTGTGCCAACAAAAACGGGGCATTTAGTTATCGAGGGAAGCACAAAAAGGGAGGGACTACAGTGTGTGTGTCAGATGCTTGCTTAAGTGCTGGGGAAACAGCCATGAACAAACAGGCAAGAGTCCCTGCTCTCGCAGAGCTTACACTCTAGTAACGGCAATGCCCACGGCCAAGGATCAAGGTCCTAAGCAACAGCGTGCACATCTTCTACCCCACTGGTGAGGCCGGCCCCGGTACTGGATGCTAACGGGCTACTTCAGCCTGACAACATTAAGTCTTTCTTTAATGCAGTTTCCCTTGTTCAAATTCCAGGCCCATCAAGCAGCCTTCTGATTACAATGTAATTCCTCAGAGAAGCCATCTCCCAGTCAGACTATGTTTACTGGTCTCTGTGTGATTCATCACTGAATGTAGATACAGGCCTCCTGCTTTTCAGACATCAGTCTCCTGAGATTCCTTAGTACTTCCCTAGGAGAAGCCTCAATTTGTCAATAAAATTAGTTATGTGATGCTGCATAACTCAACACCAGACCACAAGCCAATGGTAATTCATTGCCAATCTATGAGGCCTCTTAGGAAATAAAGAGGCAATTTGGTTCCATGGGACCTACCATGGCCTAGCCATTTTTACACCTGGAATCACAGGACCAAAGGAAAATTCTCAGGCCAGCCACAAAAGCCTAAGTTCCAGCGATAAAAAATTAGTATGTTTGAGCATCCCAGAGGGGGGGGAAATGGGATAGCTAGTGATTAAAGAACACCTCGGGTATGATCTTTCTTTTCTTACATGTGCCCGATTCAAATTTTTTTTCATTACCAGATTTTAAGTTATTTGAAAGTAGAGAATTTCATCTTAATTATTTTATCATCCCTACTAACTGCTCACATAGTGAATTATTTGTCATATTCAAATACTTGAAGTATCAACAAATGGATATTTAGCCAATCACATATAAATGACATTTATGCCTACAATCTGATCTACAGCATAAAGGAAGACATAAACTTACTATTTTCTTGGACTCTGGCCACAAATCCCATTAAAGGTAACTGAGGAGTTACCTGTAGGATGGAGGGAGGAGGAGGAGCAAGAGATACTGTAAAAACAAAAAAGGTGTGGAGGATAAGGGGTAAGGGCGAGTTACATTAAAAGAAAAGGATAATACAATAAAACGAACATGTAAGGAGGGAAACCACTATACTATGCACGAACATGTTATAAGATATATTAAGGATCCTCTTTTGAGGGGTAATTCATCAACACACAAAACAAAGTATTAGGAGAGTTTTAAGAACTGTTTCTTAAAAATTACAACATGACGTACTCATTTATCCATACAGACCTACTCTAATACATAATGGCAAACTGAGCTTTTCATGTCAATAACAGACCTTCTCAAAGAAAGAATTTCTTCAGACTCAACAGGTAATCTGGGTTTCGGGAAATTACCTTGATGGTTACAAATTTAAATATTTGTCAGTAAAAGGGAAAAACCCATTACATCCCAACATTCTAAATTTATAATTTATTACATTAACCAGCAAATAAGTTAGTTTTTTATTCATTAATTAAATATTTACTGACTTCCTACTAAGTGGCAAGCACTAGACTAAGAGACCAATATCAAAACCATTCTCTGAGAGTCAGGTCTCCTTCATTAAAATTTTTCATAATCCCAATTCATACCACCTGCTCAAGCAGATACATTTTTTCCCTGGCCCTACAGAAAAGTGTTAGCCTCATTCCAGTCATTCTCCTCTCCTCTCGGTGCCTTCCCCCACTCTATCTCAAACACCTGGTCTAGCACTAGTAAGCCTGCAACAAATGTTTGATGTATGTAAACACACAGATAAGCCAGGTATGTGCCAAGCAATTTCCCAGGATTAACTCTATAATTATAGTTTCCTTCAGAATGGATATAAAGTATGGCAAGCATCCTATCTAATAGAGGGAATATGCTAATTGACTGCCACACCCTCAAATATGGTGGTGCCCACAGCCACAAGATGGCGGTGCCCAGTCCCCTCAGCCCCACCGGGTGTCAGGCGCGCGGCACGGCTGGGCCAGCCACCAGGCGGGTCTGACCACTATGCGCACCTGCCTCCCAAGTCCAATTCCCCAGCCCCCCAGCCGCCCAGGACTGGCCCGAAGAGCAGGCAAACCTGGGATATCAGCTGCCTACCCACCCAGGGCTGGCCCGAGGCACAGGCAAGCCTCAGATGGGGGCTGCCCAGCCGCCCAGGGCCAGCCAAGCCTCAAGTAACAAGGGCTGTCGGCAGTGGCAGCAGCAGAGATGTGATGGGGGCTTCGTCTTCCCCTGATCGCCAGGTCGCCTCCCACTCCCGAGGACTGTGAGGGGGGGCAGACCGAGCTGAGGGGAGCCCCCCCTCCAGTGCATGGATTTTCATGCACCAGGCCTCTGGTCTTCTTACAAAGAGAGAATACCTTTAATAACTCCAAACTACAGATAAGACTAATAAAACTTAAAACTGAATGAGTTAGCACCCTCAAAGAGATCACATTCTAACTGGGCACATAAACAAAATAGTAATGTTAACCCAACAGTTATTTGTAACAATTTCCTGGAGGTGGTGATGGTTGGTGAGATGTGGTAGTGCTAGTGGAGGTGGTAGCAGGGAAGAAGACTAGATGTGACTTGAGGAAATTGACAAGCAAACAAGAGTTGAGAAAGAATGCTTTTCAAAGAACATGTTTTAGTAAAAAAAAAAAAAAAAAAACTCATTTAGAAAAAGCACTGATTAGTCAGCTAGCAAAGCTCCAGCTACCCTCTGTAAATAGTTACCAAACCAGGGAGTAGAAGGCAGAAGTTAACACAGAGAAGGACAGGAAAAAGAAAAACCAAAAAAACCGCCAACTAACTAAATTGTCTCACATGAATCTCAACTCACTGTACTTTCATAAGCATAAAAAATACTTTCATTAACATCATTCCATAAGGTATTCTTCTGCTTTAACATATACTTTCAAGTATGTTAAAATCAGACTTATAAAGAAAAAATATTAAAATAAGTACTTAAAACATGTATAAATATGTGCTTAAACAGCCTTCATATAACTTCCCCTGCCATGTGCACAGCGTGAAATACCCTTGTGTATAGTATGAGTTCTGTGCATTATGCACAGTTGGTCCCAAGCTGTAAGAGGAAGCATCTTGGCTCCAGTACAGAACCAGCCCATTTTGGACTGACACGCTTTCAAATTTGTTTCCAAGATAAGGAAGGGAATAAGGGCCCTAAGCAACAGTTGTCTAGACTTCTAAGAGGTCTAGGGAGAGAGCTTACCTTCAGAACTATGAAATAACCCACATCTAACAAACTACAAGTTCAAAATAAAAATGCATTTAGATACAAAATAGCTCCTATTCAAATATGGGTTTGGGACCATATGATATAAAAGAATGGATGAAAAGACAGATTTGTCAAAATTAAGCTCAAAATGAGTTAAAAAGAATGGTACAGCCAAATTCACTAAGTGTGATCAAAGCTAGCAGTAAGATACATATATTTTAAGTAAGGCAGTTGGTAATCACACTACAGGGCACACTATAATTAGACTATAAATTTGGCATTTAATCTACCAGAGAGACCCAAACCAATAAAGGGACTTGAATAAAGGAATAAGGGCCTCATTCTACATTTAACAAATAGTTGCTGAGTACTATCCCAGGATATGTATAACAATAAAAGCTTAATATGCTAATTAGACTGGCCAGACTAACGTCCTTCTGGATGACCTTCCAGAGAAGCTGGGGCTGCAACAGCCAAGGCAAGCTGCGGCAGCTGCGAGGGCCACGCCCGGCACAAATTCCATGCATCAGACCTCTAGTCTCTAATACGAAAAGCGTGACATGCTCATTAGACCTGACGCCCTTCCGGACAACCTTCGGACAAAGCCAGGTCTGCGAGGGAAGCCGGTGCTGGCAGCGGGGGAGGGCAGGCCCGTCCTGCACGAATTCCGTGCACCAGGCCTGTGGTAACTGTATCACAGAATGGCAAGGTCTCCGGCTCTGATGCACTTTACATTACACTGTGGACATTTCCTCCCAACAAGAGAGAGCTCAATAAGAGGGTAAGAGGAGGATTTTTGTTTTGTTGTTTTTATCTCATTGATGTCAGAGAGGAAGGGAGATAGGAACATGAATGATGAAGAAGTATCATTGACTGGCTGCCTCCTGCATGCCCCACCCTGAGGATGGAGCCTGAAACCCAGGTGTCTGGCTTGATCGGGAATCAAACCGAAACCTCCTGGTTCATAGGTCGACACTCAACCACTGAGCCACACAGGCCAGGCAAAGGATTGTTTTTCATCTAAAAGCAGGTAGCATAGTTAAAACAGAAAGAACATGGAATCAAATAACATAAGTTCAAATCCTAACCTGACCATCACACCTCAGTCTTAGTTTCCTCACCTATAAAAATACAGATGAAAATGATCGCATATTTATAAGAATCTAATGGTAAGTATAAAAGTATTATTTAAGTTGCATTTATGAAGGGGGAGTATATTTCTTCTACATGACTCCAAATGCAACAAGGTTTCACCAAAAGGTAGTAGCCTCAGGAGACAGATTTCCACTCCATAAAATTTAGGCTATCATTTTAAATTCAGGTTTTATCAAATATGGAATGAACTGACTGGCCTCTTTTTAAAAAAATATATTTTTAGTGATTTCATAGAGGAAGGGGAAGAGAGATAAAAACATCAACGATGACAGAGAATCATTGATCGGCTGCCTCCTGCACAACCTACACTGGGGATCGAGCCCACAACCCGGGCATGTGCCCTTGACCAGAATCGAATCCGAAACCCTCCACTCAGCAGGCCAACACTCTATCCACTGAGCCAAACCAGCTAGAACCTGGCTGGCCTCTTGACAAAAATCCAGAAAAACATAGTAAGCTGACATACCAAGTTCACAATAGTCAAGTCTAAGATGTGCTCTTACCCTCTCTGGAGAAGCAAAAATTATTATATATACTATTACATACATGTGAGATTAAGTCTTCTGCATGCATGCAACTGAAAGGTGATTGCTGTATCTGAGTCAATCTGTCCAAGTCCGTTTTCCCATAGGTTTGGAGGAGAATTGAAGAAGACTCTACAACTCCTTCGCACAAAGCAACTTCAAAAAATGTCCCTTTTACTTTGCCACTTACAAACTCTGTCCATGTACACTCAATTTTCATTTAATGCTATTCATAGAGCAACGATATCTGATTAACTAAGAAGAAAATATTGTTTACCACACTATTTTTAAAAGCAAATAACCACTAGCACATTCAAAATGATTCTGTTAAAAAAAATTAAGTTCTACAACTTTAAATGGAAACCATGTATTGAGGTTTTTTTTTAAATGGAAAATACAGTATTAGTAACCTTGTAGTCATTCCTCCATTTATTCAAAATTAGCATATGCTAATCATTTGTAACTAAAGGTTTTTTCCTCTGTGACTGAAGATTTTAACCAGTATGTTCTATAATCTGCAAAAGAAAATCTAACCTGGATTCTGGCTGTAGAAAGGGCCTCCGTTCATCTGCGTCTGAAGGCTCGTTTGTGCGGTGATGGACGGGGGACGGCGATAGGGCAGCGAGCCGCCTACCGTCGGGGGCGTGTGGCGGGAGACGGGTCTGTTCATGCTGTAGAACTGGACGGGATGACCTGGAAACGGGAAGAGCGTCAATATGCGGTAAGAGGAAATCATCTCAGGAATGAAATACTTCAGGTGTGCGTGAACCTTATAATATTATGGAAAATAAGAGTTAAGCTCATTAGTTATCTGACAAACAATGCAAGGTAACAGTGCTCAGCTGCATACCAAAGCGAAAAGACAGGAGAGTAGATTCATGATTAGGCTTGGAAAAGCTACATGTAAATAGATTATTTATTAACATTTTAATTGTAATAAATTAATAATTGGCCGAGACCAGTTTGGCTCAGTGGATAGAGCATCGGCCTGCAGACTGAAAGGTCCTGGGTTCAATTCCGGTCAAGGGCATGTACCTTGGTTGCGGGCACATCCCCGGTAGGGGGTGTGCAAGAGGCAGCTGATCGATGATTCTCTCTCATCGATGTTTCTGACTCTCTATCCCTCTCTCTTCTTCTCTGTGAAAAATCAATAAAATATATTAAAAATTAATTAATTAATTAATTAATAATTGTAGAGGGTTTCAAAATCATCATACTTAACTAAAATTTATGGTTCACTTCCTGACCCCCCCAAATCCACTAAAAATACTGAAAATTAAAACTCAATAAAATAATAATGCCATTTGGAAAACAAAACAAAAAATGTTTGACACACAGACTTATTCCAAAAGAACAACAACAACTGTAAGGTAGCAAAGCAATTAAAAGGAAACAAAATATTTCTAGCAAAAGATCAAATGACATAATTAAATCAAACGCATCTTTATTCAAAGACATTTATCTCTAAAACTAGAATATTCTATTTTAACATTACAGTTTAAGAAACTTACAGATATGAGAAAAACTAAAAGCAAATCAAAATATATCTTATTTCTAATATCCCTAAACCTGTACATTTTTTTTTAGCAATTTAATTATAGTTTGCTCTCTGAGAGCATTGCAATAACTAATGCCAACTGAAGACAGTCTTTCCTAACCATCCAATTTTCTCATGCAAACCAGTTCCTAAATTTTGCCTGCACTCCCACTCAACACCATCCAGCTGGGGGTGCACTGGCCCAGCGGCAGACAGAGCACCCAGAGCCACCGCTCCAGCAGCGGGAGACGGGCTGCCAGAGAGCTCACTGGTGTCAGGGTCATTCCAACACACCAACACTGCGGGCTCATCTCCAGTCAGGGCACAAACAAGAGCAACCAAGGAATGCATAAGTGAGTAGAATAGCAAGTTTCTCACTCTCCCCCCTCACTCTCTCTAAAAATAAAATTAGGAGGGGGGGTGAGGGAGGAGAGAAGGGAAGGAGAAGGAGAAAAGGGAGACGAGTGAAGTATAGAGGAAGAAAGAAGGGAAGGAGAGAGGATAAAGGGGAGAGAAAGGAGGAGGGGAAAGGAAAGGAAAAAGGGCAAGAGATGAAAGAAGGGAAAGTGAAAGGAGAAAAGAAACAAAAACACATTTTTGATGTTATCCGTGACTGTACAATGGTCTTACATGACAAAAATCCATCTTCAGGAACTCCATAAATTTATCAAACCTGGACTCATGAGCTCACATGAAGACTATGAGTGCACTCAGATCTGCCCTAACGTGCGTCCTCTCTGCGCGGAGCAGCTCTCCTGCCAGCCGCTCATCCCCTTAAACGCACACCTGTGCCAGGGCCTCCCCCTCGGCAGGACGGCCCGGTCTGCGGGTGCCGCACGGACCCCTGACCGTGAGCCTCAGCAGCTGGCAGCCCCGGGCCGGACCTCACTCATTTCTGGCCGCAGCTCCTACACCAGCACGTTTCAAGGACCCTGGCAGAGCAGCAGGTTCACAGGGGCCGGGGCTGCCACAGGAGGCACCTGCAATGACTCCAGGATGTTATTCACCCTCACCGATGCAGGGCGCAACAAAACTCCCACCGTTCCCGCGCCCTCCGGCCAAACGGAGCTGCGTGTAGATGAGAGAACAGCCGTGTTTACATCTGCGCACTGTAGGAAGCTTGCCTTAAAAAGTGCTGTTACAGAAGCTATCTCATGGACCACCACTCAAAATCCATCTTAACGGAAAGTGTCTTTTAACATTTAAACATCAGCTCATAGCAGCAGAGCCAAATATATACTATATGAAGTCCTTGGCAAACTAAAGTGATATGTAACCAAACACATTTTTATCAGAAGAGCTTATTTACTAACCAGCATCACTATTATCTTTGCAAATATATCTTGTAGCAATTGATCCCTTTTCTCCTTCCCCATCAGAAAACACATTTTAGGTTATAATTTTAAAACACTGAAACACCAGTCAACCTTAAATAACACTTAAGTAAACCTGAAATTCTTTAAAAGTGCATTGTCTATGTTCCCAATGCTGCTATAATAAGCAAGATTCTATTATAAAAGACTTATGAGACAGCTACATCAAATATCTCCTATAAATTGTAGTTTAGAATTACCATAGATTTTTCTTTTTAATAATCTAACTTGTATCACAGTATTTGTAAATGACAACTTTCGAAAACTGTTTATAAAAGACATCTCCATAATAAATTCATAAATCTCTAGTAAATGAAATTCAAGCAATAGAAAACATATCTGTGCTGCTCTATTGGGGAAAAAAAGTATGAGAAACTTTATCCTAATTTCCTTAGAACATTTTACTTTGGTCATGTGCCATTTTCTAGTTAGTAAATTATTCTAAATATACAAAGCACAAACAAACAAAAATCACAAAGCCAGAGTTCAGGTAGTAAGAGCCAGATGACCGGATGTTGCCTGCCAAGGAATAAGCCAACACTCACCTGTAGGGGGAGCAGAAGAAACGGGGGGAGTTGGAGAAGCGAAGCCATCAGCAAGGGCCTGGGCGCCCCCAGAAGCGGCCTCTGGGGCAGCGGAGGGGACAGGAGCAGGAGCACTAGGGGCGGGGGCGGAGGCGGAAGTGGCAGGAAGGGGAGGAGTACCAGCAGAGCCAGCAGGGGCTGAGGGGAAAGAGGAGGAAGAGGCGGCGTTAATGAGGCAATCCCATTAGACAGGGGGAGCGAAGGCGTAAGAGAACTTAATGTTAGACATTCAGTGCTCAGCACTAATCAAATAGAAGAGGGCGTTAAAAAGCAGAGAATAAAGCTTATGTTAGAGGATTATTAGGTGTGCAGCAAATAATTCAAGACGCCAGGGTAAGGTACAGGTTTTTTTAATTCATTAAGAAACAAGCATTCCTTTTTACCGGAAAGCCACTATTCTGCAAGAAAAATGTTCCCTCCCTATTGTAATCTTTAGCATGATATTCTGTAAGTGGTATACCACACTAAGTACTAAAAAACAACAGCATTCCAGTCTGAATTACCCAAATCAGAAAGCATGTTCCAGACATAAATATCTTATCAGATAAAAAACCATTCAGAAAAACACAAATCTCTCTTTTCCATGACTTTTTAAAAGGTAATATCTATTTGTTATTAAGATAAGTAAGTTAAATTAGTAAATTAAATTATGTGATATTCTACCGCGAAGTCATTTGTGTCGTGCTTTTAAAACTAAATTTAACTTTGGTGTTCTCAGATAAAATAAGCACAGTTTTCTGTTTCAGAGAAAAGAGTGTAGCATTTCAGAGACTATTAAGTTCCAACGCTCCACTAAATTTAACTGTCAAAATTACTCTTGATATTTGTCCAACCCTTTGTTATAAATATGGTTTTTCACACCGAGTCCCCCTTGTCCCAAGGAATGCACTGCCATCACACAGCGGAACTGACCCTGGAACACAGGGGGAACCTGGAACCTCAGCGCACCCGCGGCGCTGATGGCGCCAACTAAGTGCAGAGAAGTGTGTGAGCATAAACTGGCAAATCACTCGGTTAAAAATAACAAATGCATCATAAAGACTTCCCGACACTGCTGGGGTCCTCCAGGGAACGTAAGTCCCGATTACGAAGAGCCCAGGGTCGTGAAATCGGAAGCACCGCCGGTTACCTGGGAAGACGCTGGGCGGGGAGGGCGTGGGCACGGCGATGGGCACGCCCACGCTGCCGCTGCCGCTGTTCTCCCGGCTGCTGCTGCGGCTGCTGGGGTGGCTGCCTCCGCTGCTGCCGCTGCTGCTGGAGACAGGAGCCGGCGTGAGTGTGTGTGTGCAGGGGCTAGCATTTCCCACTCTCTGGTGAACATAGTAACGATAAGAACAACTCAAGCCTTCTACCTCACACATGAATTTCTTAATTAGTAGAGGAAAAAGCAGAGTTCAAGAAACTTGTTTTGACCACCTGTTAGTAAGCATATATTAAAGAAAGAAAATTATAAACATAAATGATAAATGAAGGGGCTCAAAACATAAAAAAAGACTTTCTTTTTACTACAGTTTACTGCCTGTCTGAAGAAACTTCTGAACAGATTATTTGATTAATTTTATTTGTAACAGTATCTTGATATATTATCCCATATTAATGTTTTACTGCCTGTAGTTTTTCATCTGTAAAGTTCCACCAAAAAACAACTTGAAAATTCCCATATCTGGTCCATGATTTTTTAAGGTCAATTATAACTTAATTTTGCAGAGAAGCCTGTTCTCTAACATGTCCCCCCGCCCCCTCCCCGGTTTCCTGACTGCCCAAAGTTGCATCAGGACATGAGGAGAGAGGTGGGGTCAGATGAGGCTTGGGAGAGCAGAGTGAGGAAAAGGACTTGGTGCTGGGAGAATGAGAGATTCGTCTGAACAAACCATGGTGCTGTGGCCATGCCGTTTCGCACTGAGGCGGAGGAAATACCTGTAGGTTCGGTTTCTCTGATTCACAGAAGCTGTCCTCACAGGGCTCTGCTGCGAGGGGGCCATATTACGGGTTGGGCTGGGAACGTAATCATTGGGAACCACTGGAGGACGCACGGGCTCCAGTGTGCGGTAGGGGGAGTGCCGCCTACGAAAGAAGAGCGGATGGATGGTGTGATCAGCAAGTTCCGGCACAACCGATTCCGAGTTGCCAGTAGTGAAATACAATTTGTACTGAGAGATAGAAAAGTGTGTTTTTTACATAACCCAGGTACCAATTTCAGTCTTTCCTTAGGTATAATTTCTCCATCGTTAGGGTTGTGATGAGTACCGTTATTTTTTAGTCTCCAACCTCATTTCCCTGTGCTAATGCAATTTTGTTCATTCATCCCCAGTGAACGCAAAGATTCTCCCTCCAGATAAGCCAGTGTTTCAGACTCTCCTTGGATTTTAGTACCATGTCCAGGTCTCCCAACCGCACTGCATGAATGCACCAATTATCTTCCTCACCCTCTCTCCCTAACCGAAGACACTCAGACACGCTCACAACACCACACTGAAGATCAGTAGCAACTCTAACCCTGTTTCCTTTTCTACACAGTGACTACACAGAAATTAAACTATATCCATACACTAAACAATTTCATTTCATCTCCTTCCATTCTCACCTCACTTCCTCCTCTAACTTTCACCTTGATCTCTCTACCTTTGACCCTCCCTCAGAGTTCAACATTTAAAAGGAAGGTGGAGGCAGAAAAAGGCCTTAATCTTTCTACCTTATTTACTCTGAACTATAAAGTACAAAACAAACTGGATTTTATTAGCATAGTACCCTTTTTTCCCTTTAGGTATTACATGTGTGCTTAATTTCCTTTTAAAGGAAGAGAATGAGAAGAGTAAGAAAGGAAATGCGGTTTCCAAATTATTTTTTTGTTTGTGTGTTAACATTTATATATTTTTTATTTACAGTTTACATTCAATATCATTTTGTATTAGTTTCATGCACACAGAGTATGGTTTCCAAATTTTTAAGACAATAAATTCTCAACTAAGATTTTGTAGATGAGATTTCTGCCTTTAAAAGAAAAAAACTGGGCCTGGCTGGCGTGGCTCAGTGATTGAGGTTCACCGTATAAACCAGGAGGTCAGGGTTCAATTCCCAGGCAGGGCACAGGCCCGGGTTGTGGGCTCGATCCCCAGTGAGGCATTCAGGAGGCAACTGATCAATGATTCTCTCTCATCATTGATCGAATTCTCTCCCTCCCCCTTCCCCTCTGAAACCAATAAAAAATATATTTTTAAAAGAATAAAAGGTGGGATCTCAAGATGTGAACATTAAAAACTTTCTTTTCCTGAAATGATGTTGCTCACTTAACTTATGAATTTCTCACTACTCGCCTCCAAAGCTCCCAAGTTTCCTTTAAGTTCTGCTCTCCTGGGTCACTCCATCAAGGTTCACCAATTTTGGATGAAATCACTTTGCAAGACCCCAGCCTCTCCACTACCCTCAAAATCTCTTCGCATAAACACATATGTACATTTATAACTAAAAACAAATAAAGGGCACTAGATGAGATATTGGTTTAAAGAGGAGGGGAAGGAATGGCAGGATTTTGCACTTAAAATACTAAAAAGTTTAGGTATCTTTGAAACTGTGTATAAACATAAAAAACTGTAATAGAAAACTGATTAATTTCCAAACATCTGATTTCTGATTTCTAAAAATTTTTTCCAGACAACCAAAATGTTGTTTCAAGCAAGAAAGGGAAAAAAAAAAAAAAAAAACTTTGCTGACTGAGAACTATACAGTGAAGATAATGACAAAAACAAGGTGAAAAAGGGACAGAGGAACAACATGTGGTGGCTAGGCAAATACTGCAAAATGGCCAGGCTATGACCATCAACCAGTTCATGGTGCCAGAGACTGAGGATCCTCCAGAACCCTTGCTAACACACAAACAAAACAAGTATTGGTATATGCGTAAATCGTCCAAATCTGAGAGCATCAGAAAATTTTATTTTATTAGTGACTACAGTGGGTTATGTTGCCAATAATCTTGATTTAAGAATCTAAGAAAACCCATCAGGCATTATACATGATAAAACTGTAGATGTTCCACAGGAAAATACAGTACTTCCTCTTGATTTGACTCTCTACTCTTACCTCTGCAAAATTATACTCTACTATGTCCTCTACGGTCTAGCCTGAAGTATAAATCTTATTTGATCTTCTAGATTTGTTCCTCTCTAATCTAAGCAGAATTTTTTTTTTTTGTTGTTTACCTAAATAAAATCCTATTTCTGGCTGGAATTCATTTCTGTTCCTTTGTTTCCCACTGTACTAACTATAATTCCCAACATTATACTTCTTTACATCCAATTCATCCTTGTCTTCTGATTCACATTGCTTGATTATGATTCTCTGTGTGTTTTTGGTTTTCATTTGAGTTTTTTTGTTTGTTTGTTTGTTTTTTTTTTGGTGAGGGGGCCCAAAAACAAGATTGTCAATTAAAAATGTTTAAGCATATATCATAAAGACAATGGTTGTCAAAGCAATTTTTGTTTTATACATTTTTTATAAATCCAATTCACGATAGTGACTCTGAAAAAATTGATGACAAATATTACCCCCTTTTACAGATGAAAAAACTGAATTTACTAAGAGGCTGATGATATGAGACCGCAGGAGCAAGGCTGGATCACAATTTTGGTCATCTGGCTTCTGAGGTGTATTATGCCTACCTGACCACAAACCTCCACGATCAACCACATTTTTATACTATGATGCTGCAGAAGGAGAGCGTCAAGCTTTTCTATTAATTCACCATTTCTGCCAAAAGTCTAATCCAGAGCCCACTTCTGTAGGACCAAATAAAGCTCAATATTCTCATCGACTGAGAACACAGAATTTTATAATCTACATAGTGCTCTTCAGAGGAGTAGTCTAAATAAGGATAGCCAACTATAATACAAGACTAAAGCTTTTATGAAAATAAGAATTAGAGTGCAATTTATAATAACCCAACACTACATGAAAAAGTTTCCTTATTCCTTGGTTACATACTCACCCAAGCGTCCCTTTCCCTGACAGAGGGGGGCTGGGGGGCTTCTGTGTGGGAGGCGTTGTGCGTGGCAGCCCACCCATCTTCATGTTCTGGGTGCTCACCTAAAAAGTTTTCAGAAACATCCCATTTGTATGCAGGGAAACAAAGGAGCACTTTTGGAAATAATGCTATGCTATTTAACAAAGAAGGGGAAGGTTTAAACGGGGGGGAAATTAGAGGCCATGCATTTCAATTGCAATTTCTACTCCACTATTATTCTACAGTTGTACTCAAAGGACTCTTCCTAATGTGAAATTTTCAAATGGTTGTAAACTTGTGTGCAAAGACTTTATTTGCCATTAGGCCATCACACCAACAGATCACTGGTTGGACCATCTGATACTGCACTCAACTGAAATTAAATAGGATAACTAAAAAAACTCCAGTTTTAATAAAGAATAAATTCAATCAGAAACAATGACAACCATAAACAATTCCTTGTTTTTTAGATAGTATGTCATACAAAACACACTTCTCAAATAAAATATACAACTATAGTCTTGATCCAGTAACAAGAGAATGCAAAATAAAGTTCAATTGCATGATATACAGATAAAATTTTAAGTTTTTTTAATAGTGGATCAGCCTTACAATTCAGATTTCTTTCAATTCTCTTATGAAGGAATCACCTACCTACACACTGCCAGAGTTTAGGCATGTTCCTAAACACCTGAAGTGGAAAGTTAGGGCTGAGCTATCCCCTTCAACTGTGAGCAGTACAGGGACCACAGGCAATGTCCTCGTTCCAGTGGCAATGAGACCCGCTCCGGCCCCAAATGAAGATTGACTCAGTCACGGCAAAGATGTGAGCAACATAGAGCTAAGGCCTGACTCCTCACTGTCCTATCCCCAACTGAGAATGCAAGTGTAGAAAAGCTGGGTAAGATGGGAACAACAGGTAACACAAAAGAGTGTGTCAGCACCACACAGGCAGCCCTAGAAATCTGGATGTTCTAAGGAGCTAAGAAAAGTCATTCTCAAATGTAGTAATTCAAACACAATCTCAAATTGTTTGAGATTTTTAATCAAGCCCCTGATAATTTGGACTGCTACACACTTCAAAAAAGGATCTTAACTTTTCTCATAAGAATGTCTATAGTATTCAAATTATATGTGTAAAATGAAACTTCAAGACATTACACCACTGGAATCAGAAACTACATTTAAGTATGTAATTTCAAAAATATACTTTAAGAAAATAAATCATAATTGTATTCAGAGTACTGAGGCTATCAAAATTACAATAAATGGAATTTTTTAAATCCTAAAGCACTACTTGTCATGTGAATAGGCAAGAAATAACAAGCAAACTCTTCAAATGAATAGCCCAGTGAACAAGTTGTGTGTGATGATAAAACAATCTTTAATGACAAATGACACCTTTGAAATGTCAGTATTTTTTAAGTGAAGCATTTATCAGTAATCCTTTTGTTGTTGCTTTTATAAATATAAGATAAACAGGTTACCAAGTAAGAATAAAATAAAGATTAACTTATCCTTGTTCTCCCCATCATCAATAAGCAGAGGTATACTAATCATATCTTAAAATGAAAATGCCAGAAGTTTGTTTGGTTTTTAAAGCAATCCATATTTGAGGAAAATTTTAGAAGTAACATGACAAATAACTAATAGTTTTTAAAACTATTAAATTTTAATTGATGACAAGATTTTTTTAAAGTAGTAACCAAAGTCCTTTAAGCTCAACCTTAAAACAACACAGACCCCAAAACTTTAAGTGATGAAGAAGTAGGTGAACCAAATACTAAACTACAGCAATTTGCTACAAAGGAAGGAAAAGGAGCAGGGATAGAAAAAGAGTAAAAGAAAATTTTATTCTATACATGGAATAGTTAAAATACATGAAATCAGCTTTCCAACATTGATTTAAGTTTTTGGTATATAGGGTGTTTTCATTTAAATTGCAGTATCTTCTTTAGGTCTTTTACTCCACCCCCCAAAATATAAAATAAACAATATATAAATTAAAATCTGGTGGAAATTTCTATGAATAAAACTTGGTACATTTTATGATCCGTAGAATCATCATGTTTGTTGTATTTGTTTGGATTATGAGGTTTGGATGAGTAACTTAAATCACTTAAGAAATCAGAGTCCCTATGGAATGTTGGAAAAAATTTAGAATTTATACTTCACTGATCCTGTACTACCTTTACATTAGCCAAATAAGTTTTTCACTATTTTGGGTTCAAAGGGTTTATAAATTAAACTCTACAATTTGTGTTCCTCAGTCGACTGAAGAAAAAACCACCCAAATTACAGATTTAAACACTATCAGAAGACCTGACAGCTGCAGTAATCTTGAGGAAGGACACCACAGTTGGAGAGATCAAAATACCAGCTATCAACTATATTACAAAGCCACTGTAATCAAAACAGCCTGGTACTGGCACAAGAACAGGCACATAGAACAATGAAACAGAAGAGAGATCCCAGAATTTTTTAAAGGAGGCAATGGAATAAAAACAGTCTCTCAACAGATGATGTTGGGAAAATTGGACAGGTACATGCAAAATAATGAAACTAGACCACCAACTTATATCATACACATGAATAAACTCAAAATGGATTAAAGACTTAAATGTAAGTCACAAAACTATAAAAATCCTAGAAGAAAACATAGGCAGTAAAACCTCAGGCATTTCATGTAGCAGAATTTTCACTGATAAATGTCCTAGAGCAAAGGAAACAAAGGGAAAAATAAGAAAACGGAATTACATCAAAATAAAAGGTTTCTGCATAACAAAAGAAACCATCCACAAAATAAAAAAGAAATCCACTGTATAGGAAAACATTTGCCAATGATAAGGGGTTCATTTCCAAAATATGTAAAGAATACATACAACTCAACAAAAGAAAGACAGACAATACAATTTAAAAATGGGCAAACGACTTGAATAGACACTTCTCCAAAGAGGACATACAGATGGCCAAGACACATGAAAAAATGCTCAACATCACTAATCACACAAACTAAAAAGACAAGGAGGTAACACCTCACACCTGCCAGAATAGCTACCATCAATACATCAACAAACAAGTCCTGGCAAGGATATGATGAAAGGGAACCCTAGTGCACTGGTGGAAATGCAGACTGGTGTAGCCATTATGGGAAACAGTATGGTGTTTCCTTAAAAAATTAAATATGGAACTCCCCTTTGACCCAGCAATCCCATTCTGGGAATATACCCAAAGAATCCGGAAACACCAATCAGAAAGAATATATGAACCCCCCTGTTCATAGCAGTGTTATTTACAATAGTTAAGATCTGGAAACAACCCAAGCACCCATCAACAGATGAGTGGATAAAACAACCGTGGTACATTTACACAATGAAATACTATGCAGCTATAAAATAAAAATTAAAAAAAGGGTCTCTTACTCTTTGGGTCATCATGGATGGACCTGGAGATTTTTATGCTAAGTGAAATGAGCCAGTCAGAGAAAGACAAGTTTCACATGATCTCATTTATATGTGGAATCTAATAAACAAAATAAACTAACCAACAAATTGGTCCAGAGACATGGAAGCATAGAACAGACCAACAGATCTCAGGGTGGAGGCAGGAGAGATTAACCAAAGAACCTATTTATGTGTGTACATATAGCACCATGGAGATAGATCATACTGTGGTGAAGGCCTGGGGTAGGGCAGCAGCTGGATGTAGGTGGGAAAATGTGGGATATCTGTAATAACCTCGACAATAAAAATAAATTTACAAAAAACACCAAAATATGAGGTATAAAAAGTTAAAAATTCAAATTTTAAGCATGGAAGTCTCTTTTGAGTCAATTTCCAAGTCTGATCCCAAAGTACAAACTTCGTTTAGAGTCTGTCCCAAAGGCATCAAATCTGACAACAATGAGAGCAAAACAGACTGAAGAAGAGCTGAGGAGAAATCAGAACAGCAGACAACCCTGCCGAACATCAGGAGACTCCCCTGGCACCTGATAAAACCCAAGGGCCACCACAAAGCTCAGTTAGACAACTATGGGTCTAGTTAGTTATTTGTAGTCCCTTTTAACTTTAACCTTTTTTCCTTTAGTTCTATTTTCTACCTTAATATGTCCTATTATTTCATTTATCACCCTTCCAAAACCACTAATCTTTTTTTCTCCATAGGAAGACACATGATTTGCTATATGCTGAATTTATTTTTCACTCTGCTTTGTTTTGGTAATTGTTAATGTGCCACACGTTTGTACAACAGACAGACATATTCAAAGAGGAGCAGGAAGAAAGCAAAGACAGCACTGCACACTCTAGCTCCTGGAGCACACTCAGGGGACTCTCTCCGGTCCAGGAGAAACACAACCCTGTACTGGAGGGAGGAGCTCTCTGGTGCGAAATGTCAACGACTCTAATCCAAGCGTGATGTTTCCACATTAGATCTTTCTTTCAAGGAGTCTCTCATTTCCCACTCATTTTGCCCTGTCTTCCACATGAAGATCCAGAAAGGTAAAGAAGAAATCATAGTAGGTTTGGAGGAGATGAGCATGGGATAGTAGCTTAAGCAAGCTGGTCTAAACTTGAAAGGAAAAGAATTGATCCATATTGTCCATTTCTGTGTTTTTCCTTCAGTTAATCTCTGTATTTCATTTATTTTTGGAGATTAACATATCAATAGCCAAAATTTGAATACAGACTTTAGAGAGAGACCAAGGCAGCCAGCCACACCCTATTTTGGGTCTGGTTCTACCTGTTTTATGCCAAGGAATTCTCCTCACAATCCCACAAGCCGCACTCACAAGACTGAGCGCATGGATCCAGCCCTGATCAAGATCACACGAAGTGCATCTGCCTGGGCTCCTCTAGTCACATCTCCCTACCACCATCTACTGAAATCTCTGGGGCCGCATGGTCAATAGCTAGTTAATAATTCACATCTCAGTGATCTTGTCTTCTTGCTATCATTTTCTACATAAAGACATGGCAAACTAGGTATTAGAAAGAATATGTATTTGAAAAATTATAAAATTCACCTAAGGAAAAAAAAGTGCAAGCTCAATTTGGTGAAATAATTTTAGTAATGTACTATTTGTGATAGGTTTCTTGAATAAACTAGAGTGTCTTTTACCATTAATCCTCCAAAATATTAGAATATTACTAAAAAAAAATACCAAAGAAAACATTTCTCTAATTCTTAACTTGTATTTTGTTAAACACTGCCATGCATTTATGATGTTTTGCATATAATTAATCCTCAACTTGAAAACTCAAAGTGATTTTATATTGAAGCATATTTTTTTACATAACAATTTGAGGAAAAAGACTAATTTTGTTTTTTGCAAAATACACGATACTGCAACTTAAAAAAAAACACCCTGTAACACTGAATATTTTCTACTTTTCAATTTCTTTACATTAAGAATCAAGTGATAATGATATAGTGGCTACAAGGTATATAACACAGCACACCATTTATAGAATAAAAAGGCTATTACACAGGGGGAGGGTTAAACAAAGCACATTAGTTGGCTAACTCTTAACAAAATTTCTACATTTACATAATCCAGCTAATTTCATTCCATAACATTTTACGATAGTGTAACTTACATTTCAGTATCACAGAATGTATTAACCATTTATTAAATAAATATTTACTAAGCACCTAGTGAAGAGTCAGGCACTAGCTAGGCACACAAGTTAGGGCAAAACATAAAAAAATAACTGCCCTTATGGAACATGAAGACTCCACAAAGTTGCATGACAAAAATAAAAAATAAAACAGGAATTATTTGGTTTTAAAAGGCCAACTGCCAAATATCTCTTCACTCCCCATATGTAATGTTCTACATAAGAACAAAGAATGGAAATCCAGCCCTGGAATCTCTTACCTTAAATCTAAGCAACCACTTAATGCATAAATGGAGCAAATAAAAGAGGTAAGGAAAAAAAGCATTGAAAGGTTAGTTGGAACTTCAGGATGTAAAGAGAAAGGGGAAAACAAAGAAAAAACAAGTTAAGCATTCAGCATTAAAAAATAATGTTTCAGTAGATCATAGAAAGAGTGGTTAAAGCAGAATGTGTCATGAACAAGAGTTTTTTTTGATGAAATTATATGACACTGTTTTATTTAAACCTTAACTCTATTAAAGATTTCTTCAAATTAGTGACCCTAAAAACTAAAAGTCCAAACAACTGAAAGGGACTGCACAGTCCTAAAACAGTAACATTTTACTTGAGAATTAAATGAGCACTGAAGTGGAGAATCACCATTTTATATATAAGTGAACAAGCACAAATCGTTTTATATTCCAAGTGCCTTTTACTCGTTAGATTCTGGCAGTACCCTAAAATTTTCTATTAGCAGTTGCTAGTCTTGAATAAATCTGAAAAGGTTTGCCCAAGCTGAAATAAATTTCAGTTATTAATTATCCATCAATTACACATCCTATATTAGCATGTTCTAATTAATACAGTTGTAATCCAAATATATGTAGGTGTTAATTATAAAATTAAATATCAAATAGTGATTATCAAAATTATCAAAATTCTGAGGAAGAAAAATATTTTTTAAATTTACATTGTACATTTTCATGCACATATTAGCCATACTAGCATAGAGTATTTTTAATTTAAATTTGCTTATATACAGTTTCACATAAGCATATATGTTTATTCGAGTCACATTTCATAAGTTATTGTCTTTAAAATCATTTATAAGATGCAAACTTTAAATAACTTAATGCTTAGTTAAAACTCTGAATACTTTAAGTACAAACACCAATTTAAATAAAATTTATATACCTCTCAAGTTTTGATCATAGCAAAACTCAATGTTTATATACTTAGCAGGCACTCAATGAATTTTAGAAGATAGCCAAAAAATACAAAGACCATATATGCAAAAGCAGTGGAAATATTAATTCACATATTACTTTTATCTAAATTATTCTTACCCAGAATGTTAAGATAAAATTATTTTAGAAAAATCTAAGTGCATTTTTGTTTGTTTAGGTTCTTTATGAAAACTAATGCCCAAAGTTTGCTGATAAATTTTTAAGGGAAAAATTTAAAGATACTTAATAACATAATGAATGATTTTAATCAGTCATATTAAATCATTAAAAGGTTAGATTACACCACATTTATTTATCATATACATGAGGTATTATCATTAACTGATTAAGCAAATGCAATTCATTCGAAGATAATTATTTAAAACTTGCGAACATAGCACTAAAAAGAAGCAAGGAAGTTAAAATAGTTTATAGCAGTAAGGACTCTTCAGAAACACAACTGGGCTAAGTTTTGGTTCCCTAGAAAAGGAAAGATAAAACCTTAATTTTCTAGAGTTAAGTCCATCATGGACTACTGTTTTAAAAATCTTGACAAAAATTATACTTACCTTTACTCCATGTCCAATATCATCTAGAATTGTATAATCGATAGGTTTTCTAATATAACGAACTGGTCTTTCAAGATTGGCTGGAGCAATAATCTTATGTGTCCTTGAAGTGTTTTTATTGGTAGTCAAAATACCAATTTCTCTTCTTGCAACTTTCTCTTTATGAATATCAACAGTCTGCAAAATATAAGTACAACCAAAAAAATGTATAGCTCTAATACCCAGAAAAATCAAATATAAATGTTTAGAAATTTAACATCATTATTCATATTTTTAACCACAACTGTTAAATTTGCTCCACTTTGCACCAATACTGACTTTCTCCAGTTTTAGGCTAAAGCAAGGTTTGACAGACCATGATTAACAGACCAAATACCACCCACCATCTACTAAGAATGGTGTTTACACTTTTAATGGTTGAAAAAATGTGATGTATGAAAACTATGTGAAATTCAAATTTCAGTTTCCATATGTAAAATGTTATTGGAATCCAGCCATTCTATTTGCTTAAGTATTTTCACACTACAATGGCATAGGTGACCATTTCTAACAGAGACCTGATGGCCTGCAAAGTGTGAGATATTAGCTGGGCCTTTACAAAAAAAGTTTGTCAACCCTTTTCCCTCCTTAAAATGTCTGTTTCTTCATTAGTAAGTTAACATTTCAATTAAGCCTTTAATTATTCCAATTACAAATAAATTATTCACTTTTCATAAAACAAATTAGTTACCAACAAACTGAACTGGGTAATTTCAGTTATTCATTTTTTATAAAAATGACTTAAACTACAATATCAAATTAATTAGGAACTGTATAAGTCCTACTTTCCTACTTTAGTGGGATTTCTTTAATTTGGGAATTTTTTAATCAGAGAATTTTTTAAAGAAAATATTATCTAACATGGTGAGTTCTTAGGGTTTAGATTTCCCACTCTCTGTTAGTACCTAACTCTTCAGGTACTAAAGAGTTCTATTATTTTATACCATTATTTTCTATCTCCTTTACTTGCTTTCTACTAACTACTTGAACACTGGGCCCAATTAATTTTTAGCTCTTGGGAGGCTTGGAAAAACACTACCTTTTCATTTACATTGCCTTTTGATTTCTCGTGATTTTTTAAGTCACAAGGAACTAAAGCAGACAGTACAAGCTGTTTTTAGGAGTTGAGAGAAAAGACAGGAATGGCTTAAAGAATTTTAATTTATAAGAATTTTAGTTTGAATAATGTTCTATAAACCTTTCTTATAAACTTACCAGAAATGTACACAGTAAATAGCATTCATTCTTATACATAATGCTACACTCACTTAAAAGCAGTTATATACTTGTACAAGTATTCAATAAAATTAAATGTTTGTTCTGATAATTATATTTTCTTGAAAATATTTAATGTTAATTTAAATCCTGATCTCAGTTTGAAGATTAAAATTTCAGTTCGCTTTTAAAAATATGCTTCCAAAGATTTGAGATAACAGCAAGAACAAGATGGAATTTCTTAAAATTTTATCATCCTTAAAATACCTAAGGTATACCACCACAAGAACCTATCCTACTACAGACATACCTCAGAAAGATCGCAGGGACGGCTCCAGACCACCACCGAAAGCGAGAATCGCCAATAAAATGAGGCACGTGAATGTTTGGTTTCCCAGTGCATATAAAAGTTATGTTTACGCTATACTGCAGTCTGCTAAATGTGCAACAGCATTATGTCTACAAACAATTATATGCCTTCGTTAAAAAATACCTTATTGTTGAAAAAAATACTAATCATCTCCTAAGCCTGTTGGAAAAATGGCACCCACAGACTTCCTTGATTCTGGATTTACAAAAAAAAAAAAAAGCAATAAAATAAGATATGCCTGTAGTTCCTTATGGATATGGAGAGTGTGGTATACATAGTACACTATTCAATACTATATTGTCCACTCAGTAAAAAATAAGGTGTTTAATACTAAATATTCATAACTCTGTCTTGCATTTTAAAATGTTTGACATTTAGAGAATGGGTTATTACTTCGTCATTTTTTTAAAGTATTTCTTCCTGATACATAGTTGATAGAGCCAATGGAATTCTAATCCTTAGGTTGAAATTCAGAGTGACTTGGGGCACAGACTGAGACAAATAGCAGAACCAACAGAATAAAAAGAGAAAAAAGCAACTACAAATCAAGTATCATTCTGGGAATCTCAGTGGAATAAAGAATTCAAGATGGAAGATGGCTCAGAAATAATCTAATCAGTCCTATCATTTTACATGTAAGAAAAGTCCAGTTCAAAGAAACCAAATGTCACACAAGTCAGCCAAAGAACCAAGGTGAAACCTAGATCCCCTATCTTCCCTCCTCCCAACCCTACTCAGTGTTCATTTCCACTAAAATGAGAAAAGAGCTAGAGCACTAGGAGACTGGAAAATGATAAGGTTCTTACCCAGGAGAGAGAAAAAAGATATTGATGAGGAAAGAAATCAAACAGCTCTTTTTGATATATAATATCAAATAGATATATGATATCGCTGGTCCTGAGCCAATCTACCAGACAGCCCTCACCTAACTCTTGACACCACCACCATTCCAAACACGTGATCTCTCTCTGACCTGCCTGCAGCTCCACTTCTTTGCCTCTTCAATTGGCTTTCCAAATTCTCCAAATCCAGTATTTTTGCCCAAATTGCAAAAGAAAAATCTGGTCTCAAGATATCTTAAGAACATCTGGTTCCCTCTAAAAACATAATATTTTTAATAAAGCATGATAATAATTTTTAAATACCAAACATTTTTGGGGGGAGTACTTTAGAGTAAGGATTTACAACCTACAGCCTATATGCCAAATCTGGCCCAGCCTGCTTTGTATGGCCCACAAGCTAAGAATGGTTTTTACATTTTAAATAGTTGTTTAAAAACAAATATACACAAAGAACAATATGAGACAGATCATATGTGGCCCAAAAAGCCTAAAATACCTGGCTCTTTATAGAAAAAGTTTATCAATCCTTGAATATTTACTGAGAATTTGCTTTGTAAATAGAAAACATTTTCTCTTAAACTGTAGAATAATCTGTTAGTCTAAAGAGCTTCAAATAGTTTTGATGTTCAATTAACCTTTAAAAGAAAGAACTCTAGTCCTGGCCAAGTAGTTCAGTTGGTTAGAGCATTGACCCCATACACTAAAGTTGTGGGTTCGATTCCCCATTAGAGCACATACAAGAATTCAACCAATGAATGTCTAAATAAGTGGAACAGCTGAACAATAAATTGATAAGTCTGTCTGTCTCTCTCCCCCTCCCTTCCTTCTTCTCTAAAATCAGTCAATTAATCAACCAATCAATGATAAACCAAAGAACTCTACCTGTACATTAAACATAATTGGAAAATTTTAAAAAATATTTTTATTGGTTTTCAGAGAGGAAGGAAGAGGGAGAGAGATAGAAACATCCATGATGAGAGAGAATCATGGATTGGCTGCCTCCTGCAAGTCCCCCAATGGGGATCAAGCCCACAACCCAGGCATGTGCCCTTAACCAGAATCGAACCTGGGACCCTTCAGTTCACAGGCCGACGCTCTATCCACTGAGCCAAACCTAGGGCAATTGAAAAAAATTTTAATCCTTAAGAAAAATGCTTAAAAATATACAATTTTTTAAAATGTATTCTTATTTCACAGATAAAGCCTTCATCTTCATCTGACCACTTTTCCTACTCAAACCTCCATCCAACATACTCTTTTTAAATGTAACAGCTGCTATGCAACTGCAGATCCCACACTCCTTCAGGACTGCCCTGCACACACTCAGTTCAACATATGAGGACAGTTCCAACATATGCCTGACAGCTCTGGCCGAGGCCCCTATTACTTCTGACCCTCTCATCTCTATCCATTCATCTCATCTATGTTTTACTTATTCCATTAGAAAAACTTTAAGATAGTATTGATTAGACTACATAAATTAAATATAAATTTATGTGATTCTTAAAAAAGAAAATGTTCTCATTGAATGACTTAATATTCGTAATTACAACCTCAAGTACTTATTTATCTTCCTCTTTAAGGTTGCTACTCTTTCTACCAAAGAACTACAGAATTCTAATCAGAAAATAGCTTATTATATTTTACCCTCATTTGCTTAATATCACCATCTATCTGCACAATCTCTCCTGCTCCTACAAACTATAAAAAGTTCTCCCTCTTTTTTAGAAACTCTAATATATTTATCTTCTGCATTTGCACTTTCTTCCTACTTTCTTTTTTTGGGTCCTTTGTTAAGACTGCAAACATGCCAAAACTTTAAGTCTCTCAAGTATAACTTAGAAATTCTATTATCAGATTATTAATCAACATCCCTTCTCCTATAGAAAATCATTTAATCATATACTTAGTAATTTAAAATGCCACTGACTGCCCAGACGATGTGGCTCAGTGTTTGAGCATCGACCCATGAACCAAGAGGTCACGGGTTTGATTCCCAGTCAGGGCACATGCCCAGATTGCAGGCTCGATCCCCACTGGGTATGTACTAGAGGGAACCAATCGATGTTTCTCTCTCATTGATGTTTCTATCTCTCCATCCTTCACCCTTCCTCTCTCTAAAATCAATAAAAACATCTCTCTTAGATGTCATTGACATTTCCACTAGGATTTTTCAGAATGTTATCTCTCATTCATTAAAGCCACCAAAATTCTTGTTGTTGATGGATTTTATTTGATTTTAGTTTAAGAGACACAGAAGTACAACACACAATAAATTATTTTATGTCTACACAAGTTTATATAGGATGTAAAGAAATATGTATAGTGGAAAATTCAGATTTAAGGTTAAATAATATTAACTAAGATATCCCTCTAATTTTTTAAAGTTCTATATAAAGATAATTTTATAAGGTGACTTAGATTACTCTTTCTGTTAAGGTAATGTACCATCCTGTTAAACAAAAACCCAACAAGCAGCTATCACATTTATATTTTTCAAAAGTAAAATGTGTGATTTGGTAAAAGACAGAATAAACAAAGTTTCACTTGAAGGCTGTTAACATGACAACTGAGTTTTAATGGACCATTAAAATTTACTTCCCTAACAAAATCACAGAGTAGAAAATCCCCCCACAAAAAGGAGGTGTGGCTCAGTGGTTAGAAAGCTGTCCCTTACCCGGAAAGGTGTGGGTTCCGGCTACACACCCAAACTGCAGGTTCCACCCGCAGCAGAGGTTAGGGGAACCTCGCGTGGGAGGCAGCCAAACAATGTTTCATTCTCACATTGATGTTTCTATTTCTCTCTCCCTCTCCCCCTTTCTCTTTCTCTAAAATCAATAAAAGCATGTCCTCAGGTGAAGATTTAAAAAAATAAAATAAAATAAAAAAATACTGAGTTTGAATACTGAGTCTGTATTTTCCAAGTCATACATGTGAGTTAACTCACATAATAAAGACTGCCAACATCACAGATTGCCTGTGTTTATTAAGTGTTCCTCATAACAATATAGAAAGCAGTATGGTCTCACTTGTGAAATATGATTGATTGACGATTCCATCCTCCGTAGCTGGGATGCCTGGATATCCAGCATCTGCAGGACATTGTTGGCCAAGGTATTTATCAGATAGGCAACACTCGCTAAGGACTGGGTGGTGTAGGCTTTGGTTTCTTCTAGGGCTCGCTGCTTATCTGCTGACTAGGAAAGAAAAACAATCATTAATCAAAGATACCCTCTATCAATCGAATCAACAAGGACACTCATCAAAACAATTCTGTTGCTGAACCTATACATATTAGCTAATAATGTTCTGAAAACTAGTTATCCTAGATGCAAATCCTTTCAGTAGTTTAATGTATACTGGCGTCAGTTCTCAATAACACGGCACCTTAAAACAGTCCAGCTGCTCTGTCATCCACCTAGACAAGCTATGTGTGGGCTAACTGGAAACCTGATATTCACCTCCACACCTAACTGTCAGAGGAAAATCAGAAGGGGAATTTCTAAAAACGCTTGCAATCTTTCTAGTGCTATCCTACTACCTGACAAATAAGATTAAACTTTTTTTAAATAATTGCATTTTAAAATAAGACAAGTGGCCCTAGCAGGTTTGGCTCAGTGGATAGAGCATCGGCCTGCGGTCTGAAGGGTCCCAGGTTCGATTCCGGAAAGTCAAGGGCATGTACCTTGGTTGTGGGCACATCCCGTGGGAGGTGTGCAGGAGGCAGCTGGTTAATGTTTCTTACTCTCTCTTCCTCTCTGTGAAAAATCAATAAAATATATTTCTTTTAAAAAAGAAATAAGACAAGTGATCATAGACTAATCTGTTTGAGATTCAGAATATAGTTATTTGCTGAGACTGTGGCTGACTATTTTGGGAAAACCTATAGCTAAAGCCAAAGTGGAGCTTGTAGAAAATGAGACTAGAAAAGAGAGAGCACCTGGGTTCTTATCTAACTCTGCTCTCTTATCTGGCTGTCAGTAAGTCACATATAAACTCAAGGACTCAGTTGCTACACATTACAATGAAAATACCCGATTAGATGTAAGTGTCAGCTATAAAATACCATGATTCTTATTTGGAACAGTAGAGGCCCAACACACAAAATTCGTGCAAGGGGCTCAGCCCGCGCAGCCCCAGTAGCCCCTCGCAGCCCCGGCCGGCCCTCAGGGACCCTCGCAGCCCCGGCCGGCCCTCAGGGCCCCTCACAGCCCCGGCCGGCCCTCAGGGCCCCTCGCAGCCCCGGCCGGACCTTGCAGCCCCGGCTTCATCCAGAAGGTTGACTGGGAGGATGTCCAGAAGGTCGTTTGGC